>NW_020799095.1:39209393-39223600 GCF_003259725.1 Athene cunicularia
TTCTCTTCTCCCCCCCCCCCTTGAGTATTATATCTTTAACCAAGGAAATGAAAATATGGATAAGCAGAGGAGATCAACATGCACCCCAAATTATTTAAGACACTCTCTAGGGAAATGATACATTTTCCACAAATCTATATTTTATTCTTGTGTTGTTAGTTAGCCAGTGAAGAGGAAGTCCAGTGGTTACTTGAAGATGTGTGCAAAGATGATAGTCTAAATGCACAGAAAACTGTATGACAATTACATCTCTTGATGATACTCATGTTGTCTATCAAATTCTGTGCATTAGCTTTGCCTGAGTACAGATAGCATCTACTTAATAACTGGAAAAAAGGTCTTAAAATATTGAAATTCAGAACAAAAGACGAAATCAAAATCCTGAACCCTCTGAATGCATTGCCTAATTAGAGATAGTTTCTACAGTTTTGGAAAATATAGTACATTTGAATGCACCTTGCAAACACTTTTAATTATAATTCTAGATGGCAACTATGTTTGCTAGTATATATTCCCCATACACTTTCTAGTCACAGGACTTGCCTTAATGATTGTTCATGGATCACATTTTGTTAGCAATCCTCCAAAGTGGAAGGGACTTGAGGCATCTATCTTGCAGTTGAAATAAAACACTATTTAGACAATCACAAAGAGTTGTGATTCTCTTATTATATTACAAGAAGGGTAGAGACATATGAGTGGAAACAGACCTTCACTGCCTGGAAAAACACTATGTGAACTCCCTAGTCTTTTCAAATGTATGCTGTGTCTATCAAGACAAGACTATCATGGATCACAGGTATTTTACCATCATATTTCTGAGAATGCCATAATTTGTTTTTAAATGTGTGTTGGACTTCTTTGTGGGTATTAGGTAAAAGCACTTCCAATGTACTTTGTGCTATCTTGGGATATTAATCTCTATTTTGCAGGGAGGTCACATGGGACATAAGTAAAATTCACAGTTAACAGTGTTTGTGTTACCAGTGTAGGAGGTACTCATTTATACTTTTAGACATCAGGAAGATAAGGCTGTGACTTGACAGACTTGGACACCAAAGAACATATAGAGTAAAATGAAACTTTTTGTTGAAATGAAGAATTACATCTTGGGTCAGCTCTTCTCCATTAGCATCTGCTGACAGGGTGCCCTCTTGCAGAACCTTAGTCATGCAAATACAGAGACTCTCTATTTCTACCAGAGCTGTTTCATCGGTGTGAGTGGATGCTTTTGGATGTGCAAGTGTGAATTACATCCTACTTTGTTACTCTGTTTTAAGAGGTAAAGCAGAGTGGGAGTTTGTGAGCTCGACAGGCAAGAATCCTGCAGAACTAACTCTGCTAGTGACACAGATGCTAGCCATGAAAAGTCTGCCACAAGGCCCCTAAGAGCAAGTATGTGGCTACTGAAAAACATGTGCTGAACCCTTTCAAAAAGGGTCTTTATTTCTAAGATTCCAAGTGAGGAACTCAGGTGAGTAAGCTTTGCCCATACTTGAGACAAGCATGCCTTGCTTATGTCATTCTTCTT
Organism: Athene cunicularia; assembly: GCF_003259725.1. Lineage (NCBI taxonomy): Eukaryota > Metazoa > Chordata > Aves > Strigiformes > Strigidae > Athene > Athene cunicularia. The sequence goes on from NW_020799095.1 coordinate 39,210,925, forward strand.
CAGAAAAAAAAGGTTTAAATTCAAACTGTTTACTTCTAACAGAAGTGAAAAACAAGGTAATATATTTTTTTGTTTGTTTCAAAAGTAGACCTGAAAAATATCTCTCACTTCTACACCCACCATTGGTAGTTTAGTTTTTGAAATTCAGCCAGGAAAGTTGCTGTGTAAGAAGTGGACCTATATGGTCACTTAAATGTTTGTTATCTATAATAGCTGTTGAGGTTAGGTGAGTGCCATGAAAACTCTCACAAGAGTTTTGACTCAGCCTAACATGCAATCCTTTCATGAGCTGTGGATCATAAATATTTCACATTTCTTGACAGCTCACAGGTTCATCTTCTTGTTTGAAATGGGTACGTTTTACCTCACCCACCTACTTCCCTTGTGCCCTTGGAAAATGTTGATATAAACAGAATGTAAAAGGCTACCTTGAAGATTATTATGTCCATTGGAGTACCCTGGAGTTTCAGACCTTGTGCATGGCCAGGACAGGCTGTGTCATCTGAGGAAGAGTGGTGTCTCGGAGTTCTTTTACATCTCCACAGTACTGCATCCACTGAAGTTGCCTCTTAGAGCAGGAGTAAACAGTTTATAGAAAATTCTGGGTTCATCTGATATGCAGCGGTCAATCAGGCTGGCAGAAAGTGCCAGTCTGGCATAACCTCTTTTACCATCTTGATCAGTCTTTGGTTTAAGGCACAGCCTATTTTAAAAACATAGTATTCCTGTAACTTTCCTCACCAGCTCCCATTTCTATTCAGTCCACTTACAGGGTTCAGAAAAAAACCCAGAAATTGGCATTGTGGCCAAAGTTTGTCTGTTATAACCAGAGAGGAATGTCTTGAATTTAATATGTTTGGTTTGGAAGATCTGTTTTTGTCCGCTATAACCAATTGTCCATTATAACCATGTCCATCATAAGTGTAGTGTGCACTATATAATTTCACAGCAGTGGTTACTACAGCAAAAGCCAACTGTTGAGGTTGGGTGGGAAACCTGAGATATTTTGTTAACCAAATATGTCCTAAAATAATCTTAATTTTTTAAGAAACTATCAATCTCTGCATTCTTGGCTAAGTGCTGTTGTTGAAATTTTAAAATGGTCTATTCATCCTTAAATGTATACTTCACCAAGAAAATAAAAGGATTTTTTTTATTCTTTCAAAATATCAGATGCTTTATATACTAAGCAGAACCTTGGCATCCCTGAGTTTCAGGAGAAAAAGTTAAAATGGGAGGGGAACAGACCCAATTAGTTTCTGAAGAGGAAAGTGTAACTTTTCAAAATTAAAAATATAAAAATGTGTTGTATATTGGATATAGAGAACAAATATGCAAGAGCATTCTCATCACTGTTAAAATAAATTGTCTAGAAATTTAAGGACCCCAATAAAAATTCATTGTTAATTCATTATTGTTAATTCATTAAGCCTTGTAGCATAAAGAGTAAGGAATGGAATAGGGATTAATTTAAAATACGGTATATTTTGCTCTTTTAAATGCCAATGATCTTTAAAAAATGGAAATGAACTTGGCTTGAGCTAAATCTAAATGAACATGTCCTAGTTTATGCTTCTTGAAAAAGAAATGAAATTGGTTAGAAGTAGGGTTTTCTTGGGCAAAATGAGACTTTTTTTTTTTTTTAATTAAACAAAGCATTTTCATTTTACATATCAACATTTCCATTAAAAGCAAAGCCAGAGAAATGGTGTGACAGACTTGCACACCATAAAATCAGCAGGTGATGCTGTCCATTTTGCAGCCAGTAATCCAGTGGCTAGGGAACTCACCCAAGGGGTGGGGGAACAAGGCTCTCCTCTGCCAGTGGAAAACTCAAGTCTCTACCTTCCAAGAAACATCCTGAGCGAAGAATGATATTATTTTACCTTTTTTTTTTTTTTTTTTTACTTCCCTCTTAAAGCAGTCCCAATTTGTATGGGATAAAACTTTTGTTTTACTTAGGGTTCTCCCACCTTATAAACAAGAGCTTAAATCACTGTATCCTTCTTGACTCTCACCTGATATCCATCCTGAGAGCCTTGGTCCCCTGGAGTCCACCAATGGTCCGTGTTGGACTTCATGGGCTGTGTGTGGCCTGGTGAGTGTCATTTGGAGAGTGTCCTGGATGTATCTTCATGTGAAGGGACAGGAATGGCATGGGATAGAGAGAAGCGAACAACTCGAACAAACCTAACAGCTTTTGTAACATACGCAGGCATCTACATGTACCAAGCAATTGTGGAACAAAAGAGCAAGCCTCAGGCAGAATCCCTCCTTGGGTGGTAGCCTGTGAATTTGGCAGTGAAGAACTGTGAGATAGCATGTAAGAGAGCTCTGCTGTTCCCGGGCCATTAACCAATCCTTATGTAAACTCTTCCTGAAAACTCACTTCCAGCATATGGAGACAAAAAGAATAGTGTCTTTTCTGATCCTCCGGTAAACCGCGCTTAAGACTTTTTAGTTATTTTTTTTTTTCCTGTTTTGCTGCCCTTACTTGCTGCTGGTAAAATAAAACGGATTACAGGCAGTTTAGTACCAGAGACTGACATTTTTCTTAAAATTTCTACTGTGAATGGAACAAGATTCCTCTTCTTCCTGCAAAATGTAGTTTCTTGATGCGAGGTGTTATGCAAGTTACTGTAATTACTTGGCCTGAGCACCCCAGGGATCTCTTCTGAACCACAGTACTGGTTCTTGCAGGCGGGATTGTCAGACTTGCTCAGCAGTGAAAGTGAAGCCTCAGAGCTGTGAATTCTGCCCCCATCCTGACTAAAATATAAAAAACACTGCAGTAAGCTCCAGCCTGTCTCCGTCTACCCAGATATAAACTAACTCATCTACTGAGAGTTTATGACAAATGAGATGCAGCCAATTCCACCTTGGCCTTCAGAGTCGAGAAGTAAAGGCCTGTCTTTGTCCAGTGATAAATGAGATGCTTATTCCAAGATTTTGCTCTGCCAGTGAATTATAGTTTGAACTGTTGGGAAAGGAAAAATTGTGGTTGGAAAAAGGAGCGTATTATGTGTGAGTGACACAATGTTTGTGCATGTGTGTGGGTGTTCTGAGCAGACCTTTACAATGCATAAAAGAATAAGGATGAAGAATGCTTAAGTGTTGCCAAGTTGTCAAGTGTTTATCTTTTCAGATATATAGTAGTATCGACAGTCCTTCTTACTGGATGGCTCCTACAGTAAGCAGAGAAATGGGAAAAAATGGATAAAATCCTCACAATAATATGAATTTTCTTAGAATTAGAAAATAGTATGTCAATAATATACATGTGTACATAATTTCTTCCTCTATAAAAGGAGAAATTGTTTTAGTTCATGACCAGAGAGAATCTTGTAATGGCAAAATTGTACAAGTTCTATATTAAATCTTTAGCTATGCTTAACCTGTTCAGGCAGGTCAACTTCCTTTCTAAAGCCATCAGCAGGTTGTTAGGTTGTTGTGGTTCTTCTTTGTTAGAATTTCAGTGCTTTGGCAGTCCTGTCTTGCCATCTATCTTCTGCCCTTCAGTGTCGCCAGGTACAGCCACTTACAAAGTGCTGGTCTCTGGCAGGAGCAGTCAGCCCACTTTATGGGGTTACTTTCCTGATTCACAAATTCCAGGTGATCTCTTCTTTCTCCTTGTTCAGAGAGGTGATTTTGCACCTCTCAAGAGCTGTAAAGCATGATGTCTATCCTCTAACTCTGAGATGAAACAACTGAATTTCCCACACTGGAATCCAAGACACCTAAACCCACTCAGCCCTTCTGGCTTGTCCACTCTTTGGATTTCTCTGCAGACCCCAGAGGGTATCTCCCTCATTAAGCAAAGCACTTGCAGTCCCAATAATTCGATTAAAACTGGAACATCTCTATATGGTCTACCAGACCAGACTCTTAGTTCAATGCTCCCTGTCACTTTGCACATATCCTCATGAGACACACCTTGGATCCTCCTAAACAACCCTCAATTTCTCAAAGAATCACTGTCCTCCTTACCTGAATTTAGAAACTTTGGTGTGGCCAGCCTGTACAGGCAGACTTCTGAGCATTCAAGGGTGGTGACTGGGACACATTTTAAACTTTGTATGACTGATATCTAATGTATAACTTATAAAGTGAGCACCAGTGATGCCTTCTCCTCTCAGTATGCTGGGCAGAAGTCATCTCAGCTTTTGCAGGAGGTGTGTATATGCACATAGGCACAGATACCGGTATGAAAGCTTCTGCTTCCTGTATTATTTCATGACACTGTACAGATGGTCTTCTAGATTACAAAGGAAATGCCTCTGGCAAACTGTGCTCTTCACTGTGATTGATGCTATGAGGTATAAGCTTAGAGTTTCTGCAAAACATCTCCTTTTCTCATATTTTTTTTTTTTTTTTTTTTTTTTTTTTTTTTGGTCTGCTAATAGAATGTTGTAACACAGAACACTTCTAAACAATTAGGAAATACTTGTAATCTTTTTAGATAGTCACCTATGATATTATAATTTGTAAAGATTTCTTTAACTGACTTGAAAGGGACATCCTGAGACCGTTAAGCATTCTGCATTCAGCAATGACTTGTGCTTATTTTATAGTAAAAACCAATATGAAATCCTCTGCTCCTGTTTTCTCCATCTCAGCATCCCACAATATCTCCTTCCTAACCAGCAAAATGTATCTTCACCCAGTTTATTCTTTATTTTTTGAAATAAATTTCAGAGAATAGTGAAGTATCTTCCTTGAGCAAGAGATAAAAAGCTGCCTGCTTCATGTTTGGGACTTTATTTTATATGTTTCATATTTATTTTACTTACCATTTTTATCAGTTTCCAAAATGTCAAACATAGCATTCTTCACCTTTTTCTTCATAAAGATTTTCAGTTTTGAATGACACAGTAGTCATCATAGAACTTGAAGCAATATTGAAAACCCTCACTGAAGTAGACATGCAAAGGGTCAAAATAATCAGATTATGTTAGTTTTAGAGTTTAGTTGTTAGTGTAGTTTTAGCTTTTAGACTAGAATAAAAATCCTATATTTTTCCTTTTATAAAATTGAAAAATAAATGTACTCAAACAAAAAATTAATTTAGGATTTTTTTAGACCTTTGTATGGCAAACAACCTGATTCCCTCAATGTCATATTGGCAGTTAATGAATGCCAGTTGAGAGCATGAGCCTGGAATGTGATAGTTGAAAATTAATGCCCGTGAGTTTCATTATGAAGATCCTAGAACTTCACTAATTAAGCATATTGCTATAATGGAAGGTTCAAGAGGTGGAAATGGAATTTTGAAGTAGCTTCCTCTCTGCCTACTTAATCTCTGCTCCCACTGAACTAGATGGACATTTTTAAGAAACTGTAAATGAAATATGTGAAAGGCAATCCCATTTTATAAGCCCTGTCTTGCACTTGTTTACTGATACTTGAATGATGTTACAGGCATAGCTTTAGTAGAACTGCAGGTCAAATCTGAGACACAGAGTAGAGAATATTATTTTTGAAATTACAGATGGCAAAATTCTTTCTCCTCAATTAGCTGAGTAATCCAAATTCTGTGCATTCTTTTCAGGTGAACTCTTAGATTAAGGATTGATTTGGGAATAGGAAGGGTTTTTTTTAGTATTGATCTTTTATTTTAGAAACAGTTAAGTGGACTAATTTTTGTATCTGATCAAAGGCCTGATTTTTCTTCTACAGATGTTAATGGCTATGCTCCTATTGATTTCTTAGAATGCTGGATATTCTTCAAAATTAATTCTGTGCTAAAATGGGGCAATCTGTTTTTCTATAAAAAGTGAGATTTATGGCCAGGCCTGGTTCAGTATATGTTGTTGAAGACTATGCAGAACTTCAGCAATCAATGCAAAATAATAAAAAATTAAAAGGGAGAAGCATTCTGTCAATAGCACTCCTGTAACAAAGGGAATGCTTGTTTTATATTGATTAGCTCCTGTTAAATAATGCATTATGCTTCACAACCATGTAGGCTCTTGCAGGGTTGTTTATTGCAAGCAGTGGCAGTACAGAAATGCTCTTAGTGAGCAAGGAAATCAATACTGTATCTGTAAACACACTTGCAAATACAGTCCCATGGCTCACTCTCCAATCTGCAGCTGCCCATTAAAACAGAATAATGTGAAATAAGACTGGTTGTTACATTCTGTATTTCTCTTTCAGCACCTTTCTGGACAGCAATAAGCTGCTGAGGCACTTCAATTAGAATCCAATCCATAAGTAACTTGTTTGGTGTACTTCTGCTCACCTATCGAGTATATAAGAGTACAAATCAGCTAAACCATTTCCAGCACGCTAGATTTGCATATGAAGACAGATTTTTAGCAGCTTCCATTTATTTGGACACTGAAAGGTTCTGAGAACAATTTCTTTGTAAAGCTACCAAATAATCCTGGTTAAAATTAGGGCATTCTCAGTTTAGTTTAGCAACCCTCTCCAAGGATCTAGTTACTCAACTCTCATTAAATTAGGGTCCTAAACCAGTGGCACCTTTCCGGAAATCTTTGAAGGACATTCCTTAGCATTGCTATGGAAAATGCCTCCATTCTTTGAGAGTGTGGTGTGAGTGCCAGATGAAGAGATGGGAAGGGAGAGTAGGCAGCAGTGAAACACATACTCCTGGGGCACCTGATGCCACATCATGCATTAGTGTCATTTGGTTTAACACACCCATGGTCACACAGCAAGGAAGTGGCCCACTGTGGCTCGGTCTGGACCTGTCCTCTGCAGATCATGCTATGGGTAATATTCCAAAAGGACTGAGTGAAGCTGAGCTTTCTGCTTAGAGAGTGGTTGTTCATTTCTTTACCATTCATCACAATCTGAGGTCCTTTCAAGTATCACAGTCCAGTCTCTCTGAGACAAACTTCCTGAATTTAGGAGACCTGTGATTCTTTTTCCATTATGACTTTGATTAGTTTTAATAGGGTATGACTGGCCCAGTGTATGATACAAAAAGACCTTCGTGTAGCTTTGCACATAATAAATTCAAGACAAAGTAAGCATTGTTTCAGATGGTAAGCACTCACAGTTACCTCTAACATTATCGGAAATAGATTAACATTTGTAGCAATGGACACCTATAAGTAATGATAAACAGTAGATATTATAATGCTAAATATATTTCTTCATTTCAGACAAGCTGCATTAGAGTGGAGTTTGGTTTATTTTCATAGACTGATTCTGTGAAAATGTATCTGCACCCTCTTAGGTTATGATCATTATTGTACAATGCCTTCTTATCTGGACACAAAAAGTGGGATTTATCTGAATGGATTTTAGCCATCCAAAAGTCAGGTGTCGAGGCTATCCTGATAGTCTGAATTTCACTTATAGTTGGTGGACATATATAGCCTTCTCCAGGAGACTGAGATAGCTATATAACAGAGGTAGAATGTATACATTTATACAGTGACTTTCTTTATTGGCTGTATAGGGAGCCTTGGCAGCTAACCTATATCAGATGACACATTTCACAACATTAGGCTAACTCAGGGAATCCTATCATATCAAAAATAATGACCAGCAAAGGTGTGATGACAGCCAGAGATGGGGGATTTCAAGTTAAAAATAGATGCTATGCAGTAATTAGCAACAGTTGGAGATGCAAACTAACACTGAACAGTGCTGGTTGGAATAATTTTGAATTTTTCCAAAAGGAAAGATTATTTATGACGCTAACTATTAGTTCAGAGCCAAATTTCAGCTAAAGAGAGCTCCAAGTCATTTTTCAATGAATTTCATAATATTGCTTCAGAGGAAACTGCCTGGCTATTTAATAGACAATGCTTCACAGAAAACTGTGGTGAGTGGGAACTGGACTCCAGAATTCTGTACTGAGGACCATTATTTTTCAATGCCTATATAAAGGTTTACTGGAAGTCACTGTTCTTGTTCCTTAATTTCTAATGGTGTCCATATGACAGATATAGAAGAAATCAGGGTGAATTTTAGAGTGCTGAGATCTGTCTGAAATCTCTTTTGGACAAGGTATGCTAGGAAGATCTGGCCCTGAGCCTGGTGGAACAGTATCCAGAATAACATCTCAATGACCCCAAGCCATGGACAGAGCAAGGGAATGACATCCATCTTCTGACCACATAGACATGCTCTATATTTTCTTCTCTGTCTTAGAAATTTTTCCAGACAGGGTCACCCTATGTACGAATGGATAACCAGCAGACCATGGCTGAGCAGATAGTCAGTTTTGGACCATTTGTATAAAACTTTCATCAACATTTTTCTTACTTTAAATGTTTCTAAGACGGTATCTACCTTTAAACCCAGTAATATCCATAATTAACATGGTGTACTTTGCTGTCATGACCTGAGGGAGCTTCTTTAACTCTAGTTTGGCTGTTGCCATATACTATTGTAAAGTCTGAAGCTGCTCTGTCACCAATATGATGAATATAAGAGTAAATCACAGTTAAGAAAACCGGTATCTTCCTAAGAATGGTTTCAGCTTATCTCTGGTGTGGAAACTATGAATAATAAGGGCCAGATTTCAGCCACCTGTGGGTTGTACTCTGTCCAGGCCAACCAAAAGGCAAATGGGATGAGTTGGGGAAAGGGAAAATATCTCGTATCGAATACATACAGCCTCTGAAGTAATTTTCCCATAACCCAATACAGAGATCAATATATATAACTTAGTTTATACTTTCAGGGGATTCTGCAATTAGCAAATGCACAAATGAAAAATGCTTTATTACATCTGTAATAATACCTTTAGATAAACCTCACTGTGAATGATATGTTTAAAAAAATCTGTCTATGTTAAGGTTTCATATTGCTAACCATTAGCCATTAAAATATCTGTTACTAGTATGGTTTATTGCAAAATGGTGAGCTGATCCCTTGTCTTGGTCCTGCAGCAAAAGAACTTTTTGATAAAAGAGCTAATCATGGGATTTCATCTAAGGGAAAGAAAATAAGCTAAGTCTTTCATTAAAACATTCTATAAGATAAATGTGTTGCAAATGTATTTCTCAGCTCATGGGTGCAGAACTGAAGTGAATTATTCATTTCCAACACAGCCTTCAAGTCAAAACATTTCAGCATTCCTTACTTACTAACATCAGTGGATCGTGTGAACCAGAACGCTATGTTACAATAACCTCATGATTTTTAGGCAGAAGGATCCTTGAATATTATTTCAGTCTCTGCTTTTCCCTGGAAACTTCCTTATTTTCAACAGTCCTCCTCTACTTGCCAAGAGTGACCTAACTCTAAAATTATTTGCTACATTTGAACAGGGAACAAAATTAACTCTTAAGAAAATGGGTGGCTTATACCATCAGCAAAGAGTGGAATGGGGCTCAGATATATGTCCTGAGTGGTACACCAGCAGGGCTTATAGTCTCTGTGAAATCCTTCTGGCCAGTGAAAAAGCAGCATTTTATACAGCATTTATACATACAAGATTCCCTTGACTTTAGCTGCATATAACTCCGATGATGTTTTGTCAGCTAAATGTATTCCTTTCATATATTTCAAGAATTGCCAGAGTTGTGCTTTGTCATTAATTTGCAAGCATAACTTTTCCGGGCAGGAACTGGACTTAAACATATACAGCACAACGTAGTTCTTCGAGAAAGAAGCTTTAACATAGAGGACACTAATTTTTAAATGTCCCTACTATATACACTTACCTAAGTGTTTGTTTTATTAGTACTGGAGAAATAGATCATTTCAGGGGAAAGAAAGGAGGAGAATTTCTTGCTGAAGTTTGCTGGGCACATTTCTTAGATTTGAGAACTGCTCAGACATTCAGTCAACATCATCCTCTGAAGGCGCTTAGGTTTTGGCAGGTACATTTATCCATGGAACAACACACAAAAAGAAACCCTGATGGTTTGGAAGGGGTCGGTGGAGGTCTGAAGGTTAACTTAAGCCAAAGATCCTGAGGGAAATTATTCTTAATGAAAACTGACACATATATGCCCCTGACAGCTTTAGAAAAAACAAACATATATTTCATCTGAATCTCAAAAAGCTCAAATATTTGAGCTGTGCAACAAACCCTGAACAAATTTTGCACTGAATAGCGTTAGCTGCCAAGGAAAAATTAATTCACACACTTTTTATTCCTACTGCACTGGTACCCAGTGGAACTGTTTTACATTTATCTGACCCCATGCAATACCTTTCTTTCAAAACCATTACATTTAATACATTTTCATAAGGAACAATTTGGAGTGTTGCCCAGTCATTGTCTAAAATGAAGCAAGAACAGAACCTTTAACACAACATGTGCATATACTATCCCCACATTGTGTATGAACACAAGAGCAGACATCCTTTAGAAGCAATAAAAGCTATGTCTACCTAATGAGCTCCAAATGGAATTTCTTGCACACTCAAATTTCTCACTGAAGTCCATGGGCTTTGTGCATGTTTAAAACAAGCACAGTAAATATAACTAACTATAAGTACTTATTTATACTAAAGTATGGCATCCTCTACTGCAGAACTATTTACTGTAACAACAGGAACAATGTGGAGTTTTCTAGAAGTTATACAAAAGTTTTTGGGTGTATGCTCCCACTGAACGTGAACTGATACTATTCTTACAAGTTTCTTAATGAGACTGTGTCTCCTCTAACTAAAATGAGTATTATGATAACAGATAAGGTAAGACAGGAAGAAGCTTGAGAAAGGGAGAGCTAGGTATATGTCTTTCAGTAGGTAGCTATGACAGAATTGACTCACTAATTAAAAGAGGTTGAATGCTTCAGGGATATTACAGTTCAGCCCAGACCTTAAAAGATCAGATAGCCTTACGAGATGCCTATCATATTGCTCAATATGCCATTATAGATCTCAGACACATTAAGCAAAGCATGATGCTGATAAAATCCTATAGCAGTCAGAAGACACATTTTCATAAAGAAGGTGAGAAATGTTGAGTGTGATGTCTGATGGGAGCTATACTGGTTTGTACCAGCTGAGATTCTGCCTGTAATCAGCATGATGCTGGTGAATGATGACAGCATCTTAAATGGCTGGAAGCTGCACAGTGTTTGTTCATCCCAGCCTGGGTTAATACGGAATGCTGTTAGTGTTCGCATCACAAGGATGGCCAGAGACCTAGTCTAATATCAGGAGTTGATTTTGCTGTCCTCCTGAAGAGTTTATTTTCTCAGTAGGCTTATCCTTAGAAAGGTGTGAGAAGAGCAGAATTCTGTCTGTAATAGAATTACAATTGGAAGCTGAAAGAGTTTAGAAGTGTTCTACATCTGATTACAGGAGATAAGATACTTTTTCACTAGAAGAACAAAGAACAACTGGAGTAACTTATCAAGACTGAACCCTTTATTTAAAAGTGGTTTTAGTTAAAGCAAGATTTGAGTTGTGGAAGTAAAATTACTGAAAAGAAGTAGAGTAACAAAATTCAAATGTGAAATGTAAATGCAACTGAAAAGTAGAAACCAAACTTTTCTCTGCCTCTATAAGGACAGAAACTAGTTGGTTTAAAGTGTAGCAATAAAGGTTCAGGAGAAGCTTTATAACATGGAAAAAGGCGGAGCCAAAAGGTATAAGAAACATTATCAGTGGTGGTTTATAAGTACAGATTATATAAACATCTCTTACAACTGCTTTAGGGATTCTCAGGGCAGGATGAAGGACTGAATTGCCTTCATTTTCCATCTGATACTCTCTTTCCATCCTGTGGTGTCCTATTGCCTGTGTTATAACACAGGTCAGACAATATGATTATGACTATCCTGTCATAGGTCTGTATCTGCAAGCATCCAAATTGGTCTGCAGCTCTGCTGGGACCTGAGGGCAGGTCTCTGAGTTCCAGTCCAGGAGATGACCATAGAAACTGTGACCTGTTTTATACCTGGTTTTGAAATGGTGCCTATATACTTAAAAAAAAAAAAAAAAAAAAAAAAAAAAAAAAAAAAAAAAAAAGAGAGAGAACTTGACACCTTAAAATGGAACTTAAGGTAAGTATGGTGTCTATATTCACAAATACAATGGTGCACATTGCCATTCAGCTGCTACTTAGCTCTGAAGGCACCTCTCTTTTCTTGGCAACTACCATCTTATCTTACTGTTCCCAGTGTGCATGCCTTGATTTATCTTACCTTAGTGTCCTAAAAGCCTGCTAGTGCATACGCTCCCAAATGGGCACAGAGCCGTGTCCAAGTGATGTTCTGAAAGTATTTCAGCCCATTTCCTGGAAGCATCAGAATCCAGTAAGTTTGTGTTACTTACAAGACATATCACAAAATGCACTCATGCCTAGTTCTATGTGTTAAAGGATAGTTTGGTAGTTGTAGAGAGTGATGAGGTCTCCCCTGAGCCTCCTTTTCTCCAGGCTAAACAACCCCAGCACTCTCAGTCACTCCTCATAAGACTTGTGCTCTAGACCCTTCACCAGCTTCATTGCACTTCTCTGGACATGCTCCAGCACCTCAATGTCTTTCTTAACACTTATTCTTATGAGGAATAAGATTTATTTCTTATAAGGTTGGTTACCCTCTGAAAGAAAAAGACATTGGTGGGAGGAGTGCATATATTGTATTGGTCTAGGTATTACTGCCTCTGTTAAGAAAGGAAGGGTGAGGAACTTCTATGAGTTTTGCCCCAGGAAGATGGCCTAAGCCAGTATTGCTTACTGGAAACAAAAAGACATCTTCTCTTGTCCACTCAAGTGGGGATTTTTATTTCA
>NW_020799095.1:39223650-39234916 GCF_003259725.1 Athene cunicularia
CTCCCTTCCCTCCCTTCCCTCCCTTCCCTCCCTTCCCTCCCTCCCTCATCTGTAATTTTTAAAGATGTGGCAAAAGAAGGAAGAAAAGATTTTGTAGGAAACAAATGACTGAGAAAAAGAGAATGAGACAGAACAGACATGGTTCTGTGGCCTGTTTGGAGGAAATAATCTTTGATTCCTTGCTTATAATTATTTTTGTATTTAACATATATTGTCCTTGCATATTTTTTTTTGTGTATTGAACACAAATTTACCAGTAAGAGTCCTGAGAAGAAAATCCAGGATTGCTTGCTCCATGTGGGTCCTCTAACCACAAGGCTGTGTGATCAAGTTATTTTTCTGTTCTGAATTCCTTTCCACATACCAACACAAATTAAGATGGAGGAGTGCCTCATTTACCTGGGATGAGCATTGTAACTGCACAACTCTTTTTTTTTGGAGCTAACCTCAGATCCTCCTAAGGGGATTTGCATTCTCTTCCTGAAAATGGAGAAAGTTCGAGTTGTATTTCACAGCAGCATTGCAAAGACATGTATTGACATGATTAATTTTATATACAATGGTATACTGTAATGTAGATATATATGTGACCTATAGGGGATCTCTCTTATACTAATTCCAGATGGTGAAGAATAAATTTCTTAATAAACTACTATTGCTTGGAATTTCAGACACTGAACTTCCTGTTCAAAACATCTGGAAATATATAAGTATATATTGTGTTTACAGAAAAAGAGATGATTAAAAGAATATTATTAATTCAAATATGTTTGACTTCTTATTTAAGCTTATCCTCAAACTCACTTCTATTGCACACACAACTGTCAGTAATTTCAGCCCAATAACAATTTAGGACATCTTCATCTGCTCTGAGCATGATTATGTTTGTGATAAGACTTACATGGTTTTCCTGTTAAGCAGCCTCTCCTAATAATGTGAACATGCACTGAACTTTCTGTAGCAAACTTCACAACCTTCTTATCGTTGGTGCAACCAATATTTATTTCTTATATCTGGTAGGTGGGTATACAGCCAAGTTTGAGCTTGGCCCAAAGCTCTATTTTCCTGTATTCAGCTGTGATAGCCCTCCCCAGGAGATAGTGCTGGTAAATGGTGCTGTCCTAAGCATTTTGAGGGCTAGAAGTACTTCATTCTAACAGTGGCTTGACACAAACTTGAGGATTTTTTTTTTAAATAATTTTTGAGAAACCATGGAGTATATGTATGATTGAGGTATTTCAGCTTTTTTTTTTTTTTCAGTTGTAAAGGCTGTATTTTAAGCTGTGAAATTGGAAGATGCTATTTGCCATTGTAATTAACTTCTTAAAGTAAATTGACTTTGAAAGTATTTTCATCTTTGTCTTAGTAATGTAGTCATAGAAAATAGGGCTGGAAGGTGGTCAGCCTGACCACCCAGCTTCCTGAAGACAAGACTGACTGCACCTCAACTCTTCCTGACACAGATGTTTGGTAAACCAGTTTTTAAGAATGTCAGTGACTGAGATCCCACAACTGTCCGAGGTGCTAATGAGGAATTTCTAACTTTAGGGATCTTTATAGTTGACAATTGCATATCAACAATTAGAAGAGATGACTTAAAAGGAAAAGTCTTTTGAAAATGGGATAAGGACTTTTTTTTTTCTCAAAAAATTTAATTCAAATCTTGAGATGAAAAACTTTACATGTGTTGTTGACACCATTACAGTATTTTCTAAGTCAAGGAGTTATTTTTTGGTTTAGGCTTTAGATTACCCAGTTATGAGGAAACAATTCAGATTGCTACTGGACAACAACTCCAAGAAAAACACAAGACTACTCTTAGGTGCAAGCTACAAAACAGTTTATGGAGTGTGCTCTGTCACATTGTTCTGAGAGATTATTTTGCTCTTGTGTAGTGTCCAAAGGACCACAACTTTCTTTAGGTGTGTAAGTAAAACAATCCAGCTGTTATTCATTGATAACTAGATATGTGCATCTCCAACTGAGCAGCCCCCCACCTCTCTGGTATTAGTGAAGGAAGCTGATCAGATTAGTAAACCTCTGGTGAACATGGGAAAGGAACTAGTGCAGTTAAGTAGAACATCTAAACAAATATGTCTGTATTAACTGAATTATACTTCCCATAAAAGATGAATTCTATCTTCTCAAAGGTGAAAGAAAATTTTATACTAATATATAGAAGAAAGGTATATTTTTCTACATTAGTATAGCATGAGCAGCTGTGAATCATCTGCACAACCTTGGGCTGTGATATTAGAGTAAATGCAGATTAGAAGAGAAAGAAAAGTCTTCCAAGGAGCTGAGTAGTAGTGGGAACAATCAAATCTATTCTTGCTCTGTGCTTTCACTGAAATTTTACCTACATTTTTCCACAAGAAAAGTTTGTTATGTCCTAATTCTCAAGACTTCTAATCTATGATAACAACAGGCTAGGATTTCAAGTTTTCATTTAGCTGGGAATGAGAGTTGACCTGTCCTTAAGTACACATTTTAGCTTTTCAGGTGTAATATCAAGCTATTGCAGCAAAGCTATTTTTTTCCCCGTTTTCCAGTTGCATTTTTTTCTTGAAAGACAGAAGACACAAATTTTCCAACCAGCTTCACTGAAAACTTTTTATATAAAAATACCTGAAAATTATTTTCAGAGCTGTATGCAACCAAGCACATAACCTGTGCTCTATCAAAGCTGTAATCACCTATGAAGAAAAACAACCAAACAAATCCTTTTGGGTCCCTTCCACTCCCTGTTTTTGTCTTTTTCCTGCATTTGCTGTTTAAATCACAACTGTCATTTTAAAGCATAGCAACATATGAAAAACAGAGAAAGTCAGTGGTGATTGTTGCAGTAGATTTCGGACTTGTATGAGAGAGAAAAACACTGAAATAATTTAGATTGTAAGTGAAAACTGTAGCGGAGAGGTGTGAAGGAGGTGTACACGGTATCATTACTACTAGTACCTTCTGTTCAGATAAGTGGGGACTGAAGTTACACACCATCACCAGGTTTGCTGTGTTATTACTTTTTTCATAAAGCACCTATCTATAAAAAGGGGAGATATGATTATGAGAGAGTGTGGTGTGGGGTTTGTACCTCTTAAAGCCTGGACAAGGGCAGAAGATAGCACACTTTGTGAATTACTTTTTTGTATCTGCTGTCACCTTTCTCTTTCATGTTAGACAATGAGCTATGGGTATGACCTGCGGAGAACAACGTTGGAGAAACAGTAACTAGCAGCCAAGTCATCTGCTAACTCAAGTGAAAATGCAAGCCAACTAGCAAGGGCTGAACATTTCAGCAGGAGGAGTAAGTGCCCAACAACTCCATGAGAATACCAATGAGAAACATTTGTTCTTGATTACTAGGCAGATGTTAAGGGATTAATATGAAAGGGAAGATTTAATTAGGAGCAATGCTTTGCAGAACAAGTTAAGACATATGAATGGATGGAGAAGGAGAAAACAATTCACCCTCAAGGCGAGTTTTATGGGTTTTTGAAGAAGTGTACTATATGCCTATGATGTTTTAAGTGTGGAACTGTGTAAGAGTCTGAAAGAACAAGAAAAAATAAAAATCAAGTTAAGAGAACAAATGCCATTTGAACAGCTTCAGGGACATCATCACTAAGGTAAAATAAGGTCTAACCTGAGAATTTTTTTATGTACTTTCTTTGGCATTGCAAAAAATATGAGAAAGAAATAATGGAACTTACACACGTATTTGTAGACAGTAACATAAGTCTTGTTTAAAAAGTCTCTCTTGAAGAAGCTATACCTTTATAACTGCCTAATCCAGAAGACGATTAACACATACCCACACAAATAGGTTTTGTCTCTTATTTTCATTTAAAGTGATAACACTAAGTGTCACTAATGCTAGCCACTCCACAATGAACAGGCAATGTCAGCTGTTTTGTTCACAGTAGGCATCATGTACTTGGTTTTTGTCACCTGGGCAACAGCGCGTTTATTTCTGTTTCCGAGGGCACTTCAGAAAGCAGTTTCTGCTGCTGTTATAAAGGACTTCCTACTGGACTTTCCCCTGCCTCTGTGTTCCACTATCTCATGCTGGTTCCAGTAATTCATATTCTTGTATTTTCAGCATTATTTCACTCAACTTGAAACCTTTTTCAGAAGGGGTAAATCAGTGAATTCTGTGCGCCTCCACTTTAAAGCCAGAACAAGGAACTACAGAGCCAGGTCTGCTGTCTTTTGAAAATTTTGGTGAGAAGTTCATGCTGGGATATTGTCTGTTATGAAAAGTCCTAGAGAAGCTGTCAGAAATGAAAACAATATTCTCTAATGGAAAGAAGCTGCTATAAAAACACTGTACAGCTAAAACTGTCCAGTTCCAAAACCAGTTTCTGATAGTGCTCCTTAATTATCTCAAAGCAGATGTTTTGAATACAGAGGACAACTGTAGCTCTTGTTATTTAGCATTCATGTCCTGATAGCACCATAAGGCCATGCTGAAGCTGTTTTAGGAGCAATTTAAACAAGCACTCTGAATATGTAGACTCATATAGAAAATGCAGAAAGATTCTTATTCTCTATTACATTTAAGAGAATGTTTCCAGAAGTGTTTATTATCCAGATGATACTTACAGAGTTTGAGGGTGAACTTTTTGTCTTAACATAAATTTGCACCCTACTGCAAGGTACATTCAGTGCTGCCTTACCAGACACTGAATTAAGACTTGCAGGATTTGGCAGCTCAAGCCTCTCTGCCCTCTTTGTGGCTGCTGCATGCAGCTAATTCCTCCTGGGAAAAGAAGCAGGCCATCAGTTTGTTTACCATCCAGTAAAGATACCTGGCAGTTTCCGTGCACAAAATGAGCTGCTCCCTTGTCAGCAAGATGATTGATCCTCTCACAAGCTCTGCCATCTGTTGAATAAATATAAGCATGTGAAAGTTCAAAGTGTTACTGTGCGTAATAACAGGCAGTGGAACAGTGCATAGTATTGACTGGTGGAATTAAGACACATACAGTCTCCAATTATGCTGGAGTTGCAGTGCTGTTAGGAACAAGAAAAACTCTTTAAAAAAGTCACCCCTTCAAATTTCTTTAAGGAAAAAAGTATTTTCTGTTATCACACGAATTTTATATTTAACTGCCAATTTAGCTCTGCCCACACAAAATTCATTCACAGCCTGTTTCATTTACTTAAGCACTCTAGATTGACCTTAAAAAAAGTCCTTAAAAATGCAAAGCTGAAGAGACACTGAATTACAATGAATAAGGTGTCAATTTTCAGTTTGTTTCTTAGTCCCAGACAGACTGTGAAATATCTTTCACAAACTGTTTAGTACTAATTGATGGGTTTGGTTATGTTTCCATTTCAGTGTATAGAGAAAAAAATCCCCATATTATTCTGCTCGTAAGCAAAATCTTCTCTATCCTTTCTTGTAAGTATTTGACAATGTTCAAGTAGATTTTTTTTTTATTGTTGATAGAAAGTTATGCATTACTATTTCCAATGGTAAGTGAAGCAAACCATTTTGAGTATAAATGTTTCACAGACACATCAGTATTTAATATAGTTTATGGAGGAATTTTCAAAGTACTCCTGTAAGATCATGTTATTATATTATCAGCCTTTATTGGTCTAGGAATAGCTATAGCCATAACTTTGAAGCACTGATTCAGCAAGACATTTAAACACTTTCTTTCCATACTCTGAATTGAGAACATTCATTAGAGATTTGCCATGCTGGCTCAGAATCTGTCACCGTTAAGCCATTATAAAATGTTTTGCTATTGTATTACAAGTAGTAATATAATATAGTAAGATAACATATTTCTTATACCTCTTGTAATTAGTAACATGATATGCTAATGTGATTTTCGTTGTGTTTTGTGGGAATACTCATAGTTTCAGGGCAGGGTTGTTGAAGAGAAGCGATGGTAGTATGGTCCCAGCCCTGGCAAAGATTATAATCTCATTATTAGTCAAATGACAGCAGAAAGCAGGGGGATGCTTATAACAAACAAGGTAGAAAAGTAAACCAGAAGGCAATTATTAGTTTAAGGTGGGGTCACAGACTACTACAAGTAGGATTTATCTGACAATGTAGAAATCTATGAGTGACACCTAAACAGTCTAGTTGATGGATTATTTTAACTAGTATGGTGTTTCCTCACAAATTTTAGCCATGTGTATTTACATATCTTCTGAATTAGTTGCCTATATGTCCTCTATTGTCAAGAGGGAGAGGTACTTCCAGAGGATGTTTATTTCCACATTAAAAAAGGTGTGTAAAACAGGAGCCATGGATTGATCTCAGCAGCTGCCTATTTCTTTCCAGTGATTTGAGCACAGAGGATTAATTAAGTTTAGATAAGTTGTAAACAGCTCGTGTTAGCTCAGCAGAATCCAACCCTTAACTTCCATCTTATTTTAATGATCTGATGATTGAAATATCAGTGACTAGTCTGATTATTTCATTGTCAGATCAAATGGAGATATGATTCTTTCCCCCAGAGGTGTGCTTTAAACTGTGCCATAGTTCACAAATATGCCCTCATGATAAACGTATGAGAGTTATGACCTGTGGAGGTTTATCCTTTATTTGCTAATGGATGAGGATTGGCAGAGAGTAGGAGATACATTCTAGCAAGAAGAAAGACCTTACTACAGTATAAACCCAGAAGTGGTTTGATTGTGATTGCTTTAGCTTGATACAAATTTATAAACTGTATATTTTTTTTCTCATTCATACATCTATCAACACAGATGACTATCCTTATACTTTTATGGCCCAGATTGTTCAAAATGGCTTCCTGGTTTGCAGCTATTATTTTGAATCTGCACTTCATTATGCCCAATATTTCTGTATGCAATTCACTCAGGTAGTTATACTGACCCCAGGGAAATGTCCAGTGAACATTCACTGTGACTCAGTTTGAATGAATAATGAAATGCTAATGTAAAAATATGGGCCCACCTGATAGCAACTGAACTTTGCTCACCATAAAATGGGCTGGATCAAAGGTCTTCATAAAAAAATCGTTCCTATACCATAGTTAGAACACATTAAGATTAAGACTGTAATTTTACATAGGTAATACAAGTAAGTCTTCTAGAAATGCTTCCTTAAAATTTTATAATTGGATTACTATTCATAAGGAATGACGGTGGTGTTCAAATCACTGAGTTTCCTTCTCCTTTTAACTATAGCAGAGTAGAAGGGGAAGTGTAGTGCCACCCTTCCCTTTCCTTATTTCTTCAAGATTTGTGAGCTGATAATAATTAAAAAAATATTTTCTATCTTAAAATTCAGATTGTACAGGGAGGATGGAATCTAACCAATTCCCAAGTGAATTTCTGACTGAAATAGCAATCATGGTTAGGCACTGCTATTTCATAGTTGTCACTGATACACTATTTAAACTCTGCGTTGCCTTTTTTTTTTAAAAAAAAAAAAAAGGCTACGTATACACAGTCTTTTACAGCCAGACTACTGGTTGATACATTTGGACTTGCCCATTCTTTGACCATTCTAAGCTTGCCAGTGTCATACCTGGCACTATATTATTTGAGAACTGTAGCCAAGCTACTAAGTTCTGTTGTATATCTTTTCTCATAGGCTTTAGTGTACCAGTATGACAGCATGGCTGCCGTCTTCACATCTCCTGAGTGTCTCATTCCAAGAACAGGAATAAAAAATTCTCTTGACACCACCAAAAGTACTCTTCAGCAAGCATGATATGAAGGAGGTGTGTGTTGTAGCTGCCCTTACCTCGTTCCACTGTCCCCCTCACAGATTGTGGCTAGGGATGCCAATCTTGCCACTTTGGTGCGAAGTGCTGGGAGAGTGAGTACTGAAATATTGTTGTTTAGTAACATGATAACATGAGACCAAAAACTTTTCAGGATGACTACAAAGAAACAAGAGAGAATACATCCTTCTCTGAAGGGAAATTAGCTAATATACAAACAAAATGCACAAGGGAGTTTGCTGCATGTGCCAACTACAGACATAAGGCATGGATTGCAAAGGCACAGGTGAGCACAGGTTGTGGAGGAATTTGGAGGAGAGTCTTTAGTTTCAGGCATGCCAGACTGGTCTGCAGACTCTCTCAGAAGCCAGACAGGAGAGGGACCATAATGGTGAAGGCAGCCCTACAACCCCGAGGGTCAGTCATAGTGACCTGCCATGAAAGAAGTTAAAAGAATATTTGCTTCTCAGTAGCTCTTATTTGTCCTTGCCATATGTCTGTAGGTTGTATTTTCTTTAACTTAACTAAGTAACAGTTCAATGAGCATCTGAAAGCACAGGAGCTGTTGGGAGGGAGGAGCTTGCCATTGTCAAACTGTCCTTTCTCCTCATCTGACTCACTGGGTTCTGAACTGCTGAGCCCCTCTGCCCTCTGCAGAGATGTGTCCAGCAGCTTCAGGCAAGACACAATTCAACAGTTAATTTACAGCAGAGAATAGCTAAGAGGATCACTGAGCCCCTGTAACACAAAGCTAGCAGTGGACTTTCATCTCACTGGACGGAATTCAGTTGTGCTTGGTCAATGCAAAGCATTCAGAGAATCACTTTAAACTACTGTGTCTCAGTCATGCATAAGGCAGGGTATAAAAAAATATAGTCCTACCCCATACTTATTCTTAGGTTTAAAGGGTGACTTTTTCTGTTGAAAATTATTTAAAAAATACAATTATGTCAATAATTTTTCACAACTAGGTGCTAAAGGACAAGCTTCATTCCCAAACCTCCGGGTTATGAATGAATGGTATTTCTGTTCACATATAATTCAATGTCTTTTCTACAAAAGTTGTGAGAGATGTGTTAGCATGTCATCCTGATGTCTCTTCAGAAAAGGGAAAAGGACAGTGGTCCAAACTTATCCTGAATCTTAAAACATCATATTCAATGTATAACATCTACCATACAGGTTAAATCAGTGACTCCTTGTGTTGATTTGTATGAGTCATTCTTCTTCATAAAGAGAGCTAAACTGGCTGCAGCAGCTAAGCAGGTAATCCAATGATCTGCGTGAAGTATTTTTATTATTCACAAAACTTGGGGAATATAAGACCAAACCCAAGCTACAGCTGGTTTTGACTAAGTGTAATTCAAGCATTGCATTACAATAATGTAGTCTGTTTTACAAGACTAACATTTCAATCTGCCACTAAAAGTGAGCATTTCTACTGTACAAAAGACATTTGCCCCTGACTGCCAGGGATAGCACTTTTTTTTTTTTTTTTTAAGTTAGTCCATTACCTTCTAGTAGAAAGCAGTATCAGGCCCAGTTTTTCTCTTCCATGTGTGTTTTCCATCTATAGTATAACAGACCTCATCACACTGAGGTAAGGATACCCTTAACATAGGATTACTTATGCTCTACCTACATTTTTTCTCAAGTCAAGTTTCATTAATTTACACCTTAAACTATCTGTAAACATTTCTGCTTATATCCTACAAATAGTTGTAGATATCATTAGTCACTGTTTGATCAAGTTACATTTGGAGTCATTCCAGTGAATTTAGACTGATAGGGCCTTGCTCAATTATGTTCTGATTTGTCAATGTATTTCTGACTGCTGATGTATTCAGAAGCATAAATAATATTCTTGCTAGTAATTTTTAGCCATCTGTAGTCTTCTATGAGCTATCTGTAAAAGCATGCTAAACAGATCTTGGCTAGCCCTTCTGGTTAAGTTACCAAATAGCCACTCATTTGACTATCTGATAGAGTGGTCATTTGTTTTGAGGTTATTTTTAATTAAAACTAGGTTAGTCTGCACTTTCCTAGTATGGTGTTATTGTTGATAAAGGATGCACAGTCAGTTAGTGGAAAGAATATTCCTTTCCAAGAATTAATATTCTCTTCATCTTAGACAATTGTTAAAAGCCTCAGCTGTAGCGTGTCAAACAATAATTTCAGCATCTCCTAGTTGTCTGCCTCCTCCCTCTGTGAAATGTTGATATATCATTACTTTTAATTTACGGATTTTCAGACTCTATAGTCAGTGATCAAATCAGATTATATTAATTTTCAATTATAATTTTATGCAAGCATTTTATTAACTCAAGCTGCATCTGGAACTCTTGTTAGTAAGTGTGGTGTGACTTGAAGTTTCCTGATAATAAGGAAGATGCATGACAATATTATTTGATCTACCACAGCAGAACAATGCAGAACACCAATTATATAGCACTCTTTAGATATTAACCATATAATGACTTTTATAACAGGACTCCTGACTTTCCATTTTTAAATTGCTTTTCTAGCTTTGAGGATGATGCAGTTAAGGGATCTCTCAGAAGGTAGTTACTCCATTATTGGTAAAAGAATCAACCTTTTCTATCTCTAGTTTTTACATTAGAGGGACTGATGTAATCTGAATGGGGATCAAAAAATGACAAGTCCTTAGGTCCATACAATGAAAGCTCCACACATTTTCTGTGGATTTATTTGCTATCTGCAATAATAATTTGGAATATTTTTGCTAATCGGACAATTTTTTTCCATCCTATTATATCATCTTCCTAGAAGATAATTGAAGAATAACAGTTACAGAGTTCTCTACCAGCATAGAAAATGGTTCTTACTGTTAAAATTTCTAAAAGCTCAAAACCTCAAGTTCTTTCAATTCTGAGCTTCATTTTTCTCATCTGTATATTACTGTGTGTTACACTGCATAAGACACATAGTGTGAGATGTCACTACTATTTGTAAGCAGTGTTGTGATCCTCATATAACAGCAGGAGTAATATGCAAATGTGCAGTCCAGAATAACTGATGAACTAATGTTTTTTTAACCACTTCTCCAGCCAGTTGAATTACCAGTGTTTTAAGTTTCTAAGTCAGGAAGTGAGAGAAGAATCTGACCTTCCTTCTGCTTGAGAAAGAATTTTAAAAAGTGGAAATTAATGTTCTCAAAGTGTAATGCTACCTGAGTGACAGGATTTTTGCTTCCTAACTAAATGAAATGCATGGTATGTTGCCTAACATTGGATTACAAAATGTGGTTATCTGTTAACACCTATCTACATACAAACCACATTAAGTTTAACCTAGTTTTCTCTCTGGGACAAAGGACAAATTATATAAAGCACATTGTTGTGTAACAAATACATTATGTTCTCTAAAAGCTGCCAGTCTCCAATACAGGCTTAACAGCTATGAAGAATGTCATGCAATACTTTCTCTGGAAGAGTAATAGCACTAAACACCCTAAGTTTAAATTTATACAACAAATAAAACCACAAATATAAAATGGGCACAGCATCTTAAGAGAAGTGTGTACACAC
>NW_020799095.1:39234966-39261660 GCF_003259725.1 Athene cunicularia
TATATATATATATATATATATATATATATATATATATATAACACCAATTTTACCAGGAGACTTTTGTGTTTGACTAAAATATGTTTTCCTTACATCTCTATCTAAGGAAAATATCTCTGCCCTTATTTAAAAAATAAAGAGTAAGAAAGAAATGTCCAGCCTTCTAGCTGAGAGAAATGTTTGCAGGTATGAAATCCAGTCTTGAAAACCAGAATGTAAATAGAAAAGTACCCAAAATCTATTTAAAAAAAAAATCGTCCTTTAAAATCACACTTCAGGAACCCATCTTTCCCTGCAGGGACTTAGGAACCTGACTCACAGTGCAGGATTTATAAACTTATGATAGTCTATTACAGAATAAACAATCTTGATTTTTTTTGTAGCTGAATAGCACAGAACAAACTTTAAGTAATCCCTCTGGTAAAGGACAAAGATGTCTGAAAGTTAGCACCAATCTACAACTGTTTGGGTCCAGACCAGCATTAAGATTTTAATTCAAAATAGCATTTCTGTTATTTCCTGAAAATCCTTCCCAATACAGTGTATAGGAAGAGGAGGATTAGTATCCCAGATCAATCAAGAATCTGAGCAAGGTACTGCCTGGATGTGGGCAACAGAAATGTTGAAAAGAGGTCTTGTAGCCTCTATGGAGTTTAAATAATCCGTCCCAAGATGCAAGAAAGAGCTGCCATATGCTTGCAATCCTATTTTAGTGGGTCAGAATCTTTCTTTCAAGAAAATGATCAGCCTATACTTTTTTTCCTTCAGAAAAATGTCACCAGAATTTCAGTAGTTGAAAATCTTATCCATCCAAATTCCCTTTGAGTTTGTTTGGCAATAAAATGCATGAAGAAAGTTTCACAGATGATGAAATGCATACACCCATAATTTAAGATTATTACACAGTTTAGAGAGCTGCTAAAATGGTTACTTATTAATGGTTTGGTGAAATATTAAGAAATGTGGCCCATTTCCTGCAGAAAAGAAGGAGCTTGATTCCAAGACAAACTTCAAAATGCAGCTGAGGCATTCACATTTACTCCTTATGCTATCCTCTCTCTTTTTTCTCTTCACCATTTTTCTAAATCACAACTATTTCCACAGATGTTACAGTGCTTTTAAATATATAGGTTCTATTCCTTGTACATTCTTTTCATAAGCCAATGTACATCTTGTGTTATGTAAGGATGAACCTTAGGGAATTTGTTGGAATTCTGTGTATTTCCAGACTCATTCTGTCCCTTTGCAAATATTTTGGTTTTGTTTTTGTGGGATGTTTTTGATACAAAAGTATGGTGTTTGAACACTTAAAGAAAATGATGTTAAAATATTTGTGTACCCTCTATAAAATAAGGGTATCTACAGATTTTTTTGAAACAATTGGTGTATGGAAATTATCCACTTTCTGATTAGTAGTGTAATTTGCTCATTTAGACCTCAGTCTCACAAGCTATTCATATTATTTTCACCCTGTTAAGTAATGTATATGCATAAATACCTAATTTGAGATCAATTTAACTAGAATAGTTAGGTAAGATAGGCAGAAAAAGATAATTCCTTAAAGTAAAGGTAAGAATAATAGGAAGTTTGTAGTCTTAGCATTGTTTCCGATGTGCTTTTTTCTGGTGGGGTTTGAATCAAAAGCTGGTGTAGGTCAGAAGAGAACTCTGGATGTCGTCTAACCTAAGGCCCTTTTCAAAGCAGGTCTAATTAAAACCTGCTTGCTCAGGGCCATGTCTAGATGAGTCCTGACCACCTCCAAGTATGAAGATTTCACAACCTCTCTGGGCAACCTTTTCCAGTGTTTGGCCACCCTCATAATATATTTTTTTTACCTTAAGTCTAGTTGAAATTTTAGATTTACCAAGCTGTGTCCATTGCCTCTTGTCACATCAGTCTGCACTATAAAGAGTGTGTTCTGTGTTCCTTACATCTTGCATTAGGTATTTTGTAGTCAGCAACAAGATCTCCCCTTAGCCTTCACTTCTGAAGAGTGAACAGATCCATTTCTCCTCTCCTTGGAAAGGCCTCAATCCCCTTGCCATTTCGTGGCTCTCCACTGGTCTTGCTCCAAAATACTGAAGTCATTCTTGTCCAGGCTTAAGATCAGTCACTTGTCTGTCACTTCTCCTTTAATAATATCTTTGTTTTTCCTCTGCTTCTGATCCCTGTGTTCTTGGAAATTACTGGATGCTTTGTGCCACATTTCCTCTGCATAAGCTGTTCAAACACTGAGCACAGAAATGTTCGCTGCATCTCTATTACACTTTTCCTATGAGTTCCTCCATTGAGAAAATAGTTTTTCTGAAAGAAGTGGCAATGTTTGACTTCTACACTGGTGGAAGACTTTTCTGTGCTGCAGTCTCTTCCCATTCATCTCCTTCACTGAGCCTGGAATGTCTTTAGGGTGAGATATAAAAGTTCTGAAATGAAAAGTTAATAAGAAATTCAGTCAGATTGTTTCTACTCGTAGAACTCTTGCTCAGCCCAGGGGAGATAAAACTCATTTTAACACAAGTAGGTAGAAACAGGAGTGCTTTTTGTGAAAATACCACACGGTAATTGGAAAATAACCATGCCTATAACATCCACAGTAAGTTCCATCTGTTGCCAGGCTGACACTCCTGGGCTTCTGGTACCTTCTTTTCTTTGTGTCTGCATTAGACAGGGTTTTTACGGTGTTTTCATAAAGAATTGAACTAATTTTCTTCTTATTTGCTTTTTTTTCCTGTCTGTCATCCACATACTGCTATTCTTCTATTCATCAGGGGATCATAAAGCCATAACCTCCCATTTTATTAACAATAGACCTAGTAATTAGTTAATATAGAACACTGACAGGCATCATTACACAATGAATGGGTTCACATTTTAATCCCTTAACACATTATTTATCTTTCTCATTTACAAATCCACATTTCGCAACCCAACTTACACATTCTTTTATCAGTGTTATTTCTCTGAGCATTAACTTTTTGGTTATTCACTAAAACAGATACCTGGCATTTAATAAGCCCTACATATCCTTGTCAATATCCATAACAGGTCTGATGATATAGCCTTTTACTAGGATAAAGGGATCTACTCTTGCCAGGCTGCATTTGGGATGGGAAATTTGGTCCATTAATCAAGCATCTATAATAGCAGCACTGATAGTAGCAGAGCAGAGAGAGGATAAACATCCTATTGACTCCCTGAATTATTTGAGAACAGGAAGATGTCAGCACACTGAGGTCTCTGAAATAACTTTTTTTTTTATTTTGTTGCATTTCTCCCATTTTTCACAACCTTTGAATAGTTGTCCTAAATAATGCACAAAAAGCTGTTCCAGATCTTATACTGGAATGAATGAGACAAGTAGGAACTCGAGGAATTCAAGGTCAAGCCCAAGGCAAAGATTAAAGCAGAAGCTTTGTATTTAATTTACATTTTAGCTCCACCTCAAATGAAACAGATGGAGCAACCAAGGCAATCGGGTATTTTACAGAATTAATAGTCAGAAAGAATTGGGCTTACTCTGCTGTGAGGGCAAATTTTTCCATACTTGATTCAACAGTGAATATATTTGTGGAGAGAAGCCAACACAATAGTTACTTTTAAGGACTGAAGTAAAAAAAGATTTTTTTTAAAAGTGTGATGTCATTAACCTTTTAGCTTTCTATTATGAGAACTGAAAGATATAATGAAGCATATGTTGCATGGCACTGTGGTTTGTAGCTAGATTCTGCAATTTCCAGTCTTCTACACAGACTGACGTCACTCGCTGTTGCATAAAAATGCAGACTCGAGAACTTTGCCGGAAATTTTTGCTGCTTGCTACTCTGAGAGCTAAAAAATTCAGTCTCTACTTCAGTCTGGAGCTCAGTACAACAAAGTAATTGGTTCTTCCCTGCACACAGATCCTACACATACTCAGCTTCTGTATATACTGGCTTCATGCATCCTTTCCCAATATTCCCTTGTAAAAAATACATACATACCTGTAGAGTGTAACTGAGAAGAGTTTGATATTCACAGTCTTTTTTTTTTTTTTTTGTCCCTTGCCCTCCTTAATGTTTTATCAGATTTACCAACTCTGCCAAAGCCAAGTTCTGACCTGCTCTTAATTTGGGTTAGTCTATCAGGACTGCCCAGGACTCATCCTTGTAGTCAGAAGTAATCGAAGCAAGACAGCGCTAAAGCTATGTATCATTACCATCACCCAGACTTTGTGTCTGGATTGAAGTCAGACCACAGGAAAAGCAACCAACAGGGTTGTGGTTCTTGTTTCTGAGTAGATTTGAGATATCGAAAGTTTGGTTATATTATTGCAAAGGCGTTTTTGTTTGGAGAATCTTCCAGTAATCCCCATTAACAAAGAGAGCTCCAAGAAAAAAAATAGACCAGTAAAACCCAAGATATTTTAAATGCAATTCACCATGACCAGACATATGATTTACACTATTAACTGAATCTTCCATCATTCCAAGAACATGCAATCTAAATTTGTCAGCACTGAGCAAAAATAGTGCTTAGCTATAGCCAAGTCATTGGTACAGAAACATTGGCAAAGTCAGAAAAGCACATCCCATTCAAGGATCTTGAGTCATGTAAATATATCTGTTGGTAAGAAAGCATATAATTTTAACTAAGGATTATATATATATTGTAGGAGTATGACTCGAAATTAATTCTGTGTAATCCAATTCTTCTTTCCTTATGAGTAGGATGCCAAAAAAGGCTTATTAATTCCAGAGAGTGGATCCAAGACTTCTTGGTGTTCATCCCTAATATTGCCAGGCACAGGGATGCTAAAAGCAAGCTAATAGTGGACAGAGTAATCTAAAAGCCAATACCAACATGGGCCATGGCACTTGCTGAGCTCTAATGCAGTCCATGGATGAAAGCCTCCTTAATATTACATTTATAATGAGAAACAGTATGAAAGGATAAATCACACAGGAGGTATTCAGGTAGGATCAAATCTTCAGTTACAGGAAAGATTCAAGACCTCCACATGGTCTTGCACATAAAAAATACATAGACCAAAGTGATTTTTTTTAATTATGAATGTTCTTTCAGAACTGAAAAAGAAGTTGCCAAAACAATCGTTGAGACAAAACCAGTATCACAGGTAGGAATAATTTGTCATTTCAGAGCATACAGTGTTGTTTATTCTTTCTTTTTGTCATCAGTAGCAGACACTGTTGCATTCACTCAGTCTTTGCTTTACCAATGAGTCACTGGATATCCATCTGTATTCCTATTGCTGGGTCACTACTTGCACAGTGGTAGAAACTGTTGTGATGGACATTTTGCATAGGTATAAGATTCCATTTCCTGGGAAAACCTTTGTGTATATATTGAAATTATAAGAACATATAGATTTTTAAGTACACTTAGTTTAATTTAAGAATGAACCACTTATTCTCACACACTGCATGACTTTAAATTTCCTCTACATCTCTACTGAGCCTAATACAATGTTTTTGACTAAAATGTTCATTCTGAAAGGAATACAACCAAAGTTCAAGATCTCACAGCTTCTCAAAATAAGTTGTTTCATTAATTAAGCAATCACTCTGTTGGAAAAGTGTGCTTCATTTCCACTTTTAATTCCTCAGGCTGCTCACCTTTTGCCCTTGCTAAGCATGATGGTACAAAGGTAAAAGGAGAAGTAATAACTCTTAAAGATAGTATCAGCATTGCTAGTCAGAGTGCAGAAGGGAATTGTAGCTAGAGAAGAATTTGTGAAGAATAGTGATTATTAGTCAGACCATGAGATTTAGGTTGTTTGTCTTATTTTATCCACTGAATTCTCAGATAGATTTGAGAACGCTGTTTAACCTTTTATTTGGTTTGCTTTTAACACTTGAAGATAATTCCCTTCCTAAAACAGTAGCAAGTATTTGGGAGTCTTTCATGTAAATAATGCAAGAAATGCCAGCATTTAATTCCCTATCTGGTACTGTAAGCAAACTTGAATACTGCACCTACTCTTTTCACTGGTGGCAGTTTTAAATGTGTCCTTTCACAAGATATTAAAGGATTCATTTCAAAATGTTTCATTTAAGGATTTATAAATGAGTTATAACATGGTGTTTGTTTGCCACTCTATTTCATTTTGATAATCTAAGCAGCTCTGTTAAACTAAACTAGGTAAGGAATTGAGACAGAGTGAAGAAAAGGGATCAACTCACACAACATAACTACAATACTAAAATCCCTGTTCAGGGGTTTAATATAATTTGTTCTTTTGTACAGGTAAAATTAATGCACCGTTCTGGAACAACCGAGATCAGAAGTAGCACAATTGTCTGCATTACCAGTATAACTACTCTTTAGCGTAATATTGTTTCAGTTGAATTGTGAACTGAGACCTCATTGGATTAACAAAACAAGTTCTGGAAGGGGTGATGAAGCATGTAGTTTGTCTGCAAAACCCTGAATTATACAGTAAATGAACACATTTATTTCTGAAAGTAATGACTGGCTGCCTTTTACAGGGAATATTTGCTGCCTTCTTCAGTGTTTATTTTGCAAAGACATGCAGAACATGACCTAAAGATCCAAGGAGGAAGTTAAATTAATAACATTTTAAAATGGGTTCTGATTTTTATTTCTCAAAGAAAAAAAATCAAGTTGCTTGTTCTCTGAACTTCCATCAATTGTCAATGTTTTACTAAGAGTTTTTCAGGACAGTCAAAAAGGAAACTGGACCAGAACAATGGGTAATGTAAGCATTTATCTCCACTACCGTGCATGCTGATAAGGAAAAGCCAAGTAACTGTTCTCTCTCATCTTTTAATTTTTCTGTTTATTACCTCCTAAAGTAATTTGCTCCATTATCACAGAAAATTAGATATTTTGATCTGTATATTTCCCTTTTTTCTCATCTTACTATGCCATTTGCTTATTCTTTGTCCTGTAAAGAAGAAGAAAACATATTTTTAATTGGTAACAATTTTCTTTTAGATATTTTATGTCTTTATGTCCAGATTTTTCCCAATCCAGGTGGCAATGGAAATTTTCTTGCACAAAAGATAGTATAACTGCTTCCCACAGAGAGCACCTCCTAAGTTCAAAAGATCTTTCACAAGTGAACAGACATAGTATTTGGACACTTGCTTGCAGTTGATTACAGTTGACTTCATTTTTTATTGAGTTTTGGCATCTAATAATAGCCCTAGGTGCCTTAAATTTTAGATTTACAGTGTCAGATATCATTAACTGACCTGCCTCTCAGAAAGTGGATATGCAGCACAACCTGGATAGAGGCCTCTGACATGCCATGCACCACTGGTTATGCTGAATTCCACTGGTGAAGAGCAGGAAGAGCATCCCAGAGGGGCTTTGGCCTCTCAGGCATGCTCAGACCATATTTAACTTGCTTGGGCAGCCTCAAACTTGGTTTAAAATACACCCGGGTGCCCGCTGTCTTTTGGGTATAATAACCCAGGGGAGATCTAACACACCCATCTTCAGAATGTATGTGCCTAAAGCATGTGGTCTTGATGGGCAGGGCAAATTTTAGTACTTTTGAAATAAACTTAAGTTCGTCATCTCAACCCTGAGTATTTGAAATGTCTGTCCATTTTTTTTTAAATCTATGCCAAAGAAACCAAAAATGCAGTTGTATCTCTAGATCTTTCTATGAAATGTATAGCTGATGCAGTTTTTGAAACTAGGATAATTACTGTTGCTATGTAAACTATTTCTAAAACCTGATTAAGTCCACTGGAGTCTTGTGTCTGTGGCTATACAGTCTTGAAGCAAATGTGGTGTGATAACGAGCTCCTCCTCTTCCCTGTTGACCTCCCCTTTTTCAGTTACTCTGTGTCTTAACCAAGTCCAGTGCATAGAAGAGAAGACAGATGGTGTTTGGGCATGCAAGGTTCATATTTACATTATCAGTGTCAGGATTTCTGAACACCAATTGTTTTCAAAAAGAAGCAAGTATAGTCTAAATGAACCTGTAAGTGCTGCCTAAATCAAAACCACTCTTAGAATATAAAACTACATGACACAGCATCATTGTATTGGTATCTGCCACATCAAGCAGTGGAACAAAATTATTAACAATGCCTCAAAATTTGTTTGTTGTGGACACCTGAAATATTTCTGATTATGTACAAACTAGGCAGAGCTGATGACATAATACACATTGGGAGCATTTTATGCTTTCAGCTCTAATGGTGGCTTTTCATGCTGTGTGGTTCTACTCCACAGCAAAAGAGGATATGTAAGTTTGCAGCTCCAAAGGCAGAAATTCTCAGGACATCCTGTCATCTGAGAGAGTTGGATGATGTCTTTCTCCATGTTCACTAAAGAAGGTTACACAGTGATTCATTACGATCATGAAGAAATGTCAAGATTTCTGTTGACTAAGCTGTTTTGAGGTCACCTGAGATCTACCTTTTAAACAGCCGTAACCACATTACACAGAGACTGGCCATAGGACACTTCTCCACAGAAAAGAAACACAAATAAGGGTTTCATTCAAAAACCATAAGCTTATCACAGGCAAACCCAACTAACAATGAAACAGCAGGCCATTTAAAACTATTTTTTTTTAAATAAAGTCCTTGAGAGGATACATATTTGGTATAAAATAAAATCTTGACAGTAGCCAAATATTTGTGGGGAACTCTTTCTAGTTTTGAGAGTCACCTTAAAACACCCAAATGGTGTTTCAGGAATGCATATTCACTCCATATGTGCAAATAGGGAATGAAGGACCTTAGGATATCCACGCAAAAATGGTGATGCCCCAAGTCAGCCTCTGCTTTTGAAGATGTTGATATACATGATTGCTAAATTTGCTTGGGTCCCCTAGTCTTTCTCATGTTGACCTGCATTTTACTCCATGATTAAGAAAAAGAACACACAAAACACCCTGCCACCCCCCCCACCTCCCCACTTTTGCCAGAGTTATAACTGAAATAATAAACTGAGGGCCAGAGTACAGTTTCAAGCAGTGTCCCACATTGTTAAGACTCATTAACTGTTAGTCTTCTGCCTGGCACAAAGCTTGTGCTAAGACTTTCCTAGATATACTTGAGTGTGGTTCAGGGCACAGCACAGACCGCAATACTGTTAGCAACACAGAGTGTAGGTGAAAGTGAGAGAAAAGACTTTACCTGTACAGATGTGAGCAATGCCATCTTATTGTGAGTGAGGGAACAGCCCTTCATCTATTTTATTTACCCAACACGGAGGGTAGGACTATGTGAAGGTCCTTGCATGAAGATCTGAGTTTGCAGAGCTCATACCACAGACTGGTTGTAAACCACCTGAAAATTAGATGTCTTATGTTAGTGTGGTGCTCTCTTGAGCTAATAAGTCCTGCTGAGAAGCTGTAAGAGTGACAAAGATAGTCCTCAAAGAAATAAACTTAGGTTTTTAAAATACAACTTTCCATACCTCAAATGAGATGTAGCAATGGTGCAAAAAACAGGCCAAGCAAAGAGAACCTGAAGGAATCAGCCCCACCTTTGGCTGCAGAATGAGCAATAATTGAACCAAAGTAAACAGATTGTACTTGTCCCATCTTGCTGTAATACAGATTGTACTATGCAAATTATCTTTAGGCCCACACACAGATTCACTTGTAAGAATACAGGAATTATCATCTAGGACAATCTAATTTACTGTTATTGAATTTGCTTAAAACTTTCACAACTTTTAAAGAGTTTGTCAGCTGTGAAGCGTTGTTGGAGTATAAACTAGTATCTGATGATCTCTAGCCTGTGAAGAACATCAAGCAAGCTTAGCATGCTTACAGCATTATGTTTAATAACTTTCTAATACAAAAGCCTTGTTACTTTTACTCAGATTTACTATTTCACTTCCAAAATTGCTTTTGAAAAAAATTGCCTTTTATAGGTTTCATGTATAAGAAAGTTAGAAACTTAGGGATTTCTTAGTTGTTTGAATATG
This sequence comes from Athene cunicularia, assembly GCF_003259725.1. NCBI lineage: Eukaryota > Metazoa > Chordata > Aves > Strigiformes > Strigidae > Athene > Athene cunicularia. Next base: position 39,244,885 of record NW_020799095.1, read on the forward strand.
TATATTCTATCTTACTAACTAATATTATAGTCTGTGAATTTCCTGTAATGTTTCAGTTTTAAAAGATTAGTTTATTCATGGCAGGTCTACTACTTCCTTGTAGACTCACTGAGACATTTTTAGCTTCCCCTGCAAATTCAATACTCATGTTCTTCTCTGTGGGCTTGTTGGGGCACATTTGGCCATCATTAACTCTGACTGTGAGTTTTACGCCACTGTATCGCCCACAATCCATACATCCCTGGAACACAGATTTGGGTGCACACAGGGGACCATGTGCAGCTAGGCAGGGAGTGGTAAGGTGGGTGGAAGGTCTTGCCTCATCATTCCCCACATGATACAAAGCCTACATGGCATTTCAGAAAAGATGTAATTGTGGGTGTGTAATTTGCTACAAGTTTACTCCAGCACTAAACTAGTACTTAGGTGCCCAAATGGCAATTTAGGGGCCTAGATTCAGGAGACTGATTCAAAAAACCCCACCTAAACTGTTTAGGTGACTGAGATGGCAAAGGTATTATTTAGGATCTCGTCTCAAATTGCTACCTTCCAGATTGGAGGGAAGACCCAGAGGAAGTGTACCTCAATACTGTGCAACACCTCAGAGAGATACCTCAGATATAATGCCTAATGCCTTATGCCTAAGTCACAAACTAAGACACACAAATTAGAAATGGATGAATTGTCTTTTTGTTTTACAGTCATAGACCTCTTCTCTGGCACCCATTTACTGGCAGAAAGTTTGAGAGATATTTTTCTCTCATATTTGGCTTAAATATTCCTCCTCTAAGTTTCATTTCAGTCAATGAACGAACTTCCTCTAACTTCTACAGATCCTTCTACATCTGGAGCATGAAGAGCTAAATGCGTTCGTCCTGGTATTACATTATTGGCTTAGTATTACAAATCATTTATCCCATCATGAGGTGATCATCATAAAATAAATATCCTTTTGTGAAGAAAAAATATCAGTAACTACATGCAGAAATCACAATACACAGAGCCCAAATGCAAACATAGCTCTGGACCACTCCAGTTAAAAGAGATGATGGAAAGATAATGATGTGGGAGAGGAATGTTTCTTTGTAGAAGTAGATGTGATGGAATAAGTTCAATAACCTAAAATTAGGACATGGCTCCAGCTGGAAGAGAAAGAAAAAGAAAATTATATTAAAGATAAAATTAGTGTGTGGAGACTATTCAAAGGCACTGAACTTCTGCAGGAAGATTATTTTTTCATAGCACAAGAAAGAAAAGTAGTGAATGGATCGTTAACATAAATGAAGAACTGGGAATGGAAACTATCACAGAGGGATTTTGGATGCATGAAAAAGGAGCGGGTTATTGCTGGATCTCACAATGAAAAAGGAGGGAGAAGTATTCAAACTTTAGGAAAATACAGCAACATGGGTTGTGTTGTCTTGAGAAGCAGTCATGTCAGATGTTAAATTCAGAGGGAAGGTAGAAGGGAAATGATCTGTCTAGTGCAGCAGACATTGTGTTCAAGTCTGAGGAGTACATATGAAAAGTGACTAGACTTCAGTGACAAGTGCAGCTTTGTGTATTTAACTGTAGTGATCCTCAAGCCAATACATACATTTCATCTTCATACACACATGCACAACATATATGTGTATATGCAGCCAAAAATGTATATATACACACATATGTACATATACGTATGCATGTATATCTAACACATAAATATAATGTGCTTTCTCTCCAGCATAATTTTTTAGAATTTAGAAGAATTTCCATATGTATTCTACCTTCTTAACATGTACCATCATTTCTGATTTTTTTAATCTGGGTAGAAAGAATTATCTTGGAGTTTTTCAAATTAATTGTTGGTTTATTTCTTGTCAGTAGGTCAGTGAAATTTGTTCTAGTTCACATTTGCTTTATCTTTACTCACTTTTACAAAGTTGCTCATATTTCAAGCAATGGTATTTCAGCAACAGTAATTAATTGATTCAAAATGTTCAGTCGTTAAACTAAGTGGAATTCTTGATGAGCAGGGACAGATTTTGGCCTTAAGACAAAGGGAAAAATCTAAGCTAGCTATGCACAACATGGAAAAGGTATATATACTGAAGCAGAGCGTAGTGTCTCTTGAGCTAGGACTATCTAACTGCCTATAATCTGTTTGTGTGAGTAAATTTCTTACATTTGGTAGTGTAGATTTGGGTGCAAAGAACTGAAAAACAAAGGATGATGAAAGTTTGAAATAGCTCCTATAGATGCACATCAAATCTAAGAGACAGATCCCATCACAGAGGGATCCACTGTGATGACTAAGGTGTTACAGATATGGGAGATATTGCTTATTTTGGTGATGCAGTTCCTTCCTGTAATGAGAAGACTAGGAAATAGTCTGGACTAGACATTCATGATGTAGATGGCTAAAACTAGTCAAGAAGAAAACTTAGCCCATCTCTAAAAAAAACAGCCCATCTCTAAAAAAGAGTCTCTTTAGTTCGTAACATCAATAATCTGATTAATATAATATGATACAACAAAATTCTGGAAATTTTAATCTTTTTCAAATTTGTTCTTCTCATGAGGAGAGAAAAATAAAAACATTCTTGGAATCACCTTCTGAGGACTGCAGCATACATTACACTTGTTGACATAATATAATTGAAAAGATCATGAAAATAAGTTAAGACAATAGTCTCTAGAGTACTGGAGTGTGAGCCAAATTCTCTCCATTACTTTGTGATGAAAACCATCACACTGACATGAAGCTGGATTTGGGAGCTCTACAGAGCTTATAGGTGAGAAGAGGTGGAACATTGGATGAACCAAATTCCACACTTCATGTGATGCAGTGGCACTAGGTGAGCTACACATTTCTCTATAGTGTTGCATGTAGTCACATTGCCACTAGATGTAGAGGGACTTGTTCCATAGCTGTCGTTCCAGGGTGAACTTTTGTGCAGACCACCATACATGGCACAGATTGTCCTTCTGTGGTGTGTAGCACGAGACTTCTAGGCAATCCCGCCACATGAATGCTGTGAGTGACACAACCAGTCTTCTGCTGACAGTGCATCATAGGTAATGGTGTCTAAATTTAGCAGTGATGTGGGAAAATTATCCTCCCAGGTACTGTCCCAAATGGAACTATCCACATAAATAAGCACTCCTGTTCCATGGATGAGGGATCCATAGCATGGGCTCATATTGTATATAACAAAAATTTTAATAAACAGGTACTTTGTAAGTGTTATAAAAAACCCCCAACAAAATCTATTAAAAACACACTACTTACATAAGACAAATTCATTTTGCAGTGAGTAAAATGGATATCTGTGACTAGTAATGAAAGATTAAACCTTTGACTAGTTTAGTTAACAAATATTTAAATGGAATTAATAGTTTTTCAGAAAAAAAACAATGTTTCTCGAAAGAGAAGGACTTCCTACACTGTACTGTTTTGTATCTACTGGAATGCTCACATTGTTTCTATTCTTACAGTTAATTGTTTGAAGAAACCTGTTTGTATTTTCACTGCAGTAACTGGAATGTCTTGTTCTTCAGTAAGAACTCCTCAGGACTGTTTGCTTGGCAACCTCTTGGGCTTTTTAGCTAATGCACAAGTAAGATAAGAATAATCAACTTAAATATTTACATTGGACATTTCCAATGGTTAGTTCCAATTTACAATTTTCCAAGGAGCTGGAAAAGACACTGCACTGTGTACTGAAGTGTGTGTGTATCATGAAAGTCCTTCAATTGTTAATGTTCCCATTCACAATGTGATACTGAAAACCCTTAAGATCTTAATGACATACCCCAAAAGGCAGGCAGGCTTGTGGATGTCTAGATGCTGCAACTAAATTGCATTGGTGAGAACAGAAAAATGCTGGCATCTCAGCTACTCAGTGCAGCACAGCCCTCTCTATTTTACATTATTTTCTTTCTGTGAAGGTTATTACTCACATATATAGATCTTCCTCATAAGCACTTTAAATTAGTTCAGTAGCAGCAGACTTCATATCAAGCACGTTCAGAATTTCAAACTACTTAGACTGAAGAAATCAAAAGTTCCTTATTTGTTAGGAGTTCTTATTAAAGAACAGATCACATAGCAGATACTTTATGGTAATTCTCAAATAGCTCCTCTGTGAGGAAATCCACTTGTACAGAAACACAACCAGAGCAAACAATGCACGACAGTGACTGCTTAGCATCTAGGTCTTTTTGCAAAACGTAACAGTATTTTCAGGATGCCATATCAGATTTGAAACATTTGAGCTTTTCAACATTTGTACTGCTGCATGCAGGACATTTTTGCAAGGTGAAAAGCTATAAGAAAGAAAAGGAATTTGATTATAAAATAAATAGGAAGAGGACACATTATCAGATGGTGCATTAATTTCCATTTGTTGCCAAATGTCTTTGAACAATTTAACCTGGGCACATAGCCTACTCCCATTCAGGAGTCTGTATGCAATTCTGCAGTAGAATAATTTTACGTCTTTTCTGAGGGTGCTGCTTCTTAATACACTCATTCATTCTGACTGCAAGAGGGGACTGATAGTGCTCAGCCATTACTGAATTATTTTTCCATAATTCTTATTGCCAATTTTGTAAAATTTGGCACAGGATGAAGTAAATGTGGGGTAGTGCTTCAGCAGGAATAGATATTAATTACCCCAGTAATGGTGTTTGCTTCCATTAAACTCAAACCCTTCTATGCATTCATTAATATCTTCATCACCCTTGAAATGAGAAATTTCAAAGCTACTATCTAACAGCCAGCTATTTTCTTGTGTTATATTTTTGTCCTCTGAGAAATTAATTTTATTCTTGTATGCAGCATCCCTGCTTTCATTGCCTTAGAAAATGCAATATACAGCCCAATCAATCAAGAGTCAACTTGCCTGTATTCCTTTGAAAGCTGCTTGATATTCCAAATTGTAACAAACAATCCAGTATGTCAAGTTGCAGATTATGCCTTCAAACAAGAGCCAAATTTTGCTGTCACAGAAAGAGATATTTGAAGCATTTATAGTATTCTGACTAAATTTTGACTTGACTATCCCAACTTGTAGTTGGCCAGATTGCACTCTGTAAAGGAGATGATGGTTATACTTTTGCATGCCAGCATGTCCTTTGGTGAGGTGTCATTGATGTTACTCCTCAAGAGTCTGCACTACAAAAGTTTAAATTTTGGCTCTTATTTCATTACAGGTTTCTTCTCAGACCTCATTCTGAGGATCATCTATTATTCAAGTTGACCCATTCTTAAAATTGCTCCATTTTAGTATTTATTTTTTTTTTATTGTCCTCAGGAGAATGAAGTTGAGTAAAGGTAGTGAAACCTCCTTTCTATCACCATTTCCACAGAAGAACTTTTGACTTAACAGATTGCCTGGTTTAATCAACTTCTAGCAATTAGGTGCTCAAATCTGACAATGATAAGGGCCATGAAAGAAGACAGAGAGAATGGCAGAATTTAAGCAATAATAACACAAATATATATATTATATATATATATATATATATATATGTATATATATAAATTTTAAAATACAAGAATAGAAGAAAATACATCAGAAGTACAAGACTGGTAATTGTTGATATGATATGAATAAGAAATCAAGCATTGGACACATGATTCCACACTTGTGAACACTTGGTCAATCAATGAAAGTGATTACTTTTGTTTATTAAGGAATAGGAAAATGTCACAAAAAGTAATAACCAAAGCTCATTTGTAAGTGGCATCTCTCTGTAAGACTTCTTCAAAAGAAAATGCTCCAGTCTGAAATAACTTTCTGTGTCTGTACTATACACTGCAGACCCTTCAATCATGAGAAAGATTGTTTACAGGCTTCTGACAATTAAGGTCAAACTTGGGGCTTTATGAAGAGAAATGCTATTTTACTTTTTTTTTTTTTTTCATTTAAAATGCAAATTATATTATCTTGGCAGAGTATATACAGATGATAATGAGATTATGCAGTGACCCAAATTTATCTATTAATATCTGATAAATATGTAGAAATTTAGATCAGGAATCCTGACTATTTTCAGAAAAGCCAAACAATCAATCAAAAAAACAAATATTTTGTTTTCAGGGCCAAAATTTTGTCTCCCATACTGTCTATGAATGCTGTGTAGTCTTTGCATAAATCACTGTGGAAGATTCCTCCTCCATGTCAGAAGCTGTGATACAGAACAGGTGCTGACATAATATAGCCATCCATAAATCCTTAAACTAAGAGCTGTGACTAGCTATAGTGTCTATGCAGGAGGCTCAGTCTGTGCTCATATACAGTTTCGTTACTCAGATGCCAAATCTGTGTCCCATTTCTATCCCCTCGTGACTGAGAGGTGGAACGGAAATTTGAACTACTTGGTTCCAGAGGAGTTAGAGAGTACCCCTGACAGACCTCTTCACAGCTCATTTCTACCCCTACACAGTGAATCATGATAATTCAGCTACTCTGGAGATGTGGACAGTGGTGCAAGACATCCAGTTGTGTAAAGTTTGTTCATGTTTGAATATAAACCTCTACAGATTAGGACTATTTCGCAAAGCTTAAATTCCTGTATTAAAATAAATCATCTGGAACAGGATCCAGTGTATTAATATTAACATGAGAACACCAGGCATTCTGTATTGCATTTTTATTCCCAGAGAAGCAGTCTGTACTCTTGGCATAACTGACAGCTTGATAAAGTCCCTCCTCCCTATTTGTTTCAGCTATCTTAGAAAGAGGAAAAATTTTTCATGTATTTAAGGAGGAATTTACATAGCTGGCTAACTCTGCTTGAATTGTGAGCTAAATGGGAAGGACTGTAATAGAACAGGGGGTCAAGACCCAAACACAGTGAACTGGATGACTGATAACATGGTTGCTTGTATCGGATTGGTATTGGCACTCTCACATGAGTGAGTCTAGTCTTAATCTTGTGGCTGCCGTGGAAACAAATGTTTATCTTAATGTGAAGTTATGCTCAAAGTCACTATTAATATATGGTTTCTGTAATGGACCCAGGTGAAAATGGAATGAAAAATAATGTTTTAAAGCAGAACACTGATGCTGCTGAGCATTAATGTTGAGTTAATGCAGATGATTTAAATTAATAATCCATTGTGAGACATAAGAAAATGAAGAGGAGATTGTTAAAAGTAAGACCCCATTTGAGAAAACTATGACAGTAATTTTGAGCATATTTCCATTCAGAACAAAAGCAAATGTGAACTTTTTCAGAAATCTAGCATGCTTGGGTGGATGGGGATAGGCACTGCTTCAGAAGATGGAAGAGGTATAGTGCAGTGGGAAAGGCAGGCTAGAACAGCATTGTACTGGCCTCTTTCGCACAACCCATAGTCTTGTTAGCTGCTTGTATAAAAAATGTCCTCATGCTAAGCTGTAGAATTTGGTACCCGTGATTGTATTAGAAGGATGAAGTTCAGGTTATGCGTTGTTCTTAAAGAAACGTTTGCAAGTGTGCTTGAAATACACAGATAAATATAAAGCAGTGTTAGTAATGGTAGTATCTTGCCATTGCTTGTCCTGCTGGGTTACTCCCTTACACACTCCACTCCTAAATCCATCTCTTAAAATGGGTTTATGTGGTATCTCCGAATTTGGCCCAATAGTCACCTATTTCAGTCCTAGTTTGATTTGTTCCTTAGGACCAATCTAACAAGTATCTAGTAAGTGAAGGTCTTACTAACAATACTTCACCATTTGCATGCATCCACAGAATTATTTTGACTTAAATTATCTAGCCTTGTTCAGTGAAAAAAGGTGAGGAGTAAAAAACTTGTGTGCAGATCATCTACATAATAATTTCAACTCCCTTGATCTTCAGCATGGCCTCATCTTACCCTAAATCTTTTCTAGAAGAGACTGTTTTCAAACTGTCTTGAAATATCCATGACTGTGTTTTCAAACGTTAAAAGCAGTGCAGCGCTAATATAAACACTACCTTATCTAAAACTGCTGAGGATGTATGTGATTTCCTGAGCATATCCTGAGCTTGTATCTGCTCACTTAACTGATAAGTAACATGGCACTTTTGAAATTAAAATAACAACATTTAAATAGATGCCTTTAAAACAAAAATACTAAAATATAAATATATGAGATTTTTGTCCAATATCAGACCTTTATCTGCATCAAAAGCAATCCCTGTTTTGTTGGAAAATTAGAATAAAAAGAAAATGCGCACCACAAGGAGGAAAAATGCATGGAATGAGCTGAATTATCTGTTGCTGGGCTAAATGACCAGCAAGAGAAGACATAGTAAATCTACAAAATCCTGTGTAAACATTCAAAATGGAGAGGAAATATTTAACATAGTAAGAGAGGTTGTAGTAGGGGTGAATAGGAAAAAAATTAAGAAAAGGACATATGGAACAAAATACCAGTAGGAACTTCCTGCCCATGAAATCTGTGCAAATGTTTGATTTTGCTATTTTTACAATGAATATTACATTAAGGTCAAGGGTCTGCAACATGTTTGATTTTAGCTGCTATATTTACCATGCAGTGTTTTGTGGCAATTCCTAAGCAAAGGTACAGAAGCATAGTCAGATAACTGTGCATGTGAAAAATTTTGTCATATATGACTGTACATATTTATTTCAAAAAGGAGGCTTAATCTCTGGTTGCCCCTGGCTCACTAACATCCTGCAAAGATTTTCAGACTTGAATGTTGTCCAATTAGGCAGATTATTCAGATGTGTATTATCAGCCTTTTCCTACACAGGTGGCTGGAGCCTTAGATAGACCTGTACCCAGGCTTTAGAGTGAACATTGGCATGAAAGAACTTTAAAGATTAAGGATGCACGTTACTACAATGTTAACAATAAGTATAAATGTAATGAATCAAGGCTCCTTCCCTCTAGGATGGTGTGAATACAATGATGAATCATTCTTCAAAGATCAGTAACAACAAACATAAGTATCATATGATGAGCTGCCGCAATTTATAAAGGCGTATTATTACATGCAATTTTATCTGCTTGTACTCAATATCTTGCTTGTCAGGAGCCCTTGTGAGATGAAACTAAGCAAAAACAGCTGTGGGTGTTTTCAATTCAACATGTGGGGATAAGTTTGGGAACACCTAAAATGGAAATTAGAGTCTTACCTTTGCAAAGAAGTTAATTTGGAAGCTGACATCAGCCTCTTTGCTGACTTACATGTCAAACTCCCAGATAGCCTCTCTGCACAGGTTAAAATCCAGTTTCCGTCTTACGGACTCCTGAATTGTTTGTACCTTCATAAGTGTTTCTTATGATTTCATGCTGGGATGGAGGGAGACAGAATATGAAAAAAATATATTTGAAACATGAATGTAAGATATGTTTTTGGCTGCAAATGATACTACACACACCACAGAGAAAAATACACCTAATAAACACATTGGAAGAGTAAATTAAATAAGTACGATAACTCACTAACATAGATAAAATCACATAACAACTGGGTTTGTTTTTAGGTTACTCTGAAATCTATAAATTGTATTTCTATTCAAGGCATGTTTCAATTTTTACTTAGAATGTTATTCTATATTTAATAATTTCTTATTTTATTGTTTGGTACATGTGGCATTTTACAAACACATAGGATGACAAGTTCTCTACTTGGGAGAGTATGCAATAAACATCAGACCCTTCTTTTGAAAGGAGTCTTATTGCAAAAGAAAAGAGAAAACGCAATTAGAGTAAGATCAGCATTAGAGTGAGAGACAAATCAGGCAGAGATATTCTGGGGAAAAAGCACTGAAGAGCCGCCAGGAAAGAATCTGGGACCTCATATATAAAGAATGTGTCTCAGTGACAAAAAACCTTTTAGGGAAAAAAAAGTAATGCAAGAGACAAACATATCTCATATGCAGTAACCTTGGAAAAGGGAGTTCAGAAAACTAGCTGAGAGAAACAGATCACTTAGTGCAAATAATAAATTCTGCTGAGGAGAAACACTGATTGTTAGAATATGATTGACACTGGCTCTGGAGACAGATGTCCTCCTGCCCTCCCAGCTGGAAAGGCCGGCTGGGTGGAGCTCCTTTAGAAAACTGGCTGCTGCCATTGTACAGCTAAAAGAAGAGTGGACACGCAGAGGTAAATTTCCAAAGCAGTGTGTTTATTAACTACCCATTGACAAATACAGGCAATTGTTAGTGAACCTCCTGCACATCCCTTTGAAAACCTACCCGGTTTGTCTGAGATGATATCTCGCCATTTATGCCAGAAAAGGTGGCTTCCAAGATAGAGGTGGGCCTTTCCTGACAATGGATAAAATGGGTGATCTCAGGAACCCTTTGCCTTTTTAAAAAGCCGTGTGAGGTCTCCGGTACTACAATTCACATTCAATTTAGGTTTTTTTTCTCTTCTTGCAAGATCAAAGAATTTTTTCTTATGTCATCACACATGACATGGGTAATGAAAGCTTTGAGAAGCTAGAACTGACAGTTTCCAGCATGGCCTCTCTCTAATTCTGTAGCTTTTCAGTATTCTCATTTATATAGGGGCGAGAAGGGGGAAATGATTAAGAATACTTCACCTGGCAATCCTTGAACATTCACCATTGTGAGTTGAGAACAAGCGTAGCCTCACTATTATTATGCTTTACCCATGTATACTTAAAATGAATAGACCAGCATTCTGAGTGTTTCTTCATTATGGCAACGGTTTGCTTTACAAAGTGCTTGAGCATGTATGAGCTAGTTATAAATCAAATAAGTGAGAAGTTTTGGATCCCATGCAAAATTCTTTGTGAAGTAAAAGTCACACAACAAGAAAGGATAAATTCAAATTTTGAAATCATTCTGTTAGCATGTGTTTGGACACAGTGCTGTCTGAACATGTCTTGACTGTCTGGCTGGAACTTAATAACATCAGATCATGGCTAAATCTCACGTGATGACATGGTCATTATTTAAAGTTTTGATATTATTTAATATGCTTTTTTTTCTCTTTTTTCTTTTTGTTCCTGGCAGTCTCTCTATGGTGAGCAAGCAATTATACAGGACCAACAGCAGGCATCAAGGAGGGAAGATGGTCACCAGTTAAAACTGTGCACTACACTGTCACATTCAGTGGAAGCACCTCTTGCCTCAATGTACATTGTTTTTGTTCTCACAGGAGGAAAAAATAATTAAGTACAAGTTTTCACAACAGCAATCATCTTAAATGTTATCTGATCAGTTACATTTTGGTCGTAGGTTATTTCTGCTGATGAAGTTTGTGGTGGCACAAGTGCCACTCGAATTTTTATATCTAGAAGGTTAAATTGTTCTGGCCATATCTCTGGATAAAATGGTCTTTGCATTTGTAGTATGTGAAACTCAGACAATACAAGGCAGCGTGTGAGATGCAACTAAGAAAAAAGACTGGATATATTGTGTAAATACAGTAATAGGCATTCCAATGTGGACTGAGACTGTGATCTGATCAATGTTGCGTTGTATGTCCAGTAAGGTATCTGTAGTTCTATTAAAATGCCTAAAAATGTTCAGAAATCTTTTTGTTTCATACCAAGTTGAAAATCAAATATCAAAATGCTTGACTGAAAATAAACGGTAACAATTTGGGAATGCCATGACACTCCTCTTTGGTTTTAGTATAAAAACTTACATCATTTAATATTGTTAATTATTTAATTATTATTTATTATTTTAATAAAACCTAAAATTCTTTAATATTTTGCAAGCAAAAGCTTTTGTTTTGTCTCAATTTGATATTAATATCCATCCTTCACAGCCATTATAGTATTATGAAATATAGTTTCATTGTTGCGTGGATCTGTTTTTACCTCCACAAATAGAGTCAAGTTCCCATGATAGATAAATTTCTTGAAATTCTGTGAATCCAACATGTAGGAAATTTGAGACCATTATGGAAAGAGTAACAGGAAACCTATACAGAAGAGATCTTGGAACAGCTGCGTTACACCTATCATGAGAGCTAAGTTTGCTTAACTTTGTTTACTTATAAACATTTTTTAAAGAGGAAAAAATTATATCCTAATTTTTCACATTTAGAAATTTGGTCTGGAAAAATATCATCTTCATTAAAAAATATTGGAACAGAGAATCCTACTCCTTGAGTTCAAAAGTTTAGGTTGCTTGCAATAGTATGCAGGTGCTCAAAGAATGCACATTACAGCTTCATTACAAGCCAAACACAACCTATCTTTTACAAAAGTGATGATTTAGATAGTTTTGAAAACATAGCATAGGAATCTTGGAAATGCAAATAGTAAATTGTCTTTTCAAATGAATTTCTCATTTCAGTGAAATCCTTCAATGTTACAAGTTAATCGACTGGGCATTGTTAGCAGTATGAAAGGTGGTTTTGAGGTAGAAGGAACCCTGTTCAGTCAAGGATCTTAAAAAAAATCCCATCATTACATTGAAGGTTCACAGCTGAAAAGACACTGACAGTGTTGTTTCTGAAGAAATTTGGAGTCTTAGAAGACGCTCATGACAATGTAGTCATAGATCTGCTAAGGAAGCTGGATGTATATGATAAATTTCTTTACTCTGTACTGTTGTGTTCTGTGTTGTAAACATGAGAAATATGAAGAAAGAATACTTGGTGTCTCATGTTGTTTAAAAATAGTTTGGGGGATGAACATAAGCGGAGCATCTTAATTACCCATTTTCCACTTTTCATCCTATAAAGCTGCTTCCAATAACCTTTCTTTAAAAGTTTATGTTTCTTTCACAGAAGCTAAATTGAGACTCATTGGACAGCTCCCAAGTCCACATATTTTTCCCCCAGTTCCTTTGTGGAAACAGCTTAGCTGCGTAATTTGACATAGTCTGAATGTCAGTGCAGACATCCCACAAATACCGAGTGACTGTTTAACCTAAAAAACATAGACTGTAGTTTGAAAACTTTATTAGCAATCTTTCACTCTCAAGTATTTTTATAAACTGTTTTCCAGTGGAAATGAGATGGTCCCTTAAATTGAAAAACGATCAATTATACAAACTATGTGACAGAAATGTTTATCGTTATGAAAGAGAAACATTTAGAGAGTGATTTCAGTAGTTTATAGTAAGGAAAGATAATTAATAGTTTGTTGCTATTCTATGATTTTTCAGTGAGATAATCCATAGCTGGTGGCATGGGGAATAGTTTCTATTTCTCAGTTCACCAAACACAAGAAACCTCTACTGAGTGGTTTATCTTAATAGCAGACATCTGTCTGTTTTTCATTATTCACACTGTAAAGAGGAAGGATCTTTGTGCTGCTTAGTAAATCTTAATGTAGCATGTAGTCTTAAAGTAACAGCAGATACAGATGGGAGCTTTTTCACCATGCATACCTAGCACTTAATGTACACAGAGTAAGTGGAATATCCTTCAGAATCGTGATGTGTTGTTGTGATGAAGCTTTTTGTAGAAAACAGCATGGTACTCTGAAAGCTTCACGGGGCAGGACTGTTGGGAAGGGATGGATCCCAGTGAGTAGTGTGTCCTGTGGTCCTCATACCTTCTCTGACACAGTGTGTCCCAGGCAGCTGTGGGTGAGAGTCAGATGTCCATGCCCCTGTTCTGAGGAGCAAATGTCTGAGCATGCTCTGGTACTGCTGGGCAAAGTAACACTAAAATTCAAGTCCACGGCCCTTGCGTTCCAGTTATGACAGCCTCTGATTTGAATGCCTTTTCAGAAGGGGTCTCCATAAGGACCCTTTCCTCATCAAAGCAGGAAGCGGAAATTAGTTTTTAGTGAAAAAAAATGATTTTGTCAGTATGTGTCTCAGTACCTATCCTTGCTGGTCACTATAAGCAGATAAGTAGTTACAGGTTGCCTCCCCTCTTCCTTTTTCCTCTTTTCCAAATGTCATTGTGCAGTGTGATGTGATGATGTGACCTGATCTCCTTAGAGGAAAGGAATCATATTGCTACCTCATTTACTATCTTCACTATCCCCTGTCCTGACTGTGGCTGTATTTAGCTCCACTGTAATTTCAGGTTAAACACATGGAATTGGCTAAAACCCCTTTGAAGACTGGTTTACCTATTCTGATGGAGAACATAATGAAAGCATCCGCCCACAGCTCCAGTTACACAACAAAACCATGGGGATATATCTGTGAGTTTAGAGCAATGAACAAAGATGCTTGGATGTTAGAGAGAAACCACACAGAACAATACTAAAAGTATCAGTGGTCTGCTTTCAACTAGATGACTGTGCTGGTAACATTTTGCATGCAGAAATGGATAGCAAAATAGAATTCAGAAATTAACATCAAAAACAATTAGAGGTTGAAAAGCTTTCTGTATGAGGAAATATTGAAAACATTGGAACTCATTAGAAAGGTGAGAAATCAAAGGAGACCAGATAAAGGTGACTAATGTAATGAATGATACTGAGAAAATAAACCAGGAGCTCTCATTTAGTCTTTACTATAAAGTAATTTACAATAAAAGACAAGGAACATTCAATGAAAGACACCAGATCTAACACCTATTAAAGAAAATATATTTTCTTTATTACCTTGTGAAAACCATTGTAACAAAATGTTATGGAGGCCAAGGGCTTAGCAGGATTCTAAGAGGTAGATGTCATATGGGAACATCTGCAGTAATGCTAGCTAGGAAGGCTCATTTTTGAAGGAAGGTAAGCCTTTCGCTCTTCATGACTTAAAGCCACAGGAAGAAACTTTTCACTTTGTGATGACAATTATTTAACTGAAAGATCTCATACAATTTATCCCAAAGGACTCTGTGTTGCTCATTACGGTCTGACATTGGGTGGTACTCTCATGCTTCTGTGGAACAAATTTGCCATGGAGTTAGCTGTTCAATGAGTGATCAGGCCAGTGTGTCTTAAGAAGTTATCACCTCTCAGATGGGAGTTACTGACCTTCAGGTTACATTCAGTAACTAAACTTTGTGTGCTCCTAGTCCAGCACAAAATGTAGTTTAAGAGAACCAACTTTCATGTTACATTTCAACAAACCTAAGGATGGGTTTAGTCTTCCTTGCAAGTTACTTCACTCAGATGAGTGTCAGCAACTTCCCCACACTGATTGATAGAGAAGTGCAAAGCTAGTCGACCCTCCCCCCCTCCTTTCTAAAGCACTTTTCCCCCCCAGTGGTTTATAATTTTAAAAGTACTGAATCCTAACTCTGAATAACTCTAACTCTGAATGATTCCAAGTTAAAAAAATCAAATGCAGACTTGTTAATAATATGCTCACAGATATGTATGTAACTATGTATATACCACTGTGTATTCATACGTATTTATGTGTGTGTGCATGTACATACTATATATATACACACATATTTACACACAGAAGATGTATTTTCATAAATTTACTTTCCTTTTAATTTCTTGTGGGCCATTAATAAATACCATGAATTTATATTATATTTCAACTTCTGTTTGAAAAGTCACCTTATGATCCATTGACTTTATTAGGTAACTCCTCTGAACACAGGACTGCAGATGTCAGGTATGGTTTTATAGAGATAGGGTATGCAACCTGAATTCAGTCATCTTTTTAAAAAATAAGAGGAAGGAATTTTTTTTCTTGCAAAATTAGCAGTGTCAAGAAACAAATGTCAGGTGGTAGTTACATAGCTCATTTGCTATGTGGTTTATTTTGAATGCCTGTCTTTTAATTTTTTTATTTTTCTAAGGTAAGTCACTACATGCTGGCTGAGAGGGGAAAACTGGGCTTTTTGGAGTAACAGTATGATAATTAACCTCCCTTTTCCCATTTTTTTTTTATTCTACACAGAGTTACCTACCGAATTTGTCCAACCAATAATACTCAAAAAAAATGCCACACTTACCAAGTAATAAATTACATGGAAGGTGACTCCTTGTTTTGAGTTCATTTTGGGTTGAAGTCCTTATTTCCTCAGTGGATGAAATTCAATGAGACCTAAAAAAAGGAAAAAAAAAAAAAAAGAAGTTGTTATTAAAACAAACCTCAAGAAACAAACCAGTTTAACATTTAATCTCTCTTACCATAGTAAAAACACATGCCCAGAGCCCCTATGTCTCCCTTCTAACAGTGCAAGGAGGACTTGAACGATGTTTACCATTCCCAGGAATACAGAACAAGAAAAGATGTCATGTTTTCTCTCTGCTCAGGGAGAGTATGACCTGGGACTGCAAGAATGACAATCTGGTTAGCTGGGAAGGAAAATGTGAGAAGCCTACAGATTTAGGCAAGTACGGCATTAAACTTTTTCTGGAACCCAGACAGAGGACACTGGATAGGGCAAGTGCGCTCTGGAAGAGGGCAGTCTCAGGGGACTGTTTGTGTAGAAGGAGCTGTAACCCCTGGCAGGGTTTATGTGACCTGTGGGCACTCCTGGCAGGGAATGTGAGCTCAGGGTAGGCCAAGGGCCAGGGGTGCCTGAGGAGCTGCAGCCCCTGGGCTGGGGCGGGCATTACACGGCAGGGGCTGGTGCCCAGCAGTCCGCCACCCTCCCTGCAAACAAAAGGTCAGCAAAGGCTGGGAGGAGACTGCTGGGGCGCAGTGTGTTGCCTTTCAACTCCACATGGTCAAACACGCTGTGGTTTGCTGACGCCCGGGTGATGCCTGGTGCAGGCTGTGAGGCCGGGCTGCCGGCTCAGCATGGCTGCTCCCCCCATCTCCGGCCCAAGGCCTGAGGGTGTCCCTGGGCAGGCTGGGCTGGCCTGGGCGGCCTTGCTGCCCCCTGCCCCGTACATCCCCCAGGGGACAGCTGCTGCTGCGGCTGTGGAAGAGCTTGAGTCCTCTCGGGCCGGCAGGCAGTCGGGTGTCGGGGCGGCTGCCCCCATGCC
>NW_020799095.1:39261710-39269902 GCF_003259725.1 Athene cunicularia
CCCCCATGCCTCACTCAGGCCAGCTCCCTGCCGCCCCGCTCACCCGCCTGGCGAGAGGCTGCGCCTTCTGCTCCTCACCTCACGGCGGTGCACCCCTGCTCAGGCAAGGCCTGGCATATCAGGTATGGTATGGGCTGTTGTTTTTTGAGGTATAGCATTTAATTTATTTATTTATTTAATAGTTCAGTTCACTCTGTTCCCTCTTTCTGTTTCCTGTTATAAAATAGAACTTAGTGAACTGGTACACACTACTTAAAAAAAAAAAAAATCACCATTCTCTATTTTGTCTGCGCCAACATGCCTCCCTTTCCCCTCATTTGTGTTTTACCAATTACTTCAAGTGTGCAGCATAGAAAATAACAGAGTGGTCATGAATTTTTCTAGCTTTAATTTGCATGTGTGCAGGCAGGGCACCATAACAAATATCCAAGATTGGGGTGTTGTGCATCACCTTCTGCACCAACACCTTGAAGGCTGATTGTTAATGGCTAGGGGCTACTTCAAAAACATTCCAGAAGCAAAAAAGTATCTCTGAGCATGATAGTCCAGCTAAAAGGGTGGATTTTCATAAGGCTCTGAACATCAACTCAGTGCTGAATTTAATAATTTGTACACGTAGAATGACTGTGCTTTGGGGATGTTGGTAGACCAAAAGCAAAGCAAACTGTGATGATTACTCTCAGCCCTAGTAGGTTGGGTCATTGTGGAGTCATGCTGGATGCTTCTGAAGTGAAACAGAAGATGAACAGCACAACAGATTTGAACTATTGAAGTTCCTGATCTTGCTTCCCATGAAATGAGATAATAGCTAGAGAATACAGCAGAAACAAGATTAGGACCTAGGAAAAGGAAATTTTTTTTTTTTTTTTTTTAAAAAGCATTGGCACAATCCTGGGTGCTTTATGAGAACATGAGTCAATGAGGACTGAGAGCATTCTCAGGTAATTTATTTTCTAGAGAGGTTCAGGGTTTCTCAGGTGTAGCAATGTGAAGATTACCATGTTAGAGCTGACTTTGGACTCTTCTGGTGGCCAGTGCTGAACAGTGGTAATGAAAAAGGATGCATACAAATCTGCAAGTATTCAGACCCTTTGATACATGGGGAAATATTTATTTTACTATATTTTTATATATCTGTGGGGGGTTTTTTTACTAACAGTACTAGTATTATTTACTGGTTTGTGACCCAGAACATAAAGGTTTATAGCCTTTTTGCTTTGCTTACTTTTTTAAATAATTCTGCATATTTCTTTTCAGGCAAAGGCCACATCACTGGAATGCATGATGATACAGTGTGAGCTAAGTTTATCATGACAAAAGATGCATCAGTTTGAAACATTAACCCAGTACTGCCTTGGAGGCAGTGAATAATTATTTTAACCTGTCAATGAACAATATAAACTTAACCACAAAGATGGTTGGTGTTATCATCTTATGTTTTTGTAATGCAGTAAGGACACCAGGTTATCATGATTATAGCAGCAGGAGAGTTTGTAGAATGAGCTCATGCATAAATAGTTGCTCAAAACCACTGTGAACATTTATGAGGCTCATTATTTATCATTAATTATTTAACTACAGGTCCCCATGTGGGCAGTGAAATCCTGCTGATTTACTACTTATCAGGAATAAATTACCGCTTACAACTTGGGGTTTTCATGATTTTCCTTTTGTCATCATAAATGAACTTAACTAATAAGACTGTTTCTTTCTCCCTGTTAAACTGACTGCTGGCAAGAGGCTTTTTGGCTAGTGACCTAATATGAGACAAAATATAGGATAAGTGAAAAGCTGTGTATTTTTATGAAGGCTTGGATTGTTTGCAGTAGATCTGAGAACTCAGCAAGGGATCAGTGTTTGCTTACATTTACAGTGTATTTGTACAGGACCAGATTTTTGAAACTGCTCAGCAGCCACAATTAAAGCCAGATTTTTGTCTGAGGAGTAGTTTCAAATTTGCCAGCTCACTGAATATATTTTAGTACCTAAATGAGGACCAATAGCTAAATCCCATTTCAGCACCACTCTGATCCTCAAAATCCCAGCTCAGCAGCTGTCTAACCATTTAGGTGCCTCTGTTACTGCCAGTGAGTCACTAAAAATGCCTGTATTTCTACTAGGGACCACATACAGAAGTAAATCCTAATATCCTGAGACAGCTTTCAGTCCTTCTTTGTGCTTCAGCCTCATCAGGATTCAAACTCCACGTTGTCTTCAGTGCATCTTTTGGCAGGTGTCCTGACAAGGAAGGCATAACCTGATGGATGACAGTACTCTACAGTACTACACCTCCAACAACTGGCACCCAGAGATACACAGATGATTTGCTCATTTGCACATGCATGCCTGCATATGTGTGTATAGAAATTTGGTTTATCCCAAAGCCCAGAAGCTGGTACACTGCAGCCAAGAAGGCAGGTCTGCTTTGCTTAATTTAGCCTGGATGCTTCAGTACCTAGCTTAGGTCTGAACCCTATCAGGACTTGCATCCTACCCTCTAAGCACACCTGTGTTTCAGTAGAAGGGCCGCTATGGCTGTTAAAAATCTCTACACCTGGCTGCAAACCTCTGCTAACTCAGGGGTGTGTTTGAACAACCAAAACCCACCTAAATCTCTGACCCTTTTCAGACAGGCTGTGATGGGTTCTTTGATGTATGAAGTATGCAGGTTTTATAAAAAGGCTCAATTTTGTTTCTGTAGAACACAATGGTATGTTTTATCTGAGCCAAATATTGTGTTTAAAACTGTGGTGTCATCTACATTTATTTCTTTTTATATATATAAAAAAAACATGCATACACACCGTACACACAGTATACATATATTTTCACCTGTACATACATTATACATTTTAAACCTATTTATACCTACACAAACAGATACAGACACACACATATAAAGTAGTGGTTAAAATGAGGTGTTATATGATTCTATGCCATTCTGGTCCCTCAGATTTCAACCTTTTTCAGGCGTGGGTGGAATACATTATGTATTTTATTCCAGATTTTCATGTTTGGCTTCACAATTCCTGTGTCAACTACTTTCTATCCTGATGTAATGTTCAAAAACCTTAGGTCACAAACTCATCTCGGGAAATTTCTCATATCATCTAGAATTTAAGAAATCAAGGAATAAAACAGATGATGCATTTTTATAGTGTTATTCACATATAAATTTTAAAAGGTGTTTATTTTTTTAGTTTAATAGTTGTTGTTAATAATAAATAAAATATTCTCCAGCTGACTCAGTGACGTGTTACAATGCTAAGGAATGAAATACCAATTCTGCAAAAATTAGTGCATACTTATTTAGGATGATTTAGTTTTTTTTTTTTTTTTTTTTTTTTTTTTAAATTTGTGTATGGTGCTTTTAAATCTAATTTGATTATATACCTGTTGGAGGAAGTGGCAAGATTTAGGTAATTGCACTAAAAATGTCATCCTTGGGACTAATTATGTGTATAAAATTGCATACCGGTTTGGGGCTTCATCAAAAAAATGCCCATAATGTATTACTAAGCTTATCTCTAAAAATATTTAGCAGTATTTTTAAAGGAAAAATATGTCACTACACTGTACTGGAAGACAAGATTTTTACAAGCAGACTTTAATATAACATTTGTGTGAATTCCGTTGCTGAACAGAATCTA
This sequence comes from Athene cunicularia, assembly GCF_003259725.1. Classification (NCBI taxonomy): domain Eukaryota; kingdom Metazoa; phylum Chordata; class Aves; order Strigiformes; family Strigidae; genus Athene; species Athene cunicularia. Next base: position 39,265,361 of record NW_020799095.1, read on the forward strand.
TTTTCTTGCTGTTGATCAGAAAGTTTTGACCCCCTCCCCTTTTTTTTCTGCTAAATTCACAATGCATACACAGCTAAGAGGAAGCATAACCTGATATATGTAACTTTAGACACTTGTAAATGCAGGGGTTTTAGCCCTCTCTGCATGCTGATGTGGATACCTCTTTCTTATTACCTGTGAAGACACACACAGGCCATCCCTGTAGAGCTTCTCCTCCCACCACAGTCAAATTGATGTGAAAGGTCTTGCCAGTGGGTTATTTAAATCCTGATATTCTGTTCTTGCTTGTCAAGAAAGCTGGGTATAAATCTCTTGGCACTTATCATTCTACACTGCCCACTAACATTTTCTAGTACTTCTGTCTGTCCTCATGACATTTCCTGGAGAGCTTAAACTGAAAGTGCTAATTATTAATTTAGGGCTAGATTCTGGCTCCTACAGCCAGAGGCATGCTGGAGGGAATGCAAAGGGACTCCGATTTGTTATATGCATGTTCCTTACCACTGAGTTCTTCACATATCCACTCCTTGGCTCATATTAGGAAACACTCATTATTTTTTTTTTAATCAAACCTGTCCACATCAGTTATGAGTTCAGATTATAAATGAAAAAGCAGACCGTTAAAGTTTGCAATTATTTTTTTCAAACATGTAAGTACATTTGCTCAGTTTGAACAATGAGTTGCATTAATCACTGTTTGGTTTTTTTGTTGTTGTTTCTTTTTTCTTTTTTTCCCACATCACAGAGGGGATTTAGCTCTTGGAAAATGTTTCATCATCTTGAAGCCCAGTAAGGCTCAGTGTTATTATGTCAGTATAACAGGTTAACTGAGGGATAAAGGTGAAGTGACTTGCCTAAGGTCATGCAATAGATCAGTGGCAGAGCTGTAAATCACGTACAGGGTCATTTAAATCCCTGCAAAATGCCTTGCTCCATAAGATTTTCTTCCTCCCTCTTGTCAAGTATAAATAGTTTAGGCTTTCTTTGGCAGGAAGAAAGCCTTCTACTCTTTCTCTTAATGTATTCCCAAGACAAAGTATATTCATTGACCTGACTCTAACAGGAAAACTTTCAGGCCAAACAGAAAGAGACTATTTTGTTCAAAGCACTCCTTGAATTTTCTGCAACTTCACCATGAATTGACTTACACATTTTTCCAAACCTCCTTATTTGTTAGGCAGCCAGTTCTTCTTATTTCCCTTGTCTTGAAGTCTCTTCCTCCATCAGTGTCCCTTCCTACATTTCTGCTGTATCAATTACTCCTTCCACTGGCAATTTGTTCCTATAATTGTCTCTTATTTTATTTTCCAATGTCACCCTTTAGCATGTTATGGCAAATTAGAGGTTCTGGTTATGCACAGATTATGAATTGTGAGAAAATAACCCCCCCAAATATATAAAGAACCTCTCTGCTGCCTTTTTCTATCTCCCCCTTTATATTTTTCTCAAGCGCATCTTCCGAAAAGGTGCCTGCTCAAGAGTTGTCTGAGAGAATGAAGATAAAGAGAGAGTGAAGAATCTACAGCTGAATGATGTAGATTTTATAATAGCTAAACTCTCAAATGTTTATACAGTTGTAAATATTTCACTGTATTCTCTTTCCTCCATGCCATATGAACAAGCCAGATATCTGATGTCTGCATACCTCTCACTGATTTTGTTTTCATATAAGACAAATATTTTAAAAAAATTATTTTATAGTTCAGTGACACATGAGGGAGGGGAAAGTGGTTTTGTTCAAATGTTCATGTCGTAATGCGGAACAGTATGTGAAGGTGTCAGCTTTTAACAGAAAATTGATCCTCACATGGCAGAGAGAAGAAATACCCATGAGTCTAACCTAATGTATAGTCATTGCTATGAATTAATGGCATTGTGATGGTGTGGTAGAATTTTTTTCTCACTAGGAAAGAAAGGTGTATAAACAAAGCCTCAGAGATTAAATAAAGTAGGTACCAGAGATGCCCCTTCTTCTCTCAGCCCCCCTGTCCCTGCATGAGGTCAGGCTGGTGGGTTAGTGACAACTGAGAATGCCAGGCTCCACCAGAGCAATTTTGATGATGAAGTCCAGTCTACTTGAATGGCAAGTATGTGTCTGGATTCGAGGAGTTATTAGACAGAGGAAGGAGCTAGAAGAAAGATTTGATTATCTATTCTCTTTGAGGAAGTACAGCCAAATTTCAGTTTTAATTTGGGGATCATTTTTTTTGTTTTCTAGTTTCTGACTGCTCTGGTAGAAACTTTGAGTGAAATGCTTCCGTTTTGTTTTATTTTTGTCAGCACAATCTGGCATTTTGTTTTCACCCCTGCTGTATTATCAGGCATGTATTTATCTCTCCAGGGCTAGTCTATTGTAGTGATTGTATCTTGGACCACTTGGAAAATAAAAGAATTGCAGAATGTTGCTACATGAAATTTATACTGAGAGCAACAAAACAAAGGGTTTGTATTTAGTGGTGTTGACTTGCAGCTATGAAGTCCTTAGTATTTTGAAGCCTACTTCAGAGTCTACATTTCTCCTACAGAGATAAAGCCACAGTTATGGACAGTAGAACTGCTTATGCTATCATTCCTCTGGTATTAATAACTAGGCATTTTCACAGACATTTTTTAAGGGGAATTATTGACTATGGATATTTGCCAAAACAGGTGAATTACAGAATGCATTTCTTCATGCACTGGTGAAAAAAAGGACACCTATGGAAAAGAGCTGATTATTCTGTTTTTCCATGTGTGATTTGTATATATATAGAGAGAATACAGAAGTATTTTTTCAGGTGTTTAATACATCACAGAAATAATAAATTGAGGAAATTACTCACATCAGTAAGCTTTCACATGCTTGGCACCACATGCTTAACTACACTTAAAGTTTTTTTATTCCCAAGCAACCAAAGAAGGAAGTTTATACTGCTCCTCTTGACATTACAATGTTTGCCTTCCTTGTCCTTGCACAATTATTGTCAATGAAATACTAATGAAACTTTTACAACTTTACTAATGAATCTTCTATTCTCTGTGTTTGGTTTGTATCAAAAACTGCTATTCATGAAAGTGTTTAGAAATGTCTATGCCTGCTAAATAGGCATGAAAATGCCCCTTTTAACAGACTGAAGGAAAACAATTGAACCACTGCAGGTACTCCAAGAGCCTCAGCCTTGGCTGAAACACAGATTAGATGCCATCATTGGGAAGGTGCTCTAGATATAGGTACAGTCAACAGCCTCATATAAAAAACTGTGCTGTTGTACAAAATATGCCCCCATTATCTGGCATTTTGAAAAAAGTTTTATTTTTCCTAAGCTATGTCAACAGAGCCAGTGATTCAGAGTTCAACTAATCCTTATTTGAATGTTTATGGGGCTCCTGGGTACCAACATTTTTTAGTTCTAATGTTTAATATTTATTCATGTTGCATAATCACTGAGAAAATTCCCATTAGAAGGGGAGGAAAAAACCTGTTAGATCATTTTTGTCTAAACTTCATCACTCTGAGAATAATTTCTAAAGCTAGTAGTCTATGGGGAGGGGTTCTCTGATATGATATGTTCAATTCCACCTGCATTTTAAAAAATAGACCTTGGCCAGATTATCATCAAATCTTGTATAGGGCGTACAGGGTAAAACAGGGGCCATAATAAGTCAAAAAATATATTTTGAAGAAACTAGTTTTTTGAAAATTCAGGCTGAATTAGAAAAATATAACATCTACCAAAAATTATGAAAAGAGTTCAGAATATTGACTATTTCATAGATTCTTACAAAATCACTGAACATTTGAAGTCAATTAGATCCTTCCCAAATGAAATGAAGTATATTTTTTTTGACAAGAAAAACTTACTAAAATTAAAATCTGGGTTGACCTAAGACAGGTGTTGAGTTTTGAATTAGCAATTTAACCATCAAAGTAATAATTTATTCTCATGGCTTTAAAACCTCTCATTTTTGCACTGCTCCCCCATGTTCTGTAGAATAGCCCTTTGACTCATATGAGATACCTTGTATCATAATAAACAAATAAAAAATTAATGCTCAGAATTCATGCTTTAATTCCATTCCTAACAATAAAGTTCTCCAGATTTAAAATGGAGACAAGCCACTATTTGTACCAGAACTTCAATTTCTCATGCAGAGGGACTGACAAGTCTCTGTGTCTGAAATCCCAGATGGTTTCTCTGAAAGCTATGACTTGCACTAATCTTATACAAGAGGAAAGCCGAAAAAAAGTTTAAATTGCAGGGGTTTTAATTCCCAGTGGAATAACTGTAATCGAAATAGCAACAATGATAAATTAGATTCTCTTAGTGCCATGCTGGGCCTTGGCTGAACATATACTCTAGAGATGCTAGTTACAGTATGGGATTTACATCATGTTGTAGTGCAGAAAGAAGTTGATACATTTTCTTAGAAACTAAGTTATTTTCTACATGCCTATATATAATTGATATCTGTATTTGGTTTTTGTAGCAGAGTTTTAGGGCTACAGGGGTGGCTTCTGTGAGAAACTGCTAGAAGTTGCCCCTCTCCCCCCCCCCCCCCCCC
>NW_020799095.1:39269952-39284786 GCF_003259725.1 Athene cunicularia
GGTCAGTTGCACTGAAGCAATAGTCTGGAATTTCCAAAAGGAAGGTAGAATAGGGTGTAGTTCTTTTCTGTGCCTCGAAGCTTCAGAGCAATTTTATCTTACCAAAGCATGATACTCTCAGTTGTGCCTACACAGCATGACTGAGCCCTGACATTCCAGGTGGCTCTAAGCAGGGAATCTGTCCTTGTTTAATATGTTAAATATTGTGCCCTCTGTATTCTTCTATAAATAACTGGCCAAGCTTTAAGAGGGACTTTGTAAACCAGGAAAAAAAAACAAAAACAAAAACAAAACAAAACAAAAGATATGAAAATATCAGCAAGAAACAAGGAGGAGTTTAGACTGGAAGTCTGCACAGCTAGGATTTATGAAATGTAGTTAATAATACTACATCATGTATGAACATGTTGTTGACTGACTGGCCTCCCTGGATCTGAGTAATATTCTGTTTGTACCAGACACTACTGTTCTTCTGGACTGGCGAGAATGCCTTTCTGCAGTCAGTGTGAAAAATAAACCATGCCAAATAATTACAGTAATGATGCAGAGAGCTGGGGATGCAATGTAAAATTTCATATTAAATCAGAGTCAGAAGTGCCTCTTGGCCTGGCCTGCTAATGTTTTCTGCAACCATAAAATTTGGCTGCAATTGTGCAATACAATACTGGTGAGAAAATGCAAAGATTATTACTGTGCTCTCTTAAAAGACAGATCCTAAAGCTGGACAACTAAGGTATGTAAAACAATGACAATTTATTTCTCTAACTAGCTGAGAAACACAAAAGTATAGAAACACACACCCCCTAGACCCCTGTGATTATGAAAAGGAGAGAGACATCTATGTAAATGGTGGAGAAATCCTAAAATGTGTCACCTGGCAAATGTCCCAAAAGAGGAGGGCCCAGAAACCATTTTTCCTTGTCTGCCTTTTGGCAGGAGATTTGCCAGCTTTCATTTTGCACCATGGAGATTATACTTCTTCATTTTAGTGGAGGCCACAAGGCAGCCCTGCCGATAAAAACAAACAAATGTCAACCTCATCCTCTTGATGTACCCCACAAGGCGCACACAAATTAGTAATCAGAGTAATGAGTTCAAGGTCCCCAAGGTCCTTCTGACCTTTCTATCCCCTTTCTCTGGCCTCTCCTATGGTTCAGACAGCTAGAGTCCAAGTTTTCTCTCTGCCCTCATCCACACATTTTGTAACACACAAAAATTCACCCCAAAACATAGTTACATTTCCTCCCAAAGCCAATGACCTTAGAAAACAGACTTAAAAATATAGAAAGCTTGCCTGCTGAAGATCTTTTTTGCCTTTTCTATGCACATGCACATAAAGGCATACATGGTTCTTTTTGTATGACACACAGGTTTTCAGGAAGAGTTTGATAGCTTCAGGCAGAAATGATCTACAACTGTACTCCCTGCATCAACACTTCTCTGCTTTGCCTGCAATGATTGTGTTACCGTCTCAGTAGATCGAGACAGTTCATGTAAGTAACCAAAAAAAATTTTTTTTTCCTGATAAAGTTGAGTAAACTCAAGTTTGTGCTTTACTGAACCATTTAAATTTACAGAAGTCAGACATCTTGCTGATGTGACTGTTGCCTAAAGACTGTCTCTCTTAGTAGTCTGGTGTTTGCCTTAAATGTACTATCAGTTTGAAGGAAAATATTTGCCTGTTTTCTTGAAGATACACTCTCTTGAGTCCAGAAGTACTTGTCAGACTCCTAGTAATACACTATACCTTTTTATCTGTACTTCTTTCAACAGTATATGGCACATTGAAACATATGGAGTTGATATTTGATAGTGGTTGTGGAGGTGCCTGTGAAGCTACTGTAGAATACTGTAGCTAAATACACTGTGCCAGAAATAATGTAATTTTGTATAGCTAGGTATTGGTGGTATAAACACTGAAAGATGCAATTGCTTCATCTCATCCCTGGTTTACTTTGCAACTCTCCCTTGCATAGTAATATTTGCTGATGTGACCTCTCTTTCCAGATCTACCCTGAATTTGACATGAAAGTTGCTGTAATGAGCTGATAATGACAAGTTTAGCATAACAGTATAAACTGAAGTAACTGGTTCATCAGCATTTTGGTTTTATATTATTATTGATGAAGTCTGATTAGAAGAGGAATGTCGTTTGAGTTATTCACATGCACTATGTTCAGAAATGAATATTTATTCTTTTTAGTGTGTATACTGGGTTGCCTAACCATCTACAGACACAACCAACCACACTATAATTTTTCTTAGAAGAATAGAAAGGGTCTTTGGGGAAAAAAAATGGAGAGGCCAAAGATATTGTACTTGGCCACATCCAGAGAGTAGTGGTCAATGGCTCAATGTCTGGATGGACACAAATGTTGAATGGTGTCTGTCGGGGGTCCATATCAGGACCAGTACTTTTTAATATCTTTATTAATGACATGTTGGGATCAAGTGCACCATTAATGAGTTTGCAGATGACACCAAGCTGAGTGGTGCCATTGACATGCCTCAGGGATGGGATGACATCCAGAGGGACATGGACAAGCTCAAGAAATGTGCCCACATGTACCTCATGAAGTTAAACAAGGCCAAGTACAAGGTCTTGCACATGGGTTGAGGCAACCCCAAATATCAGTACAAGCTAGGGGATGAAGGGATTGAGAGCAGTCCTGTAGAGAAGGGCTTGGGGATACTGGTGGATTAAAATCTATATGTGACCTAGAATTGTGTGCTTGCAGCCCCAAAAGCCAACTGTATCCTGGGCTGCAATAAAAGAAATGTGACCAGCAGGTCAGGGGAGGTGATTCTGCCCTTCTACTCTGCTCTGGTGACACCCTCCCTACCTGGAGTACTGTGTGCATGTCTGGAGTCCTCAGTACAGGAAAAACATGGACCTGTTGGAGCAGGTCCAGAGGAGAACTATGAAGATGATCAAAGGGATGGAACACCTCTCCTATGAAGAAAGGCTGAGAGAATTGGGGTTCTTTGGCCTAGAGAAGGCTCCAGGGAGACCTTATTGCAGCCTTTCAATACTTAAAGGGGGCTTATAAGAAAGATGGGGACAGACTTTTTGTAGGGCCTATAATGATAGGACACAGGGTAATGGATTTAAGCTAAAAGAGGGTTGATTCAGACTAGGTATAAGAAAGAAATTTTTTTATGATTAAGGTGGTGAAACACTGGTACAGCTTGCCCAGAGAGGTTGTAGATGCCCCTTCCCTGGAAACAGTAAAGATCAGATTGGATGGGGCTCTGAGCAACTTGCTCTAGTTGAAGGTGTCCCTGCTCATTGCAGGCGAGTTGAACTAGATGACCTTTAAAGGTTCTTTCCAACCCAAATCTTTCTATGTTTGTATGATTCTATGATTCAAGTTCAAAAAGACATTTCTGACTGATTCACAGTCTGTCTACATTTTTGCCTGTAGTGTGGCCTTATAAGAACAGATATGTAAAATGAAATAGGTGATGCAAATAATCCATGTTCATGCCTGACTTTCATGGGGATTTATTTCAAGCCAGTTTTAATCTGAACTGGTGTACTGCATCACCTTCAGGTGTGATTAGGTATGATTCTGGAATGTACCTTCACATTTAATTTTAAACCCAAAGAATCCAGATTGCTCTCACTGATGGGATCACTCACTGATATGAACCAGCTTTGATGATTTTCAACTATTTGCTTCAAAAGACACCATTTATCTGAACTAAAACAAGAATTGGACACACCCATGAAGAGGTATGTAATATAGCAACATATTCCTGATTTTACTCTGGCCAGCAACTAAGCCCCACCCAGCCTCTGGCTCACTCCCCCCCTGGTAGGATGGGGGAAAGAATCAGAAGAGTAAAAGTGAGAAAACTCCTGGGTTGAGATAATGACAGTTTAATAGGTAAAGCAAAAGCCACACACACAAGCAAAGAAAAACAAGGAATTCATTCACTGCTTCCCATGGGCAGGCAGGTGTTCAGCCACCTCCAGGAAAGCAGAGCTTGGTGACTTGGGAAGACACACCATCACCCCGAATGTCCCTCCCCTTCCTTCTTCTTTCCCCAGCTTTATCTGCTGAGCACGACACCATATGGTATGGGATATCCCTTTGGTCAGCTGGGGGCAGCTGTCCTGGCTGTGACCCCTCCCAACTCTCTGTGCACCCCCAACCTCCTCGCTGGTGGAGTGGGGGGAGAGCAGAAAAGGCCTTGACCCTGTGGAAGCATGCTCAGCTGTAACTAAATCATCCCTGTGTTATCAATGCTGCTTCCAGCACAAAGTAGTCCCATACTAGCTGCCAAGAAGAAATTTAACTCTATCCCAGCCAAAACCAACACAAACATATATATATATATATATGTTGTGCATATAACAACACTTAGATATGTGTTGTGTATGCAGCAACACAGGGTATGTTCACACTGCATATTTATCCTGTGCCTGATCTTGGATTTATATCCTAATGAGCCTTGTGGCCCACTGTGTTTGGATTAGGACACTGTTTTTATTTGCTGTCTTCTTGCTGAGGCTGAATCTGGTTTATGAAGAAGCTGTGCAATCTTTACTCCAGTAGAGAAGATCTAGCAGATATGTTTCAACCACAGGTTGAAAGACAATTTAATCAAGCAGATACGCATTTCATCTGACAGGCAGCAATTAATGACCGTAGCCTCTTAATAGTAAGTTGGTTGCAATTTTTGTGTGGTTTACTGTTGTGCTCCAGGTGGGAGCTCCCTGGAGGGGAATGGGCTGACTTCTGACATCTTACCCTTAGATTTTCCGGGGGTGTCCAAAGAGATTAAGAGGCACTGGAGCAAAAACAAAGGGATGTAATCAGTCACCCATAAGTGTAGACCTATGCATGTAACTAAATTACAAAACAAATGTACCAAAAATCAAAGAATGCTTCCTTGAGGCTTCTCCCTTCCTAAGTTTTTTTTTTAGCACTGGTTGACTGGTCAAAACTGGGAAGGTTTCAGTAACTAAACCAAAAAGCATTCAAAATGTAGGATATATTTGCAACCGCCACCTTCATTTTGAACTTTGATAAATCTCAGTTTACTTCTCCTACTACTATTCTATTTATGAATTTTATTTAAAATTATAACAAACCAAGCTTTGATACTCCCCGGCAGAGAACTTTTATGATACAAACTGTATGATAAACGATGTCATATATATATATACACTAGATCTTTCTATCTCCTACAGAATCTCCCTCTGCAGCTGTTAAGATGTTCCCCAAATAATAATAGTCTAATGGACACAAAGAGTTAAAACTCCATTGTTAGTAAATAATTCAACATCCCACTAAGCATCTGAAGCTATGATTTATCACAAACTTATTGTGTATTGCTACTATGGAGATTTTTGATGTAGCAGATGTGGTTAATTATTACAGGAAGCTGCAGAATTTTATATGAAGTTTTTGCAGGCTGCTAAATGAAATAATGATTTTCTGATTAACTGGTTGCAGTTAATAAATTGGATAAAACTTCAGGGAGTCTATAAAAGAAAGCTGAATTTGAGAGGGTTTATATTAATCATGATGGGAGAGCTACAGTTGCTGCTCATTTCTGTTATAATGGATGATAATCAGTAATTTAGGATTAGTAATCTGGTTGAAACAGGAGAGAAAAAATATGAATTTATGTCTACAATATGATTACCTGAACTTCTGTATTATCTTAAAGCTTTGTAATTCTTGTTGAAAAAAAAAAAAAAAAAAGCAAAATGGTTCCTTTAATTATAGTATAAACTCTGATAGTAGTAGAAGAGTTTAAGGACTCTTTATTTGTAAGTAAGAGTTCAGCTTACATGCATAATATCGTATTGCTATTCAAATTATAGATGGATTGGAACATCTTAAAAGAAAACTATAATAATAAAACTACCTCCAGAACTGCCTATTGAAAACAAAACTTTCAGAGAAGTTATATTTGTTTAAGGTTCCATTTTTTTTTGTGAGGATAGACCTGTATTTTCAAAAATACTGCAGAATATTATCCAAAACATTGGTCTTCCACCTAATCACTAAAAACTCATCCACATATGTTTTTATCTCTATTTCACATTTCCTCCAGGTTTGAGACAATTTTTATTTTAAGTCTTAATTTAACATCAGTTTTCTAAACTGACTGAAATATATTCCTGTAGAACTACATAGAGCAGAACATTGTTTCTTTTACAGAGCATTGTGCTTCAATATCACAACACATGTAGGATGAAATGTACTCTTCCCGTCATAAATCTTGATTATCAAAACATTTTGAATAAAAGAAGGCTGCCTTTTAGATCTCTTTCCAGTGCCTCTGTCACATCTTATGCAGCACCTTTGCATCTCTGTGCTTGTTGAGGGTGATCCATCATTCCATCCATCCCACTAATTCCCCAGCTCCAATTAACTTGGTGAGCTACTTGGTGCCAATACCTCTTTAGATTGTGTTTGTAGGTGTGTTATGCAGTCAAACCGTTGAAATAAAACAGTGCTTTATTACAGACTCTATTTCAAGCTAAGAAACATCTCATTAGTACATTAATGTTCCATAGCAGGAGTGCACCACAGAATGTACAATAGATCCTGAGTGCTGAGTCGAGGACCAGTCAGTGACTTAGCTGGATGCATGTCAGGAATGATAGGAATCGCCAAGCGTAGCTGGCATATATCAAAAAGTGCCTATAGCCAGAAGTCTTAAAAATTCAAAATTCACTGACAGTGAGAGAAGGTTGTTTTTCTATTTTTCTATTGAGAAAAAGATACTAAATATGGTATAGAAGTCAAAAGCTTGCAAATCAATAGTTAACTTTTAAAACAGTCCAAACATGGGGAAAAGCCAGTGGACAGATCAGAAAAAAAATGTTATTGTGTTCACTATGAAGAGGTGAGTGGTCTAGATTTACTGGGTTCAGTGGATGCAGTATATAAGATAGAATTTAACTAGCAAAGAACAAACAGGGTGAACTGGCCCTTTTTTAATGTGAATTGAATATCAACCTTATCCATCTGATTGTTTTTCAGGACAGTAACATACTCCCACAAGTTAATAAGCTAAACATAACTATTGATGTAATAGATCTACACAAACCCCAGTGTTCACTTTTTAAGTTTACAGGAAAAAGGGATGGAAGCCATGGTGAGCCAGAAAAAGTCCCTGTGCAATCAAGGACCTTGTGTCAGTATGCTGATGTAGGAGTTCAGTTAAATAGGACTGAAAAAGTCAATTATTTTTTACACAAGCGTAGTCCGAAGTATCCAGGTAATGCTTTGCTGGCCTCCTCAATTAACTGTATTTTGTGCTGTTTTCCTTTTGCTTTTCAGTCTTCCCATTGTAATTTGAATCACTGACAGACATTGGGAAAAGCTGAATGGGACATCAGAACTGTTGGACAGGTATTCTAGAGTAAAATTGTCTCCCATTCAAACCAGAGATCAGTTCTTTCTGCTACTGCAATCTTCCTTTGTAAAAGAAAACATCTCACCTTGACTCCTTCTGCCTCAGGTTCCCACACTGAAGCTGAAGGCCCTGTTGCCTGTCTGCCTTACAAGGCCATTAGACTGCAAATACTGTTAGCTGCTGACTTCTATAGCAAACAGGATTTACAACATAGACAGTACTTCACATCAGCAAAGTATTTTGTGCTAGAATGAAGGAATTCTGAAACCAGATTCAGTCAACCTGGTAAATACTAGTTTGTGAGTTGACAAGATTTGTCACATGCCTAGTGTTTAAGAGATTTGGTGGTGAACCTGTTTGAAAATAGGCTTCTAAGCAAAAAGAAATTTGATGCCAATGTGGGTGCCTATGGACAACAGCTCAAATGTTAGGCAGTTACATCTTAGAGTAGGAATTTTGGTAAAATCCTTTTGCTGAGGTTTATGGATTTGATTCTAGATTAACTGATAGTGTTGCATATTTGCTAATGTAGTATAGTATCAGCATGTTATATGTAAAGATACATGTAACATATGACATGCTAGTACTATATACTCTCGATAATATTAAGGATATAGATACATAGATATAGGAGCCAAATAAGACAGAGATTCAAAGATGGTAGCTGAGTACATCTACTCAAATAGTTTGAAGAATTTAGATAAGCATAGTGAAAATAATCAAAACAATTTATGTATGTGTGGGCTCATGGCTGTGCTTGAAACACGCAGTGTAGGGGGCAACTGAACTCAACATTACCTTTTGTTTCTGCGAGTAATCATTTGTTTCAAATCAATCATATTTAACCACTGAAGTATTAGTATGAACAGATGGAAACATGGGAAACACAGGCTAGCAAAGAGACTTGAAACAGGGAAATGGTTATTCTTCTAGTGAAGAAATGAGTTAACATTGGTCAAGCTACTTTTATAGTCAGGCATGGTGGAATATATTACAATAAAATTAACATGGAAAAGGCAGAAGATTTCTCCTTCTTTCTTTACCAGAGAGAAAACTAACAATTTTCACAAACTAGCAAAAAAAAATACTGGGCCATTCATATTTTAATGTAAAAAATATCAAGGCTGAATGCTTCCCTGACATTGCTTTTAATCAAAGAGAGAGAACTGTGTCTAGTATGTGGTAATGTTTTACAGCAGTCTTGGTATAATGATCCTTTCTGGCCTTAGAAGTCCTTGAATTTACCATCTACTGTGTTTTTTTTTGTTTGTGGTTTTTTTTTTTTGTTGTTTGTTTTGTTTTGTTGTTGTTGTTGTTGTTTTTTGTTTTGTTTTGTTTTGTTTTTCTTGAATTCCCTAATAAGCTAGAACTTCTCACTCTTTAGTGAAATACGAAAAAGCCTGAAGAACATTTGACATGAAATTAACACAGGGGCTTATTTCAGCAGCTCCTGTATGAGATAATTCTTTGTTAGCCACAGTTCTGAGACAAAATACTTTCTTGTCTAATTGCTAGAGCATTTACCCTAGAGATGCTGGTTCAGATTCCGTCATGTGAAATAGAAAATATCCCCAGTTTCACCGTGCAAGCAAGTGTACTAGCCACTAAGTTAGAGAAATAAGAGAATTTACCTTCCCAGTTTTCGTGAGAACATTGACCAGCCATACTAACTCTTGGTGAATCTAGGTGAAGTGAAAATCATTCCTTCATTTCCAGACAACAGTACCTCTTTTCCAAAGATCACTCTGTTTTTGCAGGAAATCTGAGATTATTATTGCTTTTTAAATCAGCTTTTTTGTATCACATTTTTAGGGCAAATCTGCATGGCAAGATAGGTCCAGAGAAGCTCCTTTTCTCACATGCCAATTTGATCAGACATTTGCTACCTCTAGTACAGGACGTGAGCAACTATCTTAGAGACATGTTTTTCGGAAAGACAGAAATGAGATGCACAGCTAGCATAGTGTCCCGCTCTCAGGGTAGGAAGAGGCTGACTTTTTTTCTACCTGCATGTATTCTCATATACATCTGCTTAGATATCTAACTGTTCTCATCCATCACATATGGAAAACATGTGCTTATTTTGGCATAGTAGAGTCCATTCTACCATGGTGGTAGAACTAAAATATCTTAAAATGTTCTCTATTGAATAGCTGTGATTCTTCTGAAGAAGCAGGGTTAGCTTTTCAATGAAGTTAAAAGGACTACTCAATTTCCTGTTGGAAGCAGGATTATGATGAGCAGTTTTTTTGGGGTCATGGGTGAATGTTCTTCACAGAATAATAATGGCAAGATATCTCTACCTTGTGATAAGTCAGGTGTACAACACAGGCTGGGACTGGTTCAGTAAAAATCCAGCCTAGTGTATGTCAGAAAAGAGGAAAGGACAGATCTCAGCAGGATTTCTGTAACTTGGCCAGATTTCATTAAAGTAATCGTTGGATAAATCCTAAGTGATCAATTTAGCTAGTTTGTTAAAATAAATTAGTTATCAGCAGAGGGCATACAATGTCAAAATTTTTACAGGCAGTTTAGATTAAATTCTTTACAAATGTACAGTCATGCATAAATCAGAGTCCTTGCAAAGAGCTAAACTCTGCCATTCAAGGGAAGTGTGTGCCAACACAGGGTCTCCAGCTGGACAGTGGGAAGGTCTTCTGATGTTGCAGTGAATTGCTTTCCAGCTGGAGCACAGAAGGAAAAGTCAACCTGTTACTGCTTATGGCTTCTGATCAGAACTCCCCTGGGGGGCTATGACTACATGTTAACCTCCAGAGTGAACTTATAAATTTGTTTCTCACATATATTCCTTTTCCTGTGATGTCCAGGCTAACTAACATTTTCAAGAGTCTTTTTTCTGCTTTAAATCCTTTTCTCCTGAATTTAAGCTATCAGTAAAGGAAGGTAGCCATGATAGAACATAATATGCTATTCCATGGTATTTTTCACAGAAGGAATATATTTTTATATCATTGTTCTTTGACATACCGCTCCTCCAAAGTGCGTGTAGAAAAAAAAAAAAAAAAAAGGCTTAGTCTTGTAAAATGTTGATCAATGTTTCTTCTATGAAGTAGATGAAGCTATCTGTTTGAATATGGACTGCTTGCAGGGTCTACTCCTGAACAAGTATACCCTCCATCTTCAGTTCACAGTTGGACTGCAGAGTAATAGTTACTTCTTGAGTAAAAGTCTTTTAAGGACTGAAATTTATCTCAGCACAGAAAAGACCAGTTAGAACCCCTGAGTTTTCCAAACAAAGAAACCATTTTACTTGCCTCCATTTTCCAGCTTTGAGTGTGCATTCTTTCTTAACATTAACTTGCTCAAGCAAGAAATGTTTCTTGCCTGAAAGCACGCCTTGCTCTGTTTCTAGGTTTACCAAAGTAATATTTAGGAAAAGAAAAAAAAGAAAAAAAATGTAGCAAACAGCAGACCATACCAGTACTCAAAAGTTTCCAGGTCTGTTTTGCAATACAGAACCCAAGGGGTTTTGATAGGGTCTAAATTTGGCAAAATCAGCTTTCCCATCCCTCCCTAACTTTATTTTCTGTCCTCTAACTATTTTTACTCCAAGTTTCCCTCTGTCTCTGTGGATATAGAGAAAAGATCTATGGATAGGAGTCTGGGAATAGGATAAGAAAACTTCCTGAAAAAATTTAATGTGGTTATGTTGAAAACAAAACCAAGAACGTAACACTGGAAATGAGTATATATCAGCATAAATGTATGGGGACTATATAATCCATTCATTCATGTTAATGAATAGGTCAGGTATGTTGTCTAATTCACAGACAAAACAAGAGCCTGTGGTCTCATCTGCATTTCTTTAGTGCATGCAATGTTTTGCTGCTATGCATAAGTTCATTAGGAAATAGGTAAAGATCTTATTCCTGTGCAGAAATAATAATATTGATATTAGCTATCTCAGGTAGCTTCAGCTATGTTTGTTCAGGCTGGTGAGCTTTATAGATCTCATTTGTAGGCAACCCCCATCTCAATCAACTAAATATATGAAGCTGAGGAAGGTAGTCACACCATTTCTTTAAGAATTTAGGTGCATAAGTCACATGTCTAGGCTTCCCCACTCCCTGTGACAGCAATAGAAAGCAGTAAGAGGCAATTAAGTACACACAGTTATTTAAATCAGGTACTTACTTAATGCCTAATTTAAACAGCTTTGTGGTAATTCCTGGAGGCACCCACCTGTCTTCCATTATCTTTAATGAAAATTGAGGATCTGAATCTCTTCATTAAGGTGTAAACATGAGGTTAGAAAGGATAGTCCCCTTTTGCAGTTAGTCCCCTTTTACACTAGATTAGTACTTTGGAGATGTGTTTTTTGCTGGGTGCTGTGGCTTCCTACAGTACTGTGCTATTCAAGTTACTATACAGTAATTGTTGGTTTCTTTAAAAAGGTGGGGGGTTTTAAAAATAACATCATTATTGGTACTGACATTTTAAAAATCTACTAAGTTTCATGAGATGATAAAAAAAGATGATGAAAATCAGAGTGGATGGCCACTTGCATAAAGTTTCTTTGTCCAGCAGGACTATACTTTGACATGACTTGAATATAAAATGTACAGAAATATCTGTAAGGCCTTAGGCTCTTCCATGTGGTTCTAAATGCAAATTAAGATTAAAACATTTGTGTGTTATTTTTTTATTTTATTGAAAAGATACATACTGTATTCATAACAAAATGAATGGTGTTCAGCATAAAGTTGGAGAAATACTTTGTCTCTTTTTAGCAGTATGCTGTTTTCCACATTATTTCTATCAATGTTTGGAAACATGAATTGGAAGAAATGGATGTATTTATTGTGTGATATTACCTGAAAGTTTTTAGACTTCCCAAGAAAATGTTATCAATAACTTTTACCTCATACAAATTTGAAGATAGTTTCAACTGATGTTGATTGTTTAAAAAATTTCTGCTGACATTAGGACTTCATTAAAAATCTTAGTTTTTTTCACTGAAAGATATGCAGGAAATCCATCACTACTCAATATCTCTACAGGATTCTTTCTTGACTGGAGGCAAGTCTCCAGCTGCTGTGAGATTTAATAACACCCTAGTTATGATATCATCAAATAGCAAAACCTTATGGACAGCTGGAACAATTTTTACACTAACGCTGTAATTAGATACATAGAATTGTCTTGGTACAGAAAATTACTTAAGGCTCAGGCAAAATACAATGTACCACTTACTAGCCAAAGGTCAAAGAACTTGCTTCCAAATCTGCCAGCCTGTTCTTTAGATGAATTGTCTGGGAATGCTGAGTCCTGAATATTTTCACTCAAGTCAGAACTACAGTTTCCAGCTGAAATTATTTTTCTTGCTGTGCCACCATACTTATACCATAGCCCAGTAGTTCAGTATTGTTTTTCTAGATGAAAACCTTTGCCTTAGTTTGGATACATTTCATTACAGACACTTTAAGATGTTTTCTTTTTCTGAAAACAAATAATTTCACAAGAAAGTGCATGCAGAAGCATGAGCTTGTGACCAGAAAAAGTGCATCTACATGTCTGGGTTGATTATACCCATTTGATATGCAGACTTGCTCACTCCGTAAGCTCCATATCAAGTGAGTACAGGATGAGGCCCTTGCATCTCAAAGACTGCCATTTAGCCAGTTTGGTTCATTAGCTCTTTAATTATTGTTGGTTCTTAGAATCATAGAATCATAGAATGTCTTGGGTTGTAAGGGACTTTAAAGATCACCTAGTCCTGGCATCCCTGCCATGAACAGGGATACCTCCCACTAGACCAGGTTGCTCCAAGCCCCATGCAACCCGTTCTTCTTCATATACTTTTGATAAAAGTGTATTGATTCAGACTGATTAAAAGTGCCATTTGGAATGTGAATTCTTTTAAGACCAAAATGGTGTTATATAGCACTATTATTGACAAAACTGAATTTGGCACACAGATAAAAGATTGAATCAGAACTCCCTGAATGATTTGAAAAACTGAAGATGTAAAACTTGGCAAAATTGTAATTTTTTAAGGAATTATAAGTGTTTAATAAAAAGAATAGATTCTAAATCTGTTCTAAATTCAGAAGAACAGACCTACCTCTGATGTTAGACTGAGTTTTTAACTGCTACACTAATCAGAAAGCTTTTTATGAACTTCAGTATTATTTTTACTTTGTCAATAGCTACTTGAATTAATGTGAAATGAGTTACAGTGATTTGGCTGAGATTCAATAATGCATGGGAAATACTTAAGATGCAGTCAAGAAGACTGCAATCAAAATGAATCCAAGTAAAATAAATACCCGTCCCTCTAAGCAGCAGAAAGTATAGTAAAATAGAGAAGAAAAATTTAAGTGCAAAGATTAACAGGGGGCCCTTAGATAACTAATTTCTTTGTGCAAGGTGGTGTACTCAGGCTGCTGATTGAAGTCTAAAATGAAGCAGCACAAAATTGATCTTTGATTCTCCCTGAATAGAGAAAAAACAACTCCCTTCCAAATTAAGTATCAATTTTCCGGAAGATAGAGAACAGGGAGATAGAAGTGAATGTGGTTGATTTCACAAAAGATAAATCAAAGAATGGCACCAAGATGTGATTAGTTAAGTTTAGAAGGTAGCTAGGTATGTTTCTGAAGGACTGCACTGAGAAACAAAGTGAAATTACAATGAAAAAAAAAAAGTACATTCTACTGTGCAGACAACCTAATGAATTTGTGATGTTCCTAACATGATGTGCAACATTTAGGGTTCAAGGAGGTTCCTTAAGTCTTCATGAATTCTTTATCAACCTCTTAAATCTACTCTATTTCTCGCATTGTATCCCACCATTGAGATCATGACAGATTTCTGAGTAAATCCTGCTTTATTTGTGTCTCCCGGTGCCAGAAAAAAGTGCTTCTGAGAGACTGACTGACTAGGGAAAGCTGGTGGTCCTGGACATTAAAGGGAGAGTTTATATATGGATATGAAGCTGGACATCCTGGGTAGAAAACTCGGTGCCATAAACCCAAGTATCATGGTTTGGTATCTGACAGCTGCATAATATCCCAGCAGTTTTTTACTCTCCCAACCTACCAGCTGTCCAACTAAAAATGGAAAGACTAACTGATTGACAGAAAATGCAGGAAGGAGTAGTAGCGCTCCCCCCCCCCCCCCCCCCGCCCCCCCCCCCCCCCGAATACTGCCTTTCTTTGCTTTTTATTTCTATTTTATCATTCATGAGCTTGGATCCTCTGGTCCTTGCAGTGCAGATTACGGTCAAACTGCCTCCTGTGGAAAATACCAGCACCAAACCTCATGTTCTTTAAATTCACGGGAGCCATCACAGTTTACCTTCTTCACACTGCTTCCAGGCTATGAATGACTTGATACAGTGCATGAAATTTTTTCTTCTAACATATCAAAACCTCATTCAGCAGGTTTGGACATGTCAGGCCCCATCTATGTCACGTCTTACCATAGGC
>NW_020799095.1:39284836-39294037 GCF_003259725.1 Athene cunicularia
TATAGCACTATTATTGACAACCCGGTGACTGTGGCACCCCTAAAGCAATGAGAAAGAAAGTGATAGATCACAGGGATACTGCCTCTGCTGGTATCATGAGATTTCTCCTACCCAGAAAGTTGAGATGTATGCCTAGGCATGGGAGAGGACTGGGCTATGATTTTTATTGAAATTAGAGAAGAAATGTGCTACCCCAAAAAGTATATATTTTTCTGATTTGTAACCCAGAAATACATGGTATACTGGATTATGTATGTTCACCATATAGCAAACAATCCGAGATCTCTGACACAGTGTATGTGTATATTAGATTTGGGAGGGTAAAAATATAAACTCACTGGAGTCTCTGATTTCCCTAGGTAATAAAGTTATTTGGAGAATATTAGTTGACAGCTACACCCACTTGCAGTCATCAATTCTGCAAGGGCTGGTACAGAAGTTTAAAATGCCAGTATTCATGTCTTTCTCTCCCCTAAGTCTTCATTATAATGTATCTCACTATTTTTTAGAAAATTTCAGTCTACTTTTTGGCAGATGTGACAGGCGACTGTAACATTGATATCATCAGTGTTGTTCATCCTACTTCTTCTCACAATGATTCTTAGCACATATTAATTAACAGAAATAAGAAAGGTGCAATCAATTTATTTAATGTAGTTAATTAAAAAGAACTTGGAAGCTGCTATCAGATAAAATTTGGTTTGTGCAATTTCATTTCTACAAAATTTAATGAATATAATTTCTTTTAAACATAAATGTGCTTCTCAAAGTTTCCTTTCATTAACTGAAATATTTTAGGGCACAGAGGAGAGAAGCTGGAACAAATCTCATACAGTTTAGCAAGATATAAAGTCACGCTGTAAATGTAGAGTTTCTGTTTCTCAAAACTCAGTGTTAGGCAGGGGGAGGAGCAAGGAGAGAGGAAAGGCTTTGAATGCATGTAAGAACTGTGTTGCCTTTTCCTTACATTCGCTTACTTATTAGTAGTTATTAGTTACAATTTAAAATATGATTTATAAAATATACTTATGAAATGTTACTTGCCATATGCACAAATATACCACAAGATAATTAAATCTCATGCATAATTTTAAATAATTGAGCTAAGTAGAGTTGGAGAGTTCAGTGGAACCAGTAATGAAATCCTTAGCATAGTATTTAATTACCTCCTTGTGTGATACAACAGAAAAAATTTGGCCTTACAAAGTGATCTGAAGGTCAGGAGATTCAGCCTGCATTAGATCAAACTCAGTGGCAAGCAGATCAAGAAACACAGATGAAATATGGAGGTAGTTTATTTAAATGAATGCTTTAGCTAATCTTGTGCAGTAGGTCTAGAAGGGAGATAGACTTTTCCTAATGAAATCAGTGACCATGTTAGGGCTTTGCAGATCACCTGCAAACAAACTGAGGCTGGAAGGGTATACTTCTACCAACCTAAAAGAAAAAGCACCTTGGACTGTGTGTCACAAGAGCTGCCTGAGATTTCTACTTATTTCTCTGTTGGAAAAAATGTATTTTGAAAAAGCCTAGGTCCTATTAAAAAGACTTTTATCTTGAAATTTAAGCTTTTTTTTTTTTTTTTTTATCATTCGAATGGTCACAACTAAAGTGGCACATTTCAAAATTGGAAAAAAAAAAATCTTCGCTGATTAAGTTGAGTCACGAGCAGTAGCAAGTATTTTCTTAAGTTCTGAATTTGATCCCAGTGCTGAATGGGGATTGTCTCCAATTTAAGAAAAATACTAAATGGTTGCTGCTTTCTGTGAGGACAGCAGAAGGTGGAGATGGTGAACTGGAAATTATGAATTCACAAGTAGGAGGAGAGGGAAAATAAGATTAGGTGATAGAAGCTTTGTTACCTTTTCTAAATTTTTAGATGTGAAATTACTACTGAAATTGATTGTTAGAATATGTAAAAATTTTTACTGGGTGCTTATTTCTACTTCTATGAAATGAAAGTTTCTGAAATTACCAGCATCACCAGCTTCTTTGCAAGTGCTTGCTATAAGTACATGGGTATAAGCAGGTTTGTGTGGGATGAATGTGTTTGTATGCATGTACATGGATGCTACATTGCCATATTTTATGCACTGGTCTAACTGTAATGCAATTAGCAGAGCTAAGCTGTTTATAACAGCTAGGAACATGGTATATACCTACATGCACATTGTACAGTTATGATGTCTGTAATAACATAGTCTGCTTTTGGCATGTTTTACCTTACTAAACAAAGCCATGAAAGTAAATGCAAAAGTGTATCACCATCACAGACTTGGAACTACTGAAGGGCTGTTACATTCCTTGCATCATAAATATCTCCCATATACTAAGCTAAACCCTTTGGACTGATGCAGTATGGCAAAATAAAAGGACCTTGTTGCATTTAGTCTAAAAACCTTAAGTATGATGAAAAATACAGTATTAATGTTGAATTTTCTGTTTTTAGAGTCAAGAAATGAATTTTGTAATTTAAGTCATACATTTGTTTCTAAAATTTATCTTGCTACTTTATTGCCTTTGGAAGCAATTTGGAAGTGTTGGGTGCATAATAGTCAATAAATCATATAAGAAATATAAGGAAAGAAAAACAGCATCTTTGTTCTTTAACAAACATAGTAGAGGCTGTAAAATTACATCATTTTTTAAAGAGAAATACCTAACACCAGAAAAGTAGTTACAGCTTCAGTATCTGATAATGTCAAACTGCAGTGAGGTTAAAAAAGTGAAAAATTATCCAAATATATCTTCCATAATCTGTTGATTTCAGAAACAGACCAGGGCCATATTCACAACAGACTTCTTTCCTTTTGACTCTTATCTTTACATTATGTTATGCCAGTGAAGAAATATAGCAACCCATGCAACACTCATCAGGAAGGCAACATTTTAATTGCAAGTAAATGCAAGTATGTTAAATCTAATCTCCAAAGAGCAAATAGTTACCAAGGGTTTATGATCACAGATAGACTTGTAGAATAAACAAAGTGTACAAATATTGCTTGTCTACATATGTATTTGAATTTTTTTATTTAAAAAGAATTAGACTACTGAATCCATGTGTAGCACTGGCTCAATACAAACCTCCACTGCTTTCCAATCCTGCAGTGCTAAGGACCACACACACAAAAATATGTTCTTGTAAGAGAGAAACCTTTGTAAAAGAGCCTTCAGCATCTGAAGACTTTATGGGTCTTTGTAACATTTTAAACAAAGCACATACATATTTTGAGCTTTATTTCATTAGATGTGATTTGTTGTGTCTATGTAGATGGTTGTATGAATTTCATACTACTGAAAGAATTATATAGTTCTTTTAGTCATTCAAATCACAAACAAAACTTGTATGAAATGTATCTGCTTTTCAAGTTTGTTGAAAATTATATTACAAAATTATGAATATTTTGAAGATAGATTTCAATACTGACTATCATGTAACATACCCCAAATGTTATACACTACCTAATTTCAGAAAAGATGGACTATAAAAGCTGGCACAAAGATAATTAAGTTGTATATTTTAAAAGATGGGTTTAACTATCTTGAAAAATTATAAAAGCAACACAAATTAGAATGATAGGAATTTATCTTTCTGCATTTAAAATATTTGGAATAGAAGAAGCTCTTGAGACAGATGAAACTACATTTATTCCTAATAATCGTCACATAGGTGAAACAAATATTTTTGAAAGAAAACAGTTTTATAGATCCTACTGATTTACAGGATAAATTGACATTGTGCTATTAGAGGAATCAGTTTGAGAATTTAAGAACATAATGGTAACTACTGTCATGTAGTTCAGTGCTTTATCTGAATACTATAGGTAAATTCTTAATGAGGGATGGAAAATTACAATTAAAATTGACAGTTATCTCTTTGGAAAAGAGATTAAATTCTCCTCAAGATGCTAGAATTAAGGCTATCACCAGATTGAAATCTTTCTAATCCAGTTTGATATTTGAGGGATAGATGACTAAGGTTCCTATCATTGTGTTGTTAGGGAAATAACATAAAATGCTAAATTAAATGAAAAACAGATAGTTGGTAATTGATGTAAGGAAAACACCCTGTCTTAAAACTTGGAAATATAAAGTTGCATGGTCTCTGACCTCAGCAAGATACTTAGAATTTTATTTATATGGTCTTTTTTCTTTGATCCTAGTATCTAAAGAACAATCATAGATGAGATTAAGTAAGTTTGAGAAGGAAACTGGCATAATTTATATATTCTTTGCTCCATTAGAGTGTTTATCATTACTAATTTGGTTTCTCATTGGACTGAGATTTTCCTTAATGCTGAAAAAAAGCTACAGTTCCGGTACAGTGAATAAAGAACAACAACTCTAATACCTTTTAACATTCATCCACTCTCAGTATAAAAGAGTTGGATACTAATCTTTATGCTGAGAAAATAGAAGTTTTAACACTAAAGATCTTCCAAAGTAACAGTATCCCAGAGTGACTTTCACCTCTCCTTTGGATAGGCTATATGATGACTATGATGAATTCTGCTCCTCTAACTCAAAAGAGCACAAGACCTTTTAACTCCAACCTTTCCTGGCAGTGCCAAATCCACTCCCTGGCACAGACTGGTGAGACAGAAGAATGGTCCAAGTTCTATTCCTCTATCATGGCAGTGGCAGTGCTTCCTCTGGCATGATGTAGCTCCAGCCATCTCTCAAATACAGGTCCCAATATAGGAGATGGTGCTATTTTGCATAATTAAGCCCATAACCGTTGTGTGATCCAGTGAACAGCAGTGTCCAAAGACTTTGTTAGAGCAAAGGAGATATCTATAGCACAGAAACATTACTAAATCCACAATTTGCAAGGCCATTTTAATTTGGAAAACAAATTACTGTCTTTCAGCCATGGGCAATCGTATGCTAAAGGCCACACTGTAACTCTCAAATTGTTTCAAATATTTTGCCCACATCTTTCTAAAAGAGTCAAAACCACCTGACAGCTTCATGTGTGCCTCATCAGGTTATCTGTTCCTAGTGATGAAAAGGGGGTAATAACCAGATTAAGTTTGTTAGGAGACAGAGGGAAGAAAATATGCTGGCTAGTAATTCTGCTACTGTGGATAATGTGTCTTCTAGATGCCATTAAGCAAGACTACAGGTTGTGCTCAAAACCCAGAAAGTGGTTTTAGGATAAAGAAATCAAAAATGAACATGTCAGGATCTCAGGACCTGTTTTGCTGTGGGGCAATATTTTCATTATGATGTTCTCACAGTCAGTCAACAAATTGTGCTATTACACAATATGTAGTTATCATAATTGAAGAGATTTCTTTTGTTACACAATCTGTTGACTATCCTGACTCAACGCCTGTGAGAGAGAGAGTTAATTTTTCATGTTGGCTCCTTCCACAGTGAATTACTGTGAGCAGCAAGGAAAGGGACAGTGAGATTTGTGCTTCTGTCTGAATTACTGCAAGCTACAAATATAACGTAAAAATCCTGTCTGTTCTTCATTTACTTATTCCTAGATAATATTGCTATTCCTTCTCTTCAAATTTCTGCTGCTTCCAGAAAAATACCATACATTGTGCAACCAGCCTGTCATACTGGTTAGCTGGCAGGAACAAACAAATGCTAAACACACATTGGTGACCTTAGGAGTTTTCAGCAATCTTCATTACTGCTAGATCTTATTCTCCCGCACTGTTAGTCACTTCAGACTCTTCAGG
Organism: Athene cunicularia; assembly: GCF_003259725.1. Lineage (NCBI taxonomy): Eukaryota > Metazoa > Chordata > Aves > Strigiformes > Strigidae > Athene > Athene cunicularia. The sequence continues at coordinate 39,290,533 of NW_020799095.1, forward strand.
TCAAGGCAGTGAATCAGCATAGCTGGCTCTGAGCTGGAACGTCCTGCCAGCCAGCTGCCGTTGTGTGATTAACCAAAGGCACTGCCAGCACAGAGGCACCAGGCAGTCTACTGGTTTTGCAGACTAAGGGTGGCAGTGGTTGCAGCACTGAATCAGTCATCCTTCTCTGTCAAGTAGTGTCACTTAAACCACACAAACTCCCAGATGATGAAAACCAGACTGCACTATTTGAAGGCACGTTGTGTTGGTTACTACTCTTTATCTCCACCTGCTGGAGTTTATTCCAAACACTCCCAACTACAACTTCTCTCGGAAGTACAAAAGACATGTTATATATGCTATAGACATGTTATGCAAATACTAGCGATGGTTGTAACAACACTTTAACTAGACATACATAGAAATTTGTGGTTATGGGCAACAATAACTTCAAAATGTTAAAATGTGACAGACTGACTTTTTCGGAATCAATACTTCAGCTTTCCTTTCCAAAGGAGTTTTAATTGCTACTTTTATGTTTTCCTGTTACAGAGTAATAGAAAATTACAAGGATTTATAAGATGAGCAAACCAATTCAAAGCAAGACATACTCATAAACCAGATTTTTTATATTTGAGGGGGATTCCAGTTTCTGCTAGAACATATTATGATTTAGCACTGTTAATTTTGTCATTAAATGATAAAACATAATGCTTATTTATGGATATTTATAATATTTAAAAACAAGCACTACACATAATTAAGAAATCTTTTAAATTGAGTATGTTAAGAAAACCTGAAATTTCTGTCTGTATTTAAATAGATCCCAGGGCTTAGATAGCTGGATGTGCAGTAGTGTTAGTAACAGTATTTAAAAATAAGTAGTAGAGTTTAATTCATTAATGGTGTTTCTTATGTATGGAATTTTGTCTGAAGAAAAAGTGAACTGAAAGAATAATTTTTTCACATACTCTGACTAAATGTATGGATCTCCAAAGTCTAGAAACATTGCAAAGCAAGAATCCTGAGTAACCACTTTTAGATATGTAAATACTATTGGTTACGTATGTTCTAAGTACCATAGGAAGTGATTTGAGTTTGGCTCCAAGACTCTTATAAAGAGTGATGACATTGGTTTTGGCATTTTTTTTTTTAGCTTGCTTGATACAGAATATCATAGAATCATAGAATACCAGGTTGAAAGGGACCTCAAGGTTCATCTGGTCCAAACTTTCTTTGCAAAAGCAAGTTCTAGACAAGATGGCTCAGCACCCTGTCCAGCTGAATCTTTGAAGTGTCCAGTGTTGGGGAATGCACCACTTCCCTGGGGAGATTATGCCAGTGGCTGATAGTTCTCATTGTGAAAAAATTTCCTCTTGTGTCCAACCAGAATCTCCCCAGGTATAATTTGTACCCATTACCCTTCGTCTTTTCTGTGTGACTCCTTGTAAAATGGGACTCTCCATCTTCTTTGTAGCCACCCTTTAAATACCAGAACATTGTGATAAGGTGTTCTCTAAACCTTCTCAAGGCTGAAAAAAACCAATTCTTTCAGCCCCTCCCCATATGCAGGCTTCTTAGTCCCTTGATCACCTTTGTGGACCTTCTCTGGACCCTCTCCATCCTGTCCACATCTTTTTTGTATAGCGGGGAGCAAAACTGAACACAATATTCCACGTGTGGCCTGACAACTGCTAGTAGAGATGTCAGTGTACATGCTGAAATAAAAGAAGCTCAGAATATGGAACCTGATTAAGAGATCAGCATTAATGGAGAGATCAGGAAGATAGGTTTTTAAGCAAGAAAGAAGGCAAATTTTGTGAACTTCTTCATCTTGTCAAAAAACCAAGAAAACCTTTCATGGTTGGAGAGACTAGAGATTGTCAGGAAGTGGAAGATATTATTTTATCTATAGTTGCAATATGGATTCACTCACGGACTAGGGTTCAGGAGAGCCTATCAAAATTTATTTTCTCTGGAACTGAATCTGCAGTGAATTAAACTCTTTGGAGAACATGCTCAACTAACACAGAATAAATGAAACCAATCAATCAAGTTTCTGTGATCAGAAAATGTGTTATACTATAGCATTCATGTATATTTATTTTTCATAGCACATCATTCATACACTACAGAACATTTCATTTTGTTCTGATGTATCATTTAAAAAAGAAACTGGAATGTGATGCTACAGAAATTCTATTAGCTTATGTATTCATGTCTGTACAATGACTTGGGATCTTTAGATAGAAATGTTTAAGTGCAAAATTTTCCATTGAAACCACTTCATCCTATATAAAATACAGTCCAAATTATATAAAAAACAGATAAAGAAGAAAATTTTCAATCTATATATATTTACAATTTATAATAAAAACTATAAAGCTATAAGCTTATTTTTGGGTACATTATAAGGTACATAAATTGTTTACAAAACTATAACAGCTACTATAGGAGTTCTAGGAATATTATTAGTTTAAATATAAGGCCTCTGTAGTTTAGACCTTCCTTTTCTACAGTGTCAGACCTTCAATGTGTTAATTTTGTCCATAACTGAAAACAGGGCTAGCCAAATCTACTCTTAAATAAAAATCAGAGGATGGATTGAGTTTCCTGAATTTAAGTATATAGAGTTATTTAGGTTTTGTGATGTCTCATGCCTGGCCTCCATTAGACACTCTAGATGCATTATTGTGTCCCTGATGTCTTGTGTCTTGCCTATAAGATCAGATTTTACAGATGATTTAGAGACTTTCAAATGGCACTAGGTGCTCATGTTTAGGCAGCTGAAGTCTCTTCTGGGTGCATTGTTAGGCCATCAACCAAAGAAGGATTCAGTTTAATACAGCTACGTCTAGGGCATTACTTGTAATCTAAGATCCTTATAAAGTCCACAAAGGTCAGTCATTCAGTTCAGTTTCTAGAAATAGTCACCTAGTGTCAACATGAAATGCTGTAGAATGTATCACCTGGCTTCCATATTTTACTCTAGAAGATGTTTTTTCCATGAGTCTTATCTATCAATTCTCCAGGGCATCTCAAATTACACTAGAAATCTATGTTTCAGCAACCTATCCTGCCCTTAGTTGATTTAGACGGAAGAATCTGCACAGCCACCCAGCTGACCAGATATTGGTGTCCACACTGGGTTCTGAAGAGCTCTCTAAACACCTCTGTGTAGGCACTTACATTCATCTGTCTTCAGCTATGAGCAGAGTCTCACCTCCTATATTTCCTTTAGAGGTAGTGGGAGACAAGAGACTGTTGATTGACATAGCAGTTCATCTGGAGGGAACTTAGATGACTTCACCTTAGGTGGCTAAAATTAAGTGAAATGAATCACACTAAATAGTTATATTAATTAAATTCTTGTTGTTATTTCCTTTCTATCGAGAAATCAAGAAAGGAAGAAAGGCAGGAAGGCTGGAAAGAGAAAGAAAAGGAAGAAAGAAAAAAGAAAATAAGGAAAAGGAAGGAAGGAAGGAAGGGAGGAAGGAAGGAAGGAAGGAAGGAAGGAAGGAAGGAA
>NW_020799095.1:39294087-39323014 GCF_003259725.1 Athene cunicularia
GAGGGAGGGAAAGAAGGCTTCTGACTGAACTAAACATCTACACACACAACACTCATGCACACATGTATCTGTAAATATTCATGTCTATATACATGTGAGTGTTTGAAGTCATCATAAATACAGAAATAAACACTATCAAATCATTCAGAATGTGTGGAGACATTGACCCTGTGTTAGAGTCCTGGAGCTATTTAATTTGTCTCTATCCTAAGCTCTTTTTTTGAATAAATGTCTCATATTTCCAGAAGGAACTCATACATTTGTGTACTTAGCTATAATGTGCTTATTAGAAACATTTCAGTGACAGGAATAAGTTTATCACTTGCTACACATACTATAGTGCTCATGAAGGTTTAACATTTTTGTGTTTCATTATAACTTATATGTATAGGTATTAAGAAGAAGAGAAAATTTATTTCAGTAACTGTGCAGATCTACAATTAATGAGAACATCTGGGATGTCTTAAACGTGGTAGATACTGACTAGACCTGAAGTTTGCAGTATTGGAGTGGAAATGAGAGTAACTTGTCTAAAAAGTAATCCAGAAAAAACAGATGCAGAGACATATAGATACAACCTGTCCTTCAAGTGTGAGCATACACAGGTTTACAAGAGGAAGGCTCTGTTGTCCCATCTGTGTACAGGTAGTATTGATACACTTTCTACTGTCCTGTAATCCAGACCATGTAACCTTACAAGGAAATAGAAATGAATTATGCCATTTTGAGTCAATATGTGACAAATGGAAGTTGTCTATAGTTCATCAACCTTTCTTCCCTTTATCAATTATAGGCGATTATTATTTTCAGTGCTCTACTACAGTGAAATCTTGCTGTAGATATCAAAGGTGACAGGAACATGAGGAAGATAGTAGTAAGGAAGCAGTAAGTGGAGATGGTATCACTTGTTAAAGCACAATTATAGTTGAGAAAAAAAAAAAAAAAGAAAAGAATCCTACAAAACATCATTGAGAGATCCTAAGAACTAAAATGTATCTCTCTACTGATAATCATGGGCTCTATAGAGAGATACTGATTTTATGTCAGGGTAAAATCTCTCCTTCTCAGTCCCTCCATGTTCCTAAGGATACTTTTCTTTCTTTTTTCCCATGGCTGAAAGTACCTTATAATCTCTCTGCCTCTTTCCTCTTCCTCTAATTACATCTCCTCTACTCCATAGTCACTCACTATCTATTCTTTCAAAGATGGTCTAATTGATACATATCTAACTAAGCTCTGAGCCATTGGTCTCAGTATTTAGTTTTTAAAGTTATTTCAGACTTAAAAAAAGGCCTGTGTGCCTGAAAGAATGTCTAATTTCTCCAACCACACCAGGTGGTAGAATAAAAGGTACTGTGTCTGTCTACAGACCTTGTCTTGCTTTGTTAGAGGCCTCCTATGGAGCACCAGTATGAGTTCAGAATTCCCTCTACTCTAACCTGAAGTGCTGGGGAGCAATTTTTTGACAAAGCATTATGACTCATTAGTGACTCAGAAACTGAGCTGGCTTAGACATGTCCTGGGGGATTTATATCAAGGCATTCAATATGATTGATTCATCTAGTACTAAAAGCAAGAAGTTCCTCAAGGTACCTGACAACCCTAAGAACAGCTTCTTAAATTATCTTCCTATATGACTCTGTCATGGCTTTCTTCTTGTTTGATGTTGTTGGTGTCCCCTTAAATGCCAACTTTTTCCCATTCTCAGAACTGGTTTTGAGATATGGAAACCAACAGCATCAGTAAAATCTAAGACTATGAAATTGCTGTCTCAAGTTCAGTTCTTTGGAATCTAATGTAGAAACTTTTAAAGAAAAGAATGGAAAAATTATAATGAATTTCTAATTAAAAAAAAAAAAAAAAAGAAAGGAAGAGATGTCATAGCTTTCCAGATCTCCTTTCCATGGTGTTAAGGAAATAATAGTCAAAACTCAACTATTTCTTGTTTTCTTTTAGAAGCCATCTGAATATAATAACTTATTTAGGAAAGTGCTTATTTAACAGAGCAAAAAACTGAACAACAAACTATAAACCTAGGGAATAGTTTTACTTTGCCTTAGTAATCACCTCTTTTAGCTAGAAAGAGGGAAAAAATGTGCACCTATATAAATGGAATCATCCATTTCTACTGAGAGGAACAATTATTAGTCTAGAAGCCTTTTGAGTTTCCATCATCTTTAGACCACAGCTACTGCAGATCATCTGCACCTCCAGGGCCTCTTGTGAATCCTCTCAATGCTCATAAACTGACTGTGGTATGTCTGTAGGACTCTACCGTAAATCTAATTTGAGTGTGTTCCTGAAAGAGGCAGGAAGAGAAATACTGCTAAATAAGCTATACAGGACCTGCCAAAAGAAAAGAAACAAGATCACCATTTCACAGTTTCATTCCTCCTATAAATTCCACCTCTGCAATATACAGGCTGACTTTCTTGAGAGGCTTTTGCAAATGTGACAATACAGTTAGTTTAAAGGGTATTAAAAATAGAAGTTCTTGTTTTGACAACGATAAGTGGAGTTATAGCTAGAATTTAATATCATAGAAGGGTGTCAATTTTTCTGTACAGATATTGTCCATACAAATGAGAAAATATTAATAAATTACAGAAACCTTCATAGGGCTCAATGTACATTGGATAGCCATTGAATTAGGATGAATCTTATGCAAGTACAGCTATATGGTGTCTGCTGCTGCATTAGCAATGTGCAGGAACGCAAGGTTTCCGTCAGAGCCCAAGATTAGACTGAGATCTAGTTGAGACTAAAGCTATGGCAGAGTAAGATGAAATAATGAGTTGAAATTATTGACAAAAATGGCACTAATTTCAGCAGAAGTATCATCTGCCATTTTATTGTCTTCTCTTTTATTGCTGTTCTTTTTTACTAAATTTTAGTTTAGAAAATAGTACTTAAAAAAATTAGCATTTGTTCATGGCAGAAAAATGTACAAAGACTTTATCTCATTCAAGCTGCTCCAAGGTTACCTTTATTGTGTTGGTTTTATGCTTTTTTCTTAGTACCACATGTTATCATTCTAAGGTGTTTGATTCCTTTTAGGAGACTACCTGTGCTTCTCTTCACTGTGTCATTGTCTCCTAATTCTTCCTTGCCAAAATTTGATGTTCCAGGTCATCAATACTTCATTGAAAGCAAACATTTTATTTCCTTGTCACTGTTGAAAATCAGATAATAAATTTAATTGTGGCAAAGACAATTAGGAATAAACAAGTTCAACAAAAGAAAAAAATGTTTTAAATTAACAAAGATTCAGACAATATTCTTTGAAGATTAAGATGTATGAAAATATGGTGCTCCTCCATTCATATATGCCTGTGTTAATGAACTAAATGAGGCCAGGGCAAGGAATTGAGCACTTTCATGATCCATACTGTTTAATTAATCATATTTCCTTGGCATGATTTTGGCTAGCATTATTATCACTATGCTAGACAATGCCTGGATGATGATAAGGGGACAGCATTCCCTGGGGACAAACCAGTAAAATCATCCTGTTCTGTGTGGTGTCATAGGTGTTGACATATTTTCTTTGCCAACACACCTACTGATGATGGAGAGCAGAGGAGCTCTTCTGAGTGAGAGCCTAATTGAATGGGAGTCCCTCACTGACAGCACCCCTCACTGTCTCTTAAATAGCAGCCTGGTGGGAGGGGATTTATGCAGGAGATGTTTTAGGACATTTGCAGTCAAAGAGGGTTTGAGTGTAAATTTCTGTATTCCAGGAGACTGCCCAAAACATGAAGAGGAGGATTTTGAGAAAATGTTTTTCAGCTGAATCCATACATTTAGGTAGACAAACTAGGAATTCAAGGGCTACAGGACAGCTGGTAAAAGTAAGACTCCTGGGGAAGGTCAAAAGTGTGCTTTTGGAATTATTTCAGAGTATGGTGGGTTTTTTCTGTACTATCTAATGAAAAACTAATGTATAAATAACCTATGGAGAGGGATTTAGAAATCTATAGCTCTCCACTCAAAGCCATTTGCTAGACTGCCTACTTGGTTCTTGCCCCATTATTCCTGAATAGATTACACAGTGCCTCTTTTCCTCCTCTTGAAATTTCCTCATATCCTTGAAGTGAAGTCTGAGAGGACTGTTTTAACATAAAGCACAAATGAAAATTAAATACATGAAAAATATATGCATTTCTATTTTGGTGTGAAAACGCATATGATTAGCCATTAGAATTTTTTCTAATTTAGCATCTTGTTTATTTTCTGTATGTACTGTATCATCTTGCTTTCTGTGTACCTCTGTGCTAAATTGCAGTGTTGTCTCTCCATAATCCATGATACTTTGTTCATGGAGAAATAAGACAAGAATGGATTATTATAATCTTGTGTTAAAAATGTGCTGAAGATCTGCATAGTGAGAGCTCCTAGGAGGATGGGGAGGAAAGAAAAATCATACACTTTCATAGATTTATGTGATGATGTCTGCAGTTTTTGGCTCAGGGTTTATTTTTCAAACAAATCTGCAATAGTAATTTCCATTCTGAATGCTCTCCCAAAGCAGTGTAGTTATTGGCAGCATTTCAATAGGCATTGAAAACTGAATTTGAACTAATATTTTATTAATTTTTGATACTTAAAACCAGAATCTGGAAGATTATTTGATTGTGGTATTTGTAGAAAATATTACACATGTCTGAGTTTTTGAGGTCACACGGTACATACTTAGACATTATAGTGACCTGTAGGTTTGGAATGTAGAAATGAATTTTATAATTATTTTACAAGTGAAAATGCTGGGAAAGTGTACTAAAATGATCAAAAAAAAAAAAAAAAAAAAAAGATAGTCATACGGACAGGCAAACAGATAGGGAAGGACAGTTACTCACCAAAATCTGGTTCATGCATGTAATGGTTCTGTATTCAAAAGAGTTCAGACTATATTGTGTCAACGAATTCACTAGTTAATGAATTGCCATACCACACCGTAATCTGCTGTAAGTGTGCTTAACTTCCTTCTGTGAAATGGAGAGCTTTCTTTTACCAAATTCTACTTAATTTCTGATTTTGATATATGTATAGCATCTGTATATTTAATCAGCGTAGTTCACAACATATTACTTTCTTGTTACTGATATAGCTAGTATTTTTTCTATTTTATTAGCCCAGGATTTTGATGCTGTTCAAATCAAGGCATATCATGCAAACTGTGAATATGTTAACTAACTTACAGCTGCAGCAAATATTAAAGCATAAGAGAACCTGATGAGACTGAAGAAGTTAAATTGGTATAATTGTTACTGTGTATTATTCATATTGCTGCAATACATTGATGTTACACAGTTCTAAATTTTAATCCAGCAACAAATTCTCTTTTTGGGTGTAGAGACTAAGCGGATTTTCATATATTTGATTTAGAATTAAAGTTTCTTCCGTTATGATATCTAATAAATGTGAAGTTATGAAGAAAAAACAAAATAAATGCTGAAATGTGACTTTGGAAAAGTAATCAAATGGCTATCTATTCACTAAAGCTTTTTCTATAAATTAGGAATGAAGTGTTACATTAAAAAATTAAATTAGTATATCTTCAATATGGAAAGTTTTTATTTCAAGATAGTTTCAGTTTTCAGCAAATTGCAAATTTTTTGGTCCATGCTTCCTCTTCCTAGTAAATTTGTGCTTCTCAGATGCTACCTGATGTAAATAACAAACTACAATCTACTCTTGTGGTCATATGCAATACACACACACTTAAAATAACCTTCATCTTGTTAGATCTATATCTGTTACCACAGTGTAAATGCTACAGTGCTTTTAAATTACTTACTTTACTCTTGCATAGGTACTCTCTGGGTGCAGAGAGTTATATTTGTTTGCTTTCCTGCCATTGACAAGAAAATAAAATAATGTAGTAAAATACTAGCGATTACATAGTTTGACTTATTCTAGTCCACAGAAAAAAGAGAAAGTTGATCTACACGTGTTGGTCTTCAGCATGGAAATGTTTCTCCTTATTCCTGTGGTCTTTCTGCTGAATTCCACTGATTTTGATTTCTGAATGCCATTTTGCTTTCAGTATAAGAAAATTCAAACAATTGCACTTGATTTTAGCTCCCCCACCCCCCATGTTTAAAACATAAACATTTGTATAGCATCTTTAGTGTCAAATATCAGGCAAATTGGCATTATATTAAACACTGGGCTGTGCTCCATACATATACACATTTCATTACATAAAATAATATCCCCTATACTACGTAGAAAACTGCAAAAATTCCCTTTTCTATGAAAGAAAACTCAATTTTGCAGTCACAAATCTAGAATGAGAAGAGGCTACAACATGGCTGGATTACAAGAATTTATTTGTTCAAGAATTTTTTAAACCAATAAAACAAAATAAATGTGTTAAGATATTTTCATGAATATGAGGGATTATTTGAGAAAAAAAAATAATCACACTCTAAGTTTATTAGGAAAGATGATAAATATCTTTTGCCTGCCCAGCAAATTGAAAGAAAGTGTACAGTGGCAGTCTGAAGTAAATTCTGTCTGGATTCCTCAAGTGGTGTGCTCTGAAGTGAGAATAGTGAATTCTGGTACTTCATTAGAGTATTTTGCTTCTAACCCCTTCTTCCTTGTTTTAAGATATTAAACCTTGTCCAGCATAATTCAAGCACTAGGTTACATAGATTGGGATCTTACATATTTTCACAGGACTAGAGGGAAAAAGAGAAGTCAGTATTGCTGATAAGAAAACATGTTTCAGATGCCAGAGAAGATTAGAACATGATGAAGAATGTTGGAATGGAAAATTAATTTAGTGGCATTACAGTAGTTTTGAAGAAAAGGTTAGGGAAAATGTAGGTTAATTTTGAAAATAAACCCTTCCTTGTACAAGCTGTATAAGTGTATGTAGAGTTTTATGCCTTGTCCTACTTTTGGCTTCATATATAAAATACAACTTGATTTTGAATCTTGTTTAGTTTTTAAGGTTAGGGGAATTTTTTCTGCTCCCATTTGCCATTGCTTTCCAACAAAATACTAAGAAAATTAGACTCATCACTGCTGCCAGTCTGACAATTTTAACCAGGAAATATTTCTTGCCTGTGAGCTTTAATTTCAGCAAATTGCATTTTTATGTGTGGTGAAACACTGGAATAGGTTGCCCAGAGAGGTGGTAGATGCTCCATCCATGGCAATGTTCAAGGTCAGGCTGGATGGGGCTCGGAGCAACCTGATCTAGTTGATGTCCCTGCTCATTGCAGGGGGGGTGGACCAGGTGACCTCTAAAGGTTCCTGCCAATCCAGAGTATTCTATGAGTCTGTGATATATATATTTTTAATGCCATGTCTTTAATTTCTTCATGATATCCTACTTTGCCTACCCCTAACAATCACCCTAAAAATTACAAATGGGAATGAATTGCCAGAAATACATGTCTTGCTTTAAATGCTGTGCTTTCAATAATGTGCATGGCTGTTGGTAAACTGGCTACCACAATACTTTCAGTATTAAAAGGTATTTGCTGAGATTTTGTTGTTTTACAAAATATGAATGTCAAGACATTTCTCAGAAAATTTGTAATAGGTTAATTAACTTGAAAAAGAATATTTTTAATTATGTTTAGAAAAATAAATAGCTATGTTTAACCCCCCCCCCCAAAAAAAAAAACCCAAAACCAAAACCAAAACCAAAAAACCACACCAACCCAAAACCATGTTATTTTGTTTATGTTTGTTTACTTTCTATGTATGATCTGGACACCTGTATGTGAAGGTCCAGAAGCCATTTGTATGCTTTACATAAATCACAGATACTGTCATAGGCTTTGGCTCATAGGATTCCTGATTAGGAATTCACAAAGGGGTACTAGAAGTCTTGCTATGTGCTCTGAGCCTCAGTGATATAATCAAGCCATCAGCCAAATAATTTTTGCCTGGAACTTCAGCAAATGTGTGTGAGGGGGGAAATTTCAGTTTGTGTTGCTATTCATGCATTCATTTGCTGAGAGTAAATTGCTTATCACCATTAATATTAATGCAATAAACATATCTGTCTAAGTCTAAGGTCCTATAAGATCTCAATATTTACACCACTTTACTCTTTTGAAGAGAATAATGTAAATCTTTTTTTTTTTTTTTTGTATATTAAGTAGCTCTTCCTAGTAAAAAAAAAAAAAAAAAAAAATCACCAAACCCAAAATCCTAACAATAGCAGCAGCAGCAGCTGGAAAGGTAGCTAAAAACACATGTTTAACAGTGTATAAATAATTGGCCTGTATACAGAGACACTGCTAACAGTGGTGCTGACAAAACTCTACCCCAGATAGTTAACAGTTTGAGATGAATTATCACATCTGAAGTTTTGGGATTGAGAATCTTTTTAGAAGTGTCAAAGTTTCTTAAGAGTGTTGCTGCACAATACTCTAAACTGATCCTTCAGTTTTAGTGTAATTCAAATAGTAAGTTATCATGCGTATTTCAAATAGTAAGTTATCATGCTTTTTAACTCAGATTGGTTAGATGATTATAAAACTATGTGGACATAAGATATGCTGCTGTGTTTCAAACCAAATGTTTGTCTAACTCAGTATTCTACTTGGATAGTGGTTGCCTTGGTAAGAATAAGGCCAAACAAGTATGTATAATCTATTTTTTAGCTATTTTCAAGTCAAGTGATTTCCTGTCAGTAAGGTTATTTGTCCATTTACCTTGTAGAGCAAGGATCCCACCAGGTTCATCTGATAGCTTCTGGGTCTTCTGGAAGATAAGACAGTGAATCTACCATGTCTATCAATCTCCATCCAATTCATGATTTTGTAGAGCACTGTAATATATATTTTTTTTCTTTCTTTTCTTTTCCAACAACTATGTAATTGCTCCTTTTACAAAACCTGTTTTATAACTTTTGACATCTTTTTTGTTCTTCTCTGGACCCTGTCTAGTTCTGAGGTTTCTGAGGTGCATATAGTGTTCATGATGTGGGAAAACACATGACATTTTGGTTTGTTCTTTATCCCTTTTCTAATAATTCATAATGTTTTCTTATGAGTACTGCATTGATGTTTTTTGGGTCAGTCTATCATACAGCCAAGTTTTACTGCTGAATTGTAATGAACTGCTTAGAAACAATGATTTTATGTGTGCAGCTTCAGTTTTATTTTTTTTATGTACGTCACTTCATGTTTATCTTCATTGCATTTCATCTGTCACTTAGGTGCCCAATCACTGAGTATTTCTATGGATTTCTTCATAGTCTGCCCTCATTCTTACTACCCTGAATAACTTGATGTCGTCAGCAAACTGTCATTTTGCAACTCATCTATTTTTCCAGATCCTTTAGGAATATGGTCAATAGCAAAGTGCTTGTGGCACTTCCCTTCAAGGGTAGGAAGTAACCCTTTATTCCCAACTTCTGTTTCCTACCTTTAAATCAGTCCATGGTGGTGGTATTTTTAAGTCATTGTTGTGGTTTAATTTTGGTTTTTGTCATTATTTTATGAAAATGTACATACACAGTATATTGTGATGCAGTGAAGAACTGTCTAAGTAGTTCTAATTTCCCCCATGGAGATGAAATTAGTTCACACTGAATTTAAGTTTGCGATGTTAAGAATGTTAACGTTAATCTGTATTAACATTTTGTCTCATCATACGGCCCAGTTGTGCTTCAGAATTGAAGCTTCTTGAGCTTATTTTGTTGCTGGGAATCTTAAACATGACCACAATAAAAGTAGTAAGAAATCCTTGTACTAGCTTTTGCTTTCCCCAGTTTTAAATTGTATCTAGTTTAAGATTCTTGAATTCCTGTTTCAATTCACTCACTCCTTTCCATTCCTACAGCCTCCCACTCTCTCAACAGCCCAGAATTCTGGCACAGATCATCCATCAGATTGAAACCATCCCCCATCTCTATATTTCCTCCTCAGCTGATATATGCATCTGGGTTTGCTTAGCTGAAGTGGTAACAGTAGGGCAAGAACATCTTGGTTTACAGTCATTTGACCTTACCTGTACATATTGACCTTACCTGTAAAACCAGAAGACTACAGAAGGAAATCAAACTCTGTCTTTGTAAATTACTGTACAGGATAAGAATCTCTTAATTCTGTGTCCCACACCTTATTTTACACTTCCTTGCCATTAGCCTCCCCTTCCATGTCTCCTTCTCAGCCCAGTCCCTTTAATGTTCACGATACCTTTCTTCTGTTTACTTCTCCCTCTGCATTTCTATAATTCAAAAATCTTAAATCTTTGTTAAATTAAGCTTCCCTGAAGTCACTTTTCCCACTTCACTCTTATTTTTTTTACCTTTCTTTCATTTGTGTTTATAGATGTTAGCACCTCTGCAGCACAGTCTGTCTTTTGGCACACTTCTGTGTAGTTTCTTTTGCTCTAAGGAAGAGGGGTGCTGAAGGACTCCTCCATTACCCAGTCTAATATAAGAAGTTATTATGTATGAACAAGTTGGCTGACATATTGGTTGTCTGGGGAGTTAGAAAGGAAAAAGCCAATTTAAAGTTTTATTAAAGAGAAAATTAATTTTAAGATTCCAGAATGGATTAAAAGTAGAGACTGGAAAATTAATTTACTTGGATTAGAAGCAGTTGTTGGGAAAAAGAGGTATTTCTGAGAGGAAACCTTTGTTTATTTTTGACTAATGAAGTTCAGATTTCATTAAAAGTTCATTATGTTTAGTTTTTAAATAGTGATTAGAAATTCCTGGCTAAAGAAAAGCATACAAGGCCAGAAAATAACAAGCACTATCTGAAACGTGCTAAATGCCTATAATATCCATGCACTGAAGTCAGAGCTGACAACTATATTCTGCTTAGATAGGAGCCACTTGAGATTAGAGATAGCATGGAGACATTGCCCTCTGTCAGTCTTCCTTTTGCAAAGCTCTATATCTTATCAATCTATATTAATTTGATCTATAAATTAATCAAGAACCCTTATGAACATAGACTGTGATATGATTTCTCTACAAAACACGCTGCTTAGGAAATTCTTATACTGTCTTGCAGCCTTGTCAAAGTATGAAAAAAAAGACCAAAAGAACCTCCTGTATGGACTTCTGAAATGGACCACTGAATTTGGTGAGATCAGGCACTCAGAACTTCTTTGATGAAACTTTCTGTAGATAGCACTGAAAGTTTAAACCATAACTTCACAGGATGTGGAATCAAACAAGTATGAAGGTACTTGTAATTAGTGATCTCCATGGAAGAGAGAGTTCCTTTCAGCAGGCAACAGTCAGAAAAGGTAAACTGCATTTCTCACTTGAAGAGATATTGTTGGGAAAAAGTTGCTAATGAGTAATTTTGATCAGCTGAAGACATTTCAGAAGGTGGAATAGCAGGGCTTTGTGGGAAAAAAAAAAAAAAAAAAGATTTCTAATGGATTAAATCACTTGATATTTATATATGAAGGTTTTAATATGCATATATACATGTTTATATTGATCTTGCATGTATCCTTGTGAGCTATGCCTGAATAACACAGGATAAGTATATGTGCACACACACCTTTCTACCTCTTTCATTATGAATCATGGTAACTTGACAGCAAACCCCACATTTACCATGATGAAACAATATGAAAGAAGGAAGAAAAACAACCTTCTCCCCCAGCTTTGATACTATAAAATCTTTGGCTCACTCGCTACAGGTAGGATTCACCACTTTTTAAGCCAAACTCCAGCTCTTGGTCCACCATGGTGCCTGACCCCAAATCCTACATTATATCAGCTAGCCCTCATTTGTGTCTATGATACCCCAGCCATCTCAAACAGAACTACATGTCTGTATTTAAGCATCTGACAGCCACAAGTTAACCTGGAGTAGCCAAGAGGATAATGCAGCTAAGTCACCTAAGTAGACACCTATGCTTTAGGTACCACTGGCTATAAAGTGAGTTTAGGCACCTGGTGTGTATGTAGAAATGCATATCACAGAATTACCTAGGTTGGAAATGAGTATTTCTTTAGACCAAGATAACTTTTTATTTTTCTGCCACACCTAAAAAGAATTTTCTTAGGCTGTGATTGTAATGTTGAAGACATTGAGGTTAATAATTAACGTCAACTGTAGATTAAGTTCTTTTTTTTAGTTTAATTTAGTTCTTTTCATTAAGAAATATGTTATAATATTTTGACAAAAACCAGTGCCATATTTATCCCATTCTTCCTACATTAGATACTCTGTTGGGGATGTAATACCTGAGTGGGAAATGTCAGGCTTGGCAAGAGGACACCTAATGCTGTCGTGAGCTGCCTGATTCCCTATTCGAGTACAGACAAGCTGAGGACTGCAACATGAAAGAAGTCAGTGGGATACTGTGGGCACAAGAGTGCATCTGAGTATCCTCTTCCTCTCTAGTTTGGTGCTTACATAAATGACTCAAGGCTGTAGGTTCGATATGATGGCAGCTGATTTCTTGCACTACCATGTTCCTGTAGTAGACCTAAACCTGGACTAAGAGTTTCTCTCTCACTTTATTACTGTTAATTTATCCAAGATATTTTAAAAACATTTTCTCCACCAGAAAGAGTTTATGAGAACACTTCTTTTTCTCCTATACCATGTTTGCCTCCACGGAATCATTTTTCCTTGAAAGAGCAATATATACAACATGCTGAAGTTTCTTGGGTCCCTTTCTGTCTTTTTTCCTCAACATATCAGTGTTGCTAGTGACACTTAGCAATGTACACAAGTTCTTTTATTGATTTTCCAGAATTAGCTCATCCTAAAAATAGAATTTTGTCCTAAACAAACACTCAGTGCTCTTAGCTAACAGTTCTGACTTGCCAAAATTTTTCAAGAGGAGATGCTGAAGATACTGAGGGTTCAACACATAATATAAAATCTATGCTTAGATAGTGTAGATAACCCTAATCCATATACCCCAAAAGTGTGCCACATGTTGCTGCTGAAAATCCCAAGCAAAACAAAGTAGCTGGAGCAAAACAATTCACAGAAACAGGCTAACATCTTGATAACAGTGGTATTCAAAGGGGAAGGTGAAAACAAGTGATATCTCATTTCCTGAAAGGAAAAAAAACCCAAACAAACCAACAAAAGAAAAATAAAACAAAAGGAGACTGAGAAGGTGTGATGAGTATTAAGTAAGCCATGTTGTGATGAAGCAACTAAAAGACTGTACAAGCATCAAAATGTTAAAAATGTTCATTCAAGGAAGTACTTTGCAATTTTTTCCTTTGAAAATGAGAGACTCATAGTGCAAATAGGATTTAAAGCTTTCTGCTGCTCACATGTAGTCTTCCCTTGTGGCATCCTTAACAATGAGTTGTTGCAATTACTACTCCACCCAATAATAGAATAGAAATTTGTACTAACTGTTGTTCAGTTAGAACAAGGATTTCTCAGTGACAGAAGAAACAATTGAATGCAACCTTTAATGGGACAGTGTTTCCTCTCAGAACACCGTGGGATATGAGGTCTCCCTCTGTAGCTTTCGGTTAATTGCACACAAAAGACTGCAGGAGATGGTATTTGTTTAAAATTGTTGCTGGCATTGCAATAAGAGATGCCACTCCTAATTAAATTGGAACATGTTGTAATTCTACATGGGAAAGTGGTGATGGCAATACAGATCCTGAAACATTTTGGGGTGAAAATTTCTATCAATAAGAAGAGAGCATGAGCAGCAAATATATGAAAGAATTCTTCCTATCAAACCGAGTTCCAAGAATTAATTTTCTGAAATAGACACAATTTTAGTTACCTTTAGTTTAAAAAGTCAATTTGTTTGACCTTGCATTTAAGCAGATCTGAATTTTCTTGACTATATTCAGCTTTGGTGAAATGGCCTAAATTTCGTAAGAAATCAGTATAACGAGTGATTTGTGTCCTTTAACCATCTGTGAATAAATGCTCAATATCACTGTCAAAATTTACATCTGTAAACCCAACAATCCAGCACTGTTATTTTAAGGAAAACATACATGTTCTCCAGCCTGCACCTTAAGTACACAGGGTTCTTTGGTATGTAATATTAAATCAAAGAGCAAAATTTGTGATTGAGGTAGGTTAAATCTAGTCTCATATTTAAAGCAACTTTCACATCTAAATGTTTTCTTTTGAAAATAAAGAAAAGAAAGAACATAAAATGTATTCTTCACTCAAGACAATTATGCTATATCTTTCAGAAAATGTGTTCCTTCACCCAAATAAGAGAAATTACCCTCCTCCTGAAAACTTTAGCAAATCAGAAGCTGCCCTTGTAGTAGATGACTTAAGTGTATAAAGTCTATAAAAGAAAGATAAATAAAGATCTTATTTCATTAAATTTCTTCAACACAACAGTGAAATATTTTGTTTCTCTTAAGAGCTCAGAAACTATCTCCCAAATTTATTGAGGGTCTGATAAAATTCAGAACAGCGTTACTTTGTCATCAAAAACTTTTATAATTTCCTAAAACACAGGAGAGTTGATTACAATACGGAAGGGTACAAGTAAAAAGTAGATAAGAAAAGCTCTTTAGAGATAAGAAAAAGCAATTCCCATTTTGCTTTAGAGGAAAAAGGACTTGGATGTATCACCTTGGGATGTCTTCTTTTCCTGGAACTCATTTAGCTGCTAAATTTAGTAATTGTACAACAAGTCAGTCTAATCTCTCCACCTGAAACTTAGTCTTTCCTTTTCAGTCTCTCTGTTCCAGATATTATTTCCCTCTTTCCACCTGGTGTAAGCTCTTCAGAAGTTTAGCATGCTCCTGGGCTCTAATCGGTTTGATTTCTATGAAGTGACATTTTCAATAAACTAAAAAATCTCAACTAACATAATCCAAGATGCCATTCCATTGTATATTTCAACAGTCCACTTCAAGGATTAGGAAAAGAAAATGGACTGTTGAACTCAGATCAACTTTAAAAAAAGGTTAAATCACTATTTTTTCTGTAGTTTGTAAATGGTTGTCATCTATGTCACCACTTTTCATATTAACACCACTTTAATTAAAAAAAAAAAAAAAAAGTTTCTTTAAACATTGTGACAACTGCTTGTGTATTCTTCCTTACTGTGTGTGCTACTTTTTAAAAATGTTAATCATGAAACAGTATTAATTCAGGCTAAACTTTTTGACAGAGCATGCTTTGAAGTGGGTTTTAAATCTTGTAGGTTTTCCCCATCCTGTGCGAATATTTCCCACCAGCAGCCAGTATTTTGTACTGTGCCATCATAAAATCAGAGCAAAATGTGCCTCATTAACTATTCCACCTTAATAAACAACAAATAAATTTCCATCATTTTACACTTAGAATCACATATTTTCTACCTTATGACTTTCCAGCTCCTGTTACATGACAGTGACCTAAAGTTCAGGCCCATGGATACCTGTTTATTCCTTTATGCAGCTGCCATCACTCCAAGTTGCTGAAACTGGGGACTGCATGCCTTACATAGCCATCTTTTTAGCTTCTTTCATTAGTCTATGGTTAATAGACTTTTCTGTGCTGAGAAGGATTTTGTATCTTTGTATTATTTGTTTTTTTTTTTTTCACTACTCACCTCTAATTATTGGGCATCAAATTTCTAAACCAGACTAAAGATCCTTTATGAAACACGGAATTTAGCAAGTTAGGTCTTCAGGCAGTTTTGAGATTTGCAGGCTAAACCAGCAAATAATACCAAAATTTCACTGGATCAAATTACTCCATTCTACAGGTCAGTATCCTACCTCCATTATTCTCCTTATAAAAACCTGTGGGAACAGATGTATCAGAAAGTATGTTTTTAAAGTATGTTTTAAGTATGTTTTTAATCTGCCCACTGGTCAGCCACAATGAAAAGGGAATTCTACAGCTGTTTAATTCCATGTCAAGGACATAATGTGACAATCTTCTGCCCATTTCTATTCAGACCTGGGTAGAATTAATCAACTCTGTAAGTATCAAAGAAAGAGTGAGAAAAACTCCACTGTGATAACACTCATTATAAAATTAGTGGGACCCTTACCATTTCATATACCCTGCCAGGAGTGTCTTTGCTTTCTTCAGTTCCTGTTAGAAACTCAGTGATAGTCAAAAGAACTCACTCATTATTATGCTTGCAATAGATGGAAATACACAGTGTATATTTGTCAGAGGCTTTTATATGGAAAAATGATGTTTTGCCAAATGATTTTGGATTTTGACAGAACATTTTAATTGGTTTAAAAAAAGAGAGAAGAAATAAAACTTTTTTGGCTCAACCAGGAAGTTCTTGTTTTTAACTGAAAACAACTTTTTCCTTCAGAAATCTGGTCTATTTTAAAAATGTTTTCAGAATAAACCATTTTATTCTGATAAAATTATGATAGATGTATGTGATGTTTCTTAAAAAATAACACTTTTTGTTCCAAAAACATCTTAAAACTTTCATTTTTTTCCCAATACATGGAAAATCCATTCTTAGACCAGCTGTCCTGACATCAAATTTGGTGCTTATATATGTTTTTCATCTTGTTAGTTAAATTATTAGTTAATATTTCTTATTTACTTTCAGTTTTCCTCAACAATTAATGAACCTTTTTTTGGTGACTGTGGAAAGATAAGTCTCTCTTAATCTAACAGGCCCATTTGATAAATAAATAAATCCAGTTTCTGGTTCTGCTACTTTGTGGCTCTCAGACTACAGTGGCAATCCAGAAGAATCCCTGTTGCTTGGGCCATTTAGTATTGCTGAAATACATAACTATGCAATAAAATCTAACAAACAGTAATAAAAAATAGACACCAATACAAATGTGTGCATGTGTGTAATTAATTCCTCTGTGAGTTTAACAAGAGCTGCAATGTACAGTTTCAGGTTATAAGAACAAAATTTCCCTGTGGACAAACACATTTACTCACAATCTAACAATTCATAAAATAAATGCTGCTACAAGATTGTCTACTAGAGGGTGCATCACTATTGAACATATAACACAATCCTGTCTCTTTTGAAAATACAGCGCCCACGTTATAGTTTCTGTGGCAAAATGCAGTTGTTACTTAATTTATCTTGATTTGAGAATTCTCTTGAAAACAGTTTCTGTATTCCTCAAGAGCTTACATTTCCTTAATAAATAAATATATGTCATCAGGAAACAACTTTTCTCCCAAGACAAATCATCATGTTTTTAAGAGTGCTTAGAGACAGAGAAATGAAGGGGCAGAGTTGAATCATTACACATTAACAAGAGACACACAAAAATCTGTGCAAACACAGCGCTGCTTTAAATGCACTCTTTGGAGCTTCACAGAATATATTATGTTCTGCAGCATAATGGCTTCTGCTTTAGGTATTTTACCGTTAAGCACAATATATTTCAGTGAAGCAGGAAAATGCTAATAATGGACACGTATATACTGAATTAATTTCTCAAGGGACAAGTCTGTTCAGCTCAGACTACTCAGGCATCATTCCTTCTAGACTTCAGCTAATTAATGTAGTGCAATTTAAGAAAAAGGTGGAAAGGATCATATTGATAAGTGTCAATAGTGTACATTCAAAACATCTATTATTTCTCTTCTGTGTCCTTGGAGGCCTGAAAAAAAACCTGTCCAGCAATCAGTTCTAGTTAATTGCTAAGCAGAAGACAATTAAAAAAATAAAAACAGTAAAAAAACCTTCACTTTTGTTGCTATTTTATCTGCATTTCCTTCCTTGACTCTCAATCTATCAGAAGCATATAGTGAACTAGCACATATTCTTTTTATCTATTAATTGCAACACTGTTTCTTCAGTAGTTGGATCATCATCTAATCCACTTAGACATTAGAAGAATTATTATTTTTAAGTAGATTTTTTTGTGTATCTGATTGTAGGATGCTTTAGAAAGACAGTTTGCATGGAGCATCCTTCATTCTCAATGTTTTCAATGTAGTAAACACATTACAAAATTGGGAGATCCAGGAACATTAAAACACATAGGTGCTCTAAATCTTTCTATAAACTCAGATCCTATGAATAAAGAAC
Organism: Athene cunicularia; assembly: GCF_003259725.1. Taxonomy (NCBI): domain Eukaryota; kingdom Metazoa; phylum Chordata; class Aves; order Strigiformes; family Strigidae; genus Athene; species Athene cunicularia. The sequence continues at coordinate 39,312,019 of NW_020799095.1, forward strand.
TTGCTTGAGACCTAACATCTAGATTTGTTTTTTTCCAAGGTTAAAGAGTCTCCCTTTGTCCTTTGCTCTAACTGTGGAGACTTGAAATGCTTTTTGTTTAATTAAGTGACAGACTAAATTGACCAAGGCGATCAGGAAGTGTTTTGATCCAGATTATTGGAATGGAAACTATACTCAATTTTCCCAGTAACTTATAAGCCAGCATCCTTCTCCATTAGATCTGACAACTACAATTTACTCTAGACCTCCTGATGCAGCTTGTCACTGCCAATGGGCCAGTATGTACATGGCCAGAGGTTACAACATACTGATTCATTAGGCTACAACCATGAATCTGCCACTTCAGAGAAAAGGCCCATCCATCTCTCTACATTTAGCTGTCATTCCTGCCATGAATGTAATGCTATTACTGAGACAGCCAAGTCCATTGCTCATGCCAGATGTTGTTAGGAATTCAATCCATCCTATCTGTGAACACTAGTCCCTTCAAACAACAAGATGTTGAGTGAATTACATATTGAGTGGTGAGGTTTTTTGGCATTTAATTATCCAGCTGAAAGGAACATGCTTAATTGTTACTGCAGTTACTGGTTAGTGACTAAATAGAGGAATTTTATGAAGCGATTGTAGAGCATCAGCAGCTGAATAAACGTTTCACAGCACTGCAGTGGTTATGACAAAAAATCCTTATGTCTTTAGTGAACACAAATGCCTCTCTTGTTGGGTAAAGTGAACAGGTTTTATTTTTGTTTTTAAGTAAGAAAACATGTTATTATTTCTATAAGGCAAATTCATGTTGCTCAACCTCCTACTAACCAGTTTTGGCCCTTCAAGCAGGAATTTTGCCAGGGTGTACAAGGGTAGCAGCATAGTGCTAGTTATTCATACACTCTCAGACATTTATGCCCCAGTAGCCAGGGCAACATCTGTTAGAAATGCTGCGTTCAGCAAAAGGGGTATGCAATCCACTTGGAGATGATGTGGTTCTACAGAAGTCCGGAGACCTAGGACATTACCACGTCATCTCTCCTTACAACTGCAAGGCAGCAGAACCCAAGAACATCATTTCACTCCACATTGAAGCAGGACTCGGAAACTAAAATGGAGTTAAGTCTCATCCTTTAATTAGGTTGATGAAAACTGTCCACATTAGAGAAATAGTCTTGGGCTTCTGTACTTGCTCAAGCTAAAGAAAGAAATACTATGAGTATACGTGACATTTTCAGACTAGCTAATAATGGTGTGACCTCTCCATAAATGTTCTATCTTGTGATATGCCCAGCTAGATTTCAGAAATAGAGCCTTGAGGAAATTTAATCAGGGCTTGGGACTTTATTAATTTATCTATGTGAAACTTCATTCTTATTTATAAACATAAGAAGGCAAAATAAACAAGTGGAAAGGCAACTGTTTATTGCCTAGATTTTAACTGGAAAATAAGACACACTCAGTGTGACAGCGACAGAATAAAGCTGACATTTTCTGAGAGCAAACATGGACACTGCCTTGGGGTGTTTTTATTTTATTTTATCTGTCTTAATGATATAGTCTGCAATCTAGGAAGTAATCATCCCATTCATACACTAACAAGTAAGTGATGCTTGGTTCATTTACCAACTTTACTTTGTTGCCAGATAGAAACAAATTACTTGTGATCTTTATATTCCTTTGATGGGACCAGTTTGTCTAACACCGTTGAACTGACTATATTTAAAGGAGAAAAGTTATCACCAGAAGTTTTTTGAAAATATTTGATCTAAAATTATACTATAATTTAGTGATAATTTAGCATAGTTTGTCAGAGCTTAGACTGAAGAAGACTGAGAAGTTTATGCAAGATTTTTTTTTCAGTTATATATATAATTACTTTAAAAGGACAATGACTGATAACTTGATCTAGTCTAGGAGAATGTTTTTTCTGCTCCTGCTCTTTATTCGGTGAGACTAACGGCCTTCAGAGCTGAAAGATCCCAATTAGCAGTAATATGTGGCTCCACTAGATTGGCACTCTTGCACATTAAGACCTAGACTTAAATCATTTCACAGATTCCAGTGTATGTCACTCACATCAGCACAGGGAATACTATGCTTTCTTCTTCTTTAATGCGTCTTTCAGAACCTTTATCTAAACAAGAGCATTTCAGTCAGCTGTGTCTGCTACTCTTTTCCTAAATCTACTCTCCTAATTTTTCCTGTCTTAAAACCACAGCAATGATTTCTTGAAGTTGGCCACATCTAGGGGTTCTCTTTGCTAGATGTCTGTTCAGTCCAGCTTGGTAAATACTAAAACACTTGACAACTGACTCACAGGTCCCCTGCTAAGTATTAAGAGTTAATCTGTTGACAGCCTGATACCTGACAAAAGAGTGGGAACAGGTATTAATATAGTTAACTATTTAGGGTTAATAATCCATTTATACAGTGCCTTCTGCAAGACCTGATCTTGCAAGCTGGAAAGCAGACTTAACTAACCTTCTTTTGCATTAACGAGGTTTAGACCAATTAGGTGCTGAACTATGACAGCTTTGCACCCTACACAATACAGTCTGCAGTGCTAATCTTTATTTATTTGGTTAAAAAAAAAATCATAACAAGCATCACAGCAACTTAAAATAATTTATGTAGCTTATATAACCACAGTACCTTGATGAAGTGTATAAAACTATCTCCATGGATTCCTAAGTGTATGAAGTATAGCAGTAATATCCAATATGATCTGACCTGGAATTTGGCTTCACTGAGGCTCACATACAAATATTTGCACGTGTGATATTTAAGGTAAGGACAGAGCCACAGGAAGATAGTGTTTCAGCTCACAGACAAAAAAAAAATGAAGGAAATGAGGGAACCTGAAAACTATGTTATCACTTACAGCCCCTATGAATCTATCTACAAGTTTTCAGATTTCTATTCTAGTCATTATTATCCTGTCACTAAATCTACTTGGAAGTTAACGTACAATGTTGTAATATTGCTTTGTAATGCAGATAATTGATACAGTGACCTTTGGGATTTTCCCATTTCCACCATTTTCCAGCATAATTTATTATATTTATAAAATTTATTTAATTTTATTTACCTATCTATTTATCATCTGCAGCTGATTTAGGTGAAATAAGAATTGTAAGACCATGGGAATTTTTTTAGGCCACCACATGCAAGGTCATGGAAATAAAAGAATAACATTAATACACCTGCTGAGTTCCTCTTCAGTCTCTCAGATTCAGGTCTTGATGATATATTGTTGACACAGACATCTGGACATTGATTCACTAACTTCATTTATTATGGAGCATTGCTAGTGGTCTCTCTGCAAACAACTAGAAAATCTATTGCAAAAACTATTTTTGTCAACTGAAAATTTAGCTCACATTATCCATTCTGCCTTTGACTTTAATTCCTGTGTATCTTAATTGCAAAGTATAGTGTGGTAGTTGGATAATGTTCTGAATATCTTTAGTCCTTCTCCTGGGAAAAGAAGAGCTATTTCTGTAAAGGACAGCATAGAATCCTATAATGACAACCAAGCACATCCCCACACTTTACAGAAACCATCCTACATAAATAATTATTTCAAGAGTAGCTAAAATCACAGTGTATAGCCTACTGCATTTTAGAGAAGTTTAAAATTATTGGGTGTTTGTAAGACAAGATGGCTTTGAGAAATCGAGGTTCTAACTACTTATGGCTAAGAGAATATTATTGACCCAATGTCCTGGACACTTACAGTTCTACTTATCTAAAGTTTGCCTAGAAAAAAAATTGTTCTGAACTTTTCAGGATGAAAAAGGTACAGCTTTATTTTGTATTATCTAAATCCAGCTCTTTTCTTATGAAATGGCCTTTCATTACAAGGCAATGCTAAATGCCTCACAGAGCTCTCCTGTTTGCATACAGTTTAGTTTATTACAGTTTGAGGCCTTAATTATGGACTAAGTGTCACATACCTAAGAAGTACCATTAATAAATAATTCCTAATTGTGAAAAGTATAGCTGAAGAATTATCAGTGTTGCATTTTTGTGAATACCAGAATCATCTCAAGGTTTTCACGAAATATTTCACTTTCTTCTCAGTTCTTATTATGCAGGGTGAATGTTACAAACAAAATGTATTACTGAGCATTTCTTCAATTTTGTGTTCTTATTAGCTCTAAGTGTTTCATTTTGGCTAAAATCTCTTTTCTGTCTTGTACAATAATAAGCATTCTGTTGATAATGCACAAACAATTAGACATAAATAATTCTCCCAATAAGCAGAAATCTAATCGTCACTTCAATATAATATGGCAAATACTGACAAAAAGCCCCATGAGCAGATAAAAATGCCTAAAGAAATTGAATGGGAGAGCTACATATATGAAAAACGAGTAATAAACCATAGATAGAATCTAAACATGGTTTTGAAAATTATATCACTGAAGGGAGAGGGGATGTCCTGAAGCTGTGAATAGACTTAGGAAAGGAAATTCTATTGTTTTTCACAGGGACTCAAGTTTCTAAGTTTCCCATGTGCTTTAATTATTTTCCCATCCAATAAATTATTTGCAGATTATTCACTTTATTCCAATTAACTGCATATCCCAAATATAAGTTTAAACTAACTAATTCTAGTGTCAGTCAAAATCTCTTAAAGACGAGATTTGAATTTTAAAGTAAAATAATTTATGCTTAGTAATACAGGTTTTTATTCCTGAAGTATTTTCTATAAACTTTTCTAATAAAATCAGATTAATTTGGTCAACGCTGGATGATTCCGAGGGTAAATATTAAAGCAATATTTTTTTAAATGCACCATCAAGTGTTTCCTCATTCAGTGTGATCTTATTCCCTATAAGACTAGCCCTACTACATGAGTTTTGGTGGCTTGTGACTGGTGTTGCAAGTCTGGTTGCCTTTCTCAATTCTAAGGGCATAATTGCAGTCAGGATGCTCACTGTGCTTAACATTTTGGTTTAGGATGCAGTTTAGCAGAAACTGTAGCAGAGACAACATTTTTGCAATTAACTGTGATGCAAATTTTTGTCCTCTAGTCAACTGTACAGTAAGTGTAAAGGGATTCTAAACAGCTAACTCAAATGTATATGTCCACAGTGTAGGCTCTGCGTTAGTCCTGTTAGATTACCATCCAGCTTTTGATAATTTTGGCATCAAAGATGTGGTCAGTAATTTGTGGCACTTCATTTTCTGGCTATCAAGAAAAAAACATTTGACCTTTAACAATTCTCAAAGACAAGGCCATGGAGGAACTTACCCTGTCATATCTTCATTCAGTAGGTTTAGTAAAATGCTTACACTTTCAGGATCAAGTCTGATGCAAAGCTCTGATGTGAATGGGAGAAGTTAAACTGGTTTTGAAGGGTTACAACTGTGCTTTAAGCATAAGCAGCACTGGTATTACGTGTATTGAATAATCTGACTTGTTCTTTTCCAAGCACTTGGGACTGAGACTGTAAATTAGTAAAAGAAAACTGTCCCTGCTAACAGCTGCTGGGATAAACAGCAGAAGGAAGATGTGTTTTGTGAAACACATGTCCATCATAAATCATTCCTCCTGTCCATCTACTAGGCCTCTATGCAACTAGTGAAAAATGTACATTTAATTAAGCTTTGAAATTGGGACCTCAAGTCACGTAACAAATGGAATGTATCTGTTCAGTAAATCTGTATTAGCTGTTCAGTTTTTGAATATTTGATTTATTTTGTTTTTATTGCAAAGTGTAGGGGCTCAGGTTCGAGCTATTATTTAGAAATAGGTCAGTGCATGAAGACATAAATGAGAAAAATGGGTGATTAATATCAGACAGTTTTAAGTTAAGGTGGGAAAACTGGGTTTGTGTACTCCATTAATAATACCACTTGGCGTTAACCATGTTAGTTTTATAGTAAGCCACTTGTCACTTCATTAAGGCTGCAGTACGAATCTAGCTATGGTTTTCCATAGCCTGACAGCAGTGTGGCAATTAAAACATCCTTGTGGTGCAAAAGGCCTGTATTCACTTTTTTGCTATAGAGTTCATATTGGCAAGAAATTGTTGAAAAAAGAGCAGGAGGGTGGGCGGGTAGCAAGTGAGACTGAGGGCACAAAGGAAAGAAACCTTTCAGAGAATTTGCAAGGAGTGAGAAAATATATTCAAATATATTCAAGGTAGCAGTGGCTAAATGGCTACAGCCCAGATGACAGGACTGCAAGTGGTTCCCTTGGAAACATCCTTCTATTCAGAGAAGTAGAAGAGTGTAACTGGCTTTTAGGTCATGCAGACCATCTTTCCACTAATGAAAAAAAAACAGCTGAAAAACATGAAATAATCAACATCATCTGCAAATTTAAAAAAAAACCCACTAAAAATCCCACTTTAAATCCCAAATTCTTGCATCTTAGGATGCAGGTTTATTCTTCCCCCTCTACTTGGTGCTGTGTCACATAAAATTAGAACATAAAGGCTGCTTTGAGTTAGGGCCTCTTATCTGTCCTTTGGATATGTGGGGGTTCAGATTAACACAGGCTGAGAAGCTCCTTCTGTTCTTCTGACCTGTGTACCAAACATGTTTTTTTTTTTCTAGCTACCAGCTACATAGTTTAAGTAGTCATAATAGAGAAATCTAAAATATATCTCAGATTACATGCTTCTGACTTTGGCCCTTTATATAAAAAAAATGGGGTTATAACCCTTTCTAGAGAAATTACAAGCTGAGAAAGCAGAAAAATCCTTGCATCAGCTGGTGCAAGGTATGCTTTGAGTGATATTTCAGCTTTCTCTTCAGGGTTCTATAAATGCACCTCAGTTTTGAAGGACAAAACAAGTTTTTCCTCACTGAACAGGATTTTTATTGAAAAGTAATTCTATTCTTTCCAAAATTACTAATAATCAGAAGTTTCTAATAAATAAATATACTATTTTTTTTGTGACTAGTCACTGTTACTAATTTAGTTTTATTGTTTCTGAAATAAAAGGAAACTGATTTATAACCACTGAGAAAACTTCAGGAAAAGAAATTTGCTGGCTTATAGATCATATAAGATCTATCTTCTGAGTCCAGCAGAGGGGAGAAAAACAATCATATCCTGGAAGCATAGGATAAGTTTTTCTAGATGGGATGGGCTACCTGAGGAACAGACTAAATTAGTCCTTATGGAATTCTTTGTGGATGTGTCTGGGCAGCTGCTGCAGCTACCTGAATTAGTTCAGGCACCTTCCCCATTGCTGCTGGATGAAATCTTGCACCTGTAGTGTCATTGTGTTTTTTAATTTTGAGTATTTATGCCTCACTGTAGCTATGTAGACCAGAGGAAGATTGTTTTCTATTCTATTATGTGACTTTGTTGAATCTACACAGCACTTATCTATACCTGTCTTCCGAATAATTTTTCTCATCTTTGAATTATCATCAAATGAGACCTCATTTCTGCTCCCTTCACGTTATGTATTCATAAACAGATGGCTCACTGAGGACACAAAACACCTGTGCTTCCTTCAGAGTGCTATGGCTTTGATTTTTTCTTGCCTGAGTACACTGACTTGAATGATTATTTATCTTAGCTCAGCAAAGCTCTCTCTTGATACAAAATACATCCAGAGCACAATGTAAAGCAGAAGGGAAAATTTCAATTATAGCATCTCTTTCACCAGTTTCTTCCTCCCATCATGGATTGAGAAACACTATGTCTTAGATCTGGAATTTTTTTCAAGATCAGTGAATGTTGTATGGGTAACAAAGTATAACATAATAAAATCAGTGATAGAATTGCCATTGTCTTCCATGAAGGCTGAATTTCTTTATTTTGTGGATATTTATGCAGACAAATAGTATGGTGGATACAAGGTACTTACTACACTTCAGGAAAAAGTAATCGTTTCATTCATGTTTCCAAAATGTCAAGGCAATAAAGAAGCAGCTCAGAAATGATGAATAAATATATATCGTACCTGTAAGAGAATGTGGTCACCTATGGCTGTCCCAGGACGGGGTGGAGAGCTGAAGCAGGTAGGATTAATGCTAATGTCCCTTTTGCCATAGTTCTATGTGTATGGTGTCCACAGTGACTTCAGACTTCCTGGACCATCTTCTCTGTAGCTATTTATTCCCAGACTTCATCTCAGTTTGAAGTCTGCTCAGCTTCTTTAATGCAACTGTTTGTGACACCACTTTGTAGACTGAATAAATGATCTGATCTAAGATTGTCTTTTGAAGGACAGAGTACAGGACAGGAGGGAAGAAATGTAACCAAGGAGAGGAATACTGAAATGTAGCCCTCCTATACAACAGAATTACATCCTGCCACAAAAGCAGAATTCTGTAAATATATGAAAATTTTAAAAAAAGGAGAATCACTGACTTCTGAAGTTGCAGGATTGCACAGCTGAATAATGCTCATGGTCTAGAAAGGGCCTTCCAGTACTGGCAAAGGTCAAATGTGGTGCCATTTAAGGTTAAGATGGCTTCACAGTGAAAAAGAGAATATTTTAATACTGCACCAGTAAAAAGAGAACAGATTTTCTTTCTCAGACTGTGACTTACTATAAGCATTTGTAGATTCTTGCTGGGTGAAATCTTAAATTCCATCTAAATGAAACATTCATCTACTTGACAGTTTGTGGTGAATAGCAGCTTCTGTTTTCTGTCAGTATGAATTATGCATGTTTGGAAAAAAGCTTCCAAATTTCAATTAGTGAATCTTAATTTTCTTTCTTAGACCAGATGGACTTTGTTAACAAAAGGATTGTATCTATATCTAATGGAACCTCAAATTGTTTTAATCAATTTCAATTGAGATAAATATTTGAAGCATTAAACCTGTCTCCACTATTTTTTTTAACAAAGTCAATTCTGGATATCAACAGTACACTGCTCAGTTTATTACTTTTTTATCCAATTAGAAAGCAGAATCCCCATGCACTAATTGGCAAGTACATAAAAGAATCTACATGTTGCTTAAGCAGCAGAGGCAAGGAAGTTTAATTAAGTTGTAACAGGCAATTTGTAACTAATTACATTTGGTGTTAGATGGTGCTGGTTTACTGGCATAGAGGGGGAAAATTCTTGTAGAGCTTATTGCAAGTCCCAAAATAGATAAAACATTTTCCTAATAGTAAGGTTGTAAATTTTAGTACTGAAAGTTTAACAGCCTTTTTGAACTGGTTAAAGTCTTCAAAACACTACAGTACTGTACTTATTGGGGAATCTAAGTTTGCACCAAGTCCCATGGTATTCAAAAGGAGTTGTATATTTTTTTCTCAGATTAAGCATTTTTAATTACACAGTTCAGTTACTTCAGCTTGTTCAATAACTTTAGTATGCTCATCTACCTCAATACCTTCAGCAGTTCTCTCTCTTGCTTGTGAAATACTATTTAGCATATGTATGTGAAGTTGTGAGTAATTTAACATGCATACCTAATTTCCTGAAATTTTGTTAAATCACAAAATTTTAACTTTTCAGAATTCCTCTAGTAGATACTTGGGAAGTTTTTGCATGTACTTCAATATCCAGAAATGAGAAGAATTCGTTTTGATTGGATATATGCTTTTGACGTATAGATTGAGTAGATTTACACAGACTAACTCTTAAAATGAGATTTTAGTGTGAATTTTTAAATTTTGACATTAAAATTCTTCATTCATTTGCTGTCCAGAAATATATTCTTTTGTTATGAACATGTATGAAAATGAATACTTTCATGATGATATTTGTATTAAGTACATACAAATGAACATATAAACATTTACTGCATTCTTTTGGTAAGACTACACAAAGAGAGTTTTAGCATTGGCTCACAGAGGTGCACTAATTCTCATTTTCTTTAGTGGCCTAAGCAAAATGAGTTTTTAAATTCAACATAGCTCCATGAGTTTTCATTACATAGATAGGTATCTGAAGGACATGAATGTCAAATCAGAGAAATTAAACCTTGAAAAATAACTATTACAGACATTTCTTCTAACAGTAGCCACTCAGGAAAAGCTTTCAGACTTATCTACAGTTGCTTAAACAGTAACTGTGTGATCTAGTGTCTATAAACTCCATGCATGAGATTAAAAAGATTCCTTCACAGCTAGTTCCCTTCAGCCCCACTGAAAGAGTATGCAGCAGCAGAAGAGGGATGTTTGCATTGCCAAGCCTGAGGACTTTTAGGCTCCCTATATGGTTAACAGAGAAAGTTACATTCAGAGGCGATTCAAAGAATTGGAGTGGGAATCCTAATTGCTGCCTAATACAGGTATTCTGAATAGCCTCTTGAAAATATCCACCTTTCTTCACCGAGTATGGGGAGCCTAATCACTGAGGTCAGGCTCCTAAAGCTAAGGGGTGTGATTTCTTCCACCTATTCCTAATAACTACACACTGTGGCAAGTACTATAGTGAACAGGTGACAGACAGAAAGCTTTCTCTGACTGCACAGCAGATGTTAGGTCATTATTTCTCATCAGGAGAATGGTAAAATCGGAACAAAATACTTTTCTGCAAAATTTGTAGGTCATCTTTATAGTATATATCAAATATATGCATACATAATATATAACGCTACACACAGGCATCAATAAATGTATTTTCCCTCTCAGTTTGTCATGGCTGTATGAATCATTTTGCCTTCTTAATGGGTTTGTTGTCCACACTAGTATACTATTTTTGTCTATGGTGAAAGAAAATTCCCTAATCCTTTTTGAAGACTAATAACATCTGTTACGGTTTTGGATTATATGGAAAGACATTAATGGATGCCCAGCACGAATTTCAGTTAAGTATCAGTTTGTGTAAACAGAAATGTGACAAAAAAAAAAGTAAAACAACAGCAGCAATGCATCTGTTTAAAGAGCTAATGCAAACTACAAGTACTTTAGGACAGTAATGTAGGTTATTTTTCAACATTTCCTGTTTGACACATAACCATATAAGATATGTCAGAAGCTTGATTCAGTTGAGGTGATGTATACCAGCCCTTTCTTTGGGAAGAACAAAGACATGAGGCACAATCTTTCAAGTTCGGGGGTGGGGGGGG
>NW_020799095.1:39323064-39326698 GCF_003259725.1 Athene cunicularia
GAGGGCAATGAAAGGCTCTGTATGGGCTGTTAATTGTGATACATTGCTTCTGTTCTCTGGAAACATGTTCTGAATGTCTTATACTATTAATCATTCTTTTATTTGCTCAGCATACATCACCTCAGAAATAAAAAGTGATCCAAAGTCACAGATGAAGAATACTTCTCATACTGAAGTGGAATATCAATATGTGAGCCACTCCTGAGTCTGCTGTTGTAACAGGAACAATTACAAGTTCCACAGCCATGATAGCTACAACCTAGTCAGAAATAAGTGTAGTCATGTGGGTAGCCAGGCACTCATTTAGTAGTTAGGTTTGCTGGTTTAGGCATAACTTTGTGAAAATATGGGTCTACTGATTCCACACTCCTCAAAGGTACATGTGGGAATACCGGAGACTAGTGGAAATCAGGTTCTACTTCTTTGCTGATTTACACCTTGCTGAAAGATCTGTGCAACAGAACTTATGTGTCCTAAGAAAAAGTTGTTAAAAATATTAAGTACAAAATGTTAAAAATATTCTAGAAGAAAATGATTTGTGCAGAAATACTTCTAATCCTGTTTTTTTCCCCTCTGTAAATTATAACTTTTGTGTATCCAGTTCTCCTCAAATGAAAATCTGAGGGATTTATGATTTGGTCTCCAAGCCTAAGTGTGTACAGTAATTCTGGGTTTATAAGCATGGTGTACCTTTGGCTTTTCTTTTTTTTCTCTTCCCCCTGTTATTATTACTATTAATTATTGTTATTAAATTATTTATTCATTTATTTAACAAGTGCTGGGTTTGTGCTTATGCAGGACATTAGTAAGCAGAAGGTGCATCAAACTGAACAAGCATCTACTGAGAAAGTACTGTAGGTTAAAGTGGTGATATTAAGACACTTTCTATTTCTACCAAGTATGGTCAGACCACTTTTATGAACCTACTTATTAACACTACTTCTATGCATATGTAAACATCTAATGTAACAGAAGAATCCCAATTCTTAGCCATTGATTTTCACGATTATCTGTAACAGTGGTTCCAAGCTTTCTGGATCAGCAGCTCCCCTGTGATTGAAAACTATTTACCACAACATTTCCCCTGCTATTTACAGGAAAGATAGAGATAAGACCTCCTGTGTGTGTGTACTGTGTAGATTATTTGTGCAAGTGCAGTAGGTGTCCAGACTCTCTGTGTAAAACAAATGTACTGTACATACCCAGTAAAATTTCTCCATCCTGGGGGTGCCTTATAAGATATGAAAGGCATGATGCACCTGAACTGCAGCTTGCTCTTAAAGGACCTCTGGGAATTAAGATGATCAAGCAACTGTAATCAGGCCATCAGCTGCAGTATAAGTACAACAACAAAGAGCTAGTCAAGAAGAATAATAGCAATGGAATTTGTGGAATTTACAGCCTTCATAAAATCTATACACTTCATAGCAAGGGAACAAAAAATGTATCATCAATTCATTTCTATATGAAGCACAAATCTCTCCTTAGCTGCTTGTTTTGCTGTTGTGTACTCATCACTGAAGCAGTATTTTCACTGCAACAACACATTCTTCCATGCTCCTGCATGATGCACTATATATGTAAAATTATGTACGCTACATGTTTCATAAAATTTGGGTGAAGTCTTGATGAAAAATACATAATTCTTCTTGGGACAGATAATGAAACTTCATCTCGCCAGTTCTTAGCCACATGGGACTGATCTATTCCTTATTGAAAGTCATTAGCAGAGTTCCATGGTGATGAAATTAAGGCATGAGGTTTTGACTGCCAGTCTGCACATAAAAATAACTGATATCTTATTGATTTAAGAACATAGCCCTGTTGATAAAACACTACACTGTAATTTCAGATGAGATCTTTCTTTTCTTGGCCATGGGCATTCTGTGCGACAGGAGCCAGTGACTTCACTTCCCAAAGATTGTCTTCCTCCTCTCCTTCCTGCATTTAACTGTTGACTCAGGACACAGACTCATTTAGTTGTTTAGATGTATTTCATATACATCTCTTTTTTAATACATGTCTGGTCTTGATTAGAGTTTCTAGATACTAACATACTGTAAATAAATAATATAAGGAAAAGTTAGGATTGAATTGATTACAGTTTATAAAACCATTTTTGTGAATAAACGTTGCCAGGATCAACATGAGGTAGCAGTGCCAAATCCATCAAAGTACTGACATTAATTAGAAGCAGATATTTTTCTTAATTTCTTGAAAGAGAGAACCATGGCTTATTACATATTTTGTATCAAATGTACAGCATATCTGTTTTCTTTATGAAATCATCAGATAAGCACAAGATGTGAGCAATGTTGAAAAAATACATTGAATGTATTTAAATTAACTATTATTGAATAAAATAACAAGATCAGAGATGGAATGGCTGATCAAGTTCTGGCCCCTTGGAAATATAAAAATCAGTTTAGTACAGAATTTAAGATTAGCCAGTAGTTTGGGGTATTGGTAATGTTAACTGCTATGAATCCTGTTAAATGTTGGCAGTTATTTGAATTTTTACATGGGCTAAACTGTAAAGAGCATTATGCTTTTATTTTATATATGCTTGAGCTAAACAGAAATTCATATTTAGTGAAGTTCAACTCCTTGTAGGACAATGGGAAATGACAGTGGGGAAAAATGGTGGGCTGGAGTTTTGTGTGTTTCTGTGCACTTCTGTGAGACTGTTTATCTGTTCATATTGGCTCTCTGGGAAGGAAATAACTGTCAAAGGACAAGCAGGGTTTATCACCAAGAATAAAAATAGTTATTTAAAAATATCAAAGAACTCTTTTTAAAATTAAAAATAATTTAAACAAGCTTACATTGACACAGAACATGCTTATGCTTTCCTTAAAACTGGGGACAACTTTTCAGTATCTGTTACACAGTGAATCTCATACGCAGCAGAAAGGATAGACAAGATCACACTTCTATCCAGCCAAGAGCAGATCTTAATTTTTTAGGCAACAGCTGGCTCATCTGGCACATGGGATCAGAGCAAGACCCCCATTTTGTTCAAAAGAGGGAGATAAAGTGTGAGGATAGAGAAAATATCTCTTTGTGGGGTTCCTGAGCTCACAGGAGCCCTCCCAAGGTATAAGCCTTCAGTATGTCACCTTCCTCCACTTCCCTAACCAGACATGGAAAAGATAACTTGAAAGGTTTATCCCATCTGAGTAGATTCTTGTGTTGCAACCTCTGAGATCTGAACAGAGCTCCAAAATGATGTTTTGACAAATGTCTTTTAAAGTAAGCCACTTTCTCACAAATACTGTTACAAATTAGAGAAAACTCGATTCACAAGAGCTTTGAGAAAAACAGGACGCTGAGTAGCTTTTCTGACAGCAAGAGCGAGCTTTGTGTATTTTGTTAACCTTTCAACATATTGGTTACAAGATTTGCTGTAGCCACTCTGACCAATGACAAAACAAAACAGAACCACAGTAAAACTTTCTGCCAAGTGTTGTGAAATATAGAAATGGAAGCGCCAAACCCACAAAGATCCCTTAGGCAATACAACCTCCAGGACAGACAGGTACGCAGACATCTGGAAATTTGAGGAAACACACCTTTAAATTTAATGAGTTTATGACCTGATTTAAAAAAAAAAAAAAAAAAAAAAAAAAAAAAA
>NW_020799095.1:39326748-39379023 GCF_003259725.1 Athene cunicularia
AAAAAAAAAAAAAAAAAAAAAAAAAGCAAGCAAGCAGAATAGTGGAATATTTTCACAGTAATCAATCTATTCATGTCATAAAGGGATTATAAATACAAATTAAAAGAAATCAAAATATAGCTGGAATGAATTAAAATATTTTTCAGTCTAACCTGAAAATTTGCTCAGTAGCTTCACCCTGAAAATGAACGAATTATAATTAATTCTATTTAGATGTGTTGGAAGTTTGGGTTCATAAATAGTAATAATCATAATATTGTCATACATTGAATATATTTTTCTTCTGAGTGAATTGTCCAGTTTTTAGTCAGAAAAACCCAAATCAATCCAGAAGTCATTTTAGCCCTAATCTGTAGAAAGTTTTATCTCTTCTTCACTGAACCATAATCACTGAAGAACTCTCTGCACTTGTGAATACAAGTGGACAAAATACTGTAAACCTTTTTTCCATACAAACATGTCCTCCCTGTAGAGAAACTCAGTTCAAACTCACGATTAGATTGAATGCATTGGATTAGACACTTTAAAATGGGCCAAATTACTTACTTACCACAGGGAAAACCTGAAATATTGGTGACAGCAGTAATAGAAACACTTCACTAAACTAAATCCTCTTACTGTGTTGGGCAATGAGGAATTTTTAAAAAGTCTCAGTGTTTACTCAGAGCTGTTGAATGTTAGCATAAACAAGCAAAGAAACCAAAAGCAAACAAGCAAACAAAAACAATTGTGTTTCAAGTCAGTGTTTTTTTGACAACAATGATGTTAAGTAGGACTTTGTACAGATAAAAAAATACAGGTGGTGTTTCAGTGACCTCCCTGTGGTCAGTCCTAAAGTGGATGGGTTTCATATCCTCTGGGGAAGTAATCAATAATTAGTCAGCATAAACAAATTTACATCAGAGAAGCTAGTTCAATATACTATATTAAATTTAATTTTTCCAACTTCTTAAATTTTTTTAAAGACTGTAGATAAAATCCTCATGAAATGAAACAAAAAATGTTTCAAGTAAGGCTGTGACCCAACATTTGCCAAGAACTACTCAACTTTTTCTGTTTGTGTGCATACAAATCTGTAAAACAATCATTTATTTATCTTATTCTCAGAAAATGTAATATATGAAAGATAATTAAATTTATTCCTCTTATAATTAAATTTATCAATCTAAAATATCCACTCCTGATTTGTTGCTAAAATAGAGTCTATGAAAGAAGTTGCTCACTTCAGTTGCATGGTCTTTTCTAAATGCAGATAATCATATTCAGCTAGGTTAAACAGAAAGATGACGATCCTTGATCTTTCTATGAATGAGTTACCTGGAATCATTTGTTTTTCGTATCTTGGCAATTGTCAACTAAGACAGTGATAGCATTAATTGCCTTATCATTCTTGCTTACTCCTGCTCGAAGATTTTACATTCCATTAGAGTCCACAAGCCTTGGCACAGATTTCTGGGTTTATTTATATGAGATTACAAATACTGGTAAACTGCTTGTCAGGAAAAGTATAATGTTGCCATATTTTATCCCGTTTAACAGGCTTGCTGTTACTTCAGATTCACTACGGGTTATGTTAAAGATGATAAAAGAAGTATTTTAATTACAGCTTGAACTCAAGCCACTTCTTCCTTGAGGTACACTGCAAAACATTCGCAGATTAAATGTAAATGTAAAATTTATGAGTTACCTTAAAAGATCTTTCACTCTAAGCATAAAATGCAACACACATTCTTTATTCTGTAAATCCATCAGGTTGGATATCGAAACAGCACTCTGGTGATTCAACTGATGACACGGGAAATATTTTTCCTGTACTGTTCTTTGGCATAATAGAGTACTATTTGGGGTTGTTTTAATTTACTCTGTTATTTGGACCTGTTACTGAATTCTCTGCTAATTTCACAGTGATTTCAATCATACAACATTGGGTCCTCATATAGGAATACCATTATATAATGGTACAGTGATGCACACTCCCATTGTAAATAATAATATGGGGGAAGAGAGGACTTCTATTTTCTGAAATTTTAGATAGATCAAAAATATTAAAGCTTGAAAGCAAACGTGTATTGCTTTAATCAGTCTACAGAAATATAAGAAAAAATTTTAGAATGTGGATTGACAACCTTCTCATTTCATTTTATTTCTGAGGATTTTCTGATGTGTCACAAGGTAGGCAAGGACTGAAATTTGAATGGGCAGTAATTCATGAAATAAAGTTACTGTCTTTTCTTCTGTTCTCCATGAGGAGTGGTGCATTCATAAAATGCAGCCAAAGCATTTTGCTTTGGTTAAATGATAATATATGGAAAGCGATTGGCTAAATCTGAGGTAGACCCTGCAAGAAGCTTGTTGATAAAGTACACCTCAACCAGACTTACTTTCACTGTTTCTTTTCAGTATTTCAGTACACCACAAGGTAGTGGCTCCTCAACAGGAAGTTGGGAATGAAGAGACCGTAACTGGATGGCTTCACTACTGCTAGCAATAGCATCTCTTCGGCTCCTAACTGAAAAGCAACCATTAAATAGCACTGAGAGTTTACAGGTTTGAAGATGTCTACCTGTTCCACTTCAGGTGGAATAAATATTTGACTGTATTTGTGAAAAGGAGCTTGGGTATACAATTTAAGATGTTCCATCAGTTGTTATCAGGATATTTTTGGCAGTTGAACTCATGTTCTCTCACTAGTTGCATGCAGATAATTGCAAAGAAGGTGAGGAATGACCAGTGGCCTTTGGTGGGATTCATTAAAGACTGGACATCAGGACAACTGCAGTGAAGCCAGGAGGCTCAGTATAGGAAGAGTTTAATATTTAATCTAACATATTCACTTGGCCAAGTGAGATAAGCAGATTTTTTTTTTTCTTAACTGATGCATTTCATACAAATTCCATGGAAAACTAGTTTGTACAGTAGGGAAGCTTGCAGAAAAACCACACTCATAAGAACTTCTTCATATCTCTTGTAGATAGCAAAGCAAGAAATGAAGAATCCCCAAACATGCTTCCTTTTACTTTTGAAGTCTAATGGATGATTTACTTTTGAAGAAAACGAAACAATATTTTGCAACCAAATCTTTTGTCATTAGTAAGATTTTACATTCCCTCATATACATTGAAATTCAGAAATTTGTGAAGAATCATTACTTTTCTTTTTTTGCAGCATTCGTAATCTTGTAAAATTTTGAATATCTCTTGGAATTAGCAGTAAAGGGAAGAATTTAAGTAATTACAAATAAATATAATTTTTAAAATGGAACTCCCCAAAACATCAATTAATTTTCAGAAATATTTTGAAAATTCATTATTTTGAAAGTGAATTTGAAAGTGAAAACAAATAAAATAGGTTGAATTATAAAGTCTTGAAATAATTAATCAAAAAGATCTTAAGCAATTGCTCTGACTCTACTATTCATGACAAGCATCTTAGAATTAATATAAGATCTTCAGGATGGAGCAAAGTAACAGCTGGAAAAATCTTGGAACACTGAAATAGTTCTTTCTCATTTCTTAAGGATTTTAATTTATTTGCCATATGATGTCTGGAACTGTACAACTAACCTTCTTAGCTGATGTACAAATATTCTATAATGTAATAGTTCATTTCTTATATTAGTATGACTACAACAACTTGAATTATAGATGAATACCCAACCAACATCTGGTCTAAGTGATACATAGAACTGTATTTTATAACCCACACAGTGCTCTCTGCTGCTAATACCTATTAAGTTATATTTTCTGGCAGGCAGATTATATTTAGTTTTAGATTACTTCATAACCTTAATATGTGTTCTCAGTTTTCTTCACTATCGACATAGGGAAAAAAAATTGCTTATATTCTAAGTCTCATTTTCATCACCTAACACTTCCTTTAAGTTTCTTTGTGTATTTAATCTTATAGGGCATATGGCTTAGTTACAAAAAAAACCCCAACATTGTTACCTTTTCTTGATGATCTTGCCAACACTGATTATTCAAAATTCGGATTTTTTTTCCCCTAAGTAACATTATGTGTTCCTGCATATACATATAGTGAAAAGCATAAGTAGTTCCTTCAGTACTAAAAGACATATAAGCATGTTCAGGATAATGAGGCTGATTCAGTAAGACTAGACCTTCAAGCTACATTTTCCATTCAATGAATACACATTCTCCTTAAAACTACAATGACACATGCATGAATGAACAGCAATGAAGTGGTTAATTCACTAGGAAAAGAAAGAACAGCTGTGGGCAGCTTATGAAAAACTATGTTTGACCTGTCCATCATGAAGACATTTGTTCTTTAGTGCTGCAGGTGGCAGAGTTACTAAGAAAATCAACTTAATTCAACACAATCTTTGGAGTGACTTGTTTTCTTGATAGTTTTCTGAACAGTGTACCTCTATGTCAAGTCATGATGGTTGCTGCAATACTTAAAGATCCTGACTGGGAACCAAAAGTTCATTGCAAAGAAGAGCATTGTGAAGGAGACATTATGCTCAGCATCTTTTAGCATATGCAAATACGAACTAGAATGTAAGATTAGGACACAATTGAAAGAAGCATTTCACCATTATAGAAAATAGAACTAATAAACACACCATTGTTACTAGTTCGAAACCATTATCCTTACTTTCTAATAGCTAAATCTACTAAAAGACTATTTGCTGATACACACTTTCTGTAAGTTTAAAAATTACTTGCAGATTTAATTTTCTTTATCTCATATTTCACTGAAATTTTGATCATGTTTACTATATTTAAACAGTTAGTCTGCAGGTCCTCAAGCAGAATTCCTATGAAAATCAGTGGTATTACAGCAGAAAATAACATGGTCAGTTAAACACTGTGGGAACTACATCTTCCAGTTATTCATAGCTGCTGAAAATGTATGCTTGAGGAGCTCACATATTTCAGACAAGCAAAAAGCAAAATATAATTTTAATTGACCATGAGACAGGAAGAAGTAATATGTTCCCTCAACTCCTTTCTTAGAAGTGGTCCCAAGAGGCAGCAGAGACACCTGACAGATCTTTTATACTCTTCTTCTACCTACTGCTGACTATTAGACTCCTTTCTCAATCTGCACACCTATAAAGAACAGCTCACAACAGTAGCAGGGAGAGACAGAATATATAATGCAGGCATTGGAATATGAAGCCAGGACATAAGTTGTATAGGCTGCTGAATCTCTATTATTTTAGACCAATGACTGTTACCTTTCAGACGTCTTCAGGGACTCCCAACAGGGTCCATGCACCACTCTGTGAGTTGTCAGTGTAGTGTGGCCTTAATGGATCTGGACACAGAGGAAGATACTGAGTTAGCTGAGAATGATGGCAAAACTGTGAAATTTTATATAGTAACTCTACTTGCTTGCCTCTCAAACATGAGAATTATGTGAGTTAAAATTCGGTTGAAAACATTAAACAGAAAAAAAAAATATTTGAAAGGTTTTTTTTCTTGACCAGATTTGGATACAACACACAAAAAAAAAATCTATTTTAAGTGGAAATTAATTTAGTGCTCTTTTTCTCCATGAAGCAACCATGCCAAAAGAAATCTTATTGCTCCAGGGCTAGACAATTGGTAGAGTTAACCTGAAATACAGAGAGAGACATAAAAAGTCTGGTTTTGGCCAGATGAGCACAGTTCAGTTTATTGTTATGTTTACTATTTTAACACCCAACGGAAAATACAGAAGATAGTCTGTATCTACACATTATTCCAATGTGCAAGATGCCTGCCCTAAAGAATTTATCATATAAATAGACCTGACAGAAATAGCCATTAAATATATGTTATGATTTAACTTTAAGAAATTTATTTTTTCCTAGGTATAACAAACTTGATACTGTGTTTGTCCTATAAAAATGAAGTTTTACATTTTGTTTAGAGAAATTACTTTGCCATTTTATCTCTTTCAAAAAAAATTTTTTTGTTTTGCTGCAACTTCCAGGGTTTTGCTCTAGGTATTGAATTATGTTTGTGGGTTTTTTTGAGATGTAACTCTGAAAGGAAAATAGATCAAAAATCAACATAAAGCGGGACTGATTGAGCGCTATGGTTGCTGGCATACATTCAAATATAAAATGTGCTTGAAAATGATTGCAATTTCATTGTAGTGATATGCACAGAACTGGTAATGATGGGGTTAAAATAAAAAAAAACCCTCATAAATGTAGGTAATAGAAACGTGCTGTTCTCACACAGGTGATAATGAAAATTCTTTAGACCTCCACAGGTGTAATTTAGTCAATTAGAGCACAAATTGAACAATTTCCTTATTGTTAAAGAAAATAACTAATATTATGTCTGCCCCATCAGTTGAAGAAAGAAACATATAATTATCAGCTCATCAACCTATGGGCAATTTACCAAGCCTAAAATAAACAGGTTGTAATTCTCTGTATTCTAATAGTGACCAAGTTATAAATGACTTCTTTTGTATGAATAATGGAATGTCATTTGTAAATGACGATCTGGACAACTCTAGGATTACCCTTCCTTATTCAAATGTAGACACAAACAAATTGCTTAGAATCTAAGTAAATACAGAGATTCAAATAGCTGAGAAGCTTTTCTTTTCAACTACAGATGTTAATCACAGGTAAACAAAGATCTTATGAAAACCTGATCTGCTATGTATCAGGTTTAAAGAGACAAAAAAGAGCATTACCAGATATCCCTTTTTTTCCTCTTAAGATACCTGTTTAATATTTTTTACTTTATTTTTTGTTTTCTTCAGAAGGAGGAAGAGAAGAGGCTTTATCTCATATACATGGATTTATTTGGTCTCTGGGACCACTGGTATAACCACATATCCATTCTGTCTGTTGTTTATGTTTCATGGAGTTCACACATCTGTGGCCAAGTAATGTATCCCTTTCCTGCATTATGCCTGTTCTATGTTGGTTATAACTGAATGCTGAAATTTTCTTGTCATGTTGCTGTTTATAAAACAGTCCCATAAATATCACAGAGTATATTGTATGATCTGTCATACCATTTAAAAAGTAGGTTTCTTCTCACTTTATGTTAAAAATATATGGTACATAGGCCTTTGCCATCCAATCATCTTCCATTTCTGGGCGAAGAAATAAGCTTCTGTGAGCTGCAATGATCAGAGAATTCAAGGTGCAATGAAGGAACATATAGAATCTATCAGAAGCTTATAAAGCTGTCTGTTCAACTATTATATAGGCCTGTTAAAAGCAAGAACACACATAGCTTCAACATTTTATAAGATGCAAGCATCATGGTACAACATTCAGCTGTGCATAGAAATCTGGGCTCCACATTACCAAGGTCATGAAGTTATATTGAAGAACCTCAGTTTCTTCACTCCCTGTGCCAGTGCCATTTCCCTTCGCTGGATAATGCAGAGAAGCGTGCTTGCAGAGTAGTGCAAAAAACCTACCATGAGTGGAGAATCCAAGTTAGAAGTTCATGCTCTTTTATTGATTTTGTATGCTATTTTAAGAAGCTAGTAATGGGTATGTTTTCAAAGCTGCTAGGCACTTTGTTTGCCACACTAGGACTATTAGGAGATAATGGAGGCTCTTTAAAAATCAAGGACTTTAGACCCAAATCCTTTCTCAGTTATTTTGGTGCAGTCTCACATACATCAGTAAAAGTCATAGTCAAACAGAGAATTACCAAAAAAACCCCCACCAAAACACAAACAAACAAAAAAACCCAAATCAAAACAAAAACAAAAACAAAAGGCTAAATGGGTGAAAGGTCTCTACTTTTCATGAATTCCAGTGAGAATGGTGCATGCTGCCATATCCTATAATACAGCTCTTCAACATGCTTGAAAACAAGACAACTAAGCTGAAGCCTGATCCTAATTACTCCTTATTTCTTTCTGGAACCTCATATTCACAAGTCTCCAAGCATCTTGCCAATTAACAAAGAGAGATATTGAAGATGGAATTTGGAGACCACAAAATCCAGGTACATATATGTCAACAAGGCATCTGAGCTCCTGTTATCACTGAAGGTCTAGTCAGTACAGTCACTGGGCTGGTAGAGTCATTGAGATCACCCTGAAACAGAGACCTACATTGGCCCAGACTATCTATTGTACAAAACCCATGCTGTTTATGTACTGAAAGGTATGAAAGCTACTGCCTGTATCTTCAGCACAACTGGATCTTGAAGACAAAACAACCAAACCCCTTACATAAATGGGAACAGCTGTGATGTTGCATATGTTGGATGAAGATGGTGAGTTTTTAAATCAACTAGTTCTGTATGGATATTGAAATGGCAAGCTAATGAAATGAATGAAAGCACAGGTTAACAGAATGGCACACAGCTTCATTTACACTTCAGTTCACCTAAAGATATTTTAACTACCTACTCACATTAAGTAACTAATTGCAATTCCCAATCTACCTCATTGGCAATTCATTTGAAATGCAAGTCGGTAGTGCATGCTTTACTATTCACTAGAAAACAAGGAAGCATTAATCTTGCTTTATTTGTACCTGTGAGATCTCATGCCAACATTTTCAAGTGTAAAAACTCACGGCATATAAATTAAGCTTAGCAGAAATAGTAAGCCACTTTCTGATGAAAATTTGACATTTCCCATACATCCTGGTCCCCAGGCAGTTTGTATTATTTCTTTGTCTCAGTGAGGAGCCTTAAGTAACTGTTATTTTGAACAAGAGTTTTCAGATGAATTTATGATTAAAATAACAGAATGTTGAGGATGGTCATTTCAAATGGTTATGCGTTGAAAAATGATGTGGTCACGTTTACTACCACTCTGCCACTAGTTGTTCATAAGCCTAACCTGCAAAGGTTGCTAAAACAGAGCAAGAACAGAGGAGATATTTACTGTCATTAGGGTTCTTTACATTTTTTGAAAGCAAAAAATTGTATCTTTTTATTTCTTGAGCACTGTGAAGACAGAGTTTTAAAAACAGTATGTTATTTTTTCCTTCAAACAACTAATGCATTCACAGAGTACATATTTGAATAGATTTATTTAATTATCCTGTAGTATAAAATGAAGGATCACTAACTGCCCTTTATTGTAACTCTATTAGTATTCTACATGGCAATAATTAATTTGTTCATAATGATTTTCCTACACTTATGATGCTCTTTCCTCACCTGTGTCAGGAAAGATGTGTCCTTTATCCTAAAAATATCAAAAATCTTGCATGGCTGGTTTCTCACACAAGAAATTACTGATCAGAGATATTTTCTATATTTTATATAGAAAATATTTTATATATCTCTGATTCATAGGAGAGTGAAATAAAGGCCTAAGAGTAAAAAAACTCTGGATTAGTTTTTACCTTTTGTGTTCTATGATTTTTGTTCTAGTGTCAGAATAAATTACCAATGTTTAAAATAAATATGTGTAGAAAACCAAATTTTCTTCCCCTGTAACCATAATTAAAACAGTGGAAATGCAAAACAAACAATAACATAAAGAAGCCTTGGGCAGCATGTAGACTAATAATTAATTTTATTTAGGTTGAGTTTCTCTGGTGTGTGACTACCATGGGTAGTACATTCAAAGGCAGCTCTTGTCTTGCAGTTTGAATAGTTAAGAAATTAAGAACTTGGATAGTGTCCCATCTACCACTTTTCTCAACTTTTTTTTTAGTGCTTTTTTTGTTTGATATAATTTTGCAGATTTTGCTTGCAGACAAACATACAAAGAAGGGGGAGTTAATGAATCTTAGGAATCTGCAGCTTAAGTTCCTATTCAAAACTGTTCTTCCCAGGTATCTGCTTTTTAGGGAGCACTTGATCATTCTATTTCTTTTCATTCTCTTGGTTTATTCTTCAGATTTTTCTTTTTTGCTCTCTGAATTTCTACAGCCTATATCCAAACCATGATGACATCTCCAGTTTTGACAGTGATACTGTGACAATGAATACTTTCTAGTTTGTGAGTTTATGAACAGATTTTTTTTGCAAAAACTAGGAAGATCAATGGAACAATACCAGTAAAGATTTGTAATGACAGTGTATGTTGCAAAGAAACTGAATTTTACTGTCAAACTTTGATCAAGTTCTACTGGTTATTTGGCTTACTCCAGCAGAACTTGTGTGCTTATCTGACAGGTTACTCAACTATTGATTGGCCTCCAGCTGTACTTTGTGCCACTGATCATAACCCTTTCAGCTTGACAGTTCAGTCAGTTTTCAACGCACCTCACCACCCACATATCTAGCTCACAATTAATTTGCTTGTCAATGAAGATGTTATGGTAGACAGTTTTGAAAATTGAAACCCTTACTAAAGTGAAGACAAACATCCACTTCTCTACAGTCGTCCACCAAGCTAGTCATTTTGTCACAGAAGGCTATGACATTGGTCAGTTATGATTTCCACTTTCTAAATCCCTGTTGACTATTCCAAATCACCTTCTTGTCCTTAATAAATTTGGAAATGGTTTCCAGAGCTATATGCTCCATCACCTTCCCTGGGATAACAGTGAAGATAATGAGCTTGTAGTTCTCCAGATGCTCCTTCTTGCCCTTCTTGAAGTTAAGAGTGACCTTGCATTCTTCAGGAATCTGCTCAGACCTTTTAAAGATAATCAAGAGGGGCTACTGAATGGTATTGTCCAACTGCTCGTGGACTTGTGTATGTCCAGTCTAGTTTTGCTCAAATTCTTGTCCAGGCCTCTAGGACTATACCAGTTTCTTCTTTGCTCTTTTCTACAGTCAGCTCAGCAGATCACATTGCTTTTCCCGCATTGCTAAAAATCGTATTTGATCTTAAAAATTCTTCTTTCAGGCAACACATTGCACTGTGTGCCTCTTGTTATGACTGCCAAATTCATTGTCTATTAATCAGATCTAATTGTTTTACATTAGAACTATCTGTATTTAAGCAGGTATCACAAAGAGCTAAAACCTGAGCTCCACATCAGCACTGTTTAAAAAAAATCAGGTTATTTAATATCAACATATGCCTTACTCCATTGTCATCTTCATGTATTTAACTAAGTTATTATTGCTATTATTAACTGTGGCAGGGCAGAAAGAGAGTTAGAAGCGCTGAGTTCCCAGATGCTAAGAAGTGTGACAGCAACATAAATCATCATTACTATACCAAGAACTCACAGTCAAACAGAGGCATCAGCACGACTATTCAGACAACTAGCAACCAAGGCACCACCAAATATGTAACCACAATATCCCAAGAAGCTTGCATCCAAGACAAAATAAATTATTCAGGTATTCAGACTACACAGTTAATATACATCTCTGGTTTGTATTTGAGTCTAAATGTATGCATTTCCTGTAATTTATGGTAAAGGCTATCTGTTCCAGGACACTTTTAAAACTTAATATGGAAAGACAGTTTTTCCCTCCTACTAAGCCAAATCATATATTTGATTTCATAGGAGACATCCTACCTGTTTTGAAACATTCCTTTGAAGTTTTCTGGTGGCTGGTATCAATCATCCTTTGGATTAAACGTTTTTTACCAATGTCTTTTACTGATGATGATAAGCTTCTTCTATTAGGGGTACAACTTTGCTTCTCACTGCTCCATCATGTTTGGATAATTATTACCTCTTATTTGAGAAATTATGCCTTTTTACACTATGGTTTGTAATTTTGGATGCCTAATCCTGTCACTGCTAAAAGGAATCAAAGTTCTGTTGAGTGAATCACCAAGACTATTTCTGATTTCAACAAATCTTGACAGTTACTGCTTTACATGCCTAATCTGATTCATTTGATCTACTTTGGTTGCACATGCTCAATTAGAAATAAAGAAAGAAACAAACCAGTAAAATTTACCATTTATTATGTGGAGTACTCCTTCAGACCTGTGGTAGGCCTTAATGGGGTATTTTTCTAGAGCTGTGGTAGGGCTTTTACTCGGTGCCTCTTACAAATAACTCTGGATTAGACAAAAATAAAAGTGATAGAAAATAGATCCCCCAATAACAGAATGTATTTTATGTTTATGTTGCCTTAGCAAAACGTGATCACACTAGCAACAGGAGCATGCTCTTGACATGATCAGCTTGATATTGATAGCCTCAGGATTCACAAGATATGTTTGTAAATTGTGAAGCCTCAGGATCAGGTGATAACCTCAGTCATAAAATCCTGGTGTCCAGTGAAACCCTTTCAACATTCCTGCTCTTCCCTAACAATGAAGTTTATATATAGGTAGATATAACTAAAACTTTTTATCTTCTCTGAACTAATTAAAAACTTTCATGAAGAATATTTTGTAGGAAATCAAGTAGTATAATATTTTCTGAAAGCATACAGAAGAAAAATATCTAATATTATTATAGTAAGTAAATAAAATGCTTAGTATGCATGAATATGGATCTTTACTCATATTGATTAATATACTACCCTGTGAAGCAGCTTTATTGATTAATGGGAATAGAAATGGGAAAGCACAGTGTTTTAATCAAATTAGAAAGCAAGGGACACAGAAAATTAAAATGCATAAAAAAGGTCTTGCATATTTTTATGGTCATTCATCTTTTTCCACGCCTAATCAAAACATAACAAGCTAATGTGCCAAGAAGACATAAGATTGATTAACAGCAGTAGAAAGACAGGTAAGTATGTCCAAACTGCCCAGACTTCTTACAGTTGAGAATAACAAATCTCTTCTTCGAGTGAGTGGTTGATCACACTCATTGATATGAATATAACAATGGCTGCATTAGGTCAAATTAAATGCCCACATCACCTGTTACTCCAGTCTCCACTCTGTCTGTGGATGTTAGTGATGTGGTATCAGTAGGTAAAAAGTACCTCTGGGGAAAGCTGGACAAAAATTTAGAAAGTGGTGGGGCAAGTTTGGCAACTATGGGAATGCTTTTGGCTCCCAGGTCCTATCACAACTCCATAACTACCCAGAAATTATAATTTTTCCAAGACACGTTCAAGGAGTCTCAAGTGCTGTTGGTGGCATGTTCATTGCTGGCTGTGCCCTACCTGAGGAGTAGAGGACCCCTCTGATTGCTTGCTCTTGCAATTTTGGTCTTTGCTCTTTTTTTTTTTTTTTTTTCCCATGCCTTGTCCTCAATAATTACTTGATTCTGTGATTCTGTGATTTAATCTACAACTGTTGGGTTTTTTACCCTTTGATGCTTTTTCTCTTTTGGAGGTGGATGGAAGAGAACATATAGTGTTTCTGGGAATTAAATAACATTTGGTAAATGGTAGAAATAGAAGATATGACATTTTTAAATGGACAATGACCTCTATGAAATTGTTTCTTCTTCCTGACTATAGCTTGTTCCACTGGTGCCAGTGTCATTGTACAGATCACAAAGCCTAGATTTTTTTCAACACAGTTGTGTTCAGAATGTAATAGTGATGATAACTGAATATCAACAGTTTAAGTAATTTTAAAACATTGTATGTTTACAAAAATATGAAGGGAAGTTTGCATTTTCAATCCAGCAACATATACAAATCAAAATAAAGAAATGTATTCCAGAAGTTTAGATCTTATTCTTAACATAACATTATTATGTTTTATTATTAAT
This sequence comes from Athene cunicularia, assembly GCF_003259725.1. Taxonomy (NCBI): domain Eukaryota; kingdom Metazoa; phylum Chordata; class Aves; order Strigiformes; family Strigidae; genus Athene; species Athene cunicularia. Next base: position 39,340,250 of record NW_020799095.1, read on the forward strand.
TATTATTAGTAATAATAATAATAAAATTACTTTTTCCTGGATGGAAACACGTTTGTTCATTTCTTTTCATGAAACTGTTTCATCCCAAGCATAATTGTCCAAAATACTAAATCAGAGCTACTTAAATACTAGAGTATGTAATGTGATGGTTCTGCTTTCAAAGTGCCAAGATTTGAGAGGGTTATTCTTATCCTTGCCAGAATAAAAAAGTCATTCTATAAGGACACTGGATATAGGTCTATACTTAAGGTCCAAACAATATTTTTTAAATCAGTGTCAGAATATCAAGAAAAAAATGGATATATATCTCTGAACCCCTGGATGTAGTGCTTCTAAGTCAGAAGGAAAAAACAATACTTAAAAGAAAGTGAAGGAAGAATGCAAAACTTAGAATAACAATTCTAAAATTTCTTATAGAAAAATGTATTTAAAAAAAAAAACATTAAACTGAAAATAGTTTGGTCTAGAAATCTCTAGCTTTGGATCAATTCTTTAAAAATAAGAATTAACATGAATGTTAAAGTTATTAACAATATTATAAAGACTTAAACTGTGAAATAGACTGCACAATAAAACAACACATTGGCAATACTTCAGCTCCTGAAAATAATGACTATGGACTACCTTTCAGCGATTTATTTCTGTTTTAATTAACCACCAAAACCATGGGTGGAGGTGATTATGGGATATCTTGCAAACTGTGCGATACTTCCTTCTACACCATAAAACACTCTAGCTAAAGAATATAAAATGACTGCAATTTGGCCTCACTGATCCATTTATTCTCTCTGATATTAAAAAGTATGTCACATGTATATGGTTTAATAACTAGCTCCATGGATTATAAAGATCATGGTACTGAGAGAAGAAAAATGAGATAAAGGGAGCTAAAGCAGACTTCAGATTGGGGACTCTGTCACCCAAACTTATATTGCTTTGCTCAGAGATCCTCAGATTTACTCAAACTGGAATTAACTCTATGCTGATCTAGCTTTCCCTCTTCCATACAAAAATGATAGCCATAATCTACAATTACGGTTCTCAGAGTGGAATTAAGCCAACTATATAGGTTTCAGTTAGTTTTAGGACTGTGTCGTTCATTTTTGGCTTACAACAAAGGTAATGCTGATCTTATCATGTGTTTTATCCCCTACATCTCCCTGTCAACACAAGCCATGCAAAATGTTCTAGAGTCTGAAGTGGCTGTCTGCAGGAACAGTCAAAATTTATAGCAGGAAGCTATTATGTATAGGTATTGCTATATGTAATTTATAGCATGTAGTCTGATGGAAAAGGCTGGAAGAGCCATGTGATCCAGACTCTCCAGGGTGTCTATGGACACCCACAATCCTGATTCTCATACATCTGTTACTGTAAAACCACTCTGTCTTGTTTACATTTGGAGTCAAATGTCCTGAATACTTTTTATTCAATGCATGCATCCTCCTCATCTATAATACTGGTAGTGATACTACCTACTTAATAAATGCTATAAATGGAAGCTACTTCATGAAAAGAAAATGCATCAGGGGAATTCATGCCCTAAATTTTGAACAAAAGGAAGTGAAACAAATGCTTTTTACACTGAAAATGTTGCTTCTTAAAGTAATTTCTCAGCACATGATTACAAATATAATTAATTTTCCAAGGGATCACAACAAAATCAAACAACAGATTAAACCATATTGTTTGTTACATGAAAATCCTATTGCTAGAAAATCAGATGCTGAAGACAAAAGGTAATTTGGGGTCACACTGTGTGTTTTCGGTAACTTTCTCTTACTAGTTTAAAAGGAGATTTGAATTGCTTATTCAGCCCTCTTACTTAATAAGCTATCATTTTGATTTTCAATAAGAGCAAATAGATCATCTTAAAGAAAACTTTTTGAAAGTCAGAAACAAGCACAGAACACCCAGAGGCAAGAGGTCTGTAGAATCTTTAAAAGGTAGCTGGAGGCTAGAACTAAAGCTCTGGAATCTGATAACCAAAAGCTCTAGTCTGACTAATAAATGTTTAGGGGATAGACAGGTACTCCACAAAAACAACCAAACCTAAGGCTGAAAAAACCCCATTATTGGATATTGTTCTTAATATGAATACCTTGTAATATGATTGTTCCAGAGATTCAGATGTTGTATAAAAACATTGGAGAACAGGTTTTTTAGCCTGCAAAGACAAATTATTTTTTGCACTTTATGGTGGGTAAGCGTTTGAAAGAATGTCATATTTCAAAAGTGAATTGCGCTTCGCTAGAAAAACACTGCAGCTACAACTCTTACGCTAGTGAGCTGGATCATCACTGTTTTTCAAAGTTTCCTTCAAATGATGTTGCCCTTTCAAGTCCCATTCACATCATTCTTTCCCTGAAATAAATGAAGTGACAAAGGTAAATTACTTTAAGACCACTATTTCTTCTCCTACAAAAGTGATAGGTTCATTTGTGATCAGAATGCCTTAATGGTCATGTTTATGAGACAGGGATTTAGAGAGAGTGATCTGGGAACCATCTCACTTGGGAAGCCATAGGAAAAAAGGAAAATAAGATTCAACATCTGGTTAGCACCTTTTTGTGATGCCTGATAGGACAGTGATTGCATCCACCTTCCTACTAGAAATACTCAAGAAAAAGCTGACAGACATACATTTGGAATCGAAGCTAGTAAGACAATTGTGGTAACTCCCCTGGCCCATATCTTGCTTTCCCATTTATTTCTATAAAAGTTTCAAAGAATCCTCCTATCTAGACCATCTCTCATCTGCCTGCATTTCACAGGGCTCAGAGCTGGCATCATTCTACTCTAGTCCAATAGGCAAGGATCTGTCTCAGCCTTGCCAGCTCTCCCAGTGGAAAATTGTTTTTTAATTTGGATTCAGTCTAATCTACCAGGCCATTTTGACTCTAGTTGGAGTTTTTTCAGTTCACTTACTGAATTTTGATTCAACTGCTGCAGTAAATTTTGTGAGTAAAGAATGACAAGGTTGTATTTTCTGACCTTGTTTTCATAAAGCCAATTTGAAACCTTCTTTCTGTCTTTGTAAGTTCAAACTTATCTATGTCTGTAATACAGAAAACTAATCTTTTCAACAAAGGTTATATTTGAAGATCAGAAGCTACAAGTTGTTTGGATGACAAATGAGCATGAATATGCAATGTTGAAAGCACCTAAATGTAATTTTTGCCTCAAAGGTAAGATATTGTGACACTAAGTACACATAAGAAGCAATCCAAATGAGTAGTAAGAAATCTTTTCATTTGGATATCTGATGGAATACAGTATTACCTGAAGAATGTACTTCAACTATCATAAATAAAATACATTAGAACTTATCAAGAATTTTTTACTAAACAGTTTTGCACAGCTGTTTCAATTTTTCATGTGTGAAAAATGCTCTTTTATTATAACTAACATTCTTTGCAAAAATGGGTCAATTCTGGCTAATTTAATAACTGATAAAATTTGAAGAGATATTTAAAGTGTTTGAAGATTTTTTTTAGTGATATTTTGCTAAGAGAAACAATGTCTGTTTCATTTCCAGATAAGATGCTTATAATATAGTATTATGATTATGAATGGCTAAAGTAAAAGTAAGACATTAAAATCCTTAGAAAAAAATATTCCAAGTAATTTGAACTGAAATAATCTTAAGAATAGATTCAGCTATTAAGAGAAATAGTTACACAAATCATTGACTGAGTCAAATAAAAGGGTGGGAAGCAAAGCAAAATTAAAACCACAGTAAACAAGTGAAATACAGAATCCCACAGGACTGATGACAGCTGGAATAAGCGTGCATCTAGGAAGCCATATAGGGATGCTCTGTTTCTGTCTTTTCTGGTAGCACCAGGAGCTACTGAGGCTCAGTTCTGTCTTTAAACCCAGGAGGGTGGTTGATAATTTCTGTAATCCTTGCATGGGAAGCCAGGGAGGAGAACCATTGCTGTAATTCTGCTTTCCTGAGTAAACGTTTGTCCATATAAGAAGGGGAACATGTTAGTTCAAGTTGCTCCTTCTGAAGGTCTGTCCTACTTGTCCTTTTTTTTCCATGCGGCTTGCTATCCCATGTATTGTCAGGGGAAAAGTGGTCTACCTCTTTTTACCTCTGCTGCCTGCACAGAACAGAGCACTTTCACAGCTGTATTTGTTTTCTACATAATCACATTTCTCTACTTTGGGGGAAGTTAGGAATACTTTAGGCTGGAAATGTTTTTTCCATTACGTGTTTTTACAGGGAAAATATTGATTTGTCAAATATGAAGGCTTTTATAGAGATGCATATTTATTTCAGTGAAAGTTTTGTTAGAAGATTTTCAAAAGAGTAAATGTAGTTGTCTAGAACTTGATGGTCAGTTGAATTGATTGAAAAGGAATGTTGGTTCATATCGTTACCTAATGTATAATCAGTTGATTCAGGAATGAGTGTCCCCTAGCTACTTACTTCACAAAAGGTTTTTTTTTAATTTCAGTGAAGAATTAAATTAAACAACAACTTAAAACTTCAGATATTCTTAGACTGGATTTGTGGTACTACTATACTATTTGTTCATTCCAAAATAAAACTTTATCATGTTAAAAAAAAGAAAAAAAAAAGAAAAGAAATAAAGCATCATTAATAAATACTTGGAAGTTTCCGAATATATTTTTCTTTTGTTTTACTACTCTCTACAGATGAATTATTTCTTCTTCAAATCTTCTCATTGCAGAGGAGATATTAAGACTAACTGCTGTGATATTGTTAGAAAAAAACACGCTGCTATGCTTTTGCACAATATTAAATTATTTTTACAAGGTAATTTCTAGGAGAGTGACATTTGGTGTCAACACTATATAAACAATAGCTGCCCTGCAATTGCTAATCTATTTCCTTCATTACTGCTGATGTCCTGAAATCTGCAGAACACCAAAACTGACAGAAAAACAACCCATTTCCTCCAAACTTTCCTGCTGAATAATTGCTTCCTATGTTTATCTGATATGTGCTTCCTGTGGGCAATTTCCATACGTTTTTCCTTTGCATGGGATTTTTTAAGGTCTCCAAGAAAAACCAAATTTTGCTGAGTACCTCCTCAAACTAAGAGGTTATTGAACAGTTTCACAAGAGAGAATGAGCTTTAAATACCTTTGAAAATATTTTCTTTAAAGATTTTAAAACTATTTGTACTAATAGTTTGGTCATAAAAAATTACATTGCATTCAATTTTTACAGGTGTATCAACTTTGCCTTATTACTGCTATTATAAAGAAAAGAGTTTTTAGTCTTCTTCCTTGTGTACACAAAACATTGTCACACAAATCAGTGAAATTGTTTCAGCCCATTAATTCTGAAAGAAACTATTGTGATATTTAGGTACAAAGGAAGCCCTTTATAGGAGCTTAAAGAACTAGACATGTTCTCTTCAGTTTTGTGGGATGGTAGGAAAGCTTCACTCTTATGAAAATCCTCTTCCTAGTGTGCCCTAGACATCATCACAAAGCCAACAGGGAACAGGGCTTGATGATATAGATCTTCCATTTTTCCCTGTCTCCTGAGGCATTCTGAATTACATGAAGGACTCACAATACAGATTTGGTGTTTCTGCACACACTCACAATACGAGTTATTTTGGCTAGATGCCTACCTGCACTCTAACAACCATACTAAAAGAACTGCCCATTTCAAATAGTAAGTTTTATTAAATTTTAATGATTCACCTGCCATGTCCCAGAGCTGTGGCTTTGTCTCTGGTGGTTGTCTAATGCAAGTTTTTTCAAGAAAACTGAAGGACTTGTTTCTCCCATGAGGTATTCCTTGTTTTATGGGTCTTGCTGTTAATGTTGCTAGCTGCTGTGTGTGAAAAGGCTTTTCATTAACATTTAGGGGTACTGTCTTTGGTATATATTGGCCTCCAAATTTTTATTTTTTTTTTTTCTGGGAGCTATGGCTTCTTACACATATGTGGAATATGAGAAACTCACTCTAGTGGCATCAGAATCTCTGTATGTTACAAAATTTCTTTGGGATTCTCCCAGAAATTCTCTGACAAACTATTACATCTGCAGGTTGTGTGAATCTTAATGAACGGGTTTTTGCTTAATTCAGCTGCTGATCAGATGGCAGACTCGAGTGTTTCCAAATTCCCAGGTTTTAGTATCTTAGGTGAGAAAATTCTGATGTTGGTTTATGGAGATAAATGACAGACCAAGTGATTAATTCATATATTTATGTTAATCCTTCATCAGAATCAGTTTTCAAGTAAATAAGGAGGACATGATTCATCTCTTAGTGGGACAAAATTGCAATTTCACAGTACCTTTGCTAAGATGAAGTTTTCCTTCTTGATAGAATTAATCACTCTCCACTGTCAGAATGAGCTGGAGCACAGATCAGTCTAAATTTATTTTCCTACTTATATACTTGGCTTAATGTATTATTTGAAAATAGTCTTTTGCTGTATATTTGCAGAACCTTGTAAGAATTACTAGCATACTATATTAAGTGTTTGGTGATACATGCTTTATGTAGAAGAAAAGCCACAGTGCTTTCAGTAAAGTGTCTTGTCCTGTAACATTTTCACGATGTTCTTTGATTGTGCTGAATGCATTCAATGAGTGAAACTTTTATCTGTAACAGGGAAGATTTTCATTGTAAAAGAACTTGTAGAATAAATGGAGAAACCTAAATCAATTATGAGAGATGGCTGTGTTTTCAAGCAGCAAAAGATGGAAGTTTATTTACTGTGGAGTGAGGGGCACTTAGCTCATGTTGAATGTCAAGACTAATTACTCAATATTTCCAGAAGTGGGTGGAGCTTCAACAGAGACAGTGTTTTGTCAGATTCTTCCACCATCTATCCAGTATAAACTGTAATCCTAACTACGCAAACTTCTTAAATTACATTTCTCTTTAGAAGGGGAAAACCCCTTCAGATTATGTTTTTATTTAAGAAGCAAAAACCTGGTGTAACTTATAAATCAAAACTCAGTTGTTGTGCAGTTCTTATCTTTGTATTTGTATTAAGAGGGTACAGTGAGATTATTATCTCTAAAGAAAATTGAAACTCTTGCCTAATTTTAGCATTGTAAAAAGAAACTAATGGATTTTAATATTTTAAGCATCTAGATAATGAATGAATCTCATTAATATCTGGAGGTTTTCTTAGCTATTTCTGTTGCTGTCATTTCTCCCTGTGGTTTCATTTTAGCAAACCTCTATCTTTAAACTCAAACCCCTAGGACAAATGCAAAGTGGCTGGATTCGATAAAAATCCAAAAGTACACATATCTGTCATTAGGGCTGAAGCCTAAATAAACAATATAAATTATGAAGTGGAACACAAGATTAACTTCTGAGTTTCAAGGTTCTACTTTGGTAAAATACCTTGTGTGAAAAAAGAAGACAAGATCAAACAGGATTAAAAAAATAGGTCAACTGAATCTGGGATTTCAAACATTAATATTCATCATTCATGGTTGCATGGCTATTTCATGGGGTCGTTGCCTTGTGAAACAGCAGAATTTATGATGTTTTGACTGTGTTTTTCTATCTTAACATATTTGGTACTCTTTCAAATTCAACTGTAGAACAGATTTACATAAGTTTATAGTGTTTATTTCAGTTCTGTTACATCCTGTACTTTGGCCCTCTCATTTGAGGAATACAATGCCTTATCATCGTCACACAACATAACTTAATAGAGGTTCTAAAAATTTCATCCTTCACTATGGCCTTAAAAATATCTTTCTTGGATTAGTAGTTTTTCTTCCTTCATCTAGTTTTGTAGTTCCCCCTTTTTTTTTTTCCTCTAAAGAAAAAAATGTATGTCCTGTAAGTATAAATATGCTTACACTTATCTTTGCCAGCTGTGTTGACCTAGTATGATTTTTGTATTGCTTTGGCTAAAATGACACCCAGCCTGATTTGTTTTAGGTTAGGTATCTTCACACTAACTTGCTCAGATCCGGTAGGTGTGAGTAAAGGTATTGGGATGGAAACATTGCAGTGTAAAGTAACAGAATGACTGTGACTTTGACACAAAAGTCACTAGTGGCCACCATCAAAGGTGAACTGATTATGAATCATGCCATATCATTTAGTAAAAGTCAAATATATAAAACATGAATCAAAGGCTATATTTCTTGTGTGAACTTGCATGACAGTAGGTGTTACTTTTGGGGGACATCCAAAATTTCTTGCTTTCACATTATTTTTGCACAGTATTATAGCAAATCGTTGCAGCTAATTAAAATAATTAGTCTTTTAGTTATTCTCTCATATTCTCACTTTGATTTTCCACTCTATGTGTTACATGGAAATAGACACTTTTATCCATTATGCTACTACTCTCTCCACACAAGAATGACCCAATTTATAATTTGATTGAATCAACAGCAAACCTTTAATTGGCTTCAAAATTGTTTGTACCTATAGTTTACACTTTTTTTTTCTGGTAGTCAGTAAAAGGGAAATTGGTATTATGTAAAGAGTGAGTGGGATTTGAACATTACGTAGACCACTGAGGAAGTAATACTTTGCTTATGTTTTGTGTAATACATTTCTAAATAAAAAGCTAAAGCAATAAAATTTTGCACGTAATAACAGATGTACAACATTCACTATGTTTCTACATTATTATTAGTCATACTGACACCAAAGAAGATTTCTGTGACTGTAGATGGAAAGGACTATATTACTTTTACAATTGTATCAGCTTCTTTCATGCTCTGATAGGCATTTGTCCTGACAGGTATGAACGTGACCAGGATCAGAGTTTAGGTAGTACCAGTCAAAAAAAGAGGAAGGTAGTGCTTGGGGTGTCTAGGGGCACATGGATTCAACAGATCATTTTGGCAGTGAACAGCAATTAGACTATAGAAACATTAAGTGATCATCAGCAAATTCTTTTACATACTCTTGCAAGTGTCCTCTAGTTTGACATGCTTTCAATCTGTTTTCTGGTCAATAAATCATAAAGTTTATATGCTATTTTTTAATTTACTCTTTTTTTTTTTTTTTTTTTTTTTTTTTAAGACCAGGACTCAAACATTTCATAACATTTCCCCTTCTCTACTCAATCTCCAGCCATAAACCATCTTGGGAAACAGTAAAAATTTGTAAAAATTTACAAATGTAAATCACCATGTTGAAGGACATTTGGGTAAACAGGGACTAATTTTAAATATTCCATGTTTGTCAAGTTCATCAGCCTAGGGCTTAAAAACATCATTGCCTTCTTCTCTGGAAGATATATGATAAAGGTAAATAATCTTTTTGCTTTGGGTAGGCTTCTCCAGAATGTGCTATGAAATAGGTAGAGGAAAAATTAATTTCTGATTTCCGAATGTTCTTAAAATACTGTGCTACTGAGTCTGATCAAAGCTGAAATACTTGGAGGAATGAGCAAAAGTAGAAATGTGTTATAAAAATATCCAGGAACCAAGAGAACATATCTTGAATTAGGTAGCCACTGAGAGGGCAATTTTTTACTTATAGAAAGTTTAAGTACCTTTTGAAATAAAACTAATGTTACTTTTCAGAAACTTCCTATACATGCAAATGGACAGAAACTTGTTTCAATTTATGAGGGAATTTGTCCCTGCAAGGGCCGGTAAACAGATGGCATGAACAAGTTTTCTTGGTCAGACCAGATGATGCTGTATAGCTTGCACCTATATAAAGTCCTTGCTCCCTTTAAGAGAAGTTACTTTTGTTCATGTTGTCTCCTAGCCTTTTCCAACCCCTGAGCTATACTAAGACACTGCCTGGACAGGTCAATTATTGTGTCGGGGGCATGCTGACAGTTAAGCAGTGTAATCATGAAGCTGTTCTTGAGCTTGTTTTGTACCATGTACTTGCTGGTAGTAAAGACCAGGTTCACTGCAGGACCAGGAAATAAAGAGTGCAGCACACACCGTAACCACTTTGAGCAGAAACTACAGCCGTTCACACCTAAGGATGATGGTTGGAACAACTTGCTGGTAACCTCTGCAGTGGAGTTGCATGCTCAGAGACATTTATTACTCATCATGAGGATTAATGGCTCAAGTTCACTGTATTTTCCATACAGTGGAAATATGACTTCATATATGATCTTCACTGAAAATAAATGAAAGGTTTTTGTGTTAGATTAAGGTGGAAATTACTTTTGTGCCTTGAAAAAACTCAATTTCCAATGCTTCATCCTGACTCAAGGTAAAAATTCCAGGTCTGCCTTTCACTTTTCACACTCTTCTCTGTGAGTTTACTTGGATGGCTTCTATAAGTACCTGTGTGTATGGATGGATAAATAACCAGAAAACTGCTGGTGAGGAGAGGAATATTATGAGAGCATGTAAAAGTCTCCCAAGAACTGAAAATCTCTGGAGACTACTGATCTTGTTAAATCTGGAAGAACTGATAAACTCGAGACAGCATGAGTTGCTGAATCTATCCAAGGTCACTAGTGCACATTGAGTCCATACACATTGTATAACTCAGATGACACCCAAGAAGATGGTGGCAACTATAGGCAAAAAATATAGGATTATATATATATACACCTGAAACAACAAGGGAAACTGAAGGAATTTCTGGAAGTCTTCCAGAAGTCACTGGTGCATCAGTACAATGGTACTGATTATGTGTTATTAAAAATAAGCTTGATTCTATTAATAATAACAGTTTAATTTAAAAAAACCCAAACCAAAACCCAACAAAAAACACCATAATTTGTGTCTCCCCTGATCTGATCATTTGTCAGGAAAAAGGAAATTTACAAAACGGATCAGAAATCAATTTCTTATCAGAAAGTATTGAATACATTTAATACTCATGCTATTACCAAGCCATTTCATGGGGTTAAAAGTGTGACAGATTTGGCCTATGTATGAATATGTTCCCTATCATGACTTTTCATTAAGTTGCCTTCAATATCAGTGGCAAGAAGATCTGGGTAAAAAGTCTTCAGAAACAGGCCACATATAGAAAATCTCTTGTGGTTTTTGTGATCACAGCAGTTGAAAGATGCAAAATAGAGTTTATTTTTATTATTATTACACTCTGGTTATGAACCAAAGGGTAAGACATGTCATTTGGAATGACATCCAGCATGCAGTGTTTTCTGTTCATCTAAAATGTCATTTGTTAAGTGGGTACGTGTCAGTGCACTTCATCTCAAGGCCTGTGTTTTTTGTTTGATACAGTACTGTATGCAGTAGATAAAACATTATGTGGACTGCAAAACAGCTCTGAGCCAACATTTTAAACTGTGGCAGCACAATAACCATGAGTTGAGCACCAAAGAATGTGGCAGGTAACCACAAGCTATAATTCTGGCAATTACAGCAATGATATTTTGAGAGACTGGATGGCTGCAGTGGTATTTTTATATTCCTTCTTAAGGTCTCTCTTCAAAGTTAACTCCTCAGTTTTGCTTAGCTGGGTTGGCATGAATGTTTAACTTATACTGGAAAAGTTATTCCAACCCAGCAAGATGTTTAACTTGTATGTCTTCTCTCTGTTTTCTTATTCACAAGCTGGTATGTCAGTGCATGGAAAGGAGATGCAAAACCAAGAAGATTATGCATATGATCTAGGATTTAGGGTTTTTTCTTCAGTATTTATATATTTCTTCTGATGATTTCTATGGTAATTTATTAACATTGGCAAAGAAGGTAGATACTATGGATTTTGCAAAAGAAAACAAAAAACCCTAGCATTTTTCTCATAGCTGCACATATAATGTATTCCTTAGGTAGTAAGAACAAAACAAATATTATTTAAATGACAAGTGAACTCCATATGCTGCAAATATACTTAGATAAATAAAACAAACTGTCACTTGTGGAAGAGGTGTTGCTGCCACAAATTTAAAGTGGTAAAACACAGTTTAGCTTATTCATAGTAGTTTGGCCTTAAGGACAAAAACTGCCTCATATAATTTTGGCTTCAAATGATCAGATAGAACAAAAATGAGTAAACAGTACAACTACGTAAAAGCCTTATTTAAAGTGATGCCAATATCCTCATATTTGAATGTTTGTGTATTAGCACGTGTTCATTTGCATCAGCCATTTTACTCATGGCACACCTACTACCACTTTTGTACCAGATGTAAGGCTCTCCATTTCCTCCTCTCCACCGCCATTTAGTGAAAAGCCTCATGAAAATGTGCTGCTACTTTTCACCATCTCCAGTGATCAACTTGCTCTTGTCTAATTCAGTCTTGTTCAAAAATTGTAGCTACGAAATTTGAGATTTATCTTAAAATCCTTAGCTAACTTTCACAGATACGCTGTTATGCATGGTAATTATTCTTAGCAGACTTTTTTACAAAATATGACATTGATGTATTAGTTGAACACCTTAACCGAAAGTTTTGTCTTTGCTTGAGTATTCTATCAATAACCTCCAATACATGTGGTTTTTTGCTAGTCCTTATCTAAATTTTATTGCTAAAGCCAATCATATTATATTTTGTTATAGTTTTTTGGGGTAATTATTTTTTAATGGTCCAGTAAAGGCATGATGCATCATACCGTTATTTTTTCCGTAAAAACAGGAACTCTTTTAGTATCTAGTATCTTTTCCCTGGTAAAAATTATGTGATTAAGTGGCCTGAATATGTGTGAATATATATGAAGGTGAGGAAGCACAAATGACAGTGCCTCAGCATGGGTGACTGAAAGTAAATGGTATGATTCATACTTGCCATGAAAAGGCACAGATACATTTGATTCACTGAGATGAATCAGAAGATAAACGCTTTTATCTACATGTTTTGTTCTGAGGTATCAGATTCTTTTAACTATTTGTTAAATATAGCTACCAACAAGTTTTCTTTTCATACAGTTTTCATCCCTCCTGTTGTGGAAGTCTGGGAAACACCATGTGGACCAAATTAGTATTGCACCTGTAAAATGAGACTGAGGATTTGAAAACTGATGAGTTTCTTTCCTATATGGACAACATGGTTTGTATTTAACCATAGCACAGTCCGCTTCTATTTTTAAATATTGCCTGAGTTGAAATAGAACCAACACATCAGTGTAGGTGTAACAACACCCTAATAATTTCCACAGGTGGTATTTTCCTCACTTATTTCTTAAACTGAAAAATACTCAGCTCTCACAGAAACCTATCAGCGTTGAATAATTACAAAGTTGCCACTGATGTAAATCTTTCTATGAAGTTCCATATCTTAATAGAATATACGGGATATATAACGTGTCAGACCTTTGAATGCTGATCAAAATGTCAGATATGAGTGTGCTTACCTTGAATTCTGTCCTCCCCTGGACACTCTGACATTACTGAAAAATCCTGGTAATTACTCAGAGAGCAGCAATCAGCCAGTACAATTTGTGAAGCAGACATTTATTTCTACATAGAATTATCTGTCACTGTCTTTTAAGAGAAATTTATTTAGAAATTGCCTTGAGTTCTATTTAACAGAAGCTTTCCCTTCTAATACCTATGAGATTTATCCGTAAGAATAAACTAAATGAAAATGTTTTTCTGCAGTGTCCAAAGGGAGTATCTTTTCCCATTAACTTTCTTCAGTGCTTTGAATTTTGGAGGATACCTTTAGAATCTCTCATTGCAAGAGAACTTCTTGACATATCTTATCTTTAAGTCTACAGGAAAGCTATCACTGTCCTTTTTGCCAGATTAACAATGAACCTCTCCTTGCTTTAATTACAGCAAAAAAGATAGGGTCAATCTCATAAATAAATTAAATGTTGATTTATTTATGTGCTTAGTTATATATACTTTCAATAACAGCAAAATCAAAGTGAAGGAATAATATTTCTATAGAAGCTAGATTATACTGAATTAGTCTGTTGTATATTTATGCAATGTTGCCAACATCCTCTATGAATCAGCATAGTATTGAAATTGATAGAGATATGAATTTATACCCGTTGCCCTTCTGATCCTGCCCATTATATATCATGCAGACAATTTTATATTTCATAAAACTTGACAAATTCTCGTCAGCATATGGAGTACATGATTTTCTAACTGTAAAATCTGCCTTGGGATGGAATATGCCAGTTAATCCATTTCCATCTGCCTTTATTTTAGTCACCCACTGGATCATATCCCCTTCGTACAGCATATTATTTTTTAAATAAGCAAACTCTCATTGACAAGGAAGACCATAATGGTTCTGTAAGAGACAATGTGGTCTGCTGCGTCAGTAGTCCAAGTTTTATAGCTTCTGAATTACACACTGAAAGATCTTGTTGCTTCAGGGGCCTGAAGACTGAACATGACAAGAGTATCTGCTTGCATTTACTGGAAATTCTTTCATTTTATTAAGAAAAAGGGGAAAATGTTAATAATTTGACTTTTTATTATAAACTGAATTCAGAATTCTTCAAGATAGATAGATAGATACATACATATATATAAACCCTTATTTTCCAATCAAAGTTCTGTCTTTTTTACATAGATATTCTGATTCATTGTGAATCTTCCATAATAACACTGTGTATCAGTGCAAAATGAATTGAAAACATACCACAGTGTACTGGTAGTTTCACATTTACAATGGAAAACTCCAAGAGACACATAGTGGAGACAGACTCTATAATGGTTATTTTATTAGGCAACTTAAAATAATTTGTGATATTATTTCATCTTTCAATCTGAAACTTTATTCGTGTAATTATTTATAAAATGTTAATAGGGGTGCAACTAAGGTAATCCTTGCTAAACTGTTTAACCTCACTTGATCCAACCTTTCTCTCTTTGGCCCTCTCCATTTCTTCTTACTTATAATCAATATCCAAATGTCTCCTGTTTAGAAAATGGTTATTCATAAAAGTTTATCCTGAAGTCACAGGAACCGAATGGAAGCTACTGGAGTGAATGAGAAATAAAGTAATATCTATGAAAAATGTTGTCACAAAATCCCAGTACATACGGGAAACCACCTTGTTCCCAAGTCTGATTGTCTTCTTCATCTGGTCATTCAGGAGCACGCAAACTGGAGAAATTGCTCACATATCATTTTCAGAGATGACTGAAAACTTCTGTGTGGTTTATTCTCTGTGAGGATGGCTTTCCTCATCCTGGTGGAGGAAGAAGGTCAACTGTTCCTCCTCCAGTATGAATACTGAAATCTTTCCAGTGATACTGAAAGTTTCCATTCTAAGAGTGAGAGTGATATTTCTCTTCTTGTGTCAGATCAATATTTACCTCACCTCTTTGAGTACCAGGAGGAGAGATCTGCTAGTACAAAACACTTGGAAAAAACCATGGAGCAGCATAGGAGGACCATAACAGAGTGAAACTTGATGGCAAATGTTTAACGTTTTGTTTAGACTGTAAGGAAATGAAAAGTTTTGAAACAGAAATGCATACAAAGATCTATTTCTTCTGCTCAAATATTATTTTCCCAGCTGAAATGCAGTAGTTTTATGCCTTCAGATTTTTAAGAGAAGCTGAAAATATGTTGCAGGAATTAAATAATTTTTGTGAAGTAGTAAGCTAAAAATCAGTTTTTCATATAATAGTATTTAGGCTGGGTTTTTGTTGTTGTTGTTTTTTTGGTTGGTTTTTTTTTGTTTTTTTTTTTTTTTTTTTTTATATTGATACTTGGTTTATTGAAGTCCCTTAAAATAAAGACATGTTTCAGGTAGAAGTAGGAAAGAAGAGGAAAATGTTTTGGTCTTAGCCTTACTAATTAAGCAGTGATCTGTGTTTAGTGGGGTTTAGTGGTGCTGTAACCTCCTGATGTTATGAACTTTTCTTGTCAGAGAACCTCTAGTCAGAATGGGATTGTATCTGTCTCTCTGTTTCTTTTTTGATACCTGTAGATTTCATGCATCTGAAATAAAGGTTATCTCCACAAGCTGTGAATGTCTGAGTTTGGTATTGCTTATAACAATAGACGCCATTAGACCTCATAGCAGCAAATGTTAGTATATGCAAACTAAACAGTTTCTCTTTATTTCATCCTTGGGCAACTGGCACATTCTTTATGTGCCTAGCCATTTAGAGAATAAGTTATGTGGAAATGGAATTTATTAACATCCAGACATGTGTCAGCATTGATTTGTAAGGTACAGCAGCCAAATTATCTTCATCAATCTATATTAAGCAACAGTTTAAAAAATGTATTTTTGGTCTATGAAACGATGTTTCTTGGGAGTTGCTGGTAGGACACATCCTGCTGATGTGTTTGAAAAAGTATGTTGCACTGTAGCCCTAATCCAGTAAAAATAAAAATTATCCAGTTACCATTTTCTGTAAAATTGACCAGGGTAGTTATTTTTTAATTTTTTAGTCCAAACTGTATTTATATGATATATTCACAAAGACAAGATGTAACATTTTGAATGGCTCTACAAAACAAAATTGTTCAACCTTTTTTTTTTAAATTCTAACTTATCACAGAATGAAATAGTAGAACAGAAAGCAGTGGTAGAAGCAAAAGCTTTAGTAAAATTTGAAGACCAGAAATCAATTTTCTGTATGATTTACTGTAACTGTTATTCATTTTGATTTCACATCTTTTTCGATTTATTCCCTAGATACAGTCCTGACCAATACATTGACTTATGTAGCTGCTATTGTAGACAGATGTTAGTTCAAATCTGCTTGGATTAGTTTTCTTGCAAAAATTTACAGATATGGACACATTATATGGGCATATAAGTTTTCAGAATTTAATGTATTACAGATACACTTTAAGCTTTTCAGGCTGTATGTTTGAAAACGTTTCTGCATTGTGTCATATCAATTTGCCACTTGAGAACAGAAAGGGGGAAATGAAGAGTTACTGTCACAAACAGCTACTACAACACATGATTTTGTTTTAATATTAGAAGGTTACATTCACAAATGCAGATGATTTTATTTTTTTTTTTAACTCAGGAAATAAGGGAAAGGTGTTATGAGTTCTGAGCATCTGGTTTCTGTTTCTGACTTTGCTATATTTCTAAAAGTCATTATGTACCAGTTTATAGGGCTAAGGAAGAACAAATGATATGACAGAGTAGCCAGAATGAATCATTGTGTTCCCCTTCTAGCTCCCATTGTTTTCAGAACTACTGTAGGGTCCAATTACAATTTTACTTGAATATTTCTGGCTTTTCTTGTTCCCCGTTCAGGAAAAGGATGAACAGGGACACTGTTGTTTGTATTGTGGTAGGGAGGTAGTAATTCATCTTGGACAAGGCTGCAGTGACTTTGCAAATCCTTCCCCCCCTGCCCCACCCACTTCCAAAAGAACCCCACCTCTCAAAGAAACAAGGGGTTTAGTAGAAGGAAAAGGTGGGGAGATGGTGTTTTCCAATTTCCTTTTTGATTCTATAAGTGTCTCTCCTAATTAATGTATTTCTGTTTTCTGCATCAGAGCTGATTTGTTTACATTCAAGCATTTACTAAGGAGAACAAAACTTACACTGAAATACTTTTTAACAATTCTTTTTAATTTTATTTGAATGTTACTTGCCTTTTAAACAATCTCATCTCATACAATTCTGTGTCACCCACTTTGGTTGCAATTGGGACGACATGAGAAGATAATGAGGTCTGAGCGCAAACACTATGATTCAGTGTGTGCAGGTTTTCTGCCTCCCTATTTGACAGATTAAAGATGAAGGATGAAGCAACATAAAGGCTGAAATCCAAAATGTAGATTCTTAAAACTGACACTCAACTTTCACTGACACCTGGAAGCTAGGTTTCAGTGGACATATCCAGAACTGTCCCTGCCCTGTCAGTGCTGTGCAACTGAGTGCTCACAGGCATCACTGTATACAGCTTCTCTGAGAGCCCTGAGCCTGAAACTTCTCTCAAAACAGCTTGGGTAGGCAGGACCTTATAGAAAACACAGAAGTAGAAAGGCTTTGTCTTTTTTTAATGTACTTTTTGCCAACTAGTTCTGTGATGGGAGCACTCAAAGAAGCACTGCAAATTCAGGTTCAGCTTTACCTGAAAGAGATGTGAACACAATTTCCGACAGAGTACATCAGGCATATTAAAGATATTCTTTTAATTCTGCCTTATAAACTGCTGTGAAAATTGGGTGCTCTAACTCTTTTCCTGAGTAAGAAAGCAGTGATTAGAATGCTTATCAAGCTGATTCAGGTGGACACACACCTCTCCTCAGCCTATTGGCTATTTTAGATAGATCAGCAGATTGGTTTTACATATATATCTCTCTTAGACATTAATTATCCTCATTCACTCTGTGGATAACATAGGTTATCCTAAATAACAAGATGATCATGAGTAAGAAAATAAAGTATTTACCCCAGTAGCATGCAAATTAATTTGCATATTTTGTTCTAAAATTACCTGCTTTAAAACATATTTGTATGTGCTCAATGTTCCACAATCGACTAAACCTTGAACACTTTGGAATTGCTCATACAAATAAAATTAAAGTGAATAAATCCTTACAACAATCTGCCCCCCTGGTTTCAGATATTTAAAAGCAAAGATTAAGATGGCTGCTGAATAAGCAAATTCAATACATTCCTTCCTTTGGAGACACTGTACTTGTAGTTTTCTTTTTGATAGTTTATTTTAGCCTTGTGTATTCTAGGCTAAAATTCTGTGTTTTCACTCTACTAGCATAACAAGCAAAATAAGACAGTCTAAATTGCTAACAAAAGAACAATATCCTGAGGAAAGAAGAATTTCTATGGGGTGTGATGACTTCTCCACAAAGATGACCTTGGGTAGTGCTATTCCCCCAACCTACCCCCTAATTTCATCTGTGGTCTCCTGCAGATTATGAGACTTCTTTGTTTGTTTGACTTACAACCTACATGGTTTGTGGTTGCTTTATTTATTGAATGCTAAGGATATTTATTTAGTCTTTTTTTTTCTTTATATAATTCTCCCACAGGCTAAAAATCCATCGAGCATATACAAGCAGTCACCATGTACAATTAAAACACTATTTTATAACTTTTAAAGTGAGGATCTTGATGAAGACCAGATAAACAGAGAGTTTGAGTGAAGTTCTAACATCCTCCAAACAGACTATGTATGCACTGTGACAGGTCTGAATGTAGAGCTGGATTCCAGTTAACATCATTTGAGCTAAGGAGTGACTCAGGAAGGCTATAGGAGGTCTAGCAAGAAAAATAACATCTGTAAAGCACAGGAGTAAATATAGTCAGTGCCTCAAATACATGCATTTGGCAGTTGCTAAACTTCCTCCCCTTTTTCTATGTGTGGATGTGACTGTATCTCCAGTGAGAAGAAGACAAAACTGGACATCTTCTCATGTGTGCTGAAATACCTTACCATGGTTTTCAATTCATTACAGAAATACAGGCTCAGATTTTTGGCTCTGATAGGGAGGCTTCTCTCTCAGGCAGCACTTCCTGAGCTGATACTTAAAGTAGGAGCAAAGGGACACTTTAGTTCCTCACATAGCAACTAATCTGAGTTTCTCTAATTCCCCATCTTTAATTTGTGTCTGCCTTAATAACCCTTAGTTTTAGTGTTATATTCCAACATGCCTCTATTCTACTGGGTCTGCAATCTATCCACTCAGTGGAGCCCATGAGACAACTGAGATATTGGTCCTGGATTAGAGGAATTTATTTTCAGGCATGCCTGTGAAGTGTCAGTCATGCTGTTAGCACTAGATAATCTGAAACTGGCAAATGTGAGGAAATTAAATTTAAAGCTGGCACTTCATCTTTAATTCACTGTTCTGCATGCTGTAATGATAGAATTTTACAGCAGTGTGAATTAAGGTTGGAGTAGGATCAGACTTTAATCTGACTTATCTGGTTTTTGTCATTTTAATCTAGTTTAACATCATGTTTAATTTGGAAGACTTTCCAGTCACCTTAGGGAATTGCCTTGTAGTTCATCGCAGTATTTGATACTGAAATCTGAAACCAGATGTCATCAGAATCTCCTTTCTTCTACCTGGTAGCACTGATATTAGCACACATCTTGAAGTACAGTGTCTCTGCAATAGCCATAGGCTGACTGAACTTTGGATGTTCAGCACTGTAAGCAAAGGCCTCAACTACATTAGAGAGAAACTTTTTGAACTAATAGCCTGTTAATGTCATTGATGCCAACAACAGACGGTGAAACAATCATTAGCACTAGGGCAATGTATTATGTATCTACATTCTACAAATATGATTCTGCTCGTATTGTTTTCACAACTGGAGTTTATTCATGAAGTAAAGGCTCGGTATATTTTCCTAACTTGACATTTTGTTGGACAGGCTTCTGTCTGAACTCAAGAGTAGATTTATTTATACCCCCTAAATGTTTTTTCCAGATCTTGTCATCAGTAGAATTGTTCAAAATCCTTACCCCATGACCTCACTGTATTTTATTCCACTTCATTTTTAGATGGACGAGGGGAAATTTATACATTATCCGTCCTGGCTTTCTGTCTGCTTACATAGTCAAAGCCACAGTAGCGGAAGGAGGGTGATGAGCAAAATTCTAAAAATCAAAGGTTTTACCACGTGTCTTAATCATAGACCTTGTCAGTGAACATATTTTATCACTTATGGACCCAGTACTTTACTTAAGCTTGGAGAGCACAGGCTAGCCAAAGGGAGCATGAAGCAAAGAGGTGAAAGAAAAGCTGTGTATCTTGCCAGAGCCCGTCATGCTGTTGTTCTTAGTTTCTTGGTAGCTCTAAGGCAAGATGAAAGATCAGCACTGCTGGAGACTGTAGCCAAGGACAGTTATGAACTTGCATTAGAAGTAGCCTGTGAGAAAGCATCTTTGCACCTCAGAGGAAGGGAACTAACAACACGAGTAATTCCTGTTCTTTCTTTTGTGCCCCACAAGTAAAGAGAAAACAATGGGTGAATCTTTGAAATGAGTCGGGCCTTCACAGGCTTCACAGGGTGAAATTATTTAGTATAAATTGTTCCATGAATACCTTAAAGGTACAAATATGCCTTTATAAGTTGGGGGTTAGTTCTTAAAGGGACAGAACAATTTCTATGTTTGTTAGTTTGGATTTATTCACCAAGACAAGTATGGCTGTCTAGTTTCAAATGAAAGCTAGGACCTGAGATTTGGTTGCAGTATTTACTTCTGAACACAACAAAGAGTTATTTAAACATGAAAAAATGGGATTTTATGTACTTAGCTTCAGAGACCACATATGAGGATGTTGGTCTACATCTTCCACTTATATTTATTCAAAGACATTTTGTGCCCTCTGGTGACCATTTAGAGCTCCATTTTGCAATATCAGCTGCAACTTTTTTGATGTGAAAACTCTACTAGGGCTATTGATAAGATTTTCTATTCACACATTGGGCTAAAATAATAGTTTATTAAAAATAAAGCAGGTCTAGCTGTTTCTACACTCCTTTTTACACTAGAAGTTGTATGCATTTGATAGATTTTCATCTGAGTCGTGCTGGATTTCTAAATTTTATTTTGGTCTTGTAATAAAAGCCTCTAGAATTGATCATATGAGGTAAAATTGGGAAAGAATCATTAAGTGAGCTTTTTGTTATAACTGAACTACCTCTCAATGCAAAAGGAATTTTATCAATGTACAAAAATCATACTATAATAACAAGAATTAAATTTAAATTGCAAGAAGTAAGATAATTTCCACACTAGAAGATCATTAAACCTATCCTGTTCAATACACTTTTTGCATACAAAAACTTGTCAAAGTCAATGGGTCTTTGACATGTAAATATCTTGTTCTACCCTGTCTTATGTTTGGAGGCATCACTAGACCCAATAGATAACAAAATTTGGAAGTGAAACTGCACGTTTCAAACGCTATGCAGAAAAAGTTGAAACCAGGCAACAAATCTCATCTTTTGTTACATATAAATAGGCAAGGCATATGCATAAAAAGATTGATCAAATTAATAAGTTAATGTAATAGTCAAAAAATTTTGAGGTATTCTAAAGAGGCACAAAATAGCTGGAATTTATCTGGATAGTTGGGGTTGTCATAAATACTTTTGCCAAAGTTGTCATTTAGTAATAAGAACTTTCTTTTTTGTTTCATACAAAAATAATAAAAAGGAACATGGCATGTTGTCATACCACACTGAGGCATTGGTCCAATACTGTGGGGAGAAACCATCATTAAATGTACTTTCCTCCTGAGATTTTCTTTTGCCATCCAAATATTACCCTAAAGTAGGAGGAAGGACAATTGGTCCTTACTCACAATACCACGACTTTTCTGTATCATTGTAATGTAATATTTTTACTGGCAGTAGCTCTGATTAACAGTTTGATATGTCTCTTTGTAGGCCATTCAAAGCCCCATGAGGTCAGCTGAATGGCTCTTGCTGATTTTAGTAGGTTTTGGATCAGGCCCTAAAGGAAAGTGGTCTGACATACTAAGGCTAAGAAAAAACCCAACAGAACACAGGCAATATCTGTTCCCAATTCTGCCATGGATATAGCATTGCCTTTTGGGCAAGTCTCTCACTTTAAAGAAGTGTTAGTCTATTTAGTTGGGATAACAGTAGTTATTTAAGTTATTAAAATGTTTGGACAATTAATTAATGTTTGCAAAAAGTTTGTGAGTTGAAGGGGTTAGAAAGTGCACAGAATTTTAGTATTGTTAGCAGGTCTATTTTTAATAAATCCCCCTTGATCATATTTCATTATTCCTCCGAGAATTCATCCAAGGCTTTTTAGTCAACACTTTCTCCAGCAATCCATATTAATTAGCAGTATTGGTCTGTTGGTTCTACAGTATTTACCATTTTTCCCTCTGGTTTCAGAACACTGTAATTAAATCATTCCTAAGAGAACTGATTAATGAATTGACCTGAAATGCCTTATTATAGATCCTACACAAAACTTACTTTTAAAATATACTACAAAGTTGTGTAGAGTTTAACTGGAAATCACTGGAGCCTGGAGCCTGATTCCCTCTTCCAAAAACATGAAAGACAAAGAATCGCAAAGTATAAAATCTAAATTTTCTTCTACCTCTGTGTGCAAGTTTACAAAGGGTGGCTCATGTTAGAGAGTGGGTTTTGCTTATGTAAAAGATTAGTTTCTAATCCTACTATAAGAAGGACATCAGTATATTTCTGCTCTCATCTGAAACTCCAGCAATTTCATTAAAGTTCTCATTATGGAACTGACATTTCATTCTTTGTTTATTTATATCACCATTTGTGATTTTACTTACCCTCACCCCTGTCTGCTAACTGTATACAAGTAACACTAACAGGAAACTTTAATAAGCAACTTTCTTTTTCTTGTCATCAGCAAGACTCTTTCTGTTATTTTTAACAACTAGAACTCTGGGTGTTTTGGGGGAAAAGAAAACAAAGATCCTGCCAGAAAGCATCCTCTAGTCTAGCATGCAATTTGTAACACAGGCAGTTTGGTTATGCAGGCATTTTCCTTCTCACACTTCTCCAATTAAAATGAATGAAAACCATTCCTTTCAATATTTTTCATATGCTGGGTTCTTGTTATGGGATAAAGAGAGAAGCAAACAGATGTTTATGGAATTATAAGGATGGAAAAGAGAAAGGGCCATTCATGGTTGGATTTGGAGAGGGGTGAAAAGGGTGGTAATATAATAAGGTGAAGTAAATTTTCTTTATGCCTTGGGGAAATAAATGACAGCAAAGTAAACTCAGTGTGGGAGCACACAAAGTTTGCTTATTTAATTTATGTACTTATATATTAAAGTTTGAATTAGATATCAATGTTAATGTAACTTTAAATGTTATGCTTTTGGACTATGCTCAGGAGAGGATTGTTTTGCATTTAACCGTGTAGCTAGGAAATTGGATTACTCTGAGATAAAATTCATATGTAGCTAAATAATGCATTGCTTTGGTGCTAATAACCAGATTCCATGGAAAACTGGAGTTTTATGAAAAACTGGCAGATACTTGATGACCTCTCAGTGTAATAAACTGAAAATTCCACATACATTTATGGTAGTCTACTGAAGTGGTGTCATTTTTCTATAAATAGAAAAATTCTATCACACTAGCCAGGCATTGGAGGGTGTCCAAGAGTGTATCATTCTTCTTAAGTGTTAAAAAAAAATAAAAAATCTGAAGCTTCCATTCACACTGGCTAAACGTAAAAAGTCAGGATAATTTTCTGAACTGCCCGAATTCACTGAACTTACAAAACCAGTCACAGATTTCATGAAGATGAATGAGAATGAGGTACCTTGTGAACTATCCAATATCAGAGCTGAACACAATTCCTTATTTTTTCTCCCTTGAATCCACCCATCCACTTGTTCAACATACATATAGCTCCACTCTCTAAGGTTGATATTGAATGTTCTCCACTAAATCCAACAGAGTTTAAGCTCTTCTTGAATCACAGGAATAACTCAGTATAGTAAATTGCCTTTAGCTTTGAATTTGGCAATATAATATTAATGGGGTGAAATTTTGTAACCATTGATTTCAATAATAATGATCCATATGCTTATAATTAAGTATGAATTAAAGTACCCAAACTGCAAAAAAGAGAAAAAAAAAGGAAAAAAAAAAAAAAAAAAAAGGTTGTGAAATGCATAGTTCTGGGTGAAAGCCTGAAGACAGCATTATGTGATTAATCCTGATCTACTACATAAACTGTTTCATATCTGTGCTTTGAATCGAATTGTATGTTCCAGAAAGGCACAGTGGTGAATATGAACAGAAATGCTAAGATGCATAGAAGACACACATAAAACAGTTTGCTAATTGAGACCTACAATCTCTTTTGGACTGGGACATTTTCCATGAAGGATTTTAGGATCCCAGAAACATGTGAAAATTACTATTTAAATGTTAAAAAAAAACCAAAAAAACCCCAAACTAATTGGAAATGAGACATACAAAGTAGTTGAGGAATGTTTGAATTATCAGGGTTCAAGAAAACATTTCTTCTCATTTAGCTGTGCTAACTCTTTACTTTCCTAGTAGCCCTAAGGTTTTATTCCCAGAATTCCAAAGATTAATAACTTGGTTTTAAGACATCACGAAAGAAGGCCCCCAAAGCTATATGTCATATGTCAGTTATCAGATTAAATTTATTGTCAATTTTGTTTTAACATAATCTTTTTCATACTACTGAGCAAGAGCTTAGTACTAATATCCATTCAGTAGCACTGAAGTAACTGTGTGCTACTCATTAAGTAAACCTCAGAGTTGATATTTCCTACATATGTGCATTAAAAGTATATAGTTTTACAATGTGATAATTAATTTTCTTCAAGCCGAATGGTGATAAGCTCTGCAAGTCTGTTGATCTGCTAAACAGAAACAGGGCCATTGATTTCAAGTTCATGAGAGAAGATACAAAAAGACCTTAAATAATTTAGTCTGAAAATAGTTAAATTATGTTGTCACTGTTTTTTTCTGTTTCCTCCTATGGGAAACTTTTTAAAAAATAGCAATTCAGCTGGGGAAACTGAAATTCAAGATGCAGGAAGAATTATTTCAATTGTATGTCGCAATACTCACTCTATGGCATTGTTAAATATTTCTCATTTTATTAATTGGAATGACCCCAAGAAATAGAACCAGTGACTCCTGAATTTTCCAGAGAATGAATCTTTTCATTTGAACTAATGGTGAGTTACCCCCAGAAAATTGAGTTTGTGTTCATAATGAAGTTATGAAATCTACTGCTGAATTCATTAAATTGGAACAACTTTTATTTCATTATAGTAACAAACACAGCAAATTAATTTTCTCAACTAGGCATCAGTATGTGTTTTTAACAGAGAACACTATTATGTGTGAACAATTAAAATAATTTACATTTGGAGAACATTGATTATGAATGATGTTATTATCCCATTAATATAGCAAAACCAATCAAAACTGAATGTTAAAGAGTTGAAATTGTGCATTTAAACTAATAAGCAAATTATGTGCAGATGTAGACAGGAGTCTGGAACTTTGGTATAAAATGTTGGCTGTGACTGGCACATATGATTAGCAAATTTGCACTGTCCCTTAAGGTCTAATTAAGCACTATACACTGTAAGACAGAAAGCTCCATACACATAATTACCCATTGTGTGCTTGCTTATCTATTTAAAATATTACTTTTGTTGTATTTAATTATGTGTGAAAAATGATGAATGTCACTTTATCTGTGTAATCTTATCAAGTAATCACTCTTTCTGTCAAGAAATGGCAACAACATTTTAATTCTTACAAAGGAACACAACTTGAGGATGTAAAATTACATTTTTTAGGAAACTCATCTTTTATACACTGTTACGATTTTTGTATGTGTGCTTTTGGATAAAGGAAGAGCTGTATGTAATTGTATCTTTTGTTTTTACTGAAATAGGAAATTAAAATCAGTTAATCCTACAGTGTAATATGGATACTCTGTAGTAAAGAAAGGGCAGGTCTCTCTTCGGTTAGACTCCTTGCTCCCTATCACTTTCAGACTCCTAAAGTTGTTGCATTTCAGACTCAATATGACTGGGTTTATAAAAATTATTCTCATCTGCAGGCAGCAGAAGACTCAGTGAAATTATGCGTTAATCCAGTAAGATTTCTAATATTATCCTTGCGGACTTACCTTGCCTGAAGCTATTCAGCATAAGCCTTCAACAAGGCACAGTGGAAAAGAAAAAATAATCAAAGCAATAATAACTCTGCTTAATAAAAATTGTTTACACTGGCAGCTATGAAAATAATCTTCACAACCTTGATGGCTAGATCCACAGGAAGGCTGCTGCTCTATCACATGATCCTTCCAAGGAAATTTAGGTCTCATCACACTATCACAGGAAAATGGGGTTGGAAACAGACCTTTGGAGGTCATCTTGTCCACTGTGTTGCCTGAAGGCAGGATCAATGATTCCTGGCAGATGTTTGTCTGACCTAGTCTTTCTGAAATGGGTACTAGAAGGTTTTTTTATTCTCTGTCAGTTCTTAACTCTTGCAATTGCCTGAAAGTCAATAAGGTGACTACTGATGTGTCTTGCCCAAGTCCCCTTCCATCACTGTGTGATTTCTCATGTATTTCTTTAGTGTGAATCAGACTTTTGCCTTATTCCAGTGACAGCATTTAAGTCTAAGAAATATAATGGCCTTCAGTTCATTAATCATATTAATCAATTAATGTTCTTGTAGGTTCTAAGGACTCTATATACTTTGGCTATAGGAGAAAAGGATATTCAGATGAGTGGAATGCTATGATTTGAGGTCATCGTGCTCCAATAAATAACGCCTGAGTACCTGAGGCAAAGTAAGTGTATGAGAATCTGTGTCTTTTTTCATGCAAAACCAACATTTATACTCACTTTGGTGGCTAAGAAAATATTAGTAATTTACTCTGCCAAGAATAAAAGTGCATTTTATATACACTCAGGTGAATTATATAATAGAAAAGGGGAACATTTGTCTGATAACCTTTAGAAATGCAGTTTTTGGAAAGCAGAAGGTCTTATTCACAGAGTTGTGACTCCAGTTTACAGTACAGCTCTGCTGCCAGCCAGCAGGTGGAAGCTCACAGAGAGAACTTTACACCCAGAAACAAGAGATACATGTGCACCAGATAATTCTTTCACTGTCCTTCATTCTCTTGTGTTCTCACTTGCTCTTCATTTATCCACAGCAAGTTATATTTTATTTGGTCACAACATTGCCATATTCTTCCTTCAAGCTGCCATGTTATGAAGAAGCATGCACTTTGCATGGGACAGAACTATCTAAACCCTTCCTGATGCAAGTTATATTTGCCTTCTTGCCTTCTGTTTGTATTCATCTGCAGATGTACCAGGAAGTGTCACTGAGCTCTCATACCAAGTAGCCAAGCTTTGGTACCTTCCTGACACAGAGCAGATTATGGATCTGTCTGGATGAGGCAAGGGACACCCTGTTATGTTGGGAGTTATGGAGTATCTGGAATGTGGTCACTTCCCAGTCTCTTCTCTCAGCAGTTGCCTGCTGGTAACCTGGGGTACCTTCAGCTCCTGCATGACCTAATGTTCCAACCCAGATAGTGGATCAATTCAGTTGTAATATCCTACTTAAAAGAGAGAAAAGGGAGGTTCATTCTAAAAGAGAGAAAAGGGAGGGTCATTCTTGAGGGGAAAGATGAGGGTTTTTTTCAAGCATAAATTAGACAGGAGTTAGTTTGTAATCATTTCATGCAGAAAACTTTCTTGGTAACACTATAGTTTGGGTGTCAAAGACGCAATTTTTGCATACTGAGTAGACTATTAGTGGGGCTACAGTTTGAGTAGCTGTGAGATCATGGTAATCACAAGATTCAACAAATTACTTTTCTTCTCCTCATTAACTTTAGCTTTTGCCTGGATTAGTTCGAACCAGCTGTAATTCATCTAGGCTTTGGTCTCCTTCCTGCACTAAGAGATAACTGGTAAACAGCACCATCTGCATGGAACAAGAGAGCTGAGACTTCTCTTTCAGTTGAAGATTGCTGTATTTTGTTTCATTTTGCTTTTTTTTTTTTTTTTTGCAAAACAGCACCAGCTGAAATTAATCTTTATGATGAATAAACAATTGATTCAGTCCTTATGAACGCCCAGCAGGATTAGTGGAACAGGAAAAGATTTACACTAAGTAGGCAATCGCTCTCTACACCGTACATAAAATATGATTGCTTGTGTATGATGTTATTGGTACTTGCTGGCATGGTGGTCACATCTGCAGCACTTATGGTATCATGTCAGAATGTCAGCTGGGGTGAATTAGCGTCCTCTCACTATGTCAAGCACAATTCATCTTGTTGTTTGGAATATTTCTTTCAGCAAGAAAATATACAAATGACTGTAACAAAAACAAGCATAGCTAAAACATATCCATGTTCCTGAATAGTTTTTATCTTATTTCTAAATCTGAAAACAAAGCCAAAATATCTCTTCCTCTGTTTCTAGATTTAGAGTAATAATATATTTGTAATTGTGACTGAGGCCATGTAGCAACATCAGGGGAGTTCTCATGTCAGTGATTACCTCATAAACTAAGAAATTATTTTCTCCCTAGCCCAGATTACAGTTGGATAAATTCAATAACAATATGGGTCAAACAGATCAACTCAGAAGCTGATGTCAGAGAACAGCACATGGTAAAACAGAAACAAATTACTTACAGAATCTCTAGAATCAATTAAACGATCTTCTCATCCAGCTGCTCTGATTGTAAAAAAAAAAAAAAAAAAAAAAAAAAAAAAAAAAAAAAAAAAGTAAATAAAAATAGTCCCCTTTGGTATTTCTGTATCAATTTTTATTAAATATAGGCTCTGAAATTGTTCGCTATCTCTAATTTGTATGAATAAAAGTTGTTCTGTAAAATTACATTTGAATTTTTAAGTAACTTCCCTACTGTCCTGAATTTCAAGAGTTTGTGTGACTACAGTTCATGCACAAAATTGTTAAATATCACAGTGATTACACATTACTAAAATGTTAGAAATACTTGCATTTTCCACTAGAAAACATTTACAGTACAAGATATCTTAACTCAACAGTTCCTATCTTCCCCATCCTTCTGCTTGATAGATAGAACTACAGAAAAAGGACAACTGGTCATTTGAAATGATTATTTAAAGTAAACCAAATTACATATAGTAAACTCTTTAGTAGGCATCAAGGCTTTCTCAGAAAATTTTTAATCAACCCCTAAGTGTAAACAATTATAAAAGAATAGGGGTATTAAGGCATGGAAAACTTAAAAGGAAATGGAATGCCTTTCTAAGAATTTTTCAATTAAGAGCTTCATGAAAGAAAGCTAAAAATAGTTTTTGTAGGGAAAAAAAACATTTGTTTAGGACAACCTAAAGTAAGAAGCTATTCTGCACTCTTAGCTCTTTAGATTCTTAAGGAGATTGCTAACAAAAAAACCCCCTAAATAGGTGAATCATAATTAATTTAGAAGTTTCTGAAATTTTTTAAGTTTTACCAATCTACAGAGGATTTCAGAAAACTTGTGTAGAAGTCCATGGTAGTCTGACCAGAATAAAGACATTTGCTGATTTCCAGTGTTATAGGAGGCAGCTCCAGCCTTGACCTTCCCCATTCACACAGAATCACTCCAGATCCAACAGTTAGAGATGTCATTCCAAATGGGATTTGTTACTGGGGTTGTTTCTGTAGAGTGCGATATGACACAACTGAAATACAGCTCTGTATAGTAGTAATAAACCACCACAAAGTGACAAGTTGTCTATCAGTCCATTTCAGATACTACATAACCTAAGTTATTCTTGGGATTCTTGTTCTTGGTTGATTTAGTTACCAGCTTTCTATCATATGATTGTCTATGATTATGAATAGATTTTATTTATAGGTCACCCATTTATCATAGCATCTTGTCCTAGGTGTTATTCTTGTTTTACTTTTAAAACATCAAAATACAATAAGCTAGCTACACCAGTGTGATAACTGTACCTGCATTCCTTTTATACTGACTATTATGCATCGTATTTGACAGACATCTAGATCTGCTTTCTGTTCAGCTGTCAGTTAAAAACAAATTTCCATATGTAGCTGCCATAATAGTTGGTCATTTCTTGCTATCCTTGACCTATAAGAAGGAATGGATCAGGATCCAGAAATAATTTGCTTCTCTTCACTTTGTCACTAATTCCAAACAAATTGTTTAAATTACAGTTGTATCATGCTCTGCCTAGTTCCTGGATCCATTAGAGAC
The DNA here is from genome assembly GCF_003259725.1 of Athene cunicularia. Classification (NCBI taxonomy): domain Eukaryota; kingdom Metazoa; phylum Chordata; class Aves; order Strigiformes; family Strigidae; genus Athene; species Athene cunicularia. The sequence continues at coordinate 39,370,820 of NW_020799095.1, forward strand.
CTGAGCTCTCCCCCTTTGCAGTTGCTGTGTTCAGAGGCACCTTCTTACTTGGATGAGATCATGATGAGCCCATTCTTGTCTTTTTAAACTTGTACTCTGCTCCTTTTTACCTATTTTTTTTTAAACTGTGTCCTCTCCATTCTCTGTCTTCTATTTATTTTCCTATTACCTTTGAGCTGATTTGATTCTTGTCTCCCACAGATTTTACACACTTAGTTACCCCATTGTAACTCTCATAATCATGTCCATTGTCCATACAAATCTATGTGTTTGCTAGTTTTGCTTTTATCTTTGATCTGGAATCTTAGTCAGACTTTCAGTTCATGAATGTGAGATTGTTAACTTGACTTGGGTCTTTATCTAATGCAGTTAGGGTTCCTAACTTCTGCTTCAATGGAAAGACTGTTCCTTGATGTTTTTTTAAAGAAGTCTTACCCTGATGGGCTCTTCCCAGATAGTTTCCAGATGCCTTCTTTAAAACAGTTTCAGATTATTTAAATTGCATTCCTTGTATCCTGCCTTTGCTATTTATATTCTCAGTTGTGCATAAGCATGACAATTATATATAAATTAAATGCAAAATTGTGCATTCAGTCTTGCAGAACCAAAAAGATGAATGCAATGTTATGTGGTAGCTGTTAATCCCTCTTTTTGTCTCAGTTTCCTATCTGATATCATACAAAGCAACTCAGAACAGAATAAAAAATAAATAAAAAATAGGAGGTGGTCCAGTAAAAGAGGCTGTAAACCTTCTTCCCTGCTGGCATTCTCTGTTGTGGCATGTGCCTTATTCACTCCATGGAAGAGCAGTCATGTACTTGCTCAGCTCTGGCAATCCTGCTGGGAGCATATCCACATCCAGATTTATGTGTGAGACTAGTTACTGTTCTTAAGCCACTGTGAGATGCTTGGAGCCAAATAGAAATGTTAATGGAAATAATGGATAAAGCCTTGGATTTGGATGAAGACAAAGATGCAGGCAGGAGTTTGAGCTTGTGAAGACAATGGCAGGGTTGTCTCTAATTGAAACAGAATCAGGATTCCTAAATCCTAACATCCCTCACATTCCTTCCCTGCAGTGAATTGACAGCAGTGAAACAAGGATGTCTCTCCACACTCCCACCAAATGACCAGGCAGGTATTTGCTGGAGTGCTGTAAGATCCCAAAGCTGATTGTAAGCTGTGAGGATATCAGTGTGATTCTTCAAGAGGAGATTTCTTATTTTCTTGAGAGAAATCTAGGGAGCTGTATATCAAACACTGCAAAAAAAGATCATCATGGTTGCAGTGCTTGGATCCAACATACAGGCAATGTTAGAAGTAGGTTTTTCAGAAAAACTTAAGTACTTACCCTTTCTTAAGGCATGAGTACACCATGTTTAATTATGTGGTCACATACTTTTCTATTTTCTTCATGGGAGGTGAGTGTTATTTTTGCACTGGCAGATAAAACATGTGATGGTATGTTTTCTGTGACTGACTCTTCCCTTACTGAGAAGACTCAGATACCACTTATCAAAGGAACAAAGGGTGAATTCCAGTGTCAGAGGTTTTCAGGGGAAAGGGTAAATAATATAAAGAAAAAAATTCTTCAATATTTTGTCTGAATCTAAGATACTACATATAGTATAAGAGGAAGAAGTCAAGCTAGTCTACACAGAATTTGTGGGGATAGGACACGCTCTTTCCACACAAAAGATACATATACTAAATTTAGAAGTGGAAGAAGACATAACCACAATAGGTTGCAGATGTGATAGGGTGGCTGCTAACATGAAAACCCCTCCAATACTCTAAACTCAGATTATTTTAATTTTCAAAAATTCTGAAACACAGCATTCTTATTAATGTTTTGACATATTTTGAAATTGTGTAGTTGGAGAACAGTTTTTGTGTTTGTGGGCAAGGTCAGCTGATGACACAAGTTAGAAAGAGTGTGGGAATGGGTGTTGATAAGGAAGGTTGTAAAATTACTGCAGCATCCTGCAATCTATGATGTGACATATGGCATAGCAAAATAGAGTGTCTGCAGTCTCCTTTGTAAATCTACTCACAGGCAAAAATTCTTTCTGAGTCAGAAAGGAGTCTTGTGTGGGATCAGTTCTACGATTCCTTCACTGACTCGGTCATCATCCCAGATACCAGTTTGTGATTAGTGAGACATGGCTAAGCACTGGGAAATGTGGTTTTGGTGAAGACTATCTTTTTTTTTTTTTTTTTTTTTTTTTAAATAAAGTTTTGAAAAGTTATAAAGGAAACATTTTGATTTTTTCTTTGGACCTCTTTTGAAATGTCAGATTTAAGTGCTACCTAGTATAATTTGGGGAAGTGGGTTTCAGTTTCTCTACTCTTTCTGGAGTGAAAAAAATAAGAGTATTGAATTACTATTTTATATACAGATTATGTTGAAAAATCTTCAGCAAAGAAAGAAGTAATTTTGATCGATTCAATGTTAGATACAGAAATCTCCATGAAATGAAAACATACTATTTTTCTGTATAGTTCTAACAGCTAATAAGATCAGCAAATGAGTAAAATAAAACTATTAAATATTGATGGATTGTAGTTTTCTGTATCTCAAACATAGTAAGCCAACACAACTAACCTCACCCTCATACTCAGAAATAACTTTACACTGCGTTCAGACTCTGAGATCTCTGTTTATATTCAAGAATAAATTCACATTAAGGATCTATAATTGAATGGATAGTATAAAAGTTCATTGACAACTCACTGGGAATCTCTTTGTTCAGAGGTAGCGTTAGTTATACTTTTCAGATTCAGGTTATCTGACTTTACAGACTTTAAAACCTAAATATAAGTTATAAAATGTTCTGTTATATTCACATTCTATAAGGAAGGTATTTTAGGGAAAGTGGGATGGAGGAAGTGAACCTGCTCTGTACAAGGCCAAATCAGTAAAAACTTCAAGTCTAGTCTGTATTTTTATTTCAACCCATTGCTGTCCTGCTAGTTTTCTGAGGATATTTTATACGTTTTTTGTTATTTTATTATGTAGACTTATTTGGACTAATTAGGACAATGGTATATATATATTTTTTTTCCTTTTTTTTCTTATTTGGCATTTATTTTTATCTTTGATTTACTTCAAAGAATTTGGTTTGTTAATGACAGGATTAAAAGTTAACCATTAGTTCACGGTATTCAGAGTAATGATACATTGTCGACACTGTGGTTCTTCTTACAGGAATAAGCAGCAGTGAGTCAATAATTAGCTAGGTAGGCTTTAACTAATGTGATAGATAAGGCACCTTGTATTTGTCAGAGAATATATTTTCTAAATGCTGATCTATTATACTTAAACTTGCAATCCGGTGAAAGAAAACTCATTTGAGGCCTTTTTGATACTTAGTAGTTAGCAAGGTTTGACTGGACAATCTAGCAAAGTGTGCAAACTTCTACCCAATTAAAATGAAATGGCCTGATACATAAATTCTGAGAAAATACATGCTCAAGCTTTGTGATTTTTTTATGCTTCAACTCAAAACTAGACAAAACATATCAGGTTGGGTATAAATTCTCCTTTGTGTTTCATCTGTGACTAAAAAGTCAGATTAGAACTATAGGAATTTATCCCATGTGATCCAGAAATAAGGAAAATGTGAAACTCATGAGAACTGAAACCAGCTGTTCTTCCACTTCCTTTCACTGAGTGTAGAGTGACAGATTACATTGTTTGTAGAGGCCCCATCCATCAGATTTAATGACCTCTTATTAAAACTGTGCTTAAGTATTCAACAATAAGCCATATATTTAGTCATCTTAGTACCACACTTTTCTCAGGAAAAAAAAAATTCATCTGTAAGAGGGAATAAAAGCCAGGAAATTAAGACTCTAGGAAAAGTATTGATTTTAAAATACTGTAACTGAAGGCAAAAAATGTTTGTTGGTACTTGTGGTCACATCTATACAAGGTTGTCCTATCTATTATAGTTATGTATGTCTGAAATACTTCATATTTTTCCAAATAACAAAAGTCTAATTCTATTTATAGCATAAAACTGGCTACAGAAATCAGTGGCTGTGAGGGAAAAGTTAAATGATTTAATCAGTGTCTGTTTTATGATCAAAACTGATGCATCATAGAGTCACCTTACCATCATAAAACTTTTGACACTTTGATACTGGAAAATGTCCCGATTATACTAAATAACAGATGATACTACCATCTGCATTAATTTCAGCAAGATCATAGGCATCAACAGGAATGTCAAATTTGTACTTGTATTATAAATCCCACTGCAGTGCAGTGCTTTCTTTTCTTTCCCTGTTTGGATTCACGCCTTCTTTGCTTGCTTCTACTTCTAATTTTCTCACTTGGGTTTCATTTTTTGAAAAGCAAAAGATTCATCCCTGACACAAGCAGTGTCACATCACTGCAACGGTAGAGCAGCTCACAATGTCATAAAGTTTTGTACTTAACAGTACATATAAATGTACAGCTCTTGGAAAGAGGTGAAAGTGCTTTGCTGAAATAAACCCTCCAAAAGTTTATCTCCCAGAACTCATACAGATGTCCAGCAGGCAAAAATTCAGCTGAGTTGAAATTTGCCATATTATAAATTTCTTATATTAATTTTTTAGCAATTCCTAGCAAGGCTGTTTAAAATAAATAAAATCATATCCTCTGGAAAAGAAGGAGATCAAAGTTCGAACTAATGGTCTTAACAGTCCTTTACAACTCTGGAAGGAGGGGCTTTCCACTCAGCGATCTCAAAACATTAAAACCACTAAGGCTTCTTAACATGCCTCTGAAGTAAAGCTTCTTAGCTTTCTTAAGACAGTGTAAAAAGTATGCAGTTTCCATTAAAAATATATATATAAAATTTCACAAACAATTGTTATTTCTTATTCATAAAAACATTTTTGTGTTGCTTTTTTTTTTTTTTTTCCAGATACTAAAATGTTTTGACAAAATTGTTCACCATTTTTGGACAGAGTGTCTCTGATCACAGGTTAATTCAGGTTGGAGAGGACCTCAGGAAGTCTTTTGTTCAACCTCCTGCTCAAATCAGGGTTAGCCATGACATCAGAGTAGCTTAATCACCTTTAATAATGAGTTTTAAGAACCTCAAATGACAGAAATTGCAGACCCTCACTGGGAAACCTGTTTCTCCATTTAATTATTTTATCTGGAGAAAGAGTTGTCCTGTATCCAGACTGAGCTCCCTTATTTCAATTTCTGCTTATTGTCTCTTGAGTTCCCACCATACAGCACTGTAGACCAGCTCCACCTTCTTAAAGACCTCCCCAAGGTTCTGGGGGAAGACTGCTCTTGGGTCTGAAGTCCCTCCTCCCCCAAACCTCCCTTCTCCAGTCTGACCAGTTCCAAATCCCTCACCTGCTTTGCACAGGGTAAATACTCCGGCTCCAACCACCTTGGTGGCATTTACTGAATTCACTCCAGTTTGTTAATGTCTTTCCTGTACTGGGGGGATAAAAGTGGATGTAATAGATAGAGGTGGTCTAATGAGTGCTGAGCAGATGTTATGATTCCTTTCCTCTGTCTCCTGACCTGTTCACACAGCCCACGACACTGTCAGCCTTTGCTATTCCCACCAGGTCCCAGACCTGCTCCCTGATCACCCCAGCCCCTTGTACCGCTCACTGCAAGGGGCTTCTCCCTTCCCTGTGCTGGACTGGGCACTGGTCCTCATCAAATTTCATAAAGTTTCTGTTGGCCTATTCCTCCAGCTTGTCCAGGTCTTTCTGGAGGGCAGCCCTGCCCTTGAATATATTATCTTGTCCCACAGTTGGGTGTCAGCTGCAAACTTGGTCAGAGTGCACTCACTTGTGCCACCCAACCCAAACTGTAAAATCTATACAGAGCCTATCAGAGCTCTCTACAGAGTGCACTCACTAGCCATCTTCCTCTTAAAGATGCTAAGAGATCTAAGGATAGGCCCCTGTAATACTCCATTTATTACCAACCTCCATTAACCACTGCTCTCTGAGCATCACCGTCTAATTAGGTTTTTTATCCATCCAGTTTTCCACCCAGTCAAACTGTAAAATCCCACTTTCAGTACAAGAATATTGTGGGTTATTGTGTGGGATAGTTGATCAGGCATGATTTACCTCGGTAACCAGCATGGTTACCAAACTAATTGTTCCTGACCACCATTTTCTCCTTCATTGTGCCCAGAAATGTGCTCTAAGAGGACTGTTCCACAGTTTTTCCAGGAACTGAAGTAAGACTGACCAGTCTATAGTTCCTTATTTTGTCTTTGTTTGCCTTTTTTGAAAAGGGAGTAACAAAAGACAGCTTAGTATATTCTCCACAGCCTTTCAGAGATGTTAGAGGAACAGCCTTCTACATCAATCAGTTCTTCCAGCACCCTTGGATGTATTCTGGCAGGTTCTGTGAATGTATATGGGTTGAACTCTTCAAGCAGTCTTTGTCTTAGAATCCTAGAATCATAATCCTAGAATAATTTAAGTTGGAAAGGATCTTTAAGATCATCAAGTCCAACCATTAACCTAACAGCAAGTCCACTGCTAAACTGCACCACATTTATACATCTTTTAAATACTTCCAGGGATTGTGACTCAACCACTTCCATGGGCAGCCTGCTCCAATTCATGAAAACCCTTTTGGTGAAGAAATTTTTCCTAATATCCTATCTAAATCTCCCCTGCTGGAACTTGAGGACATTTCCTTGTGCTATCACTTCTTATTTGGGAGAAGAGTCTGATACCCACTTCTCTACAACCTCTTTTTGGTAGTTGCAGAGAGAAATAAGGTCTCCCTTGAGCCTCGTTTTCTCCAGGCTAAAAAATCTAGTTCTTTCAGCTGCTCCTCGTAAGACTCATGATCTAGACCCTTCACTGTCTTCATTGCTCTTCTTTCGATGTTCTCCAGCACCTCAGTCTTTCCTGGAGTGAGCGGCTCAAAACTGAACACAGTATTAGAGGTGCAGCCTCACCAGTGCCGAGTCCAGGGGTCAGATCCCTTCCCTGTCCCTGCTGGCCACGCTATTGCTGACACAAGCCAGGATGCCATTGGCCTTCTTGGCCCCCTGGGCACACTGCTGGCTTCTGTTCAGCTGGCTGTCAATCAACATCCCCAGGTCCCTCTCTGACTGGCAGCTCTACAGCCACTCCTCCCTAAGCCTGTAGCGCTGCTGGGAGTTGTTGTGGCCAAAGTGCAGAACTCTGCACTGATCCTTGTTGAATTCCTACAGTTGCGCATGGCCCACCAATCCAGCCTGTCCAGATCCCTCTGAAGTGCCTTCTTACCCTCAAGCACATCAAGGCTCCTGCCCAACTTCGTGTTGTCCATAAACTTACTGAGGATGCAGTTGATCACCTTGTCCAGATCACTGATAAAGTTATTAAACAAAACTGGTCCCAAAACTCAGCCCTGGGGGACACCACTCGTGACTGGCCACCAACTGCATTTAACTCAATTCACCACAACTCTTTGGGCTTGGCTATACTCTCAGTTTTTACCCAGCAAAGCGTGTGCCCATCCAAGCCATGAGCAACCAGTTTCTCCAGGAGAATGCTGTGGCAAATAGTGTCAAAGGCTTTAGTAAAATCTAGGTAGACAACCTTCACAGCCTTTCCCTCATCCACTAAATGGGTCACCTTGTCATAGAAGATTAGGTTAGTCATAGAATCATAGAATCACAGACTGGTTTGGGTTGGAAGGGACCTTAAAGGTCATCTAGTCCCACCCCGCCCCGCCATGGGCAGGGACACTTTCCACTAGCCCAGGTTGCTCCAAGCCCCGTCCAACCTGGCCTTGAACACTGCCAGGGAGGGGGCAGCCACAGCTTCTCTGGGCAACCTGTGCCAGTGTCTCACCACTCTCATAGTGAAGAATTTCTTCCTTATATCTAATCTAAATCTACCCTCTTCTGGTTTAAAGCCATTAGCAATTGTCCTATCACTACAGGCCTGTTGTGGTTTGAATGTGGCCAGCAGCCAAACACCATGCAGCCAGTTGCTCTACTCATTTGCTGTATGTGGTCCCCATGCTGCTGCTCCCCACTCAGGAGAGTTGGACTAAGATTATGTTTATGCTGTACTGTGTAACGGTGATTTATGGCACCATGAAGTCATCAGTCCTGGGGCTATTTACAGTTGTGTTTGGCACCCCCCCATGCTAGGCACCAAAAAGCACTGCTGTGATTTGAACTTGTATGGCAGCCAAACACCACCATTTCTCCTGCACAGAA
>NW_020799095.1:39379073-39436059 GCF_003259725.1 Athene cunicularia
GGGGGGGGGAAACGACGAGGATGACAACAAAAAGGAAAAAACTTACAGATTGAAATAAAAAACAATTTAGTGATTGTAATGTAACAAAACAATAACAGAAAATACAAGCAGGTAATGCACAATGTGATTGCTTACCCTGCCAGCCTGCTCCCAGCCAGCAATCCCAACAGAATGAAGATCCCACCATGCTGACCCAAAGCAAGAGAGAATGTGCCTCCTTTATATACTGAGCATAGCGTCACATGATATGGAATACTCCAATGGCCAATCTGGGCCTCACACTCCAGCTGTGCCTCTTCTCAACTCAAAGAAAGTTAACTCTATCCTGGACAAAATCTGGGTTGGGCACTCCTGCTATACTCTCTCTCAGCTCAAGATAATTAAGTCTATCCCAGATGAAACCAGGACAAAGCCCTTGCAAAAAGTTCCTCTCCAGCTTTCCTATAGGCCTACTGTAAGGTGTCCCTGGAGCCTCCTCTTCTCTAGGCCAAACAACCCCAACTATCTCAGCCTGTCTTTATAGGAGAGGTGCTCCAGCCCTCTGATCATCTTTGTGACCTCCTCTGGACTCTATCCAACAGGTCCATGTCCTTCTTATGTTGTGGACGCCAGAGCTGGACACAGTACTCCAGGTCAGGTCTCATGAGAGCAGAGTAGAGGGGCAGAATCACCTCCTTTTACCTGATGGTTGCTCTTCTCTTGATGCAGCCCAGGATACAGTTGGCTTTCTGGGCTGCAAGTGTACATGGCCGGTTCACATTAAGCTTCTCATCAACACCCTGAAGTCACCCTCAAGGCTGCTCTCAATCCATTCTGCGCCCAGCCTGAATTTCTGTTTGGGATTGCCTCAACCCATGTGCAGGACCTTGAACTTGGCCTTTTCGAACTTCATGAGGTTTGCACAGGCCCACTTCTCAAGCCTATCAAGGTCCCTGTGAATGGCCCATCCTTTCACTCCAGCATGTTGACCATACCACACAGCTTAGTGTCATTGGCAAATTTACTGAGGGTGCAAACAATCCCACTGTCCATGTTGCCAACAAAGATGTTAAACAACACTGGTCCCAACACTGACCCTTGAGGAACACCATTCATCCACTTAGACATTGAGCCTTTGACCTCAATACTTTGAGTGTGACCATCCAGCCAATTCCTTATCCTTTGAGTAGTCCATCTGTCAAATCCATGTCTCTCCAATTTAGAGACAAGTATGTTGTGTGGGACAGTGTCAAACCCTTTGTACAAGTCCAGGTAAATGACATCAGTTGCTCTTCCTTTATCCACCAGTGCTGTAACCCCATTGTAGAAGGCCACCAAATTTGTCAGGCATGATTTGCCCTTAGTGAAGCCTTATTTTCTGTCACCCCCTCACCCAATCACCCCCTCATTTTCCATGTTCCCTAGCATAGTTTTCAGGAGGATTTGCTCCATGATCTTGCTGGGCACAGAGGTGAGACTGATGGGCCGGTGTTTCCTGGGTCTTCTTTTTTTCCCTTTTTAAAAATAGGGATTATATTTCCCCTTTTCCAGGCAGTGGGTACTTCACCGGACTGCCACAGCTTCTCAAATACGATGGATAGTGGCTTAGCCAATTCATCTGCAAGTTCCCTCAGGACCTGTATATGTATCTCATCAGGTCCCATGGACTTGTGCACCTTCAGTTTCCTTAGATGGTCTCAAACCTGATCTTCTACAGTGAGTGGTCCTTCATTGTCCCTGCCTTTGCTTTCTGTGACCTGGGTGGTGTAACTGGAGCACTTGCTGGTGAAGACTGAGGCAAAAAAATCATTGAGTACTTCAGCCTTCTTCATGTCCCGGGTAACCAGGTCTCTCATTTCCTTCCAGAGAGGGCCCACATTTTCTCTAGTCTTCCTTTTATCACTGCCATACCTATAGAAGCTTTTCTTGTTGCCTTTGACTTCCCTGGACAGATTTAATTCTGTAAGGGCTTTAGGTTTTGAAACCTCGTCCCTGGCTGCTCGGACAATTTCTTTGTATTCCTCCCAGAATACCTGTCCTTGCTTCTACCCTCTGTAGGCTTCTGTTTTGTGTCTGAGTTTGTCCAGGAATCCCTTGTTCATCCATGCAGGCCTCCTGGTGGTTTTGCCTGATTTCCTCTTTGTCAGGCTGTATTACTCCTGAGCTGGGAGGTGATCCTTGAGTGTTAACCAGCCTTCTTGGGCCCCTCTTCTCTCCAGGGATTTATTCCATGGTACTCTGTCAAGCAGATCCCTGAAGAGGCCAAAGTCTGCTATCCTTAAGTCCAGGGTAACAAGCTTGCTGTGTGCCCTCCTTGCTGCCTGAAGGATCTTGAACTCCAGTATTTCATGGTCACTGCAGCCAAGGCTGCCCTTGAGCTTCACATTCCCCACCAGCCCCTCCTTGTTGTTGAGAACAAGGTCCAGCATAACACCTTTCCTTGTTGACTCCTCTATCACTTGGAGAAGGAAGTTATCATCATTGCATTACAGGAACTTCCTGTATTGGTTATGCACTGCTGTGTTGTCCCTTCAACAAGTCTCAGGGTGGTTGACATCCCCCATGAGGACCAGGGCCTGTGAATGTGAAGCTGCTCCTACCTGTCTATAGAGAGTGTCATCCACTTGGTCTTCCTAGTCAGGCTGCCTGTAGCAGACCCCCACTATAATGTCAGCTGTCCTTGCCCTCCCTTTTATTCAAATCCTCACCCACTCTGTCTAGTTTTTCTCCTTAAGCTTCACCTCTAAGCACAGAAGCATGAGACACCTTGCTGGGGAAGGCTAAGACAAAGAAGATACTGAGTATCTCAGCCTTATCTGTGTCTGCTGTCTCTAAATCACCTGGTCTATTCAACAATGTTCACCCATTTCCCTTATCCAACCTTTTAGTATGAACATAGTTGTAAGTACTTGTTGCTCATGACGTATGTTCACGTTTCAACTGCATCTATGCTTTTGCTTTCCTAACATTATCCATATATAGCCAGGAATTTTTTCTAAATTACTCCTGTATAGCTTATCCCTGCTTCCTGATCCTGTATGTTGCCTCTTTACATTGGAGCTCCATCATGAATTTCCTGCTTAGTCAAGATGTTGACTATATATGTCTGTGTTTTCCTGAGTATCAAGATAGATTGTTGTTGTGCTTGGAGGATTCTGTCCTCAAAGACCTGACAGTTTTCCTGAGGTCCTTTGCCTTTCAGAGCTGTGTCCCTGAGGATCCCATCAACCTATTCCTTAACAAAATGAAGACTGCTTGCCTGAAGTCTAGGGTTTGCAACCCACTACACTCCTTCTTCCTCAACCTCAGGATCTTGAACACCAATATTCAGTAGCCACTACAGCCAAGGCTACCACTGTGCATCACATCACCAGTCAGTTGTTCTTTGTTATTGAATAACAGATCCAGCTGCGTAGCACCTCTGGTTGTCCCATCCAGTACCCGTACCAAGAAGTTGTTCTTGACACCCTCCAGAAGCCTTATTGACTGTTTTTGCTCTTCTGGAAAACATCTTGAAGGTTAAAGACCCTCTGAGAATCAGGGTCTGTGCTAAGGTGACTTCAAATCTACTTTTTTTTTTTTTTTTTAAATGATGTTTTAATAATCAAAGTTCCTACCAGGAAATAAAAGAAATTTGTTCTAGGGCTGATTTTATTATGAAGGGGGTTGGAATCTGTAGCTGCCATGTCATAGGAAGTTTCGAACCTCTAGCCCATGGGGAAACTTAACACCACATTATTTCTCAAGCTTTCTTGTGAAGTGGGACATTCATGCCATATACTTTCATGCACTTTAAATTAGACTAGGAAAGGAAGAACTCAGGAATCCCCTGAGCACTGTGGTCCTTATCTCTTTTGTATTGAATAAACAGTGCCCAGAGCACTCCCTAAGTGTGTACACTAATTGGACTAACAGTGGCAAATCAGTAGCAAGTACTATGTTTGGCACAGAATTTGTAGCCAGCACTAGGTTACCTTGTTTACAAGCTTAGTATAAACATAAACTTCTGCATAAGACTATTACAAGGAAACCAGGCACCATTCCTGTCACTGCACAGAATACAAAGTGGGGTCTTTATCTGAAAGGCAGTGTCAATAGTTTCAGTGAAATCTTAACAGGCAGCTACTTCTTACGATCTGAATCTTAGTTACATTTAGAAATTTTATTCATGAATGGTACTGTTTTCCTTCTTGTTTTTTTTTTTTCTCCTTTTTTTTTTTTTTTTGGCTTCAAAAAGAAATGAAAGAATAAAGTAAGAAACATTCAAAATAAAATGAAAATAAGACGTGTACCCTCTGGTTTAAACCTATTTAGTTAGCTGCAGTCCCACCAAGACTGAATTTATTCCATTGTTTTCTATTTTCTAGTTTATTCTTTGATTATTGCATTTTATTTTATTTCTTTTAATACATTTTATTTTCATTTTATTCTGCCATGCTTGCTGTTTGTCATGTTTTCTTTCATGTTTCTTCAGGTTTTAGGAGCAAAGCTTGTATATGTCAGAAGAGCATTCTGGGTGTGTTAGAGAAATATTGTAGTGAAGCTGCTTCACTCTAATGTTCTTGAAATACCCCTTTCTTCAGTATTATCTGCTTTGTAGAATTTTCACTTTTATCCAGTGTTTGAATCCTAGACATTTCTTTCCCTTATATACTTTTTTTTTTGGTGGTTTATCTCTAAGACATTAAATAAACAATGTTTCTTCCATTAGACTTCTTTTTGTTTCCAGAAGGATGAAGGTATGAACTGAAGCAAAGGTCAGATGAGACAGAAGGTCTCTATCTGATTTTTAAAACTGATAGTCTTTCTAGGAGAGAGGATAAGGATTCCTACTAAAGCATGATTTTCAGAATGAATTGAGCACCTGAAGCTCCTGATAATTTCAGAGGAATATTTGCATATAGGCATCTCTGAAAAATTAGCACAGTGCCCTTCCATTACACTTCTCCAGTCTGTGCCAAACACAACAGGAACCCAATGGGAGTAAGGAATTCATTGTGAAACAGGTGTACATATGGATTCAGGGGGAAAAAAAAGGAAATGTGTCTGTTAGCACAACATGCTTGCCCACTTGATATTTAGTCTAATCTTGTATTAACTGTTCCTTCCATATGACCACCTTGTTAGTTATGACTTATTTGGCAAAACTACAGTAGATGGTATGAAATAGAGATAGAGTGAAAAAACATATTGAGGGAATTAAAACTACATAACATTGATTAAAAAGCAAACAACCTACACAATGTGGGACAGAAAAATAAACTACTATAAAGACATTTTACTTTCTGTTGACAGTTCAGAAAAGAATCAGGCAGTGCTTCTGACTGTAAGAAATGATCCTAAAAATGAGATATACCAGTCCTTAAGATGGAAACTTTAAGCAAAGAAAACTTACTATAGCATGAAAAGTCAGCAGAATTTGTTGGCTTGACATTCATGGACAGAACCTACACTGAGTGTCAAAATACAAAGAAAAGAAAGAAAGGTCTACACAGCTCTCAGATAGTACACCCTGCCAAAATAGACATGGCAAAGAGGGGATCTTCAGAGAGAAGTGGCTAAAGCATCTGTTTTATTTTAAAAGTAATTACTTTGACAAGCAAGGCATAAAGACTTTCAGAATACTGTCCTTTATTATGACATTATTAGTCATGTCATATGCTATTGGATTAAAATCTCTCTACTTCACTACTAGTAGGACTATGTAGAAAATAGTCCCTTCCTATGGGGCATTTGTGAGACTTGGTATATTTGAAAGTCAAGAGACTGATAAAAGACATCAGTGTGAGAATGTATTGCACATCTTCAGCTAACACAGTCATGAGATCCACATATTGTCTTCATATTTCATCATGTGGAGACATAAAGATAACAATAATGTGAAGATTTTAGAGGCACTAAACTGGTTGTGATCAATATGAGCGACTGGGGAAGGGGAAAATCTGGTATGATGACTTGCCAGACCTTGTCTGAACTTGTCTTGGCCTGTTTTGAGTGTTTTTCCTCCTTGTTAAGCTGTAACATCTCTCTAAAGGCAAGACATCTATTTCCTGATTTGTTTAATTTGTGCTTATCTTTGGATGATATTATATGATGCAGCTATAATTTTTCTATAGGTAGTTTTAACAAATAGTTTTTCTTTGCAGAACAAAATGTGCGACTCCAGCATAATGATGCAGTGTTACAACAATACAAGTCTGGTGTGATGGCAGTGGGAACCCAGGATACTGTGTGGAGAAGTACAGGGTGGTAAAAGGTGGGGCACCGAATGACACTGGAGACCCTGGCGTAGAAAACCCACAATGGTCAGTTAAAAAAATGAAAATCTGGGAGATGAGCAAAACTGGTTTAGGGATAGCAAAGAGAATAAAGAAAAAAGATCGAAAGTAATACCATAATTACTAAACTCAGGTATAATGTGAAGAAAGAACAAGTTATGAAAATGTGTAATCTATAAAATATCCCCACCTGGAGCCTAGGGAAAGGTGAAAGATACCACGAGCAACATACTGCTCCCAGCAAATGAAAAAAAGAAATCTTATCATCAACATCACTCTCCTGAAGGATGCTGTTGACTCACTGCAGCTGTCTTGTTCTTTCTGAGGAAGATTGGCTCTGTTGGCCTTAAGACAGAGAGCTGTGGTTGAAAACAACATATTCAGAGAAAAACTGTAGAAAATATGAAGTTTTGTATAACAATTTTTAACGGTATTATCAATGACATTGGATTCCTATTAAGCAGAGAATTTGGAATAGAAGAATGTTGAATATTTGATGAATTTGGTGAGTGTGAATATTGTAACTGAACTAATATTGACTTTCTTTTTTTTTTTTTTTTTTTTTTTTTTTTTTTTTTTGTATTTCAGTTAGATTTTAGTAGAACTAACAATAAATTCTTGGCTTAACATGTATGGTGTTATCCCCTTTTTACCCATAAGCAGAGTTAAAAAGTAACAAATTAAAAAATTAGATAATGGTGACTTAAACACAGTGTATCATATCTGATCTGTGGACACTCTGTATATCTGTTTTTAGACAAAGCAAATGCAGGCCAGCTTGATATGCAGTGAATATGAATTATACTCCATGGTGCAATTTGCAATCATGGCCAATTCGTGAAGAACAAACAAGTAATTCCACAGCTCATCTGATGTCTGATAACTTGCGGAATCACAGTAGCTGGAGGATTAGGTATAAAAATAATGAAATTCTAGACCAAATCATAGTAAAAGAAAGGTAAGAAAAGGTATCCAATGTACCTAAATCTGTTCTAAAAAAGCATTTACTGTTAATCCAATCGAATGTTGGTATTACTTGTAATATAATTTAATTTTTAGACAATAAAATTCCAACCTAAGAACTATACGACAGTCTCTACAGAAAGTTTTGATTAAAATAATTATCAGTATACATAGCTACATTAGTTTAACTAATTCTCAGAGCAGCTTTGTTATACTTCAGATTTATACTTCAGATGCAGTGTATTGACAGCTGAAAAACTTTAACTTCAGATTAACTTTCATATAAATTGACATAGATAATAAAAGGCATAAATTATGAGTGATAGAATTATTGTGCTCTTATGTTTGTATATTCAATCTTTGTCTTAAGTAAGTGTAAAAGAAGCTTTCCTGAATTGCATCAACAATTTGAAACAATAAAAACTTTTCCCTCCAGAATAGATATGTATTTTGAAACCAAAATTTTTTCTAGAAAGCTTTCCCAGCAGAATGACTAAAACTGACAGTCCTGACCAGGAATCGGTTATATGATCCAGTGCACATGTTAAACTTCAGAACAAAAGTCATTAAAAACACTTAGCACGGAGAAATACCCACAATCACTTTAAATTGTGCACCTCATTTCCATAGAAGTCAATTTCTACATTGAAGTGCAAGAATCAAGTGGCTTAATTGCCCATTTGTCTGTAAGCTTCTGGGATAGAGAATGTTGGTTTATTTAATGAAGAAATACTCCAGAGTAATTTCCCCCATATTTATTTTCCACTGGTGCATATTCATTTGACAGGGTTCTGGAAAACGTAATCTTTTGGGTTGACTATAAAAATGAAATATGCCAACATTTCAGAAGGTGATGGGGAAAAAGAAATCCCTACACAACTAAATGCAAGTACCACATTATACATATTTCCCTAAAGAGGCAGAATTTATTCAGTAATTCCCTACTATTCCCTTTCAACTCCCAGAAAGATGGAGATAGAGTAAAGCTGAATCTTAGACTCCAGATGATTGTACACATGTCCAACATTATATAGCAAAGATAAATTATATAGCAAGGAAAAATAAAAAGATAAACTATTTCTGTGACCAAAATGAATCAGAATATCCTAGCCTAAAACAAAAGCAGAAACTTTCCCCTACAAACAATAGTAAGCGAAAAAGGGATAAAATGAGAAAATAAATCTGAATCTTTGTCTACAGAGTCTGAATCCTTCTACTAAAAAAATAAATTCTCATTCTCACTCAGGTATGTATTCATCCCTCACAGTCAAATGTCCCAGTGATGTTTTCTGATGTTAGGTGTAGGCTGTGCGTGTGCCTTGCCTTACTTAAAAACATGCCAAGAAAGCAGTGTGAAGAAAGGAAGGAGTGTAGTAGAGGTTAAAAAAGATATATATATATACTACTGAGACTTTGTGCTTCTTTAATCATATATGATTCTAATCTGTGTACATGACTTCTACATTTTCACTCTGTAGAAATAAAGAGGTCGTTTTACTGCTCTTCTCTGTTACTGTATCTATAAAACTGATCATCTAGAACAGACATTGTTATGGAAGGAGCACGAGTATAAGGGTGAAAGTATGTGAAGCCTGCCTACTAAAAGATCAGATCTAGCTAATAGATCTGGAATAGTGACAAAAGGCTGTGTACACGCCTTCTTGAATCAGATACATGAATTTAAACACCAAAACAAACCTTGTTTTTTAATAATCCTCTTTGTTTGGAGTTAGATTTTTTTTTTAAAAAAATTATTTTTTATCAAATGGAGCAAGTTCAGTGACTTCTGTTTCCTTGAGGGACCATAGAGAGACAGTAATGTTTTTGCTGATTGAGTAGCTCATTTCTAAACATAAAATAATTTCTGAGGCATGCATTGTGTTCATTCTGAAAACATCTAAATCACTGTTGAATGACTTATATCTGCTCTGCACAAAAAGTCATCAGTATCCATACACTAATGAACCTCAAACTTTGTCTTTCTAGATGATATTCCCATTCTCAAAAATAACATAACTGCCAATAAGAACAATTTAGACAGAGAAAATGAGTCATCATTTTGTGATTTATCATGAATTTAAAAATGTTTAGATTATATGAATGCCATTTTGTGTAAAACTTTTAAGTTCAAGCTAAACACTTCATGTTTTTAACATCAATAGAAAGAAAAAGGTCCCTCTAGAAGGTGATTCACCAGCTTATTTTAGACACTTATCCTAGGCTGAGATGAATCATCCTCTAAAGGTGTCCATGCACATTTCTACATAGCATCCCAGCTTCTGAAGCCAAGTGAATGCATGAAAAAACTCTCAGTTCAGATTTTCATTTAACTTCCTGTCCCTTGATAATTCAAAGAAAAGCTAAAGAACAAAATCAATAATGGCTTATGAATTATTTAAGATTTTTTAAACAGTTGTTTATTATTTTGGGGCAGTTGTCTGGTTTTCAGCTGATTTCATCATCAGAATGGCTAGAAAGAAGATGACTGGTGAGTTCTTCATTTCAGTCACCCTATACCAGCCTTGTTGGGACTCCACTGCATCCAGGACAGTGAGCATAATTTAGCACTAAGAATCGTAATTCTTGGGAAAGTTGATTTTATTTTTTCAAGTTAACAGCTTACTATTAATTACAGTACTATGAATTTTACACACACCAGAGAAAATAACTTATTGCTTGTCATTAAATTTCTCTTAGTTATTGGTAGAGAAAAGAATAATTAATGTCTTTTTGAAAAGTCAAACATTTCTCTAGATGTTAATTAAAAAAGACTCAGTAATTATCATGAGAAATGATAGAATTAGTAATATTTTCTATTAAATCCAGAATCATGTAATTTTATTAACTAGAGCAAATGTAATTTATGACTGTTAGAAATCAAAAAAGCAACCAAACCAACAAAAATATTAGAAAACATTTGCAAGACTTCTTGATGGACAGCAACAAGTCCAGAATTTTGAAATGCTATCTTTATAGTCCATTTTAAAGTATTCCTAAATTTGAGTTGTTATCTGAGAAAGATAAACATGTGTTTATGTGTATGTTATCTTTATTGTATGTTAAGGACTGACCACTCAAGGAAAATGACCTTGATACAATAAAGTATATAACTATGTGAATAATTTGGTTAGAGAACTGCTTTTGGCAAACTGAAGTCATTATCTAAGACAATCAGGTTATACAAGAAAAATAGTAATAATAAGAAAAATAGGTAAGATTTTCAAGCAAAAGCCTCATGAAGCTTGATTATTCATTTTAAAATTTAACTTATATTTGGTATATCCTAAGTAAATGACTTTTAAAAACTTTTTTTTTTTTTTTTCTTTTGGTGTATTGGGTTTAAATACATAAAGTTTTCAAATAGTTTTGAAAGGATCACGTGTCTATAATATTATTATACCACTATTTTCCTAACATATTTTAGGCAGTTTTCTTTTATGAAACTTAGACATCTTTTATTTTGAAGATTTAATGCTATTTCTTTACTGGAGGAGTGCATAAAACTTGTGATGGCTAATAGACAGCTTCTGTTCAGATGGTAGTACCGAAGTGTTCTGAAATCTTTTGGGATACGTTCTTACTATTTTTAACCTTTTGCTCTAAAATGGACTAAGGAATCCACTGGGCTTACAATCTAAACATATTATCCTTCCAGACCAGCTAAACCAAGATCTGTACTCAGGAGAAGCTTATTGCCAGAAAACTAGACAAATTCACTTCATGTTTAAATAGCTTCTAGATTTCTACAGGCTGTGGATCTTCAGCACCTCAGTTTCACAATTAGCTGAGGCATTGCACTTTAAGCAGAAAGAATATGAAGCGTTCCCTGATCCTCAGCAATAACAGAGGTCACTAGCAGTGAGCAAGGCATGCCCTTTCCCAGAAAAGCAATGCTGCTGCACCTGCACTGAGCAGTCTTTGAAACAAGGGTTAATTGAGAGGTTAGTGTGATGATACACTAAGTAGTTGAAGATGATATTGCAACAAAAACAGTCACATATGCAACTAATCTGGTGTAAACCCAAACAAAGGAAACCTTTAATAAGAAAGCAGAGAGCATGTCATTACGTGTGTGGTAGGAATCCTTTTAATTATGCCATGGTAAAGTACTTCCTCTCTGCTATATGCGGTAGGCTCATGGTCAATAGATTCATTGCCTTGTGAATTAAAACCAGATTAGGAAAGGCTACCATTGCATACTCATCTTGTTCTACTAAGATATAATAAGGGTTAATTAGATCTGCTTGTTCATCAAGTGCTACTGGAATCTGTGTACATATGTGTGTGTATGTGTAAGAGGGAAAACAAGAAATAATCAGGACAAACTTCATCTAGAGCCCCTGATTTGGCAGTATGTTTTGTCTGAACATGCAACAGTTACTGAAGTTAAGGAGGTTTTGCATTTGGGAATGAAACACTGGGGTCAGATTTCAATGGATTTCCAGGTGCCTACAGATGTTCAGAAGTGTTTCTAGAATTCCTTAGGCAGGATAAGACTACTTTGATTTAGGGAATGTGGCCCTCTGAGTCTATCTGCAACTTTGGGTGCTTAAATTCTTTAGAAGTCGTGTGCCTGTTTAAGCAGCTTTATGGATGGAGGAGACTCGGGTGGCTGCCTTTCATAAAGCTCCTCTTAGCCCATCCTGCTTCTCTGTCCCATTCTGCCCAACCAAGTCAGCTTCCAGCTTTCTCAGAGCAAGCAATCCTCATCCAGTTCTTTTTCTCAATTCAAAGGGGGGGCCATCTCTCTGCCCAGTTCTACCACACAGTTTTAAAATCATCCTCTTCACTCTGTATTGCCTTAAAATATGGGATGGTGAGATCACAAAGAAGACATAGTTAAGGCTACAACTTCAAGAAAGGGAAATATCATTCTTAGTAAGAAAAATATCCACACTACCTCCACATTGACTTCTTTACTAAAGTTATTAAAATCTTCAAAGTGATAAGGTAATGATTTTCAAAGGGTAATCCACAGACTTACATGTTCCATGGAATATTTCTACAGGGAAATATGTAAAGAACAGTTTTTTGTGATGATTGTTAAACCACACTCTTCAGTAATGTTGGAAACAACTGTTGCTAGGCTTAAATTTATTATTCATGCCTTTGCAGTTTTACTAGAAAATATTTATGGTGCCTACAGATTAGAAGAAAAGCATGAAAATCACTGCAACATGGTATGTATTTTTCAGAAGTTATTATGATTAGTGAGTTTAATGTGTCCTGTAGTATCATCTTCTCAAATTATTAGTTTACTGTCTCAGGGCCAAGGACCCACATAAAAGGGTTCCACATCAAGTGCACACAAAATCTGGTGCCAAAAGGAATGGTTTGCTGTGCATGCACCACATAACTGGTGTGCATTTGCAAAGTAATGCATCTACAGTGCATATTACATAAAGTAAAAATAAAGTTTCCATTGTTCAGTAGAGCCCTTTTAACTCCTTCTGTTAAGCCATAGTTATAAATATGCTTAAGAGTACACACAACATATTTACAGAGCTTTCCAAATAGGATCTTGGCTGGTTTTGCTAGTTTTAAAGTAAATTGTGGGGATAAAATGAGAAAAGACTTGTTATCCTTACTATGCTGTAGCTGTGCTCTGTAGACTTTTCTCTGATAGTGTAACATTTCACCGATAGCAACAATAGATGATCCTGGGTAAAATGGCTAGAGTATGCACAGGACTGGGGCACCTGCTATGGACCTAGTCGTTCCTCAGATGCAGGCAAAGTGACACGAAGGGTCAGGAATCAGGAGATCATTGGATGTCTAACCAATATGAGGTCTTACAACTTTTCTGACAACCATTGTAATAAGATAAAGACTGAAGACTTGAGACTCAAAAAGACCTGAAAGTCTCTTTATTAAGAGACTGAGAGCTGGCACAGAATGTTTTCCTCCATAAGCTTGCTGAGAAAAGCAAAATATTCCTGCATGTTAAGAGCCAGACCTGTCTGTAAACAGGATATTCTCAGAAGAGAAATCATATATGCCCTAAAATGCCCTGGGTTATTCATAGGGTATCCTCAC
The DNA here is from genome assembly GCF_003259725.1 of Athene cunicularia. NCBI lineage: Eukaryota > Metazoa > Chordata > Aves > Strigiformes > Strigidae > Athene > Athene cunicularia. The sequence continues at coordinate 39,392,330 of NW_020799095.1, forward strand.
AGCATCTGAGTTTTGAGAATTTGTCCCTCTGAAGTAGTTTGTTGGCTCTATCCACTGTAATAGAAAACCCTTCATCATACAATATGTGATAAAAATGTAGTTAAGTTTGAATTTAAAAATTTCAGACTTGTGTTTCAGATAATCCTCTTTTAAATATCAACCTTTTGTAAACCAGTTTATTTTCAGCTACATTTTCCATGTGGTCTTGTGTTTCTTTGGATGATACTGAGAAGAGAAAAGCAGTAGCTGAGAGAAAAGACAACATATGTTGTTCATTATAATTTTTTCCACCTAACGTTTCGAACAAGAAATAAAAACCTCATCATAGTTCAACATTAATGCTGGTGAGAGTATTTCTTTTACTAAAAATGGTGAAATGAGGATGCTTGCTTCATCAAATTAGAGCTGTTAGCTGGCCTTTTCCCCAGTTGTGCTATTTTCTGCAGTGTCATTTCTGAAGATTTTAGTCCTTTTATTTGGAATTTCCTTTAAAGAAATCAGGATGTTGGTAATATTTCACTGAATGATACCTTAGTTTTTTCCAATGTTAAAAAAAAAAAAAAAAAAAAAAAAAATGTAGCCTTGGCAGCTGTAGTGAAAACTTGAATATTTCCCTCAGTAGTCCTTTTTTTTTTATTTTTTTGTGCTCGCAGTGTGCAGTTCACAGCGGCTGTGGTTAGAGCGGGAACAGACCGATGGATTCACACAGAGAGGCGCCTACCGGCGGCGTTGGTGGTATAGTGGTGAGCATAGCTGCCTTCCAAGCAGTTGACCCGGGTTCGATTCCCGGCCAACGCAAGTTGCTCTTTTGACACCTTGCTGAGCGGAGCGACTTGGTGACCCAGCGGGTGGTGCCGCCACATCCAGAGAGACCTCGACAGGCTGGAGAAGCGGGTCAACGGGAACCTCGTGAAGTTTAACCAGGAGGAAAGCGCGGAGTCCTGCACACCTGGGCAGGGGTAAACCTTCTGTCCGGGGTGCCGCCCATGCGGAGAGCAGCGCGGCAGAAAAGGCCCTGGGGGTGCTGGTGTGCACCGAGCTGGACGTGAGCCAGCCCTCGCAGCAGAGGTGGCTGAGGGTGTCCTTCCTAGGCTTTACTACACAAAGGGTTGCCAGCAGGTCGAGGGAGGTGACATTTCCCTCCTACTCAGCATGAGTGAGGTCACACCTGGAGCTGTGACTGCGTCCAGCTCTCGACTCCTCAGTACTGGAGAGGCATGAGCTTACTGGAGAGAGTCCAGTGAAGGCTATGAGGATGGTTAAAGCGCTGGAGCATTTCTGCTATGAGGAAAGACCGAGTGACTGTTTAGCCTGGAGAAGGCACAGGGGAGGAATCTTAATGTATATAAATAGCTGAAGTTAGGGTGCAAAGAAGGGTGGAGCCAGGCTCTTTTCAGTGGTACTCAGTGGCAGGACCAGAGGCAATGTACACAAACTGAAATACAGAAGGTTCTGTCTGAACATCAGGAGACATTTTTACTGTGAGGATGACCAAGCACTGGCACAGGTTGCCCAGAGAGGTTGTGGAGTCTCCATCTTTGGAGATATTCAAAAGATGTCTGCACACACTCCTGGACAGCTGGTTCTAGGTGTCCCAGCTTGAGCAGGTGGGTTGGACCAGATGACCTCCAGAGGTCCCTTCCAGTCTCAATCATTCTGTGATTCTGTGATTCTGTACTTCAGGACAAAGAGTCCAGCCAAGGCAAGAACTGAGGGCAGAGGACAAACAAAAGATGCTAGCGATTTCTCTAGGAGTCAGCATGGCACCAGGAGCTGGGCTGTGACAAGACAGCCAAGGGAAGAAGCATTATTCCAACAGAGTAGAGGAATGCATACAAGCCGTGGTTCACTACAGAGCCAGTAGCTGCTGCCTTCAGGAGTCATCAGATACATCAAACTCTGGGTTAATTACCTCCCAGGAAGCCCCACTGTCTCACTGCCCCTTCAGGTCTCTGAAAGTGCCAACCACTTCTGGTGATGCAATTAATCACTGTCAATCACGTCTCAGAATCCTGTACTTGAAACCTGACTCTTGACAACACTTTCAAAGAAAATATTCTATTCCAAAATAATTTTGAAAAGAATTTGTGCTATATTTCCAAAACTTGTTTACATGACAATTGCAGACAGAACCTATTCACACAAAAGGCTCCCATCTATGGAAGAATATTCGATTACACTGAATTTCTTTTGTTTCACTCTCTTTTTTTCTTCTTTTTTCTCAAGAGGGAGAAAATGCACTAATAGGTTTATAATTATCGAAAGAAGGAAAGGGCTAAAGGGGGTGAGCTAGCTCAGGGAGAACTTCTAGCTATTTGCACTTCATAGCTAACTAAGAATGGGTAATGACTAGAATTGCTAGGAGGAGTTAAGAAAGGGAGATACAGGCTGAGAAAATGTAGATAAAATAAACTGGACAGATTTACAAAAGGCTGTTATTTGAAAGAGGATCAAATCCTTTGTCCTTCTTGAAGAGAAGAGGTTCTGGAAAGAGTGGATGGGTGCTATGCCAGCAGAAGGAAATGGATTGAAGATCAAACCAGAGAGGCTTTACCTGCCCAGATTCTCATTGCAACTTGTAGGTTCCTAAACCTAAGCTGATAGGTCAAAATGATTAACCACTCTACTTGAAACAAGTTAGTCTGCTGTCCTTGTTTGGGCCCAGAGGGCAACTGAGCATCACACAGCTACTCACTCACCCCTTCCCCCTCAGTAATGGGAAGAAGAAAAGAAAGCGAAAGGCTCACCAATCAAGATAAGGACAGAGAGGGATGACTCGAACATTACCATCATAGGCAAAAGACAGATTAATTACAGGAAGAAAAAGAACATCAGTTTAATTCAAACACTGACAACAACAACACTTAACAGACAGAGTAGGACAGTGAGAAGTATTACCACATCTTAAAAATACCTTTCCCCCATCCCTCCCTTCTTCCCAGGCTCAGACTTTGCTCCTGATCTCTCCATCTCCACCATCTCCCACTGCAGTGGTGCTGGCTGGGAGAGGGGTTGTGGTCAGTCCCTCATACTCTCTCAAGGCTCCTTCCTTCTCAGTGGGAGGACTCCTTGCGTTCTTCCCCTGCTCCAGCATGGGGTCCCTCTCACGGGAGACAGGCCTCCACAAACTTTCTCCAACATGGGTACTTCCCATAGGCTGCAGTCCTTCTTCTGGTGCAGCCACCTGTTCCAGCATGGGTCCTCCATGAGCTGCAGGTGGGCATCTGCTCCACTGTGGACTTCCATGGGCTGCAGAGGGACAGCCTTCCCTCTCACCATGGGCTGCAGGGGACTCTCTGCTCTGGTGCACCTCCCCCTGCCCTCCTCCTCCTCTCTTCCACTGACCCCAGTGTTTGCAGAGGTATGCCCCTTGCAATTCCTCCTCACAGCTACAACTCCTCCAGGTTCCCCTTCTGAAATATGTTATCACAGAAGTGTGGACACCTTGCTAATTGGCTCAGCTTGGTCTGACCCAGTGAGGCCTGGGGATCTTTGAGAAGCTTCTCACAGGAGACCACCACTGTAGTCCCCTCCCCTGATTCCAAACCCCCCTACCATCCACACAAACCCCACACAACTGCTGTTGCAAAAAAATACTTCGTTGTTTATTTTCTTTGTCTTCTGAAGCCTGGATTCTGCTAGAGGGAAAAATCCTCACATGAAAGACTGGAAAATGCTCTAAAAAGGGATGCTGAGACATCTGAACCCAGAAGAACACAAGTCATGCTCCACTTCAGAGCAAGGCCAGTGGCTGGTTGGAGCAAGGCAAGCGTCACATTCCATAGTATATGGGCTACTCAAGGTCCATTCATAGACACTCCTTTAGACACTTAGCTTTAAGCTGAGCTTTCCGATGAGGTTGATGAGGAAGACAATAACATGAAACTGCAAGAGGGATTTAGTGCCAGTATCCCACATGCCAAATCCAAAGAGAAAATTTTCTTTTATGTCAATACTATATATTTACCTGTCTTTGTAGCACTTGTTCTCATAAACATGTCTGTGCTTCCCAGATGCACTCCCTACTGTTTCTTATAGTTGTGGTCTTCTGTAGTAAATGGAAACAGCAATCTAGGTATTTTCTCATGGCTTACAAGCAGTAACTTTGCTGAAAACCTTTAAGCTATGAGATGCTTCTGGATTCTTTACATTTTTACTGTAAAGGAAGACAATGTCGCCTTTCATTGTTTTTGTTTTGACACTTCAGTTAGAATTGTGGAAAGTCATGGGATGTGTTACTATTCCTGTAGTGTGCATAATGATAGCAGTCTATACTAAATATAGTAAATATACTAAATATACTAAATTTACTAAAATATTAATTTAGTAAATATACTAAAATAATCAGATAGTAGCATTTCACAGTCTATTAGCAATGAGTTGCAATGTAACTTTGCAATCAGCTCCCAAGAAAGGTGCTTTCATCATTCCAGGAACAGAGTAAAAACCACCTTCAGGTGCAACTTCATTATTTCTCTGATTTCTTCTTTTGGGAACAGGAAAAGAACTTACCTATTGCTAATATGGATGGTTTAGAAACAGAAGGTAGAACTCTCCTCCGTGTCCACTTGCTGCAGGAGCACAATGTCTAAAATGTCAAAAATAAATTGTCTCTACAAAACTTCTGCAGCATCCTTATTCAAAAACAACAGTCCTTGAGCTTTCCATCTACAATAATCCACGTGAGTCCACTACTTTAATTATCAATCAATATCCAAACTTTTTTTTTTTTTTTTTAAATAAATTGTTTAAACAGCTAATATGTTAACTGATATCACTCTGCTTCTTTCAGCTTCCTTCTCTGTTTTTATGTATTCACATTTTGGCTTTTGCCTTACAATTAATATATATAATTTTAGAGTATAAAACAGACACATTTGTTCTGTGTTTGAAATATGCTTAGTGAAAGTAAGAGTGAAAATATCTTGGTGCTTGTTGGAAAAGGGAAGGAAGGAAGGAAGGAAGGAAGGAAGGAAGGAAGGAAGCGAAAACGTGCACGTTTGCACTTCCCAGGAAGGAAGGAAGGAAGGAAGGAAGGAAGGAAGGAAGGAAGGAAGGAAGGAAGGAAGGAAGGAAGGAAGGAAGGAAGGAAGGAAGGAAGGAAGGAAGGAAGGAAGGAAGGAAGGAAGGAAGGAAGGAAGGAAGGAAGGAAGGAAGGAAGGAAGGAAGGAAGGAAGGAAGGAAGGAAGGAAGGAAGGAAGGAAGGAAGGAAGGAAGGAAGGAAGGAAGGAAGGAAGGAAGGAAGGAAGGAAGGAAGGAAGGAAGGAAGGAAGGAAGGAAGGAAGGAAGGAAGGAAGGAAGGAAGGAAGGAAGGAAGGAAGGAAGGAAGGAAGGAAGGAAGGAAGGAAGGAAGGAAGGAAGGAAGGAAGGAAGGAAGGAAGGAAGGAAGGAAGGAAGGAAGGAAGGAAGGAAGGAAGGAAGGAAGGAAGGAAGGAAGGAAGGAAGGAAGGAAGGAAGGAAGGAAGGAAGGAAGGAAGGAAGGAAGGAAGGAAGGAAGGAAGGAAGGAAGGAAGGAAGGAAGGAAGGAAGGAAGGAAGGAAGGAAGGAAGGAAGGAAGGAAGGAAGGAAGGAAGGAAGGAAGGAAGGAGATAAAGCGACATAAAGGAGGAACACAAATATACACCTACAGTCATACACCCAGATGCCTTTCTGAACGCATTATTTGACTTATATAGCAATAATATTCTGCCTGATAAATGCATAATAAAGCAGTATATTTTTTCCAATTCTTCACCTCCTCAAAAAACACTCAGGGAATTTTTATACTTTAGCATGTTTTTTGGCTATTCAGAAGGAAGAATATACTTCCAAGAATCTTACAAAAATTCTCTTAACACACATCTTGGCCTGAGATTTGTTTGAACATCAAAGTAAGCTACAAGTTAATTCACTTGCATCCAGCTGCATTTGGTGGTATGCTCATCATATTGATGAGGTTCTTTTCTGTTTCCATCTTTCACTGCTTATGTCAAACAGTTTACAGAGGGGCAATATAAATTTGGACAGAGGACTAGGAATGCCATCAATGAATTTGGTAGTTTACATTGTGTTTGTGTGAGGTCACAGCATGATGTCTTCAATGATCAATGGTCTAGTGAATGCTTTTAAAGCCAGAGGCTACCCTCAATGCCTTTGGTTACTCCATGTTAGGTTATGTTTTATTAGGACGGCTCAGGCTCTTGCATTTTTATGTAATGGATTTGTGACCGTTCAGTGTTTTTTCTGGCATTTTCCCCTACTAATAACAAGAAGTCAGGTGACCAGTAAGATAGATGATATTTAACCTAGCGGTGACAGATGTAGCAGAGGTCAAAGGGTTATATCTATTAATAAACAAAGTTTGAAAGCCTTTTAACACCATCTTTCACATCACACTTATCTGACTTTTTGCACAAGATGACTTCCACAGACTTATTACGAGAGGGGAAAAAAAAAAAAGCCAACGACTTGTTGTATTCTTCTCTTTTTAAAAAGATTAAAATTAATCATTAAGAGTTTTGTGTTGTCTTCCTAAATGAATGAATGAAGTGCTGGTGGTATTGCAGTTAGGACTTCACTTGGATGAAAAAATGTGGTAGATTTATTTTGGTCCCAGTGGGTGCTGACATTTTAACCCACTTATCTCTGATTTATTCAGTCCTTGACAGTCCCGAAAAAGTGATGCATTTTGCCTGAAGGCTCTGTAGGTGAGGCAAATTGACATATGCTTTTTCTTTCTGTTAAGGGGGTGATGTCCTCTGCAGTCCAGTGGATGAAGCAGGGGAAAATGGAAAAGGAAAATGTTCATGATAAGGATTGTTCTTCTTTCAAGTTCCTTGGGTTTGCTGTATAAAACCCCCCTTAGAATTTATCTCATATAAACTCAGCTTCTAAAGGTCAATGTCTAGGTGATCAATAATAAACAACAGATTGTTAAAAAAGGTAGCATGGTAAAGCTAAAAATAACCTGGGATATTTTGGAATCATTAGTTATTTTACCTTTCTATGCTAATAAAAATACTCAGAGCATACTCAGAGCATATATAGATATGACTCTATCTTGCTTAAGACTCGATGGAATCATACTTTGTATCTACACACTTAGGTGAATTCTATTACATTTGATAGCATATGGGCCAGATTCCAAGGTCTGAGGTTTGGTTTTGTGCTGAACCACAGACAGATCCTTGTCTAAAACAGTGTCTCGAACATCAGAGAATTACCATAAAAACAGGTCTGAGCCTGTATTTCTGGGCTCTCTGTGAAGATAGAAGAATCCAAGGGAAAGGGAAATGAGCTCATAGTGTACTTGTAGAGAAATATCTTGCTTCAATAATTATGGGAAAAAGGATAGAGTCCCACCATCTCAGCTGGGAATGCACACAGGAGTTTGGTTCTTTGTATCTTGAAGAGGAGAACCTTGTGTTCCTAGCTAACATACACTGATTGTTGTTTTTTTGTTAATAGCTTGTATTAGTCCTTTTAACGTCTTACTTTCTTAAAAATACGTTTATATATACTCTCATTTCTGGAACACTTCACAATGCACTTGAAATGAGAACCAAGTAAGCTTACCTAAACTGAGACCTACCTAAGGAAATGTACTCCACAGGGAGCACAGAGCTTCTCATCCACAGTATGAAGCATCAGCTGCCTCAGTAACTGATCTCACCTTCAGACTCTGGCTTGCTGGGGAGATGTGTTTTCTTGCCAGTTCAATGTCAAGATGTGCAGAATGAGAAATGCAGAATCAGGAAGGTAATTTCTTTTACTAATGGCCATGTATACAAGACTGGGTTTAAGTCTCCTGCCTTTTTAGCTCTACAGTAGTTAATTTTTGACTGGAAATAAGTTGAGATTTATTTGAAAAATCAAATAAACTTAATTTGATGTCTGTTTTTTCCTTTTCTCATCTATAGGTTAGGGCGTGAGAGGCAAGTGAAGACATAAAGACTTTTTTTATTTATTCCACTGCTTCTTGTAGACAATTACAACATAACAATGGTAATTTGAGCATAAGGCCATCTACAAGAAGGAAAAAGTGATTAATGTTTTATTCTACTACATATGTTACCTTAAGTACTGGCATTTTCATTGTTCTCCAAAGATATATACTGGTTTAACTGAGCATAACGGTTTGCCAACTGCCTAATAGAAACAATCAGTAGCACAAAGAAAGCAGAAGTCCTGAACAGGTTTCCACTTCGTACTCCTGTCTCTGCATTTATGTATTTCTTTTTCATCTGAGGCTGTCAAACTATTTCAGAATTATTAAAGTTAACTGGATTAATCCAGTTTCCAACAGCACAAGGGCAAAATGTACTGTTCATGGGCCACATCCATGTAGATGGCTAGGGCCTGACTCAAATGTCCTTCAAGTCAAATAGCACACATCTACTGACTCCACTGAAAAATGGCTGACACTGTTAGCTGCAAGCACTACCAGAAGAGGAGATTCTGTTCTCTCTGTCTCTACGCTCAGCAAGCTCAGGTGTGAATCTCCGTTTGGAAGACACTTTAAGATATCATTCAATTAGTAATTATTTCTCACTTCATTCCAGAAAGTAATGTTTTATTCTTGCTTGATAAATAAACAGACTAGTAGTATGTTTAGATGGTTTCTCAAAGAACATAATCCTTCTCATATTATTTTCTCCACATTTCTGTCTCATGCTTCAGAACAGTTCAAGTATATTAACTAGCCACAGTAACTCTTTCCTGACTCACGCTGAGTCTTCAAACAATTAAGAAAATGAAACCTGAAATAAGGATTTATGTGCCCTGGATAGCATATGATCATTTTTTAGAGAAACAAAAACCTGCAGCGTGCTTAACCTTTTCTTATGAAATATTCCCAGTCACACCACTGCTTTGTTGCACATATTTCTCTGACACTCCAGAGACTGTCCCAAAGCAAACATAGCATTAATCATTAAATGCTTTACTCATTCTCCAGTCAGTTCACTGGAACTGAGATTTTTCTGTGCTCACATAGGAAAATGAAAAGCATATATAATACCATTGAAAAATCATTCTTGTTTCTCTTTATGCATTCTTGGTAATTTTAGAAAAAACTTTAAGACAGTGAGCCTTGGTAGCTGCCATTGAGAAGGCAGGTATCTTAAGAGAAGCAAGTTCTGTCACCTCATAATTTCTTTCTTCCAGGTTTTGAACTTAAGGTGTCTGTGTCATATTTAAAGGAAGTTTTGTAACTTCCTTATATTAACATAGGATTTAATAATTTTACAGTTTTACTTTAAGACAAACTGTTGATGACAATCATGTACTCAGAAGGTCTTAATGGACATTGAGATATCTTCTCTTTGGAGGCTCATGAACAGGGAAAAAAAAAAAAAAAAAGCAGCTACCATAAAAGAAATGTTTATTAGTAAGTAAAAAAGCATGTTGGCTTAGGTGCTTCTACAGCTCCTATTAGCATGTTAGAGCAATTCAAAGTCTTTAGTGTATTCTGTGAAGTAGTGAAGAACTGTCATTCCCAATTTTGCAGATGGGAGAAAAAAGGCAATGCAGCTATATTTTGTGTCTCTGAGGCATAAAAAAAGGCAGCTGACTGCCTTAGGAAAATCTGTGAACAGCTACTTGAATCCAGGTTTTCTAATCGTCTGACCAGTGGACTGTTCTTCCTCTCCTGCAGCTGGAAAAGTTATTTTAAAACTGCAAATATACCTTTTGGTGCCTCAGAGCAGTTTCCCCTCAGCAACTTCTACCAGTGCCTTGTATTCTGGCGCCTCTCTGTGTTGTCTTAATTTCTCCCTGTGGCTTTGTAGACACCTCCCTCCACTTCTTTCATTCTACCCAGTTCTAGCTGGAATCTGTCCCTGTGCTTCCCAGCCTGCCTTTCAGTGTTGGGAAGAGGAAAGGACAGATCATTAGTTCTCAATGGTTTTCTCAGCAGGTAATCCTAGCCAGATAAATTAGTCCGTATTTAAAGCCCTAGGTCAGAGGGCTTTACTTTGTGGACAGTGGGAGGGTCTGACTTTCTGTGCAGCAAAGGCAAGCCCTTAGAGAATGCCTCTGCACACGCAAAGCTTTTGCTGGCAATTACAGACAATTTGGTGTAAAATTATAGGTCTCGTGTCTTTGGATGAATATACTGAAACAGTTATCTCTCCAACAATTTTGTGGTACAGACATACATTCACTACAGAGCTCTGTGAATCCATGTGAGATTTTCACGGGGAAACATAGGAACATCAAGCTCTTGGCACTCTAATTAGGTATAGATTGTTTTGCTGACTGCAGTGTTTAAAGCCTCCGATTGCCCTTCGTATATGTAGAACTAGTAACCCATTAGGGTCACAATACTTCTTGTGATGAGCAACCCTCTCTAGATTCTGGTGGTTTCATACCAGAGAGAATTGCCTTGCTTGTGTGGGGCAGGTCATTTGGGTGTCATCCCAGTCTCCCACTGTGCTGCTGGAGTGGGGCTGAGGTGCCATAAGGAGTGGAGGAGATCTTCTTTCTCTGTCCTCCTTTCCATCTGCTGTGGTGTGAGGCCTTGATCCAGTTTATGCCTTCCTGAAGCCCTTACTCATGTTCTATGTTAGTAATACCCACCTAGGAGACACAGTGGTATAGCTTGATCAAGGAAGGGGTAAAATAACTTAGTAGCATGGCATTAAACACCCAAAAAATCTGTCCAAAAATCTGGATAAATAACTAGGTCAGTTAGACCTCACGGAGGTCCATGCTGCCACAGATGACTGGCTGCAGGTTTTTGCATGGTTAATTTAAAATCGTATCACTATACTGCTGTTACAAGGAGGGTAAACGCCATAGTTTAACTAGAGTATTATGTGTTGTGAATCTGTCCAGATAATTCAGTTTGACCACCAGTATGGAAAAACTTTTCATTCAAAGGCTTTTGTTTTACATTCTATATTAAGTTTACTTAATATAGATTACCAGATACTCCAGGGGGAATCAGCTGCCATCACTGTTTAGTTTTGTCTTTGCAGAAATCAAATTAAATAACACATCTAAATCCTTAAAGTAAAGTGGCAGTGTCTGTTCTGGCTCCATTTTCACTTGCTCAGCACTTTTTTTAGGAGAAGAAACCTCTTCATGCTTTTTCAGGAATTCTCTAAAGATTAGTTTAGATTCACTAACAAGGGAGCCTGGTGGAAAATCCATAATGTTCCAATTTTCCACTCCTTCACCACAGATGTATTTTCTACCTATGTCAATTATATGCATCAGGATGGATCATAAAATGGTATTCACTAAATTTAATTTACATTCTTTTATATATTTCCAAGTTAGCTTTTGATTTTGATGGAAAAAGACATAACCTTAAACCCATCAAGCTCTTAAAAAATGCCAAATACTTTTTTAAAATCGAATTTATCTTTTAAATGTGAAATATGAATAGAATCTTTGTGGACTCAGCAATGCCAGGATTTCAGTGGTGCACTGAGTGAAATATGTTACTTTTACACCTCATGAAAATGAGTTTAGTCAGGTCTCATCCCAGTCTTGAAAATAATAACCAGACACTGTTTGCCAGACATATCCAGATACAGTAGCTTCAGGAAAGGATTACTCTGCCTTCAAATAGAATCAGTTTCTCCTGGGTCACATATTTGAAGGAACCCAAGATTTCTTGGCTGATATTAAATGGAAGCTCTATCAGAAAACAATTATACTATGCTGGACCCCATTAACTGCATATCCAAAGCTGAGCATTCTCTTCCTTGGGCTTCCTGAAAACTGTTGCCTGCAGTGACCGTTTAAGATAGCACAGATTTGTAATATTAATAAATAATAGTCTGGGAACTTATTTAGCTTAGTTTTTAGAACAGACTTCTGGATCAGAACTGGCACTCATTCATTTTTTTCCTACACAGGCATAAGGGTGAACCTTTGTCATGTTTGCCAATATAGACAATCTTCAACAGTGGCAAAAAAAAGAAAATATATGCAAAAATTAATATTTAGAATGCAGGAATATAATTATTTTTCAAGTGATCAGCATGAAAGACTGATAGGCTTTTGCACATACTCTGGAAAATTTAGTTTGGATATTGCAGCAGCAGCTGGAAAGAGCAGCAGTGCGTGCCCAGACAGCTCTGGAGCCAAAACCAAAATTTTCTGTGCAACATAGTCTAAAAATCTTTGGTTTTGATACCCTTACCGACCTATGCCAAGTGAGTGAGTAAACTCAACCCAGCTAAGTAATGGCAGCCTTTTGCATCCCAGAATGCACTGTAATCTGCCCCAATTTTGGTAAAGAAATGGATGAACACTTTTTTCAGCAGAGTGTAGATATAAGTGACCATAATGGGGCCATGAAGGCTCTGTTATTAGTGATATTTAACTTCTGCTTACATGGACAAGGTCACCTACCACATCCATTTGTTCAATATATTCTATGGGTAATAAAATTTTCCCAATTAAATAATATTCAGCCAACACAAAAGCAGTCTATGGCATCCAAAATAAATATCTTTCTTAGGTAGTCAGAAAAACCACAGGGTGCAACCAGAAGGGAAGCAAAAATGCCTTAAGATATTGGTTGCTGTTGTTGTGAGGTAGAAAACAGATTCTTTAGGGGCCTGCCATTCCTGTAAAAATGATCTTTCTCTTTCTAATGACATCTAGCTACCGCCTTCCCATACTACCTGAAAATGAAAGAGAAACAAAGTAGCTATATATTTCACTATATAAAGAATATGGATATTTAATTAATGCTTTTTCAATGGTGAACCAAATTTTATTTTTGGAAGGAAATAATATGTTTGAAAATATTTGTGTTAGATCTTCAGTCAGTTTAGACCTGTGCTTGTCCACTGAATTAATTTAAGTGGTGCAGACTTTCTGAGAACTGGCACTTTAATTTTAAACCAGTAGCAAAAACCTGCCTGTTCTCTAAATTTATAAATTATTGACACAGAATCAGTGAGACTGTGCAACAGTTAATTGGCCCCTCTGGTCAATTCTCAATGGTCCTGAGAAGTTCATTGGTTTCAGATAAAGGTTTTTGCTGAGCTATAGGCTGAAATATTCCCAGAGTTTGAACAAGTTCATGTTCTTTGTTTGCTTTTTAAATAGCATGTATCAAGGCCAAGCCTTGGCAAGGAACAATAAGGTCAGAATATGTGCTTGGTAAGGAAAAATGTGAGATTTATAATTGGCTTCTACCATGGAATTGGTCTTGAAATACTGTATCTTAAAAAGCAGAGGTGGAATTTCAACTTCTCATAACATTTGCGGTTGTAGATCTATGAATTTATGTGAATTAAGAGTATACATCTTTAGAATTATCTAACTATGTATTTATGTAGCTGATGTTTTATTATTTCTATATCAAGTACTAATATCACACTGTTATGGTTCTTAAAACATCTACACTGATCTCTCTTTTAAATTGAGTAATAAAGTTTCTTTGCCATCACAATTTTCAAGTTTCATCTGGGGAACTTTTCAACAAAACTAAGAATAAATTGGCCAAATGTTTCCTCATATAAACCAATATAAAATAAAATAATGAACCGAGTCTTTCAAACTGAAGATGGAGAGGCTAAATTTTGCTTTCTGTTAACAGGGGAACCTGTACATTATATATAGGTTACAGGCACATTGGCATTTTGTGTAAATCAAAGTTTGTGTTAGTTATCTAGTTTCTGTATTGTATATGTGGGGAGAATCAAACACTTCTAAATGGGAGCCACAAAAGCAATGCACTAAGCAGAGGTACTGGTACTAGGTACAGAGGAAAGTGGAAAAGCTTGTGCACAACACCCCGGAAAGGGTCAAGTCTCTATTACTGGGCCACCTTCATGGGGTTCGGACAGATGAGTTGCCTCTGAAAGTCACCCTTAGCAGCTTAATCTAAACTCATTGCTTTTAAATTTGATGAACGTTAGAGACCATCTTCCCCTAAAGATACAGACTTCTGCAGAAAGACTTTAAGTTTACAGTCAAGAAGAGCACTTTCCATAATTACTTTTAATACTTTTCTTAGAAGTGTCTCTACAGTCCTTCAAATTGAAAACATACCGTCTAAGATATACCATCATATTTATTCACCAAATTAAAAATCTGCTTCAAAGCAGAATGAAAAAACATATGTATTCATGGACCAGGAAAAATTTGGTCAATTCAGAACGTATAGCCTTCTTATTTTAAGTTATGACCAGTTACAGTTATTTCAGAAGCCAAATACTACACATTCTCAGAAACCCCTAGTCAACCCTTTCCATATTTACTATTTATAACCTTTCCCTTTGACATCAGTTGGACTATGCACAGATGTGAGCAGAGAGACTAGTAAATGCATTGGCATGGTAGAGACTTCAAATGAATGAGGATTTTAATGACTGCTTTGAAGAGAGGAGAAGTAAAATAATGGAAATAAGAATTAATATATGGCCTGATCATTATGTTAAAATGAGATTATTAAGCAAACAGCCTGTTTTATTTCATTCAATGGGATTTTGGTAGGGTATGTTATATTCTCAGAGTTGTTGATACAGACACTGCAGTTTTGATAATATGTACATTTCCAGTCCTTTTCTGACACTGTGAAATGTGGTGTTTAGGTTTGGTGTGGCGGGCAGTCTCTTCTGTAAGGATGTGCTTCCCCAGGGTCTTGGCAGAATCAGAGGCACCTCTCTACTCCTGCAAGGTTGCTCTTCCATCTAACTCATATTGTATCAATGCTTCCACAGGGAATGTTGGGTCAGAACACCAGGCCAGTAAGTGAGGAAGCTTCAAGGAGAACCTGCATGCTGGTGATTTCATTGATGTCATGATTTTCAACAAGTCAAAACAGCAAATGTTCACACATAATAGCATTATGGAAACTAGGATTTCTTTTACTTTGGAGCTGACAGATAAGATATGCAGCCAATAGCATGAACATTTGTATTAAACAAAGAAACAGCTTTTTAAAGCAATGAGCTATTAGCTTCTCGTGTCCTGACCACATGCCAAATTAGGTTAAATACATTCTGCCAACCTAAATCCCTTAGGCAGTTTCAGCTGCTCTAGTTACTCTTTGCTTCTCCTTCTGGGGCCAGAGTCTACCACTGAATGTGCATGTTTCCACTGACTCATGTCCAAAGGCAGATTTTGGCTGCTGGGTATGGTTGTGTACTGTAGTGCTACTGGCCCAGAACTGATTTCTTCCATCCAAGGGGCAGCTCCATTGCACTGAAACGATGATACTTTTATTCATGCAGGGTATTTGGAAAAGGAATAGGGAAGAGGAATAGAGAGCAAGGAATAATAGAGGATTGAATTATGTAGCCTGCAGAGAACATTTGACTGTAATAGAGTCCTACTGACCTTTCTAAAATTGAGAGGCTGTGATGCTTTTACAAACTGCTGACATTCGCAATCTTCAAAATTTGGACACTCATAACCCATAATTAGGGGCTTACTAAGGATCTCCTTATGAAGACAAACTCTTGATGAGACACAGATGCTTGTCAGGACCATACCCATGTTAAAAAAACCTCTGAGGAGCTGAATTTGTGTTCTTCAAGGCATCTTCAGGGGTTTTGGCATTTCTAGTTAAAATGCTGATGAGTCTGTGAGGCTACAGACAGTACAAATGAGACAGTAAGTTTATTACCCTTGCATAGCATATTTATAACATTTGGCTGTTTCCATTCTCCTAATTAGTGATATATGTTTGCTTATATGTTTTTTAAAGGGCAGAGAATTCTTGCACATTGGGTTATGTATTTTTAATGAAGCTGAGGGCGTGCCTCTCTTTTCACTTAGAACTGTAGAAATAGGGAGTCCTAAAATGACACACAGTTTGGTAGCATAAACCCAGATTGTGAGCATAGATGGCCTTGATGTGATATCAAAACAAATGAAAGGTGAGAATGTAATAATTTGTTAGCTAGGAAGCTGAATAATGAAAGGGGATTAGACAGCAGGTGTTGGTGGGTGGAGAATAGGGAATATGAGAGTGCTATAGCACCATTTGTTTATGCTGCTCTTGCACCATTAGCTGAGTGTTCCTATTGCAGACTTCTAAACATCTGGCTGTACTGCTGGGGTTACAGGCTACACCCTTGGTTTGGAGGGAAACTGTTAGTTTTGCAGTAGAAACTTTTTGCTCTGTTTCCTTTCCTTCTTACGTACCTTGCTCCAATCTCTGACCTCAAACTCTATCCATTACCTAAAACACAAGAACAGTTGATGCAAATTGCATGTTCAGTAAAGAGAATGTATCAAACAATAGCAAATATAAATGTAGCCTATGCTTTATTCTTATTAAAACTGTATGGAGACTAATCTGTGACCTGACCTAATGGT
This sequence comes from Athene cunicularia, assembly GCF_003259725.1. NCBI lineage: Eukaryota > Metazoa > Chordata > Aves > Strigiformes > Strigidae > Athene > Athene cunicularia. Next base: position 39,408,602 of record NW_020799095.1, read on the forward strand.
CCATCATTTGTTTGCAATTGATTCTGTTAATGGATATCAGCAACACCAGAATAACTGCCATGGACCGAGACACCAGCGTGCTTGGTGCTCTGCAGCCACACAGCAGAGAGGTGTTCCTTGTTTCAGAGAGTTTACACGAGCACAATGTTCCCCTGAGAATCCATTATTTTCTTTATTCTTCTATACTCCAAATGTTTGTGGGTTTTTTTCAGCTTAATAATCAGAAGACTGTCAATACTGACAACAACAACAACAACAACAACAACAATAATAATAATAATAATAATAATAATAATAATAATAATAATGAATGTCTCAAAGTTGTTTAAATTTTTGCAGCATTCAAAAATTCCTTCTTTAAAAATATACATTTTATGGAGATGAATACACTTCTATTTCTTTTAAGCCATCACTATTTCCTCAGCAATGGCACTCAGCTTGTCTCCTGATCTGCATATAGTTTCCTATAAAGAGTATATATTACCATAGCCTCTGAAATGTAGTGGAAAACAGGAGTTTATTTCCAGATCTGGATCCAAATTAAAGGACTATTTGGGAGAAAAATAAATATTTCAATGGTGGAACATTACTTTGGTAGCTAGGAAAAGCTTTTCCATACTTCTGTGATTTAGAAATACCTGCTTGTCTCTGATTTGGCCATACTATAAACACCATTGCCTCTTAGTGACATCTGCTGGAACAGATAGCATTGAAACATGTTTAGGTTTCCTCCACACTTGCTACCTGCCAGTATTTAGCTCTTAAGGGAAAAAGCAACTCACTCTGTATTTCAGAGCAATACTTGGCCAGTTCAGGTTTGATTTTTCCCTTATCCCACAGGACAACTGTTCTCTGCCTTCTTCTTGGCCTTACATAAAGGGAATGACCCGTATGCCAACATGACAAAGATCCAGAAAGTTATAAAAGCTTCATTGTAAGGCTAAATCCTTAACAGGAATTGAAGCAGCTTGCACGAAAGAAGAGAGAGAACGTGCATTAAAGCAGGAAGTCGTTAAAATAATGAATGACTCGACAGAATCCAGTTCTTCTATAGAGTTAATGCATGTTTTGCAAGCAGATTTACATTTTCAAGACTGTCAGTTTAAGTTGCATCCTCCACACGGAATTTCTTCTGCTTCTCGCCAAGAAAACCAGCTGGAGGGGTTTTGTAATTAAATAAGATGAGAATCTTTTCTCTTTCCTTCATGACACTGTTACTGTGCACATCTTTTTACTACTTAATATTGGCTCTTATTGTAGCTGTAATTCTTTAACTGTACATTTTGATATATCTTGTACCTATTGAAGACTTGAACATGTGTATTACTATATAAAAGTAGAGACAGAATTATTTCATAAGTATATCTGGGCATATGTGACTAAGATTTTAAAGTCAAAAGAGAAGATGAAGATTTTCCCAAACTTTTCTTTTTGATTACTCTGTGTTCTCATGCAAGCAGTGTAATAGACTGATCTCTGTGTAAATCAGTGAGGAGACATAGTGCTTTTCTATAGGAAGTCATGGATTTGCTCTCCAAAAATAACAAGCCATCATATTATTTATTTTTTTTCCCCACTTTTTCAGGTTTTGTTTAGGATAACCACCAGTTTAGAGGAGATAATCTAACTCCTTGCTGGCTAACATGTGAGGTGTATAACTCCACTCAAAGACTACAAGAGCTAACAGCTTATAATGTGTATACAAACCTTTAGAGGAAAGGCAAGATTTGCAGGTGAAGGAAATATCTTTTTATTTGATTATTTTCTATGGTTGGGAAAAATTAACCAGCTTTTGGGTATGCAGTCTTCATGTCTGAAGTACATGTGAGTCCTCAGACATATCTGTATCTCTGCATATGCTTCCTAGACCACCTCCTGCTCTTCATATACAGATTTTGACCTTGAAACTTACCAGCTTTGGGAAGTGAAAGCCAGTATTTGCAACTGCCTGCTTGTTATCACCCTACCTGGTAAGATGCATTGGGTGGGGTTTTCATGCCTTTTTATTTTTTTAACATCTACAGATCTGATCTGAGTAGGTCACACCTTATCCACAAAACCCCCTTTATTCTGAGGTTTTAGTTAGGAGTCAAATCTATCAGTGATATAATTCTCTAGATTGCACTGTCATTGTGCTAAATTGATTACATCCTAGGGACTTTGTCAAGAAGTTGATAAAGTAAAACATGTCACCATGTCACTTGGATAATTTGTACTATGTTTATAGGATAATTAACCCCCAGCAGAGGAAGAAATTGGTGTAGGAAAAGGAATTAGATGCCTGTTATATATACATCATAATAAATGAAATGTGTGACTAAACAGATGCATTTTTTGTGACAGTATAATTTGAACCCTTTTATACAGATTCCTGACCCTTGCTAAGTCCAAAACAAAATGCCCGCTCACCAAATTCCAGTTGTTCAACCATTATTGAACACTTCTATTATCAAAGCTTTATGCTGCTGTACTGCGTGGGGTTACTTTACCTTAACTTAGAAAGCCAAGTCTGGAACAAGACTCCCAGGGTTTCCTTCTTGGTTGGTGGGGAAAAAAAAATAATATTTGCAGAGTATGATTCAGTTCACTGCAACACAAGCGAGTGAAAGGAGTGACACAACTCTCTCTGGAAGTGCCTAGGCAGTATAGGAAGTCTGAGGGCATCAGTTTAGACACTTAAAATTAGATGAGAGAAACTTCCCAGTGTACTCTCATAGTAGCTGGCCCTTTCAGTGTAGAAAAGACAGGAGGTTAGCACTCATTTTGCTGTAGATTCCAGTTTGTGAATGTAATGTATTTTTACCCCAAGGCTGGGCTATACTACAATCAGAGAATTAAACAGTATGGGTTTTATCTGGCAAATACATACCTAGGATCTTTTTGTAGTTTATGCTGAAGTCCACTTCCCACACTTTTGTTCCTCTCTATCTAAACTACAGAGAATTAAATGACACCTGACTGCAGTGCAGACACATCTATAGGCAATACTGTGTATCATTAAATACCTGCTTTGTGCATCAGAAGCAGGTCTGATGTAAACCCCTTCAGGGGACTCTTCTCCAAGTCTTTTTTACAGCTCCTGTAATCTGAAAAGATAAGAACGTTCAGAAAATTAGTGTAAAAGAGCTCTTAAATGACAGTATTAATTTTTATTTCTATTTTCATGTAAACCTTAGACAATGTCTTTTCATTTTTACTTCATGAGGCACTGGGCACTCAGGTAGTATTTTATACTGATTTATTTTTGTTAAGAAAGTGACTATTAAACATAAAATATACATGCTATACATTCAAATCAAATATAATGCATGTTTTTCTCTACAATATTGTGATTAAATTACAATTAGTTGCTTGGAAAATGTCTTTGTTTTTAGCTCCTTCCACGTTCTCATCTCAGGAGAATTTTTCTTACACTTTAAAATGTGCTACAAGAGCACTAGTTACTTTTATTCTTTCACAAATTGATGTTGCAATTATTGATAATTTATCATTTTGCTGATTAATTTCCCTTAGAATTCCTGACATATTTTTAGGTTGACTGCAGAACTGTGCTGACTACTCTGAATACAGTGCATTCTTTCTCCAACCACAGCTAAATTACTTTATCAAGCAGGAGATCAAAAAAGTGGCCACTAGGATGGTCTTTTGCTGGTGTACAATTAAAGACTGATCTATATTTTAATGTTCGAGCATTCCCTTGTTTTCTGTTTGGACACAGCTTTTCTATAGGAAATCAGCAACTTGGCACCCCTTGGCAGGATGCCCTGAAAGTCCATTTTGTGCAGATGAAAGACAGGTTCTGGAAGGATATAATTCTTGAAGTATCCTCTGGCAGTCTGAGCAGGACATCAAGATTTGCATGTACCACTATCTCTCGTATTTGAAAAAAACGTTTATTTTTTTCAGAACTTTTGAAATCCTAAAATATGTGTTTTGTAGTGTTAAACATCCTAATTATTAAACTACATGCTAAAGATTTCCCCAGATATTGCTAATGTCATTATTACTGTTTGAAGAAAGTGACTTACAATTTATGTAAATAAAGGTGTGGCTCTTATTGAAATTCAGATCATGTTTTCCTTTTCATTCAACAGAAGCAGGATCAAACTTTACAATTATGGTAACTGTGCAGTCTGAAGTACAATCACATGATTATTTTCTAAAAGTCCAAAGGCAGTTTAGGTGCAACATTTCACAGAATCACAGAATTGTCTAGGTTGGAAAGTTTGCAGATTTTGATATAAAAGGTATATTTTTGCATAGATGATTCAGCTTGATTAGCACTTTTCTGTCTCACCAATATAAGTTAGGGTTCCTTATGAAATGGGGAACAAAAATGGTAAGGCACTTCCAAATTTTCATTTGCTTAGTTTGCTATATTTTGGAAGAGAACTGAAGCTCAGAAGTGGGGAAAAATACATGGCTGGCATTTTACGAAATATAACCTCCACTTTCAGCTTCAAAAGAACTACAGGATTTTGTTTCCTTTGTTTTTGTAAATACCTTCTCCTGAAGGGGACAAAACCAAAGATGAGAAATCTGACTTTCTGGAGGATTAAATATTTTTTGGTTCTCCATTTCTTTCAGATACATGCAGAAGCTTTTCTCAATTACTCTCTGCTAGGAAACCTGTTTTTCCACTTGTTACCTTGCATTGTCTTCCAGCAGGTGTCTTGTCTTCTCAGGCTGACCAAAACTTGCTTTTGCCTCCTATTTCACTACTTTTAAAGCCACCTTTACGAAACTGGAGCTGATGAAGCACACGTGGGAAGCACCAATAATTGTGACAGTTAATTGCACAAAATAAGCAATAGGGTTCCATGTTTTGCTTAAAAAAACCACCCCAAACCAAAGCCTATAAACCTCGAAAAGAAGATTTATTATAATAAGTTACAGATTGCCAGTAATCAAATTTGTCATCATACAGTCTGGGTGTTCAAGAGAGATTATGAAGACATACACTATGAGAACATTTAGACATGCTTGTAGTCCTTACAATATCCTGTTCCTTACAATTTTCTTACAGTGCTTAACAACGTAAGGACTATTTAGGTAAGAGTGCAGTGATTCTTATGTAATGACTAGGATAGGAATCAGTCTCTCTGGTATACATCTGGAGGTGAGGATGAGAGTGAGAAGGAAGTCAAATGAAGTACATTAGTCGACTCATCTTCCCAGACTGAGAAAACATGCTCTTAGTCAACTAGCAGATATAAAAACAGATTACAAAATGGATTACACAGAGATTACACACTTTTATCCTTTCTTTCCAGATCTGTAAGGAAATCTGAAGTAAAGACTGTTTATAGTACTAAGAACAGGAAACAATTTTCATTTAGCTACTGGTAATTTGACAGTTGTTCACCTGACATATTTCAGGTTTCTCATAGGGCAGGAGAAAGGGAATATTGATGAGAAATACTTGAATACTTCTTTATGGAGATTTTCAGACTAAACCATAAAAGGGGAATGTTTTCTTTCTTTTGGACTGAAATTCTCTTGGCAAGAAGAGATCAAGTGACTGTTCTCCAGCACTCTGAGCCAACTTCATCTTTGTGGTGAATCCACTTAAATCAGTGGCTCTTTATCAATACAGATGGATTTAACTCACTTGTCTGTCTGCAGCCAGTACAACTTCTTTTAAAAGCTATTATTGCCAAGTAAAATACAGCTTTAAGAAGGCTCAGCATTTTCTTAAACGGGTAGTTTTTACCAGTGTCAACTTAAGTAACCAGAACTGTGATGAAACATGCCATATTTTTATAATACAGGGCTGTCAGAAATAAAATAAAAGCCAAACCCCCATATCATTAAAAATGTAATGGTTATCTTCATCATTTAGCAATACATTATAGATACTAATCAAACTGTTATGTCAATATACAAAATGCCAATATGTAAATGGATGCTTATAGAGAAAAAATTCCAAACCTGGTGATTTTATGATGCTGTTGCAAACTGAAAATATAAGTATTTTAAATATTTTATCTTATCACAGTGTTAGGTGATCATGATATTCTTATAGAAGCCTGCAGATTGCATAGTTGATCCTCCTTCCTTTGGCAAATAAACTAATTTCTTTCAATTTCATAAAAAAATAGGAATATAAAATTATTATATTTGTACCTTACCTGTACCTACACTTCATGGTATTTGAGTTGTATGGTTGTTGTAGCTTGCTTTCCCAAGTCCAATGTAGATCTGCTATTAGAGAAAATAAGTGAGGCATAGAAGAGCTGTGCTGCTTTGGGGAGAGAGGTAGAGGTAGCAAAAGAGAAGCTAATGAACAGCAGATTATTTAACACAGATTTTCAGCATCTACTTTGTTGTATGATGATCTGACTCCCTGGATTCTCCACCTTTTCCTCATCCAGAATGCCACTTGTAATATGGAGTGCAAGAAATGCATAGATAAGTTGCAAAGGAGATTTAAGAATAAAAGATACAAAAAAGCGTAAGAAAATCAATAGTCCTTACAATCAAATGAATAGGTTTTTTTCTACATGCAGAACTAAGATTAAAAACCATATAAATTGACAATCAAAGATTGTTTAATTTGTAATGATGACCTTTTTTCCACAAATTTCTAGTAACCCACCAGTATCCCTCAAGCTGGAATTTCCTATATAACTGGGATCCACAGGTTACTCATTTTGCATCCACAGAGAAAAAATTAAGATAAAGAAGACAAAAGTTAATTATAATATATAGTCTCGGTCATGGTAGTAAGAAAATTGTCAGCAGATTTCACATTCTTTGTTCATTAAAGTTAAAATAAACTAATATTGAAAGATTCAAGAAATATTACAAAATCCCAGAAACTTCTTATGTTTAGGGGTCTGCAAACAATAAGAAACATTCCAAATGAAGAAAAAAAGATTCCTGAAGTTGTGATAATTCACCACTTAGAAGATTATATGCATAAGGTTCAATTAGTTGTATTTGTGTATTGGGTCAATTTTGCTAAGGTAGATATCTATCATCTGACTTGCTATCTTGCAAAGTGTTCTGCATTGTATTGTTCAGTTAATTTTGATGTGGTTGTAACAGTGAGTTTTTAATCCACATGTTCGCCTATATTCACTGCAATATTATCAACTAGCAAGGGTAACTGGCTAATTATTTCTAAATATTGACATAACACTCTGTTGTAATACATTCTTGTTTTACAAAGGTGTTTTTTCTCAAGCATCATTATTAATTTTGATCTTCAGTACTTATTTCCTGATTTGTTTTTCTGTGTAAAAGAACATCTTATATTTTCTCATGGCTCAAAAGTATTATTACGGAGTTGAAATAACTCCAAACAGAAGTTCAGGACAGAACTTCAGTTTCAAACATCTTGAAGGGAAACCTGCTTTTTACAACAGAAATAAACTTGAGCTAAATTGTTGCCTAAAATCTGCTTTCTAGTATTTTGACATGAGAATGATGTATTGCATTGAAGCTAGACCCAACATGACAGTGGAAGAGGAATTCCTCTCAACCTGGTTAATTATCACTTGCCTTTATTCTTCCTGCTTTCAGTATATGAATGCTTGGGGAGAGAAAACTCCATGTAATCCTGTGGAGGCATTGTTTCTTACTTCAGACCATAATATGAATTACATATGATTAAATACCTGATCCACAGGACATAGTCAGATCTTTTGGGAGGTTTAAATGTGCCTTATTTTATTCTGCAGGTTTTTTTCCTAAGTACATGTAAATATGGGAATAGCTATATTGGAATTTACTCCATCATTCCAAAATCTTAGCCATATCAACCGTCTATAAGTGATGTTTCTGAGGAAGGTGACATGAAGCAGCAAGTAATCTGTTCCCCCACATTAGATCACAATAATAGTTACATTTGTGAAGCACAAAGATAAATGCTCCTTTTAATATTTTGGGGGATGATTATTATAATCCAAGGTACTCCTGATAGTTCTGTACTTGTCTGTTTTCTCAGTGTATTTCAATGTGCTTAAATTCTTAAACTCAACAAATTTCCTGTAACAGAAACTCTTCATTTTAATCATTTTTCTAAGGAAAGCAAATCCAGTTTTGATTTTCTGAGAACAGGATTTTTCTTATTGCTCTTTTGTTATTTCACTTATTTTTCAGCAAACTGAGATGGGATAAGCAGTGTGAACGTAGTATGTTAGCTGAAGATATACCTCTGATATCAAGAGAATTATCTTTTTGTTTATTCTCTGCTCCATTCCTTATATAACTTAATGTTTTGACAACTTAACAGTTCTCACCAAACAGAGGGTAACAGGATTCAAACAAAATCAATTAACACTTAAATTTTTTCCCATACTCCATCTGTTCTTGTAGTACAGGTACAAAAGCTGATATTATAAAAAGACTAGACTATAAAATTCAATTTTATTTACTTCTATGCACTGGGAACCAGCAGTATTTCTGAACATTTCTGTAGTGGAAAAATTTGTGATTTGTTTGATCATATATATGAGTCCTGCTTGAGTCACTAAGGTAGCTAAAATCAAGCCAATATCTGTAGCACACTCTGGAATTTCTTTGAATTTCCATGAGTTCCTTCTTCCTTTCGGGAACCAGTGTATGGGTGACTATGTTACCTAGCAGACATAGTTTGTGTCTTAAAATAGTTGAAAGAAATCAAAACCAGCTGATTATGCTGGCTGCAGCTGAAGCCAGAAGATTATCTTTCTTCAACTTATTAAAGTCAATCAGCTTTTTAAAGCAACTTTGGGTTTTCTTCTATCAAATGTAAAACCTGACATATCTGAATGATCAACACTGAAAGATTAATGATAGGATTTCTTTCCATCTTCAATTTCCAAACTTCATGAATTCAATGTGTATTGAAAAGACTGGGAATTATTCTGTAATTATTATATAATATATTAACCTCAGAAACTGGACATAAAAAGCTTGCAGTTTTAAGAATTGCCTTAGGAAGCCAAACCAATGTCCATAAAATGTCAGGCAGGACTTTATTACTTCTAAGAAGCATGTTGTAAGTCATAAACAGTACTTTCATATGAACAAAAGAAAATTTAGCTGCTAGTACAAAGAATATCATATTTGTTTCTTATTGTTAGTATTGTAACTGGTTGGTTGTGTCTATCTTTGTTTCTAAGATATTGATAAAATTAAAAAGAAATCCTATCTGCACTTGGATATATTTTCATCTTTTGTTCTACTTCTTATCACCTGCTAAGCTATTCATTATACAACTGTCTAGTAAGACATACACGGTAATTTAAGTATTTGTAGAAATTCCTTAATTTTAAGTTAATCTGTGACTTAGTGGAGCAGAAGTTTCTTTCATGTGGTTAGACAGTTGTCTTACCCTGGTATCTTTCTAATGTTTAAGGATAAAAAGAGGCTGTGATGTGGCGCCTCTTAAGTCAATAGACTTTTCATTGATTTTGATGGGCTGGATCTCCTTGGTTTTCTGGGTTCACATTTTCTAGAACTAGTTGAGAGACCTGATCCATTATGCAGTCTTTTCTGTTTCCCTTATCTTCCCTTATCTTTTCCCCTCTCCTTTATCACAGTCTGATTTATGTTCTCATAATAGGACATCATGGTGTTTTTTCCCCACTCCCTCTTTGAACTGTCCTTTGTTCTGAGAGAACAGTGCTAGTTATAATTATACTGAAGTTTTGTTTAAATTTGGGTGACTGATGAGAAGAATTACCGAAGAACATCCCCAGTGTGTGGGGAATGGGTGACAAGGCTGGGGATACAACTCCACTCTCCTGCATGTCACCATACCTCAGTGGCAGGGATTCAGTCTCATAAGCATAAGGACACTCACAGAGTTTCAGAAGAAAAGAACAGGGCTTGGTAAACATAGCACTTACTTAGTATAAACATGCATTTTGTTGACACAAATTAACTTTGTATTTGAGCAAAAATAATTTTTATCGAACACCATTAGCAATTAGTGTGATGTGACACAAGGAAAACGATTGGATTCAAAGGAATATTATCTGGCTAAATCACCAAAAAGGGATTTCCTCTTCTACATGGTTTATTCTAGCATTTAAAGGGAGACTAACTTTACCCACATAAAAGTTCAGCATCTATTGGTCCAAATCCCTCTACAGACAGACCTGATGGAAAAAGAAAATAAAAATCCTTTCTACTATAAACATCTGGCTACAACAGATGAATGATTCTCTTGAAGTACATTACTATCTGCGTGGTCCTAAGGGAGCTTAGGAAACTGTCTTAGATCTCATGACTTGAAGTTTTAAAAGATTCAGGTTAGGTGAATACTTCAGTTTAGATTAATCCTTATTACAGCATAATTTTCTGCCTATAAAGGTACAAGCCTCTTCAATAGTAATATATTTATGGGACTTTGGTGGGTCTGTGTTGGGAACAAAGAAAGAAGTCACCCTTAAAAATGTGGAAGGGTTGCCAGCAACCTCCTGAAACTTTTATATTGATGGCTGTTGCTGATGCTAGTTGCTCTTGCATGCTCCCATACAGCTCATGATTATTATTTTCCATACATTAGGACAGAAGTATAGAACTCTCCAGTCTTCACTGATTTCATTTATAACATTTCCAGTTTGAACACAAATAGTAAAGATATTTAACATTTTCATGTCAGGAATGTTTTTCAGGTTTTTCATCTTGAAATAACTTCGCTTACAAAGTGTTTTTGAAAATATTATAAGCCTGAAAATCATGGCAGTCTAACATTTTAAATTTTTGGTTTTTAATCATTCTGACTTTTTTATTCCTGGAAATTATATTTCTTTGGAAACTCTTTGGGTGTTTTTTTTTAAGAATAAAACTGATGCTGAAGCTGCAGATCTTTCTGTGGAGTGGAAATTTCAGTGTCTATATATTTCTAGATTTGTCTGAACTATGTGAGCTTTTGACAATACTTTGCCTCTGCCATTCAGATAATTAAAAATACATAGCTTTCAAAGAAGTGTAGTTTATTCATATTTTCCTCTTCAACCACAGTGAATCAGAATTATGCTTTGTGAAATAAACTAAACTACAGATATTTCATGTTTTTATAGCCCAGAGAAGAATCATATAGAAATACTTAAATCTCTTCTTTATAAAGTTATATTCTGTACTCCGAAGGAGAGGGTTTTTTTTTTTTGTTTGTTTTGTTTTTTTTTTACATTTATTCATCTTATTTTGGGCTGCCAGAATGAGAAGGGACAAAAGCTGCAATTAAACTCTACTGTTCCATGAAATAAAAAAAAAAAAAAAAAAAAAAAAAAAAAACTATATTAAATCCTCAAAATAACTATGTTGACTGCCTACTTTAATTCTTGTCATCAAAATTACTTAAAAGCTGCTCTGGTAGCATAAACAATTCTTCAAGGAATTTACATATTCCCCAGCATGAGGAAATCCATTTAGCAACACAGAACACAAGACGTCAACACTTTTCAATCACATGCTAATTAAACTGAACTATGTTTGCAGAGTAGATGTGAACAACATGCATAAAGAACAGCAGCCTCCACTACCATTATTTTTCAGAGTGGTTACATTTTAGTTCTAGTCTCTGATTTAGTCCATGATAATTTAAAAGGGACACAGACCCTTTCAAACAGTCACATTTATTTTATGGAAATACATGAACAATATTCTGCTTTGAAAACATTTCTGTTTATAGCTCATCTTATTTTTCTTCATAAGCATTGTTTTACTTAAATGCAAGGACCTTTGTTGATAATAAGTACATATATAAGCATTTCTTTTTCTTTAACTCAAGTCATAATCTCTGTTTGTGCTTGAAAAAGACCCTTTTAATTATCAGGTCTCTAACAGGCTCCTCTTTCATCCTTCCCTGTCTCTCCAACTTCCTTTTCTGTAAAAGGTGTAATTCTATGCTGTGTAAGAACTGTTTATTCCAATAAAGAGCTGATTTACTTGTTCCTGGGACCTGATTATGTTGACATGAAAGTTCCTGTTATCCTACTTTAATTATATAAATTTACAGAACTTAGACTTAGTTTAAAGGAGGTTTAATTTGAGATCCTCTTGAGTTACAGGCTTTGCCTGGGCTTCACATCTGTGAATAAAGACAATCTTTTGGTATAATTTCCTCATGGTCACATTGAATTTATATATCCTTACTTTTTTGTTTGTTTGGTGGTTGTTTGATTGTTGTTTTTTTTTGTTGTTTTTGTTTGGTTTTTTTTTTTTTTTAAATGGGCAGCCAACTTTAACAGCTGGGATTGTATTTTTGCTTATGGAGAATAGCCATGTCCTTGGCTTGTCTGAGTTTTGATTTATCCGCAGGCCTGCCCAGATCTACTTAGTGCCTGCCCATGGGCACTATGCTTCCGGGAAAAAAAAAAACAAAAAACAACAAACAAAACCCTCGAAGCTTTTCATTTACAATTTGGCATTGTTTTCATAATCATATTGTTGCTGCCTCCTTTTTAATTTACTCTTGTCCCTTGTGGCTCTCTGGCTGTATGTTGGAAAAGTCCTCCATTGCACAAGTAATCCAGGCTGATAAATGTTCACTGTATGTTAATTTACCTAGAGAGGACATTACACAATTTTCTCCATAAATAACTTAAAAAGCATAAATAGGGTAACAGTTCATAGATTAAGTCCTCAATTGTGCTATAGGAACCCTGGAAAACAAAAGGAAAAAATCTTTGCAAACACTTTTCTTTAAAGACCATAAAGTACAGGTGCCATTTAATTGTGTAAAGAAATGGAACATTGTACTCAACAAAAGCAATGAATACAAACTATGAACTTTTATGCCTGACAGCCTATGTGTAGTAATTAATTTTGAATATAAAAAGATATAGTAACTACCAGAGTAAATACATAAGATGTGATTTTAGAAGGTGAAAAGCATCCAGGTCATTAAACCTTCTGGAAATTGCCAGCAGTTCTGAACTGTGGGTGTACAGATACACATGACGGAGAGGAGAAAATTAGAATTGTAGCTCTGAGAATATATATCAATAATTCACTGTCAAGCAAAAGCACACAATTAGCTGTTCTGCTGTGGTCTGCTTCTACTCAAGCCTTTACCAATGACATGGATAGACAGAAACCTGCATTAATCCCACAAGTGGCATGAAGGTGAGAAAGACTTTAACATACATTGGGAAACAAGACTGGAATTCAAAATGGCAATAGCAGACTGGAGAAAAATAGAATGAAATGGAATAAAGCACAGTGGAAAATGCCCTATTTAGGAATCATTGACTGCACAGTGTAAGTTGGAATGAAGAATCAGGGGTTACTTTACTTCAGGCGAGAAGGTGGAAGATTAAATCATGAGCTCAATATGACATTCATGGAAGAACGGTTGAAGCATGAAGCGGGAATGACAGTCGTCTTCAAAACTGTTGTAGGAGAGAAAATAATACCCTTTGCTCCAGTCCATGATGGCTATGACAGGAAGATGTGTGCTTAAAACAGATCAAGAAATAGACATAGTAGGTGTTGGAAAAAGAGCCAAATGGTAAAAAGCCTGGAAAGACTGGAAAGAATCTTCAGAGAATTGTAAAGTTTCCAACAATGGAGTCTATAAAACTGTACTGAAGACATATTTTGCATGTCATTGAAAGTGCTTTATTGTACAGGTCTACATGGAGTAAAAAAGCCATTTTAAACAATTCTGCTTTTGATTTCATGTGGGAACAGACACATACAAAGGTTCTGCCCACCCCCCGACCCTCCACCCCCCAAATAACAACAACTAACAAATCCTTAATGCACAGCATTGAATGAAGACAAACTCTTTGAATGCAAAGTTATGTAAGGTCTGAATTTCTCCTAGATTCTATCATGGCTATTTAAAGGTTGATTCTGTCTATATAGAGGCTGAAAAATGCATTCATAAAAGTTTACAGCATTGGTTCTAACATTATTATTTCTGACACTTTGAAATTTTGCTTTAAAATAATGAGACCAGATTATTGCCCTGTACAGCTACACTCCACTGAAATTACACCAAGGATAAAGTTGGCCCAACATTTTTTGCACAGCCCCAGATGAAGACTTCCTCAGCTACCACGAGAACTGGGAGGGGAAGAGGGGGAAAGAACAGATGTTGACTCATTATTCTTTGGGGACTTGTTTGTTTTTCATGACATCAAACAATTATGGAGAATTCAGCTGTTGTTAAGGCAGTTTTATTTTAATTGAATATATAATTACACAGAAATGTTGCTTTGGAGTGACATTGCTCTTTGAGAAAAGAATAAAAATCTACAGGATGGTGGAAGCACATTTACGAGGTTCTGTTAACACAGCACCTTCACATAAATGAACAATACAATCTATTTTTAGAAAAATTGCAATTAGTTCACTTTTTTTTTTTTTTTTTTTTTTTTCATGGATAGTATTGTGATAGCAAATCTTTGGACTTCTGCTGGCATGGAATCTTACATATGTGCTACTGACACATAAAAAATACCTTTGTGATCTTTCTACAATCAGTTCCTCTCCTGGACCCCTGCCAGATCTCTGTAAGTGTTTGATGTTTCATCCATATCCTTGGGGAATACCTCTCATTCACATTATGGTTACTTTACATCATTGTAGCATTATAAAGGACCTTTAAAATATCACACATTGTGACACTTTCCTGTGTCTCTGTGGTGAAAAATAGCCTTAGTGCGCAGAAAAATTAAATTTTAAATACTAGGGAGGAACTTTTCTCACATATTCATGGCTAGGCCTGGGAGGTGTCTGCTCTACCACATGTAAAGTGGAAGGAATATGTTCCTTCACAACTGTGGACCAAGTTGATAATGCTGCAGTAATCACACAATGCCTCCTCAGTGGAAGTAGATGGGCTAGTTCACTCACAGTAAAAATGATCAAATTAATGTTGTCACTGCACAGATTTCCACAGAAAGATGCAAGGTTATTTTCCAACAGGAGAAATTATGAAAACAAGTGTTTTGTGGGCAGTGCCCTTGAAAAAAAGAAAAAAAAAAGAAAAAGAAAAAAAAAAGGTGAAACCAATTATTTCAAGTTGTATTTAAGTTTACAGTTTTCTTTGGAAAATATCTGCCACTAGTTAATCTACTGACAGGCATCAACTGACTGCCTTGAGGTCTTCCTCCTGCAGAGGATACTTACCTGAAGGATATCAGTCTCATTAAGCTTATGTTGATGAAAGTGGTGTCAAAACTGACATAATTTTTACCTATAGTGTGTGCATAAAAGGTCATGATAGGAGATTGAAGATTTTTGCGCTTTTACTGTTTCTGACAATATTTTAAGTCACTCTTCTAATATAGCTATCTTTTTGTGTTCAGGACGTTATAAATAATAATATTTCTAAGACACTACTACATAAACATAGCCTTCAGGCAGCAGGCTACTCATGAGACTTTTGAATGTTCACTGGAGTGCAAAATAATGTAAAAAAAGGAAATAATTAAAAAATAAATCTATTGGTGACTGTGATGGATAGAAAGAAGATGTATGATTTTTCCCACAGCTTATTCTTTAGTGCTGTTGACTAGGAAAAAGCAGATAAGTTTGGTTTTTTTTTTTTTTTCTCAAAGGGCATGGTGTCTTTGTGTGACATGAAGTTATTAAAGCAAAACCAGGTATGCATGTCTTGAAATCATTCTCTGAATGGAAAGCATGTATCTTCAAGAAACTAGATTCCCAAAATATTACAGATACTTGCTTTCAATAGTCTGGTTAAGTCAAGTGGCATGATGAGAAATAGATCCTATGAAAAACAGTACTGTTTCCTAATAAGGAGAAAGGCTCCCCAGCTGCTTGGAGATATATGATAAATAAAGCCAACCACTTCCTAATGATTACGTTTCTCAGGCCCATAAAGAGAAGACCCTTGTTAACTAGACAGACATCATAAGACAATGTTGTCTAAAACCTGAGCTCAATGAAGTACTGGAGTGTGATACTTGACTAATCCCTTTGGTCTTTATATTATGAGAGATAGATAGGAAAGCATAGTTGTGAGAGCATGAAATCTAGCATTTGGTTCTGCTGCATTCAACTTTGCTAAATAAAAGTGTAAGTCACAAGCAGTAGTAGTAATAATAATAATAATAAATTATTATTATGATTTTTGTGAGCAGTAGAACTAACTAACTAAGACTAAGCTTTATCAGTCTTTGTGACCTATGGAAATGTTCTGCAGCATCAAATAAGGTGCAAGCCCTGACCAAAGTTTTGATTTCCTGTGGTGAATTGACATTGCCAATGTCTTTCCTCTGCAGAGTCCTTGTTATCTAATAAAGTTAGTGGTCAGGCTGCACTCTTCTCTACTCAACCACTATTTACATGAAAAAAAAAAAGTGCAATATATTTGAGACTGGGGCTGTTTTGTCACATCAAGTTGAAACATGCTAGTAGCATATCCAGTCAGCAAACCATCCAGATAATCATTTCAGACACATATGCATTTTTGATCTTCTAAGGGAAATAGGCATAAAACTCAATATCAAACTAGAGTACAAAACCTGAGATAATTCGGTAATAATTCAGATGAGCACTTGGTGAAGATTCATAGGTGCATATTTTTCTATCTATGTATCTGTCTATGTATCTCAAGCATTTTTGTGCATTACACTCGCAGGGAAGTGTTATTTCTGGTATACACATTTTCTGGGATGAATGTCTCATAGTAAATCCTTGTCCTTAACCATGTGCTGAAATCCAAACCACACAAAATGCCCATGTCTTTTTAAAGCTTTATTGTCTGGCATCTTGGTTATTGCACATTGTAAACTAAACACTCTATAAGCATTTTCTCAATTGGGCTGAAATCAATGATGCTCTCCAGCCTAAATATATGCACACATGCATTCATATTTTCTTAATAATTATCCTTGACTGAAAATACAATAGATGTGACAGATTAATACATGTGGACACAGGCAACTGCTGGCTGACCATATTGCTCTCATAATAGGTTGCAAAACAAATTATAAAAATGTAAAATAATTTTATCTGCTGTCAGTCATGTCACTTCAAACTCCATGATGTACTGAAGATACAAATCTTTCAGGCTCTGTAAAGACACAAAGTCAAAGCAAACATGCAGAAGGTTGTTAAGCTAATTTTCATCTTTCATTAATGCCAATGTTTAACTAATGCCCTGGTATAGTGTCAGGAAAAAACTCTGCTGGTGTTATGAGCTGATGTACTAATAAAATGTGAACTGAAAGCCTGATTTTGTTTCAGCAATAAGGACCCTGTGGTATTCTTAATTATCTGGAAAGTAACTATGACTGCTGTCAGCAGCATGTGATGGCCAAGATGAACAAGACTTATATCACTTTTCCTTTGTAGTCAATGTAATAATAATGTTTTATTAACTTGCCTAATGGATGTTATGTACTGTGACAAAACCATATTTGTGCCAAATAACTCCTCATATTTACCAGTTCCATTGTATATGAATTCTGTGTAAGCTTTCAGTCTTCAAACGTGGTGTCCAGAAATCAAGACATCTGAAAAAGCTCAGGTTTTACTTATATAATCAAGTTGGGTTGGATGAAACAATTCAGCCAATTAAGAGTTAAGCCCAATATGTATCAAACAGTTCTGGAGGCTTGTATAAGTTCTATTAAATTTTGTATTTAGCAAAGCAAGAGCTTCACAATATTTCACCAACACTACACTTCCCCCTTTTGTCTGAGCCTAGAAATTAAATGCACAAATATAACAAAGTTTTCCGGTATCTCCAACTCAGATAGAAAAGAGAAATTTCACCAGAAAGTTGCTGCTGGAAACTTGTTAGCCTGATTTGCAGATTCCAAAGTAGAATTATCAAAAATTCTAAAAGCTCTTTTCTCAAATTAAGCCTTAAGAAATTTCTTGCATAAATTTCCACATTTTGTTAAGAGAATAGCTACATACATGCATATCAGTTTAAATGTGATTTTCCACATATACCCAAACAACTGACCTCTGTAAATGCTTTGGATATTTGAGTCCACAAGTCAAGTAGGCACAAAATGTTCACATACCTTCACATAACTGGCCGAAGAGAAGTTCATTAATTCCTTTTACCCTTACTTACTCTGCATACTTATCAAACAAATAAACATGGTTTATTTGACTGGGGTTAAAGTAATCTTACAAAAATTTCTTCAGATTTTTAGCTGGTGCTTTTTTTTCTCCCTTTCTTATAATTTGGATTAAAAGTCACCTCTAGTTGGTGTGATCTTTAAGGAAGACGTCAGACCTGTGCTTCACTCCTGCAGAAGTTAAACCCCAAGAAAGCCTACAAAGTGTTGGATTCCAAGGGCATTAGCATTAATGCTAAGGACTAGAGTAAAGCAAGGACATGCTGAGCCCAATGAAAACACCAATTACCTCAACCAATAATAAAAGTAAACCAGTTTGTTGGGAGTGAATGGAGCATTGTTGAAATCATCATGACAGTGAATGAAGTGGAAAGAAAGCCTATCTTAGGATGGTTTATCTCCAAGTAAATAGTTTGCTCTTCTTTTCATTTTTTTGTGTTTCTGCTGACATCTATTCTGTAATCTAAAGCCAAATTGTTGAGGTCAATAGCAAAGATTGCTTGTTGATTGGAAAGGAACATATTTCAGAAACTACTATTAATAACAGTGCTAGAAGGCTCTTCTATCAGAGCTCAAGGACTACAGAAAATTTCTTAGTCAGACACTAAAAAATAAAAACAGAAACAGATTTTCTCTATGATTGAAATTAAAATAATTTTGCATATCTTCAGTGCTGAATTCCACTTACATGAATTCATACCTGAAATACATACATGACCGAATTCCACATGCATGTTGCATCTTCTGTAAACTAGTAGTAATGCAAAGCGTGACATTAGTTACACTACTGTGGATCAAAGAAATGTCCATGTCTCCCCTTCCTCTTTTTACTTCACAGATTTGTTAAGTCTGAGACCATTCAGTATTTCTTATCAGATAACCCAATGTCTGTCTCAACTTGTGTTTTTGAAACTGCTTTTTTTCTCCCTTTGCCCTGTTAACCATCTACTTGAATACTGCTAGAGTATATCCTTTCAGTCATGGTATGCCTTTAGCATATGATCCCTGGGCTTGTCCTCCACTTTTCTAGTGGTTTGTTTCAGAGGACTTGTATTTACATAGGACAGACAAACAGTGATCAGAACTTTCCATCTAACTTTTTTCCACTTCTTCTCCTTTCCTCTTTTAACACATCCAAAATCTCTGCACTGTGTTCTAAGTATGTATGCTGTCATTTTAACCTGCACTGTTCACCCTTCTTCAAATACAGTACACTCTTGTAAATAATTCTCTGCAGGTTACTCACCAGCAACCATCACTCTGTCAAGAATCAGCACTTCTATTTAAACCACTGTCTGATAATAAAAGCATAATAGAGTGAAATAGAGAGATAAATTGGGATCTCAAAACAAATACCATTTCTGGCATAAAGAGAATATGAGAGGCACAACAGTGTGTTAGACAGCAAAGCAGGTAAAACTCTTTTCCATGTTGCTGTTCAGAGAGCAAATATATACTTCATACAACTTTTTCCATTAAAAAAAAAAAAGAAAGAAAGAAGTGATTCTTATTGTTTATTAATTGCACTTCACTGGAGTCTAGAGATCAGAAGGATCCTTATTCCCAAAGGCATAGGTGCTATTCAAACACACAGTACAAGACAGCTCTATTCCAATCACAGGGCTGATATATTGAATCATACAATTATCAGGGTGGTTTTTGCAAATACCGTAGACAACTGTGTGTCTTTTTTTAGTGTATGAGTGGTGAAATCTACCAGTAGTATAAAAAATTATGCTTTCATGTACCTAAGTGAGCATAAAGAAGTAGGGCTTGTCTAACCACAATACTATCAGTTTTCGTGCTATGCATATTGCTCCTACTATGGAAAGGATCAATAAATGAAACTAAGCCTCGTACTGATCTTGACTGCATCTGTATAATGTGGGAGGAGAGTTCTTTTTGTTTCTGAAGTCCCTAGATCCATGTGACATGAACATAATCTGGAGATCAGTCTTTTGGGTATATTTGACATAAAATAATAGTGTGGAACTTGCATATTTTTTTTCTTTTAATTACTTTTAATTATATGTGAAGGTTAGTAACACTATTACGCAGAAATAACAATTTTAAAGGCAGAGGTGCATTCAACAGCCTGAGTTTCTCCCCTTTGTTTTGCATGTTTCTGGATGCAGAATATGAACTTGACTGCCTTGAAATTATAGTTAGACCCTGGAATTGGAATGTCCTTCAGGCACAAAAATCTGCCTTTTAGAGTGGCCCACAGCACTTTCCTCCAACTTATTTGATTTTAAACTAATGCTAAAAATCTAAAGAGAGCCCCCTTTTGGTTTAAACCCCTCTCAGGCCTATATTGTGTTTCTGTCATAGGAATGATTCTGAGAGGGACTAATTAAAAGTCCAATGAATGTGTGAGGGTTAAACTCACAGGCTCTGCTCATTAACAGTCGCTCACCTAAGAATATTTTGAGACTTCTTTTCTGTGAAGGGAAAGAAAGGAATAAGACTAGACAACACTTAAAAACTCACATTTTATTACACAAACACACATTTCTGTTGTATTACTAGGCCTGCAGTGATGACACTATCTAATTTAACAAGAAGATTCCTCCCCTTCCCCTGTGTTTCTTCTTGGAAAATAACAAAAGAAAACAAAAAAATCACTAATGAACACCCCTTCCCCCAAGAAATAAGGAAAATCAGAACCATTTTGTTAATTGTCTTTTTCCTGCTGTTTCCATGGTAATACTGGCTACTAGACTTCACTGCAGAGTGACAGTCCAACAATTCACACACTACACCCTTTCAGGCACAATGAATGGCTGTGAAAGAGGCAGAACGGGCACTATTCAGGAAACATGTGATATCTACTCAATGCACTACCTTTCATCCACATTTTCCAAATTGCAGTTAATTTAATTCTAAACAAATGGCTAAGGGGTACAAATGAGGATTAAAAGGAAAAGAACATCTTGAGCTCTAATGGGGACGGTTTGTGTGAAGAACAATATAGCACTTTCTTCTGATGCCAAGGCTGCCGAATTGAAAGATGCACTTTCCCTCTTCTACTGAGGCCTTAATTTATGCTCTATATCAATAGTGAAATAAACATGGCAGATTTCTTTTTTTGACAATTTATGTAGATTTTGGCTTTCAATTTTTGTTACATGGAGATGTAATTTTGATTTTCTTCAAACTAAGAAGAAATCTCTTGTATTTTTCAAGTAAGACATCTTTCTTGACCAGGCCTCTCATTCAACCTGTCTCTGAAGTTATTGTTTTAAGTCCCATAGAAAAAGCCATGACAAATACTTTCAGGTCACCTTAAGAAACAACAACGGACCTTTTGAGAATGTCAGTGCCCGGAAGGAAATTACTATTCACATTAGATTTAATGACAGTGAGACCTTTTTTTCAAGTGATTCTTTTTATTTTGACATGTAAAGAGTATTATCTTTGCTTAAAATTGATCAATGAACATCTTGAGTTTTGTCATATTCAGTTAAGCATGAGGCAAGATGCTAAAAAACTTCCATATTTGGTAATTTATAGCATGACATCATAAGCACTGACAATGTGTCAGATCTGCTAATGATTTCACTTTCTGGGCCACATGCAGTTTATGTTGAGAATACACATATTGTAAGGAGAAATAAGGCGGAATAGCAAAAAAAGCTTTAAAGATATACTTTTTTTTCACCGATTTTTCCCTTTTCTAGCTTAAAACTTGAACATGATTAAAACCAACACTCCCTGTAAAGTGCTTCCTACTCAGGAGAAATACTGTTCATTGCATCCATATATTTGTGCAACTGATGCATGCAAAATGGTCCTTTAGACATAATTACTATCAATAACAATTTTTACTATACTTATTTATTCTCGAGTTAAGAGTATTTCTGCTTTTAAGAATTTCTAACACAGAGTTACTAGACATGTCATTTTTTATCTGTGAGAAACAGCATTTGATAATGTATTGCCAATAAAAAAAAAGGACTAAAGAAAGCTTGGGAACACTTTTCAAGTTTTGTTGATATTTGTGCTTTGACTATCAAATGCTTTCTATTTTTAGGTTCAAGTGATCATACTTACAAACTTGGTTACCTGTTATGTGCAAGTAGAATTTTCAAATGGGATCAAGCATTCCTTGCCCAGGCCTTGGAAAGAGCTGCACTGTTTTGTGATGTACCTAAGATGACACCAACCTGTCCTATTTTAAGAATATGAAGAAAGGCTGAAGACTTTTAGTGACTAATTTTGAGTGCAAAGCAGTGTTTTTAAAACCTAGCTATTAAATACATACACATACTTTTTTTTTTTTTTTTTTTTTTTTTTTTTTTTCAGTGTATCATTTCAAAAATCCTGTTGAAACAGATTTGTAGTAATTCGCTTGTGATAAGCACTCAAGCTATTAATTACATTTTTTCACTATATTTTAATATGAAGCAATAGAATATCACTAATTGCACTTAATTATGGGCAATAAAGTTACGTGAACTTGGGTACCAAGCAAATGTTTTCAGAGATCTAAATGCTTTTAAAAAATGTTAAGTCCTATAGTTCTACACTGATGCTGATGACGTAGATTGATTAATCACCCTTCAGAATAAATCAGTGAATGCTATGTTGAAATTTCTTGAGTAGTGCCACATTGCTGATTTTAATAGAGGATGAAAGTTTTTCAGAAGTATTGCTTTGCTTTGTAACTCCCCAACACTTAGTCTTTTAAGGGGTGGTAGGACACTTAGACACCTTCCATGGTTTAGGAATGTAATAAATTCCATTAGAAATCTTCCTCAAAAAGAGATATTACCTCTCTGTTTTACAGTCTGCAGTGGTTTGGGATTATTATTATTATGCAGTGTTCAAAATACAGGAGGGCAAGTGAAGTAAAGACAGAATTGCACACTTTTCTTAATATAACAAGGGCAAATTTTTTATTGAGAAAGGTACTGGAATGGTAGTACAGTCCCATGCAATCATATGTCTTTGTCTATGCCATAAAGCGACTTTGGTACGCCTTTTGGGGCCATTTTAGAGTATGTAATCCAAATTTTAGCATAGACATCAATGAAAAGGTACCGAGATAAGAATGTACATAAGAGATAACCAAGTCAGAGCCTGTACACCTAACACCTTTAGCCTAGTCTGGACAGATGTCTGTCTATGAGCTTGTGATAAACACGTTCTTATGGGAGGCTGATGCCAATAGAGTTAGACATGGAAACAGTTTTCTCTAGATTGCCCGTGGTCTACCTCATCTGCATAGCTAGTGAAAAGCACTTACTCATGTTTTTCCTTTCTCATTCACTAGCTTCTGGTGCCCAGAGGATGGGCACCCAGGGCTCTGCTTAGACATCTTCTCTGTGCAATCCCTTGAAAGGAGAATACTAAAGATATTTTCTTCAGTTTCAACTCCTTTATCCAAGAAAATTCAAAACTTCAGAGTAAAGTTCAGGCAAAATGTTTTCTCTTTCACTGCCACCACCAAATCTCCAGCCATTATGAAATGCAAAAATATTAGCATCTTTGCCCTCAGAGGTGGGTTCAGTCTTGCTCAAATGTTAGCCAAATCTTTAAAGTTTAGGGGTTTTCCGAAAAGGATTGGCTAAGCTTGTAGTGAAACCTGAAAGTGGGTATTATCAGGCTTCTGATCTTTTTGAAAAAAAAAAAAAAAAAAAAAAAAAAAACTCGTTTTATGATATTAGACTGTCTTCAGACATGAAGATGTCTTTTCCCCTTTTTGATTTCTGCGGGAAATACCTGAGAATGCAAAAATGGAAAAATTCAGAATCATGTTCTCTTTAGGAAACAATGTTGCAGCTAGTGTTTCTCCAGAACAGCACTTTGATTTTCATAGTGAAAAAAGAGGGAAAAAAAACCCAGCAAAAGTAACAGATCAGGTAAGTAGCAAGGCTGCTAAAACCAGCGCAGATAACTAAAGCAATTGTCTGGAATTCTCTCTACAAACCCTCTATGCTTTTGCTATATTTACATGAAAGTCATTGAAACACATTTGCATGCCAATAAAACAGTGAACAAAGATTTTCATGCCTCTAGCAAAGTGGTGTATTCCAAATTTAGTTACAAATTCTTTAGCAGATCAAGCCTTAGTAAGTTCTACTAGACAATTTTGTTGCCTGACCCCGGGCCTTGATTTCTGTTTCTAATTTCCACTATGGCTTGTTTACTCTTGATAGAATGACAGCCATGCCTCTCTCTAAAGGTCACAGCTCTATCAGTGTACTGATCAGCCTGCCAGGAATATCATTACTGCAACCAACATATTCATTGGCGAGTTAACATACCATTCATGTGAAAGATATTGGGCCAGTTGCACAGCTGATGTAAATCGGTGTCGTGGAGCAACATTGATTTACAGCAGCTGAGAAGCTGACAAGCTGACGCGCTGACGCGTATCATCTGCTAGCCAAAACAACTCCAGTCACCAGTGATTCCAGTATCTTTTTCCAAATGTATATTTCCACACAGAATAGAAATCTGCTGTTAGGTCATCTGGATGTACAATTGTTTATTGAATGTTCCTGTTCCTGGATATCTTCTCTTTGTTTACAAAACAAGTAGTCTGACTCTTACATAAAAATGAGTTTTGATTTATTTCTAAATACAGAAGCATTTTGTAAAGTTGACTCGTACGATCAAGGAATCATTTTATTTTTAGCCCGATTTTTAATAGGAAAGCAACAAGAAAGCAGTATTGGAATGAAAATTATGTGTATTTCTTCCCCCTTCCCCTTTTATTTGGGCATATATATACAGATTTGGGGATCTTCCACTGACTAGTGCTCTATCATTCTCAGAGGGGTTTTTCCTGACTGACCTAAGCCTTGTCCTGGTTCTAATATAAAACAGCTGAAAATCTTCTACTCTGAAGAAAAAATAGAAACAAGGCAGAAGATATTGTCACCAGACACATATTTGCTGCTTGTAAAGTAGATATATAGCTCCCTGGGCCCACTTTAAAATCAAGGCCAAAATCTGACCTCAGTATTTTCCTCTCTGAGCAGATGCTTAGCTATGAATTCACTTGTCACTTAAGAAAGGAGCCCTTGATTTTTTTCCTCCTTCGTCTTCCTTAATAATAAAAGTTCCTTTAAAACAATTGCATCCACCTTTTCTACATAAAGATTTTCCTGTAATGTCACTAGGAGCATAACACTTCATGAGATAGATTGTATGTAAAGACTGAAGCCATCACTTTCCAACAATATGAATTATTTTTCCAAAAGACTGCAATTTCTCAAATGCAGTGTTTCAGTTTTGGAGGTGTTTCTGTGTCCTCAGATCAAGACCATAAGTCTTCTGTAAAATGTCAGAAAGAGGTGGAGATAGGAGATGAACTGGCGGGCTGCAGAGGGCCCTCTGCATGTTGCATGTGCTATACAGAACCGGTGAGAAACGCATGCAGGTAGAAGCTCAGGGACCACGATGGTCCTGTGGTTCTGCATCTATGCAGATACATGACCTCACTCAGCTGTATGGAGATGGAGCCAGCTTCATACATACTGTCCAAAATGCAGTAGGTCACCTGTTCAGAAACCTTTGCATGACTTCTCAGACTCTGAGTCACTATGACGAATGACACACCACTGTTAGAACTCATTAATTAACTTTTTACCCACTACAGTTGTGTAAAACACTCACAGTGAAACAAGAAACCACCCATGACTCTTCTGGTTTCATGTTTCCTTATAAATTCAAAACTTCAGTTGAAGGTCATTCTGATTTGCTACTGTTTGTGATTCTGTTGAGGAAAATAGGCTGAGTTTCAATGATTTGAAGTGTGGGAAATGAATGGCTTTTCAGATTATACCAGATGACGTATGAATACTAGATCTGACTAATTCCAGTTTTTCAGTTTGGATTAGTCTGGAATTTAATGCTTGGTATAGCACACAGACACTAATTTAAAGAGAGTACTGACAGAAATATCTGTAAAGTGAATATATTAGATGTAATGCAGTAGGTGTTTCAGTAAATAAAGAGAATGTCAACAAGAAACTAAAACACAAAATTTTGAATACAGATTTATAACGCATTTGAAAAAAAAATCATCCAAAGTGGATATAGTGCACAGACCTGATAGAGTAATGCACGTATGGAATGGAAGTGAAACGGTACCATCACGAAGAGAAAGATGAAATCTCAGATGATACTAAAGTATTAAATACATTGAATTTAATAAACATGGTCAGGTCTGGAGTAAGCAGCAGTAATTAGTATCAGTAATAATGAATATTTCATTTTTGTACTACAGAGCCTCTCAGAAAACCTTCTATGAAAGTATGAGCATTCTTCACAGCATAGAAGAATTAACTCATTATTTATTGTAATATACAAAGCAGCTACTTTCAGTGTCAATGTACGTTTGCTGAAAAACTTTTAGGTTTAAGACACAAAGATGCTGCTTGCAAGACCTAGGGTCTAATTATCCTGGTATAATCATATGATTAACAGCTATAACCATATGAGATACCATCCTGGTTGGGGTGACATGTGCCAGTTTCATTGGAGCTGCTTGAAGGTGCATGATGTTCATTAAAATCTTAAGGCTTCAGTGACATACTACTTTAGCAGTCATCAGCCAGTAGAAGCAAGAGTAGTCCCTTTGCAAGATTTGTTGTTCATGTGCTTGAAATTTTGGGATTCTCTGACAATAAAGCAGATGTTTAGATGAAGAGCAGGCTAGCATGTCCAAGCTAAATGACTCTCTGAGCAAACTGGAGCAGCTTTGGTGCTTGGAGATAAGAACCCTGACTGCCCTGGACAAATTATCTGCAACTGGCTAGCTGTCTTGCTGTTTCCACAAGCTGTTAAGTAAGAGGCTTAGGTTAAACAACTCTTGTGATAGGACCATCTCCACAGGGTAAGCATAGTTAAGACATCTTGCAAATAGGAGTTCTTGCAAATATTTCAGATTAAATAAATAGATAAAAATACTTTAGCCTCCTGTACCTTGGATTTTGGTTCTGGCCAAATGTTGTTCAACTGCTTGGTAAATTTGATTTATTTCCCACCAAGCCATTTTATCATAATAAATATCTTTTTTTCCTCTCTCTGTTACTGTGTGATTTTAAAAGTGATCAGGAGATCCTGATGTACGGTTCAGGCATAGACCCTTGTGCCATGCCGTCAGGTCTGCCTTCTGCTTCGCTGTCACCTACAGCAGAATACATTAACTCGCCGCACCGCCAAATCCCGCCAAACAACCGGAGCGGTCCCGGGTGTTTATCTGATGATGTGCTTTCGGGTAGACACACAGCCCGACTGCGCTCTGTTATTCCCTGCGAAGTGTCAGCGAAACAAAGAGAACAGCGGGGTTAGGGCTGAGAACGGCGGTTATTCTACGGCGGCTCGACATTCTGCTCCGCCTTTGTGCCCGACAATGCGGGTCACTCCTGACCCTTTGTTTTCCCGCGCAAGGGCCGAGCGGGGCCGCGCGCCCCCGCACGGCGGCTCGAGAGC
>NW_020799095.1:39436109-39632905 GCF_003259725.1 Athene cunicularia
CGGGGGGGCGGGGGGTGCCCGCTCCGGAGGGACCCTCTGGTCGGGAGGGGAGGGGAGGGGAGGCGGGCCTTCCGAGCTAATCCCGGGTTAAGGAAAGCCTCAACACCTGGTTTTCCTATTTGTTTTCACTTATGTAGTCATTCCTCTCTGTTTTGTTGTTTTTTGTTGTTTTTTTTTTTTCTCCTCCCCTCGCCCCAGCATTTGCTGCTCTGCTAGCAGCAGCTTGCACCTGAAACAGAGCCCAGCCCCGCTCTCCATTCGCCTTTTAGTATTTCCCTCCGCCCCTCAAATTGGCAGAATAAAGAAGTGTTAACAGGGGACCCAGTTTGCCGCACAAAGCTCTGCGCAGCGGGAAAGCAGAGGGGCATCTGCCTCCTCTGGCCCAACACAGCTCTGCCTCAAAATAGGCCCTTGGGCCGTTTGCATGGGCCACAGCAGCCGCAGTGGTGGGAGCATTCGGGGGTACCTGTGCTTTCCACCCTGCCCTGTTTCTTCCAGACCTGTAATTTGCTGCTTGCACTGTGAGGAACCAACCAGACTGACTTTATAGGCCTCACGGTCTCCCTTTGAGAGATGTGTTAAAGCAATTACAAAACTTGAACTGAACTGTGGTTTAAGCTTTTCCATAGTACCTTACTGTAGCAACTTGAAATCTCTATGAAAATAGATAAGATAAATCACTAAACAGTGGTGGTGTACATGCACCTTGGTTTATTTTCCTGGAGTCTGTAACTACTGACATATCAAAAATGCAGCAGCACTGACAAGGCTATCCTTTAGTTTCTACCTTTGTAGCATTAATAGTTGTCGCACATACGTTGTATACACAACATTACAATCAGCCATGTCTCTCAGAAGAAAGCTTCATTGTCTTCCTCACTTTTTACAGGACTGCACAATAACCCAAACACTGCTCAGTTCCTCAATGGGAACAAGTTGTTTAAGTTTATTGCTGCAGTAAAAATATGTATAAATCACAGACGGGCTTGATTTCATACTGAAAATTATCTTGAAAGCCTCTGCCTCAGTTCCATGTCCATGGGAAACTTGCCAAATACTACATTGACTCTCCTACTACCATTTGCATACATTAAAGAATATAGGTCAAACTCCTTCACTATGGAATAGAAACTGTGCCCACATGTAGCTCTCAAGCCAAAGGAAGCTTGAGAGCAAGCTTGGTACATTCTTATCTTCTTTAACAGTTCCCCTAGAAATTAATGTTCCTCTTGAACTGAATAAGGTTTTTTTGCATAAACATCCACTGCTTGAAAAATTTACTGTTTAAATATTGAAAACCAAATGACGACTTTAGTCTTCCACTGAAAATTTTACAGCTATAATAGAATAGTTTTCTTTCTAATTTCTTTGAAAAAACGTCAAAAAACTCCCCATCTGAACATTTCCTGACTCTCAATACAGAAACCTTGGTGGCTTTCTGTCTTAAATGATAAGTTGTGTATAAAATCAGTTTTAATTTATTCTAAGCCTTCTGAGTTATGTGCAGGGAAAAAGACAGACATTTTCTGTTGTTTTAAGCAATGAGGTGCTTAGCTGATTTATTAAGCGAGGCTGTATGTATTGCTGCTAACTCTTCTGGTTTTGTGATGAGTTTATAGTGCTTCTCTTAAGCAATCATTTCTTGGAACTGTGTAATTTCATGATACTCCTCACTTTTTTAAACAAAAGTATATTATGTTTTAGACATCATGCAAATGTAAATTGTTTGTGAAATATAAAGTAAATTTATCTCTAAGGCTGAAAAGTCTCAACCAAAAAGAGGGATGAAATATAATTCATATTTACTTTAACCATTTTTTTCTTTTTTTTTAACCAGTTTATTCAAACCCGTTAGAATTTTGTTAGGTTCTTATTCTGTTTTCAACTTTTTTGGTATTGTAATCTTTATTTTAAAAATCAATAAAAAGTGGAAAGTACCCACTTTTAAGTTTCTAAATTGACTTTAGAATTTTTTTAATAAAATAGCCTAAGTACATACAATTTATCATATTTTCAAGACAAAAAAACTTACGCAAAACACTTACCCTTCTTGAAACATGCCCTATCACTCTGCCCTCAAAAATGCAACTCAAAAAGAGACAGAACCAACACAAATCACTGTCTTCTAATGGCAGAATTGCAAAGTAAAAATATAATGCAGAACAATTAAATTTTAATATGTGGCAGTCACATAAAAATATAATTTCTTTATTATCTTAAACAACTCATCAGTGTAAATCAATAAATAAACATCAACTCTTCATTGACAAAATATCTATGCAAGAGAATTAAAACAACGCATATTCATTGAAAATATAGTGCAGGGTTTTTTTTTAATTAAAGGCAAAGGTAATCACAGAATCTTGACTAACACATTTGTAAGAGTGTTTTGGTCAGACTGGAAAGCTTCCGTTAGATTTTCAGTCTTGCTGTAACACAGAGAAAGTCTACAACTGTTCCTTCGTTTTGGCAAATACTATTGTCCAGCTCCACAGTCAGTGGTTATTATTATCTTCTCTGTGTTAGAAGTATCAAGTCTTCCCATTGTCAGAGAAAAATATAATTCTTTGTTAGGTATAAATGTTTTAAGACTTTTTTTCCCTACTTGCAAAGAAAATTGTCCAACTCAGAAAGATCTTCAGAAGCCCAGGCTAAACCAAAGAGTAAGCCTTTGGTTAATTTGAAGTGTTGTAATAAAGTTTTTCTGTGGTATCCAAAAGACTAATCTGCCAATAGTTTTATGCTAACAGATCATCCCAAACATACAAAGACAAAAAATCTTCTCAAATATTTTGGCAAACACATGTCACAGAATCTGACACTATAGGAACCCTTAGGTGCCACCTCATTAAATATTATATACCTGGCAGAAATTTTATAATGCTTCATATAGCCCCACTCTCTGAAAGACATAGGATGTTCAGGTAATCCTTCAAGTCAGGATTATTTAAATTGGGTTTAAAACTGTGGTTCTCTAGTCAGAAACAAAACCAATGCAACCTCTCCTACTTAACCAGGTACAAGAGTGAAAATCAGAAGCTGTGGTTCTGGGTGAATGTCTTCAAGTTCTAAGAGATAATTTTGGGGTTGGCAATGATTTGGCAGGCCCTAAATTCTGGAAAGGAGTAATCAACATATGGGATATTCTACTGCCAAGAGATGGGGCCAGAATTATTTTCCACTGTATGAAAATTGCTCAAAGGAAGTATTTTCAAGGCAAAGCCTTCTTGGATCATGATTCTTATACCTAGAAATGCAGAAGAAAGCCAATGCCTGCCATCAGGGCAGGAACTTGACCTTTTGAGGTGTCTGTACAGCCTTAGGGATTAATGTAAACCAAAAAAGGATTAATAATCTCCATAGCTGGTCTCCTAGTTCTGTTAGTCGCAAACTTTGAAGAGGTTTGTGTTCCCCTGCCCAGGTCAGGATAATCTTTCTGCAGTTGCTATGTTAGCAGGTGAATTACTGCACTCTGAATAAAATTAAAAAAAAAAAAAAAAAAAAAAAAAGAAGAGTGTTCATCTTGGCCCTGGATAATGAAAACTGGTTTCAAATGAAGATTACTATCTGTAAAGGCTCCAAAATCATATGCTAGTAAACATTCTTTATTTTATTTCTTACAGTTCCAAAACTAAAGATGTTTTAGTCTTACCATGGCTCTTATGTACAGGTCTAAATTTTACTTTAATGGTGATTTACCATCTAGTCACCCACTGCCAGGAAACTTAGTGTTGTAGTCTTACTGGCTGACTGAAGTGGCTTTTACTGAACTGTGAGCATGACTAATTATTAGGAAAGTAGAGTGCAGAAAAAGAATTTAAGAGATTTATATTGTTTGGAACACACATTTCCTATAATAATAACAGTCCTGGTTTTGCATTCATGGCCATATGAGGCAGAGAACCATAAAAAGAAAAAAAAAAAAGAAAAAGAAAAAAAAAAAAAAAAAAAAAAAAAAAAAATGAAAAAATCACTAAGGTTAGCAGTCCTGCAACTTCAGTAACTACTTAGTCATATGAGTGTGTGTTAACCGAGCTACTCCTAGCCAGAGGACATAAAAATGCTTTCTCAAGCTGCTATGTGCAATTTTAACTAATAAGGCCCGTAATGCAGATGGGCAAACCTCAAAAGGTTCAGAGTTTGGACTCAGTTCCAGTAAGCACACATGCACATTTGAGTGATTATCTCCTTTCGTGTCTGAAAAATTGGACTGCAATCCTGACAAAAGTGACTTTCTTCTCCTGGGATAATTCAGCACTTCTAGTCATGACTGCAAAGAAAGCTCTCTTCTCTTGGGGTAGGTAATTCAGCACTTTTAGTTGTGACTGAAAATGCAGAGGCACAATTAAAAAATGAAAAAGCATATATACCCACAGGAAAGAAAAGTCTTTCCTTCTGAAAAAGATTGCTGATGTATCTTTTATAATTCATTTATCCCTAGTCTAATGGCATAAATGTTGTGGAAAATTAAAAGAAGCAGCCTACAAATTGCATTTTCAAAAATGGCATTTAAGACAGACACCTGCAATATGAAAAACAGAAATAAATTTAGATTTGGGGGTGAAGAAGGGAGGAAATAAATCGTTCTCTGTCTTTTTCAAGTATGCTCTTAAGTTTGAGTATCTGATAACTGAAGTTAAATCATTTATCAAGGTCAGGAGACTCCTAAATATTAGCAGTTTTATTCAGTCTTTAAGAAAGGAAGGTAATTTTTTAACATTTTTTCATCCAAACTCACAATAATAAATTATATAGTTAACTGAAGGTTTAGACTATCATATAAATTTAACTTCAGCTAAAGGGAAAATTTCTATGCAGAAAGTACTATCATGGTTTTATACAGAGAAAGAAAGTGCTATACAGATGCAGATATGCACAAACCCAGCATGAACATAATATTATGGTGTGATGGTTTTGGCAGGGATAGAGTTAATTTTCTTCATAGCTAGTATGGGGCTATGTTGTGAATTTCTGCTGAAAACAACGTTGATAACACAGGGATGTTGTAGTTATTGCTGAGCAGTGCTTACACAGGGTCAAGGCCTTTTCTGCTTCGCCTCCCACCCCACCAGCAAGGAGGCTGGGGGTGCGCAAGAAACAGAGGGGACACAGCCAGGACAGCTGACCCCAGCTGACCAAAGGGATATCCCATATTGTGTGGCGTTGGGAAGGGGGGGACATTCAGAATGATGGTGTTTGTCTTCCCAAGTAACTGTTATACGTGATGGAGCCCTGCTTTCCTGGAGGTGGCTGAACACCTGCCTGCCGATGGGAAGCAGTGAATGAATTCCTTGTTTTGCTTTGCTTGTGCGTGCAGATTTTGCTTTACCTATTAAACTGTCTTTATATCAATCCACAAGTTTTCTCACTTTTATCCTGTGGATTCTCTCCCCCATCCCACCAGTGGGGAAAGTGAGCAAGCAGCTGTGTGGGACTTAGCTGCTGGCTGGGGTTAAACCACAAGATGTGGAAAAGCAGCACCAGGTACACACTGAACCGCCTCTGATTAAAACTCAGGTGACACACTACCGGGAGTCCTGTATGTAGTGACTTCTGTCTAGGAAAAACAAAAGTGTAGATCTGAATATTGCTTGAGTTTAGAAGATATTTTATTTGTTTCACAAAAAGCTACAGAAAATAATATTTGATAGCAGTTTCTCTGAAATCTATTAGATGCAAGCTTATTGACCTAATTGTAGGGACTTATCTAAGTCAGGAAACTCAGGAATGGGATCTTCCAAAAATCCCTGTGTCCTTGGTGCAAGGGAAGGTGACTGAATCTCTCTGTTCATCAAGAAAAAAGTCAAATGTAAGTATTGCTAAAATATAGATGTTTCAGTGAAGTACCTAAATTCATGCCTAGGAACAGTCAGAGACAGAGTGTTTTCAGATCAGCTTTGATTTACCACAGTTGTAAACAGCGGAAGCCATTTTACATATACAGAATTTGAGAGGAAATGCTGCGTATGTTAAATAATCAATTGTAATTATATATGGCTATAATGTTTAGTCTATTTTAATGTATGCTGACATATTTTTATCTGGTTGATTAAACCTGTCCTCAAAAGTTCCTTCTCTAGAACTAAACACATGTAAATGGCACCAGTCAACACGGATGCTTTTCTTGTCTCTTTTTGTGAGATATAGGTGCTTCAGAAGGAGTGCTTATGAAAAAAGTATCCACAAAAGATAAACATCTATCAGCTTGTGACCTCAGTGGTGCTTACACAACCTCTATGTAAGTCGTCAGACTGTTGCACTCAAACAGCAAATAAGATTAGGTGGACCAGATGATTTGGAAGAAATTTCAAAAAATCTAGACAAACCTGCAAAGTTAGAACAATATCTTTTGCATTTAAGCCTTGAAAAATATTTTCAGGATACTGATATTTAGTGAGGACTTGAAGACAAAAGGCTCAGGGCTGATGAAAAACAGGCTAAGGAATTGGTAGATGTAAAAAAAAAGAAAGGGTAGCAGGATCAAAGCAGCACATCAGCAAAATCATCTTTGCAAAGTCATTCCAGATTGGGATGCAGAGGCAGAGCTCATGTTTGAATATCGAAGGGAAAACACTAAGGTAATTGAGAAGTGAGATAGTGAGAGCCTGGGTGAAAATTCTGGTTGCGAGAGAGGACATGAAATGCTGTGCCTCTGAGAGGTTATGAAGAAACAAATATTTGAGAATTAAGCATAACCTGGTAAAAGGATCTAGTGGAAAATCTACTCAAGAAGTTTCCCAGACTGTAGTGACTTTTAGGATAGTTCACTATTTTTTAGCATAATCAAGCAGAAATGAGTCAGAGTGAGGGCTTGGAGAAGGACCTATTTAGCCTGACTATGCCTGAGCTGATAGTTAAATAGCTATGATGAGGTATTAGAGACAGTCTGAGACTTTACACTGAACAGCAGTCTGAATGAGAAATGTATCTCTACAGATTGTCAGCACAGAGACAGAAATTGAATTTGTGTATAAAATAATTCAAGGAGATGTGTAGCAGAAGAAAGAGTCTGTAACCAGAGTCCTGTGTGGCAGTTTGTAGTGAAAGATGGAGGGAAGAATGAAGGCATTTGAGGTTCCTACAGCGACAACTGTTTGAATCATAGATGGGGAAAATGGGGCGAATGACATTAAGGATGTCACCATCCAGCAAGACTTTTGGAAGAATAACATGTGTCAAGGTCACCAGAATCTAAAGGAAGGTATGAATTCAGTATCAGTTGTGAGGTCTGGATAAAAACAATTGGTCAGTATGGGGAAAACTCACGCAATGGAACAAGAATTCGGTTACTGTTAATTTCTTCTGGCAGGAAGAAACAGAGAAAAGAGCATCTAGGAAAGAAAGAGGGACAGCAAGATTTTTGGCAGTGTAAAGTTGTTGAGCTTAATTATAATGTAAAGCTGAAGTCACAAAGGCAAGAGGGCCTCCCTGGGACTTGGAGGGAGCCACTGTCTCATCTCAGGAATGAAGAAGAAAGTGAGCTGGTCACTAGCACTGAGGCAGATGCTGAGACAGAGGAGCTTATTGATGTCTATATAGCAAAGAGAATAAAAAAAAAAAAATAAATTGCTTTTCTTGTGATAGTTCTGTGAGAAGAAAAACTGAAAAAGACATCTCCAAAGAAGTCTCCAAAACAACGTACACAGATTTAGGGAGAAAACTGAAAATGGAGGATAGGTTGGCATATTATATAGGCATACTATATACACGACAGAATGTGTATGTTCCACAGAATCAGCCTGGACAGTCTGCATGTTCATTTATTGCCTGGAAGTGCCTCCCTTCCAGACCTGAAATTTCTGAAAATGCTTGGGGAACCACTCTCAAGAGGAACTCTCTTTCAATTCTGTGAATGCTATATATACCAAAAAATGAAAAATAGGTTTCCGGATGGCATGAAAAAAGTATGAAAAAGAAATCAACTCTACAGCTGTTTCTTATTATCAATATCTTTAGGAGGTTTTATAAGCTGTAAAATATAACATGCCAACATTAAGTCATTTATAATTAAGTTTTTATTTCAAGATTCCTTAAAAAAATAGACATAAAAATTCTTACACCAAAGATGAATAATAGGCCTTTTTATAAGCCTTGCTGACATAAAATAATTTTGAGGTTTAAGGGCAAACAATTTTAAGAACCAAAAGAACCCACGGAGTCTTCTAAGGTTCAATGTCATAGAAATTATTTAAAACATCATCGAAAACAACATTTTGTAATGTAAATTAGCATAGATTATCTGAAGTTACTGAAATTACAAGAAACCACATCAATGAAGGGCCTAGTTTTAGACCTTTACAATACCTTCATTACTTTCTTCCAGTTTCAAAGAGAAAAAGTCTTCTACTCTAAGATAAGAGGTGGCTTCTGAACATTTCAAGGGCATTTGAATCTGTTTCTTTTAGAAGGGTGAATTTTGCCTTTGGAATCATATAGGAAGATGAATTTTTTCTTTAACTGAAGACTCATTACTCCTGCATATTATTAGGTACTTACAAAACATAAGATTTTGTGGCTCACCTCACATATTAGTTCCAAGATAAAATTCAGCCTCTACAGAAGCATTTTTGTCCTGTAATTTTAAACATCAAATTTTATAGTTTTTATCTGGCAGAAGTTTAACTGAAATTGG
Organism: Athene cunicularia; assembly: GCF_003259725.1. Lineage (NCBI taxonomy): Eukaryota > Metazoa > Chordata > Aves > Strigiformes > Strigidae > Athene > Athene cunicularia. The sequence continues at coordinate 39,444,742 of NW_020799095.1, forward strand.
ACTGTGAAATTCCCACATATCTCATTACAAGAAACTAATTTTGTTCTGAAAGAAATAAATTAAGCATTACTGTAAGACTTACACTGATGTCACCCACTTCCATTATAAATCTTTCATTTCTAATTCAAAGTTGTCTCTATCAAATCCAAAGACCGACCAGCTTTTCAAGACCTCCAAATATAGCCAAGACTACTTTCTAAGGTCTTCTTCGCATCCTCTCTTTAGACTTTTCTATAGATCATGTGAATTTTCTAAAAGATAAGATCAATTATCCAAACTACATGGCTGGAAACAAAACATGAAACTTGTCAGTTGGGGAAAAAACATTTTTATAGTTCAGATATGAATCCCAGATACAAATGCAGAAACTTGGATTTTACTTAAAAGCTCCCTTTCCCACTTCTGCTACCCATAGAATACCTACATGTGCATATGTGTGTACTTAGGCAGAGAAAAAGATAAAACCCAAGGGATTTCAATGATCTGCATGATGCTGTATATCCAAAATTCCTTTTCCGTCATGTATTTGTAAGTGACAGTAGGCAAAACAAGTACCTAGATATACTGCAAACTGTCCAAATGAAGACAACTTTATTTTTTGTATGTTGCATTTTTGTTTTAGCCTTAACAAACAGAACTAATAAGTTACCTGTTATATATTCAAGGCAGTGTGGGAGTTAGAGGCAATTCCTGATTTTAACAGAATTCCCATGCAAACCCACTATTTTCCTGTGTTTCCATAAGTCATATGTTACATGAGATGACTCCTGTCCAGAGTATATGTTACAAAATGAAACCATTTTAAAATGTCAGATACAGCCTTGGATACAGACCACAAATATAGCAAAATTTGATAATTCACTGGTGAAATCTAGCAACAAAATGGGTGAAAAAAAATTCCTTTTTATACCTTTAATCAGTCACACATCAGGAATTTATTGTTTTCATTTATCTTTTTCTCTTTTGGAAAGAGGAAAGATAAGGTCAGATTCTTCTCTGAGAGCAGTCTGTTTATTCCAGTAGACATCAGATTTAAATCAGTGTGCCCCATTACAGATCTGATCCCAGGTTTGTATTTTATAGAAAAAAAGCCACATCCATTTGAATTACTATGCAGCTTTGGAGTTTGAGCTGGATTCACCTTTCTCAGGCCATGCCTCCCCAGCTGGGCACTGTCAAATTCAAGCTTTTAGTAGAACTAATTAGCTCAGTCACAGCATGAGCTAATGCAACTGGATGGGCTCCAAACTGGAGCTACCTTACACCCATCTGTCTTGAAAATCGGGCAGAGGACTCTTCTCTACCTGCGTGCCACCTTGCCTTAAGCCTCCAGCATATGTTTGCCTCCAGCTTCACACTGCAATTCATGGTATGAAACTAGATGTGTAAAAAATCTAAGCAGGCTACAAAGCTATGAAAGTATTTTGGTTTTGCTTAGGTGGAACAGTGCTTGCCCTCCAGTGGAGCACTTCCCAATCTTTGTTTTAGACTAACAGAAAGTACACACTTTGGCCAATCTCATAACTGCATTGCACAGCCAGTGCCTAGTTTTGTTTGTAATTCGCAAAATCTATATGTGCTATGAACTGAGAGACAGAACAGGTTTATGGCAAGCAGAGGACAATGGTAATTACTTGCCTTAAGCTACAGAAAGATTTCAATGTATGTTAATATTCAAGTGACTAGGACTAAATCCAAAACAGGTATTTGCAACTGTAATATTGACTGGATAGCAGTTCTACACTGAACTAATAATTATACTTCCAGGGGCTTTAGACACAGGAGGGTCAATCAGAGGTAGTAAACGCAACTAAAATGAGTGTAATCAATTGCTGCTGAGGAAGAGAAGAAAAATCAAGAATCACCAACTCTTAGAGCTAGACTTTTAGCTCAGTTGGTTACCTTAGGGTCTTTTTTACGTGCATGGAAAGAAATCATGGAAATACAGCAAGGAGGAGGGGAGCAAGGGCAAACCAGACAACCTGACCTCCATCAAGGGTTGTAAGATTCCCACCACTTTGTGAACGTGGGCAGGGCTGACCACACTGGGAATGTGCTGACTGCATCTACTGTCCCTGGTCAATGTAATGTGAATTGTTGATATTCCCTCTGCATTGTCAAGGTCTCAGGAAAGATCGGTAACTTACTTCCCACAATGTTCTCTGAAAAACAGCTGTACTCCTAAGTAGAAGCACAGTTTACACTGAAAAGTAAAGGATAGCACTTTGTCTGAAAGCTCCAGTTGGCCTCTTCCACCTCCTACTCCTTGCTCAGGGCCATATTGCTGTGCAAGCAGCACTTGCTGTGGCTTGTGGTCCAATGAAAAGCACTGAGCTTGTCATTCAAATGGCCATGTTGCTGCAACTTGCAACTCACTGGAGCTGCGCAACTGAGACCGCAGCTCTGCCGGAGGCTTATTGTTTCCCTCCCTCCCCCTTCCCTTCCATGATTGTCCAGGCTGCAATCTGAGACAAATAGTTGCACTGTGTCTGCTCGCTGCATGAGACGAGGTGAGCTGGGGAATGGTGGCTGCCAGGTTCCAGATTGATGGTGTGTCGAAACCCCAGAGCAAGATATGTTGGCAGCAAAGTGATCCTCTGTGGGGAATCCGGCATAATATGCTTTCCAGATTTCTGGGCCAGCTTCCAACTTCTCACTCCTATGTAAGCAACAACTATCCCTCATGAGGGAGAAGAAGGGCCCTTGCACTTGCTGCTGATGACTGCCCTAATAAATGTGTTTAACATATGTATGTTTATAAAGCAGCCATAGGGAAGCAATTTGACTACCTCTTTCCACATATATCTTCCTCCTGCCTGCCTGAGGGCTGGCATGATGCCAGCTTGAAGACAACACAGTATAAACTTGACAGCCACCTATTCATGCATATGGTCAGACAGAACACTGTTCCTTTGAGATTACTCCTCCTATGCTAACCACGCTGCCAAAGGAAATTACAATACTCCTTCCATTTTATGATACAGATAATCAACATGATAATATTCATGTTATTTCTGAATATTGGACTTATTCTCCTGAGCAACTGAGCTATTGTGACTGTATTTACTGTCCACCGCAGGTCTGAATCTGGTCCCCAAACCCAATTTTGACATTAATGTCATGCAAACTCCCAAAAGCCTCAGTTTATAATTGCATTTCTCAGGATAACTGAGGAATGTAATGCTCTGTGCAACAGAATCTAAATTTGTCTGGGTGTCTTAAGCACCTTTTACCAAGGGTAATTGTCACTTCCTTCCTCCAAAATCTGTAGTAATTTCACTAAATTGTGACAACTGTCTTCATGGGGTATTGCCCTCTGAATAATTCTCTGGTGAAATCCTAAAGGAAAAAAAAAAAAAAAAAGTATGTGTCTTACATTAGTAGAAGGTAAATTAGTTGCCATGTAAATGGCAGATGATGCTTTTATGTAGGAGTTTAGGGTGCTCTGACTAAGGAATTTAAGTATGTCCTAACTATAAAGATTAAAATGTCCAGCCTGTACTACAGTCATCAGAGAGATACAGACATTGCTAAAGGCTGAATTATACCTCTTTAGAGACCTGTCTAAAATAGGTAGGAAGAAGTATCCTCTGGGAGGAAACTTTTTCCAATGACTATACAGGCAGCCTGAACAACTGACTAACACTGGAATCCTGCATTTTAGGCAGGTAAAATTGGTTAAGACTAATTCAACCCTAGAGCTGTACTACATTTATAAGAGTAGCCTAAATTTAACAGATCTCAATAAATCCTACTTTCAAAGAATATTTCTAGTCTTCACTTTAGGAGCTCTTGGGATTACCTCAGATGAAGCTCCATTGTAAGAAAGCAGTCTAAGATCAGCTCACTTTAAATAATTACTTGTCTGAGCCTGCTTGCCACTATTACATTAATTTATCATATTTCATTACTGGTACTGATGGCATTGTATTGGAAAACAGCCCTACCAAATGTGTCACTGTGATATGTGACTGGAAAATAGACTAAATGCCAGAATCAAAGCTGGCTGCATGGTCTTGGATGACCTTGTGTGCAGACTGAGAGAATTGTGAAGTACCTTAGCCAGAAAAAGGTGACAATAAAAACACATCTTCTGTTTCACATCAGTATTCAGCTCTAAGGAAAGAGACAAAGTATTACCCAATAAAGATTTCTGGAAATACTTCTCAGACTTGGGATGCAAATACTATACCATATGTGTATTCATGTATTGTCACAAGTCGTAAAGGGATCTCCAAGTATGGGATAGCATTTTTTTTTCCTCAGATACATGAGTTAAATCTCGAGCATATCTCATATATTGATATAGTGGTGGTCTTAAGACCAGCTGTGCTGTAGGTGGATTAAGATACTGCTTTCTTACAATTCTTATAAGGGAAGGGATATCTGCAAGGCAAGATGAATATGTCTTTCCAGGAATACATAATTATGCCATTATCAACAAACGGGTGCTCAGACTTCAAAGTCAGAAGGAGATGTCAATATACTTTGAGATATGACTGGACATCGTGTATTTATCCAAGGAGCATTTACCTTGCTTTTCTCTCTTTCTCTGGCTTCTGGTTCCCTATTTTCATGAAGTCTCATGTTTATCACCTATGATGAGGGGATGAGGGATATATACTTTTTTTTCCCCTGGGTTTTCAAGTTATGTTAGAATCCATTGTCTTTCTTCAACATATGTAGGACTGAAGGAATTCCTCCAGAACAGTTGATTGACCTTTGGGAATACTTAGGAAAACAACTGTCAATGAAATGAGGAAGTTATTATATGTTAGACATCCAGTTCTATACAGTTGCTCAAATCCCTACAGAGAACAAAAGCATGGAAAAGAAAATAAAGATATTTAAATATTGGCTTCCTCTTTCTTTGGTCACTTGATACTAAAGTCTGGAAAATGTCCTATCACTTTCCACGCTATGAGAAAAATTGTGTGGAGGTGTTAACAGGAATGAAAAGTTGTGGAAAAGTAAGAACACCCATGTAGAAATTATTTAAAATATTATTCTTTCTATTGCTTGAAAGAAAAGTATTTTCTTAAGTGAGCAGGTTCTCAAAAAAACATTTAGGGTCTTAAAGTTAATAAAAATTGCTAGGCACTTTCTTTGCTTTTTAGAAAAATAGATAATTTATGGAGATACTAAACCATATATTTTTAAATAGTGTTGTACACATTCCTGTTACCTGTATTAAGCAAAAGCTCAAGCAATATTTAGTGGGAGTTTGAATAGAACTACATTACACTGAAGCGTGTTTATATAGAATTATAAGTGACATTGTGCATACCTCAGCTTAATCACCAAAAGCATGAAATAGTGTATCAGCTTTCGGGTTATGAATGTAGTTTCTCCGTACTTAATGTACACTCCTTTTATTTTCTGGACCAAGGTATTTTATGGCAATACCAAAAAATAATTGAATGCTGCTACAAATTTGTAAATGAATATTTTATTTTATAAACAGCTTATTTAATTTACTAAGCTCTCTCACAAGCATTGACAATTTACTTGCATTTACTGTTTAATGACCTAGTTTCACTGTGTTACTTTAATAACACTGCTGAGTTACATGAGAAGTTATTTATATGTACTGTGCAAGTCAACAGCATCAACTCACAAAGAAAACCACCTTCCTGTTATTAACTCAGCGTTAACTCAGCGTTTGAACTGTTTCAAAATCTGAATCAGAAATGAAGAAAAATGTTTGCTTTTAAAGAAAAATTGAGACACAGATAAATCTGACCAGCCTGCAAAAAAGTTAATGAAGTAATTCATAATCTACTTTACCTTGAATGACACGCCATTTCCTTTAGGCAACTTAGTCTTAACTAATCTTTTTACAGAATTCATACATTTTATGCTGAATTCTTCCCAATGTGTTTCCACCTATCAACATTAATTTTTGCAGAAACCTTCTTTTGGCTAGTATTCCCAAATACCTGTTCAGACAGAAACCATAACCCACAAGTCTTAAAAGCATCAAGCTATTTTGCTAGCAGTATCCTGAATGTGTTTCACATTCATGGAAGAGTATCACATTCATGGAATTTCATCCACAAGGAAATGATTATCAATAACTTTGTATTCCCTTTCACATTTCCCACAGGTAAGAGAGAATTGGCCAGTGATACTAAGCATGTTGCAGGACTGGATACAATTTGGTTTGCATCTAACTACTGTTAGACCCATTCCCCAGTGATGCAGCACTAACTTGATGCTTGGAACTGGGTTCTTGCCCAAATGCCACTGTTTTAAGTGGTGAAGTACCTAATAAAAAGCAAGAAATCAAATAAAACTATTTGTATCAATTATTAATGGCAAAATCAGTTTCTCTTTAAGTAGCGTTAACTCTATATTGTATGTAAAATAATACAAGACTGTTATTCCACATTCAGAAATCTTTCACCTGTGGGAAAACATTCAGCAATGGCTAGGTTTTTCTACTTTTTTTTTTTTTTTTTTTTTTTTTTTTCCCTTCCAATTTTTTTTTTTTTCCTTCCATTTTTTTTTTTTTTCCTTCTCTTTTGGAAACATGAAGATTGTCAGCATTGCAACCTGTGGTTATTTTAAAATATATGATATCTTAGTACAAACTTAAAATTCATGGAGATTTCACTTTAAAAGTGATGCTTTTTAATTAGTCAAACATGAATGTTAAGAGCTATTTCCTGTTCAGACAGAAAATGTAACAGCAGTCCTAAAAGCATCAAGCTATTAGTTGATGTAGTATATTGCATGGAATAAGCAGCTGAGAAGTTTTTTGCAGCTTTAGGAGAAAAGCAGCCATTTACAGAAGGATTAGCAGGTCTCAAGTTGCTCAACCAAAATGTGTTATGCTTTAATATACAGAGTGCCTTGAAAACTTCCTGGCTCGTTTGACAACTGGTGGGAGAAACCTTGCTAGATTGGCATTTCTATAAGATGGGTGCACTGGGTCTGATAACTGTGATAACCTACTAACCAGAAGCTTGTTATTTAGTCACCTTGTACTTTGAAGACCCTTATATTGAAAGGGAAGAAATCAACAGCAGAGTTTTACTTGCTCAGCAGTCCCAGACTTAGCAGTTTGGAGTAGCAACGGGGAGTTTCTCCCCTACATTCAGAGTAACAAAGGGCAGTAATGCAAAGATCAGATGCTAGGCAAATGTACGGCTTCTGGCATGCCAAAAGTCTAACACCCATAACTTAAATTTTAGGATCTTTTTATTTGGTTAGATTTGGGGTTTGGTTGATTTTTTTTTTTGTCTGATTTTTTTTTTTTTTTTTTTTTTTTTGTGTGTCTTTTCTTTGGTTCCCCCAATAATAGAAGAATTATATCAATGCCTTAGAGTGTAAGATTTTATTTCTGGATAAAAAGCTGATTTGTTTTTTCCAAATGGTAAGTCTACCAAAGTAGGAACAGTGGCTTTCAATTGGCTTATCTTTCCACTAAATGGAAAGTCCTCTTTCACTTATTACAGAAATGGGCATGAATTTGCTGTGATGTTATAATTCCTCAAAAGAATAACTAATTTGTAAGATACTCAGGCCAAAAAAAGAGAAAAAAATTTTCTATATGTTATTTCTGTTTTAGTCTGCATTGCTTTCTAAATCTAAGATATTAATATAAGCTGACAGCTGAAAATGCATGCACTGATTGAAATAGACAGGTAGTAGAAGCTAAGGGCAGGAGATTCTTAAATTTATGAGGAATTATGGACATTTGTAATGCTAGCAAACATTTTGGCGTGTGTTTTAAAGGTGATGTATCAGGGAATTAATGTGATATAAAGGTAAGAAACTGGAGTTCCTTACTGCTGTTGCATAAACCACTATATCTCTCAAATACTTCATAAAAAAGCTGTCAGCAGGATCACAGTCTATGACACCTGGATTTCCATTGTATCATGCGTGAACATTTCAAATTAGATGAATAGTAACCTTCATGTCCAATGTTTTCTTTAATATCTTAGAACAGCCATAAAATATGAAGACTTGCTTTCTATAAAAAGGGAAATAAATCATACTTATTACTGGGGTGAGTGCTTGTTTTGGAGCCAATCAAAATTAAACATATACTGCTCTACTCTGTCCAAGATTAACTCATCCTTCCTAAACAAAAAATTAGTCAAGTTCTGCTTGGGTGAAGTATATTGGCATTGCACACACAACATGACATTGCAGGAAACAATATGACATCCTAAGAGAAAAAGAAGGAAGAAAAGGACAGTGATGTCTTAGACTATAATTCATAGGAGAGCTATAAAGAATTCTGTCTCTCCACTATCATATAAAATGATTCTTTCAAGCTCATGTTTTATCACATGGATTCAGAGTTATTTGCTGATTAGTTTATCCAATGAACCACTACTGTTACAGCCCATTGCATTTGCTGGATACTGAGTTAGACTGGTGATTGACATACCTATATTTTTAAAGTATACATTCCTTGAAAAACTTATTTTTCTAAAGTGAATGCTGCACCTTTTTTTTCCTCACCTTCCCTGTTTTGAGCAAGCCTCAAAACCTGATAATTCCAGAACAGCAAGGAGCATTTGTGTGCAAAGAAGCCACGGTTCCACACAGGGAATGCCAGATGTGTTGGAAGAATGGGTAAATGTGCATCTACATAAATTGCACAGTGAAATACAGGCCTTAAACCAGAAAAATTTGAAGCCATCTCTACATAACTTGGCCTTCACTTCTAAGCAATATGTGCATCTTATACAAAATATTTTGAAATATGATTTTAAAATGTTCAGTTGGCTGGAAGATAAGAGATTAGTCAGACATTTCTAGGAAACAGGAATTATTTCTGTAAAAACTTTCCACCTTCTTTTTTATTTGAACTATACTCCAGATTTGATGAGATTGTCAAAAATTGCCCTAGATGTAATATAACCGACAAATTTTAAAAAAGGGAAAGTAATACTGTAATAGAAAAATAGTTATTCCTTTAAGTCCCATGTATCAGATGACTCTAAAGTTCATATTTATCTAATCTCTCTCTCTTTCTGCTTTTAAAATTTTTTATTAATGAACCAAATTCAGTGACACTAAGTATTTATTTTTCTCAGTTTCTCATCTCTAACTTCATACCAGAGGGAAATATGAATGCATAGAAAGATATACAGACCAGCAACCACCTAGAGTGTTTTCACAGCATTCACATTCAGTTATCCTTTTCTTTTCTAATAAAGGCTTTTTCACTGGAATGCCTGCGTATGTGCCTTTTACCAGGCACATGGCCTTGTAGCCAACACACAAAAACCTAACACATTTCTCCTCTGTCTAAGTTGAAATAAATACGATCTGTGGCAGATGGCGGTACCAGTAACAAAGCCCAGGTCAGTGTGGGACTGAGTGAGAATTGCCACCAGACAAGATCAGCGAGCCTGGCCCCAATTCAGCTAATAGCAGTGTCGAGCTCTGCTGCTGTTCTGGCACAGTGGCAAAACTTAGCCTTCAGCTCATGCCCATATGCTGGGAAGAGCTTTCTTCACCTGAGCTCTTTTAATAACCCTCCATCACTATGAAATATCTGACCACTGGGGACTTGCCTGGCAAGTCTAACAAATTAGGGCTGCCGTTACAAGTAAACAGCTATGCCTGCCAGTTATTTCCATCTGCCCGGCACTGCCAGGTTCATTATGAGCATCGGGAGATGGAGTTAAACAGATGGCAGGAAATGTGCTTGGCCCTTGCACTCAGGAGAGGGGGACAAGAGGCAATTGCTTTGCATAACATCCCTTTCCCTTCATTACTTCACATTATAATATGTAAATAAAGTCACTCCAGGAGGAATTTAAAAAGCACTTAGCATTGAATATAAGGGTGCTACATGGAGGGAGAGAAAGGAAGGAATGAAGTTTCAGCTGTTCAGCTGTTTGCAAACCAGAGTTTTCTCCCCTGCCTCCCCCATCCCCAAAGAGATTTCAAGGGCTGCTTTTATTTCTGACACACTAAGTGAAACTCTTTCTGAACATGTCTCTCATTCTTTTTCCCTGGCTGTCTCCAAAGATTGCAGGAACCTGTCAATCAGGCATCTTACAGGAGGGCCTGCAGTGTGCATATGAGAGCACAAGGAGTGCACAGTGCTAAACAGCCAGGCTCTACTCAAAGCCACCCCCATCCCACCCCCCTTTTTTTGTTTTGTTTTGGTTTTTTTTGAGTTGACATTGAAAATGCAGCAAGCCTGCAAGCTGGTAGGGAGCTATCATTAAACACTGTCCCACACAGGAGTAAAGAAGATAATACAGTTTTCATGTGGAAATATTAACATCCTTGGATTAAGGTGGGGACACAAATAACACTACATGGGACTTAAATCCCAAAGTGAGAAACTTATTTCTATGCTGTGTCCTGCCGCAGACCTATCAAAGGATGCTGGGTATTTCACTTTCTAAAGACAAATATACCTTAGAAACAAACATCTGACATCACTGGACATGTGGACTTTTGTGGGAGTTAGGCTCTCTGACCATGGATCCAAACTTTCTGGAAGAGTAGGAGTCTTTTTTATGCATTTCTATTACATTTAACATACTGACAACCTCAACTCAACTGAAGCCTGCAGCTGCTGCTGCAAAACAAGGAACAAAAAAAAAGGATTGAGAGAAGGCTAACAAACAAGACGGGTAAAATGGCCTGGCTTCAGCTGACTGATTTCAGTATGAATCTGATGACTGGACCCACTAAGCTATATATCTCTTCATCACATATTAAGGGAATAGATTACATAACAAAAAGCAGCTAGTATATTTAGAAGATACAATGGCAATAGTCTGTCAAAAAAGATTTTTCTCCTCATTGAAACATGTGGAGTTCACATAGTAACTGGAAAATACATGATATTCAGTAGGATTTAGCCAGCTAAAAATGAAATCTGGGCAGTGCAAGGGCACTGCAGTGTCTAATCAGACTTCATCCAGGACAGGTCCAAATCATATTAAGAATCCTGGACAAATACTGGAGGATAAAGAAGTCTGTGAATATGATGCATGTAAACACACAAGTCAGGAGGCTACCAAGCAACAGCTGCCAGCACACTTTGTTCAAAAGGGAAATATATACCTCAATTAAATGCCCAGTAGTAGCAGCGTGATGTCCAGCTGAGAGCAGATGTTCAGAGGTCAGCAACGAGTGCTGTATTCTAAAAGAATTGTGAGAAAAACTCACTTACAGAAGAAAAGAAAAAACGTTTCACACTTGCCAGCTTTCTGAGTCTTGATGGTAGACTGCTAGATTTCAGGATGTCTAGCAACTCAGGCTACCAGATGTTCAAATATCCCAGACAAATGGCTATGGCGTCTGTAAAGAGCAGGTCTACTGAACACCAAGGGGAAAGCTTTGCACAGTTCAGACTCGTCTGTGATACAACAGGCTTGTCACGTACATGCAGATCTACTGAGCATGTATGATAGGTCCAAAACTGAGACACATAAAACCTACTGCCTGTGGACCTGCCAGATTTGACAGGTCTGAGTCTGGAAGCTGCATACAGAATGAAAGGGTTCCTCTGTGCTTGTAGTGGCAAGAAGGTTGTACATCCAAACTTTGTCTCAAACCTTCCATGACTTCTTGCTAACAAAAATTCAGAAAACAAGATTTTTTCCTCTTGATCATCTGTATCACCTTAAATAAAAACAACTCCACATCCTGTCATGAAAACATGCTTTTAGTGTATTTTCCATAAATGTTTTCTCCCCTCTACCTCAGTTTCTCCCCTCATTATCTAATTTCCTACTTCTGGGTCAAAGAATTCATCAAACTGAGCTTCTGTATTTGATAGGTATGATTAGATTTTTTCTTTTTGATGGGCTGATTATGTTATTCTACACTTTTATTTGTAAAGATATAGATATTTGTAAAGATTTGTATTTTCCTGTCTTTTACCAAACTATGTTTCCAGCTTTTGAAGCATTTCTGCTCAGGCACCCTGCACTTTCATTGCTATTAAGAACAGCAGTGAATCCTTTCACATCTTACTCCTTGCAAGGTTAGACATGGTTTCTGGGGTTCCTTTATCCCACACAGAAATTGACTTCACACTAAATACAGGGATCAATTTATATTCTTTCTTCTAATTAGTGTAAGATTTCTTTGGACCTTCTAGGCCATTCTCTTTTACACAGTATAGCATCATGATTAATTTTGACATATGCTGCTCCCATTGTCAAACCTGATTATACTGTGGCCACTATTTCTTAGGGGTTTGACAGCAGTTCATAATGCAATTTTTTATTTGGGACTAGAGCAATCTGAGATTAGGCTCTTTCTTCTTCTGCTCTAGTTTGGAGCTGGTGGTTGCTTTCCTTCAGCTGCTTTTGTGCATTTTTTCTTATACTTCTGGCAATACACCGATGCATAGAGTTATTGGATTTCAAGCTGAAATGGCAAGAAGTATCTGGATTCATTCTCCAGCTATCCCAGGGGTGTGCTCTGTGTGTCTGATACTAGACAAGGAGGCTGGGAATGCGGGGATACCACCAAAGAAACTATTCTTGTCCTTCATACATTGCACTAGTGTTCAATCCTTGCCATAAAGGTCTGCAGCTTTTCCTCTTTAACTGACAATGCCAGACGTATATACATTTACAGGCCTATTTATCTGGGCCAGTCTCAGAAAGGGCCTGTGCCTATCATTTCAAAATATGATCCAGCTGAAATTATAACATGGTTGCTATTATCTTCCTCTTCCATTATTCTTTGCACTTTTGCCCATTGCCTGCCTCTGCTGCCATCTTATACCTTGTCAGCATCTCATGCCAGTGACATGTCTGTATGCCTGCTTAAAGATACACAGATAGACACGTAGAAAGATAGAGATACAGATAAAGTGGACCATTAGACCTGGGATACACATGTGAAGAGACTGCTTAAAAACTTTATAGTACACCAATCAGACATGCAAACACCATATGAAGTTTCAGCTACATATAACCTCTAGTGAAACCCCATTCAGTTAGGCTCTATGAAACATAATATACATAATATTTTCTCCAACTCTCTCTTTTAAAAGCAAATGGCAGGAGTTCCCCCAAGTGCTATATCTTTATTCAACATATCCAGTCACCAAAGTTTATTTAGTATTTGGACTAGTAAATAATTCAGTATCATTTTGCAGACACTGGACTTTTTCTGCAGTTGCAAGGGAGCTGTTTGCTTTAGAGTCCTGGGCAGTCAGCAGGTATTGGTTTACCAAGATGTCAGGAACCTGTGGGATCACCTGAGTCATCTTTGCTCTGCTATTGTCTTTCTTTGCAACATCCCCCATCACAGTACCTTCAGCAAACCAGAACACATGTCTACCCTTTCCTGAAATGGAAAAAGCTTTTTCAAGATCCAGCATGTTTTTAAAATTCTGATACTACCCTTGACTTTTCTACTTAAAAAAAGACTTGCATTTTATCAGCGGTTAAATTGATCTAATGTAGATGAAAGTGGCAGTATTTATTCACACGAAGCTATTTAGTATAGTCAAAAATCAATAACATTGAAAGTATAGATTCTACGCATTTTACATTTACTGTCGGTGTTAAGTTTGTTTATATAGAAATTTTTAAAAGTATATATGCTGGTTCTTTAGTTAGTCATAAAGAGGTAGCAGCCTTTTTTTTTTTTTTTTTTTTTTTGTTCTGCAGCTTTATGGAGCATGTCAACATTGTCTCTCATGCCTCGTCATTAGCAGGCTGAAACACCTTCTATTTACTGGAGATTAGCCACTCCAGAGAGAGGAGGCTTTGCTGTATCCCCCTCTGTCTGCTGAGACAGCTGTAATGGCTATGTGCACCTGTGGCACAATAACCACCAGCAGCCAGCTAGTATTGTTTATTGCTAATGAGGCATATAATTGCTGCAGTTAATCCAGCTTCTGTGGTTACTAGGTAGAAGGAAGAAAACTACAGTGAAACTGGATAGGGTAACAGAGCATGCAGAGTGTCTCCAGCATTTAATTTAGCTCTAACAAGGCAGTTAGTGTTAGATCTCAACTGATTGTTAAACAGCACTTACTGATGTTAATAAGCATAATAATCAACTATAACTGGCATAAATTAATTCAGCATTACAATACAGAAGTAATAAAATGGGTAATCATTATCCTCTTTAGATTATATTAATGTGCACATTCAACCATATCAAATGTTTTAACTGTTCACCAATATAGCAGTAGTAAATTAATTTGAAAGAAATGCAGTGCAGCAAACAAACACTAATTGCCATTTAATAAGTATGGTAATTTCTATTTAACTTGGCTACACTGTCCTGTTGAAAGGCAAAAACCTAACGTATGTAGAGTTAGGAAAAAATATGCTTAAGTGGCTCAACATGACTAATTGAAAAAAAAGCTCTCCAGTTCTGTGGGGTTATTTCTCTAGGTTTGGTTCTTTCTATACCACAGCCTCCTCTGGCCCTCCAAAGGCTGCCTTGCTCCAGGTTTGCCTTTGATACTGATCCAGCCAACAAGCAGCTGGCTGTGAGTCCCCAAATGTCTCAAGACAATATTGACTGAGTATACCCAAGTGTTTCATTAATAGATTAAGGGACAGGAAAAAATACAGACATACCCTATACATCCCTTCCACCCAAGAGTTTTAAAACAGCAGCACAAATCTTTTTAAGAAGCTACTTTGGAAGGAGGTTAAAATTTTTGTATAGCGAAATGTATGTTGTACTCCCAGCCAAACAAAGGTCAAGGTAAACAGAAAATGGATTTCAGCCTTCACTTAATGCTGAAGCAGCAACACTTAAAGATTTGCTGCTGTGCAAATAAACCAAAGGCAGGGAGATATTAATTAAAGAGCCAAAGGAGAGAATCTACACCTGCTCCTGCTGCAAGCCCACAAGGGTCTTGATGCTGCTAAGCTTTTGTATCAGTAAATACACAGGTTCCCATCAGTAAATGGGAACCCCATTTCAAATATATGTACCTCAGGTAAGGTTTATTTCCTTACTTGTGTGTTTCAGTCAAAATGTAGGTGGCAATTTTTTGTCTGTACTTTAGTTTTATTTTATTTTCAAAATGTCACTGATTTCACATATCACCATAACACTGTCCTGGCCCTCTCTCCACATTTCGGTGTTTGAACACCAGTGGAGAAACCAGTTATTATAGAGATGTTTAAAATAAGCAGCAATACAGGGACAAAGGAGGTGAGAGGGTGGAGCACAGATCTGTTGACAGCGAGAGATGGGCCAAGTACTGAACTTTCTGTCTCTGTAATCTATTCCTGCCACTCATGGAAAGCCTTGGGTCCAGCGGAATTGTGAACTCGTTGAAGCAATAAATACAACCTCTTTGAAGTAATTTGGTATCAGCCCATTTAAAAGGTATGAAGAAAACAATAGACCTTCCACGTAAATCTTCAAACAGAACAGAGTAAACCATCTCTTATTTCCACCTACTGTTTTCAAGCAACTGAAGAACATGTTTTGAAAAGTCTTTGTGCACAGAATGCTTGAAATTTCTACTTGATTGCAGCTGTGTTGTTTTCTGCTGCTATCCCACAACATGCTTATGAGATTTGAAGCTGCTGATTGTAACCAGTTTATGGGAAGCAAAACACCAGACATTTGACAAAGTGCTTTAACAGTCAGGTAGTTGCTCCTCTGAGCTTCCTCCAAACAGCTCCCCAGGAATAAAAATCAGAGGGGATTCTCTTTCAGTCAATGGGACTAGTTGAACAATCAATCCTGTCTCCTGGGGGAGAGGTGTGGGGAAATTTATATAAAAACAGCCAGTTTTGGAGACAGTTAATCTGCCTCTTTTCTACTGGGGACTTAGGAAGCTGGAATTGTCATTATGGTGTCATTTTATATGTTCAGTAAAGTACATCTTAATTCCCAGTGTAAGAATCAGCATTCTTAATGGATTCTTTTGATAGGAAGACCTGCCCTTTATGAGCTAAATCAGATTTTTCTTCAGAAAAACAGCAGCATGTAAACATTTTAGGACTAAAATGAGTTTACATTACTTCCAGTAGAAAAAAAAAAAAAAGCCTAATATTATATTTTGGAATCTCCCATAGCTACTTTGCCTGATGTCAAAACCAAGCACAGCTGCAGTGGGAGACTACTTGCTTCTCTTCCTGTTTATCTGAGTCTATCCGTAAGTACCATACCATGACATACTTATGGATGTGATATAGTCAGAGTAATAAATCTGTTTTGCTTTGCGAAGCCATTTTGTTTAATTTATGTTGAACTCTTTCTATTCTTGTGCTGGGTCATAGGAAA
The DNA here is from genome assembly GCF_003259725.1 of Athene cunicularia. Lineage (NCBI taxonomy): Eukaryota > Metazoa > Chordata > Aves > Strigiformes > Strigidae > Athene > Athene cunicularia. The sequence goes on from NW_020799095.1 coordinate 39,460,957, forward strand.
GGAACTGTGGCCTTTATGTTGTGATCCACCATGGGAATATTCTCACACACCTGGCATAAAAAACATGCCAGGGTTGTCTTATTAACAGCTCATCTATTGACCTTGAGAAACTAACCCACTGTTCTTTGCTATCATATGAATTCTTCCTTCCATATCATCCTCCAAAATGATTGAACATTTCTGTGAGAGGCAGGACCAGGGTTGTCCTTGAGGACTGATCACACCGAGCTGTATCAGAAGGTTCAGCAAACAAAACCTTGGAGAACCATAGTTACTTTTGGTCACAATTTCTTTTTTATTAGCCAGAGCGGAAAAAACTACTATTTCCAAGAAGTGCCTTTTAGTTATATGCATTTTCCCCTAGTTTATATGTAGGTTGAAGATTTAGCCTTGTGTATCATATGTTTATTTATATAATAATCCAAACTAAAATGTTCTGACAAAGAATTTTTTGAAGTTTGATTAATTCAAAACTGCTGAACTTCGTTGATCTGAATTAGGCAAGATAGAAAGGAGAAAAAAATAATTAAATGAGAGCATCGGTATGATAGAAGACTATTTCATACCGACGTCTCAAGCAAGCTTCAGTCCTTTACTGAGATGACGCAAAGTATGAACTGCCGCTGTCGCACAGCTGGCTCTATTGGCAAGTATCTATTGCCATCTAGTGGTTTTCAAAATTTATTGTTTCTAAATGCGTAGTTTCTATGTTCAGTTTTTGTAGGCTATATGTGAGGGGGAAGTATCACTGGATCTTTACGGTAAGAAATGTAAAAACATGTTTCTTATCACTTTTAATGCTATTTTTGGTTTGAGTATGGCACTTGTTTCTACCTTATCAACAAAATTTGAAATGTGATACTGTTAAGAAAACTTTTTCTTGGCATGTAACTTCGCATGTGATTGCTTTTCTCAGAAAACATTTCTTATTTCTATGTAAGCTTTTTAAAGAACTTTAAGAACAATAGGAACCTATAGTAGAGATCAGATGAGTTAAAACCGTCTTTCTGTGCCAAGGCAATCAACTTCTGAGACAGAGATAAAACAGCTCCTGCCTACACTGGATACCGCCTGTAGAGGTTTTGTGACCAAGTTCCTGTTGGTCACCATTTGCACTTGCATAGTACAAGCATTTCTCCAGATGTCTGGGATGCGCTCCCTTTAAGATCTGGCAAAATCTGTGCTGCAAAGAACTGGTTTGTGGATACGACAGATATTGCTATCTTGCCTGCCTCTTCCCAAAATGTGAGGTGCACAGGATTAAACCTTATGGCTAGGAGCCAGTGATAGGGAGCAATACACATATTTATGGCCTATTATGATTAAGCATACTTGAAACCTTATGGTTAAGAGAAGAACAATCCTTCACAGTAGTAATCACTGTTTTCCTCCTCAGCTTTTGTTCATGGTCACAGATGCTGATTCAGAGGGATCGCACTTGAAACGTGTCAGTAAACATTGAACACTACCAGCAGTTTATAGAGTTGCTTCTTGTGCTATTTGCTGAGAAAATTAGTTCCCTAATCAATACAGTTAATACCCTGTAACAGTTGGGTTGTAACTATCTTGACAGTTTTAAGCACTTTGTAATAGTACTTCTACATCATACCATACAGAAGTAAATAGACAAGGTAAAAATGTGGGGCTATTTCACTTCATATGGTTGCCCTAGAATTAAAGTTATAAAGTAGTATGCTCATCAAACATAAGTTAATAACAAACATAAGTTAATAAAAAGATCCTTCAGACCCTATAGAAGCTGAAGACAGAGGCTGAGGAGTGTTTGGCAACTGGACTTTTTTCTCAGCTTTGGAGGTTTCAGAATTTATTCCCTTCTCCTGTGTACCAGACAGTGTTTTTCTCATTTCAATTTCAGTGAAAAATAATTTTGCTTTTGGATCAAAATATCTATTTTCTATTTTTCTCCCACAGAGAACCAACCATCCCAATGGAAATGTTTGTAAGGAATATTTGGTATTATTCAAGCATATTGGCATAACCCTATTTTTACAAACACTCAAATAATTCTCCTCATTAGTGTATTTGAAACCTCTGTCTCATAGAAGTAGAAAATCTCATTAGCCCTAACTCGAAGCTTAACACTTCTATGCAATCTTTTACACTGGCAAAAAATAATGCTACCTTTGTCCTAACACATCCTCGGTTGACAAAGTAAACTAGGAACTAGGTTGATGAGCATATTAGGCCCTTTTTATGTCACTTAGAGGCATTTATCTAGGAAATTTCCTAAATTTCATTTTAAATCTCTTATTTCCCCATACATATGTCACACCAGTAAAGTCTGTGATTTAGAATCATATATACATCACTGAACTACAAAAAAAATAGATTGTTTTTTTAAAAGACAGTGCTCCAAGCACTGTATTTAAATCTGCAGGCACCAATCAAGTGAAGAATGACATCAAAATTTTTTCACTCAATTCCACTTAGTGTATTAACAAATTTCAACAGGAAAAGCAACAGAAGCACAAATAAAGGAACTCTTTCACAGTGCTTGTTTTGGAATTACATATCTTTTTATTACATGCATGGATTCAGTTTTCCTTAGTTTTTATCTCTGCACAACAGAAAAACGTGTAAGTAGATTATCTGAAAAAATAGTGCAATATACAAATTTATACTTACTTTAACCTGATTTCCAACAAGGCAAGCCTCAGAACTCCTCCCTATGATCTTCACAAGTTCTTTAAATTAATTGTTTTCTGACTGACCCGATGAAGAATTTACCCTGTCTAATATATAAAATGACAACCTTTTTCAAGTCTATTGATCTTGGATTTAGAGGGGGAAACTCAACATTTCCAAAGCCTTTCTTATGTAACAATAAAGCTGAAGCCTGTAGTTCTGGCTATAGTCAAAAAGAGAGAATGATGCAGAGTTACATATAGGGATATTTCTGTTAAATCTAGCGCATGTTAAATGTTACCTTTTAGATAGGTAATGTAAAACCTCTTCTGACTCTTCCCTGTACTGCTCTCCTCTCTTCCATGAACAGTTTTTCTAGGAATAAGGTACTCCTTGCAGGAACAAAGAATAAGGGAGTGATTGGGCTTTACAAGCCAGCCTCTTCCCTGTACCTTCACAGATACTCACAATGAAACAAGGCCCTAAACATTAGCAGTAGCATGATTATAGATGTCTGAGAAACGGCAGAAATTACCATGCTTGGAAGCATTAAACATCGAATCTGACATTTCTACTCCACCAATTAAAGCAATTGGAATAAAGAAGAATATTATACACTTTACAGGTGAGAGGCAAAATGTAAAAAAGACAGGTCTACTCTTACACTTTATCGAAGTAGGCTTGTATGAAATTATGGTGTTCCTCTAACAGTTTCAAGAGTTCCCACAAGAGAGTTCATTAGCTCTCACAACAGCATCTTCAGTTTTTTCCACTGACCTCCATTATTAGAATGCTTCCAGCCTGAGACTCATGAGTCTGATACCTTTTCCATTTCATATGATGGACATAATGAGCTAGTTGCAGGACCATCTTTGCAGAAAAAAACAAAAGCCTTTCCCATCATTTATTAATTTACTTACCTGAATAGACTGCTCTGCAAGCTGAGGAGAAATCACAGGTCTTTCTCATCCCCTCTTGCACGCAAGTCTGTCTGTAAGCTAATGTGTCACCCTGCGACCTATTTTATACCTCCCAAAAGAAGACATTTTCTGTTTGAGAAAACTAATACTGGTCAGCCTTTTGCCAATATAGCTCCATGTTACTTGTCTTAGAAAAAAACAGTATGCCTAATAAATTTGTTGCCTAGATGACACTTTATACTGAATTGGCCGCATTTCACAAACACTCAGCAGTACGGTCTACCTGCTTCTTTCCTGGGCTAGTTTTCAGCCCCTTCTCACTAGAACCCTGGCAGGTGGCCTTAATGCTCTAGGTAGTGGATATAGGACACCTTTGTCGTACACACATGCTAAAAAAGTATTTTAGGACTTAGCAGATTTAAGACAAGTTCTGAGAGCTGAGAATTTTGATATGGGGATACTGAGCTTTTGTTAAGTCTCAAGAAAATGTCTCTGTATTTGCTTAGTCTGGTGTTGTTCCCAACATATTAGTATGTACAGAAGAGTCTCTCTGGGAAGCCATCTGGTATGTTACAGCACAGTATGTACTATCTTTCCTTGTTGCCAAATACATGCATTCAATTAATGATAATCATCTGCTACTTCTATGCAGTGATACTTTTTTTTTTTTTCCCCCCCCTCCCCTTTCCTGAGTAGTCTTAGCCAAGCTTTGCATAATTACCTTAGGAAACCTTGGTGCTGAAAATTTGATTTCCTTCCCAGGCAGCAGCATACCAGTGGGGTCTGACACAACCCTTGCTTGTTGATGAGGAGGAAGTGGAAACACAATAGCATTGCTTTCTCTCGCACATTCACAGCTGGTCTCCCAGACACAGTCAGCAAATATATATTACATAGCCTGCAGAAATGTCATCAGGCCTTGAGAGGTGCTGATCTAGGGATAACAATTTCTCTAAGAACAGCTGTTGTAATCCATAGAGATTAGCAGTCTCACCAGTGAAACACTTTAGCCAGTTTTCCTCACAGTCATGGAAAAACTTATTTCAGATGTGATTGTGAACAAAGGCAAAAACAACAAATTTAATGCTAATGCAAATGCACAGAAAACCAAAATTGCATTCAGGACTGCACAAAGACTGACACAATCCCTCAATCATAATTATATCACATACCAAATATTAAATGAAACAAAAAGAAATTTAAAAAGGAGAACAATTAACTAAAAGACACTTCATACATATTTGACTTTATCAGTCACCTTTTCTTTCATATCTTAGAATAAAGGCAAATTTTGATCCAGGTGTATCTGTACTGGAAAGTGAATTGAACTCCCCACTCCCCTGGCTGAGGTCAGCACATCAGGTGAAGGCACAGTGGGAGTTCAGACCAGCAGTACCAGAAAACACCTTTGCATGGACACATAACAGAAGCCACAGATCATTCCAACTCCTATAGGAAAATGCAGACTTCCAGTAATAATATAAATAAATAAAAACCCCACAGAAAGCATGACATATCTAAGAAAGCCAAATGGAGAGGTGGAGTTTTACCAGTGTTTCACATCCCCGAAGTGGTACTGTCAAGCCTGGTTAGTACAGCACTGGTTCTGCCATACCTTCCCAGGCAGTGGGTGGGAAACAGATTAAGGAAAAAGTGAGAAAAATGGTCTTTTGGAGACTGCTAGACTAATATCTCCCCCTCAGTGCTCCTGTTCTTGCCTAGCATATGTCAAGAGTTGCAGGGAGGCTTATGGTAGGTCTGAAGGCAGTGCACCATACATGGCCCATTTCTCTGTCGATAGCTGTTACCAGCCTGACTGCTGCACCCCTGTGGCATTTTGTGAACAACACCAGCGATTTGCTGAGCTGAGGACCTGCTTGCCTGTGTGACACAGTGACCTCTGTGGTGTTTGCATGCATCCCTGCTCTGTGCCCAGGCTGGAGGGAAGCAGCATGAAGGTACCAGTGGTGCTGAGCTGGTGGGACCGACCCCAGTGCTGCTATACTGAGAAGCAGTCTCTGGAGGGTGCAGATGCTTCAAGCTCAGAAACCAAAAAGTGATCTCTCCTACCTTTACCAAAGCCTCTGGGGAATCACTTGGCTGGAAGGTAGCTCTTGGTGATCACTACAGAAATGTTAGTTCAGAAGTCTTTGAGACTACAGAATCCGGTTTATTTGTCCTACTGAGAAGTCTGAACATGTACTGAACATATGCAGCTCACAGGGAGACAAAACACAGAACTGGACTGCACTAAACCATTTTGAATGCTTTAAAGAATCTGCATAAAGAGAAAGAGTGTGAAGATGGTCCTGTCTTTATTGTAGAAAGGGGATCTGTAGCTGCTGTTTCTATGGTTAGCTGGATCATGAAAATAGTCAACTTTATCAAATTTATGATACACCTCCTAGTATTTAGTTGTTATATAGGTTTCAATGCGGTGGTATTTCAGTGCAGACAAACCAAAAGCTTTTCAATGTATTAGCACACAAAATGTGACTTTACACAGATACACAATAAAGCTGTTTTTCAAGCTATTGCTAAACGTGAATAAAAAGTGTCTCTCTGTGTAGATTTAAGCTGCTTCTCTCACTGTACATAAACAGACCAGAGAGGAAAAAATCAACTGAATAATTCATATGTCTCAGTTTCTAAAGTCCCATTAGAGCACTGATAGATGTTCTTAAGCCAGGTAGCACTGAGAGTTCCTGGAATCATCTTCCAGTTCTGCCTGTGCTACCTGCTGCTCACTGCATGCAGTATACATGCTCATACAGGAGTTAACATTTTTACAAACTTTAGATTTCTTAAAGCAACACTTTGCTCCCTCTTGTGGCTTTGTAGCAAAGTCTGTTCATTCTACTTGAAATCCAGTTGGATTACATTTTTCATGGCATATATTTGATGTTAGATAAATTGGTCCTGATGTTGGGTCATGAGTTCAACTACAGTAGATTACTGATACATTTCTATCAAAATATAACTACACATCTATTTCATATTTTAATATAAAGTAACTTGAAAAATATTTCAACATAGGTTTTCCAGCAAGCACAAATGAAAAGTTGACTGTGTTTTTTAGAAAAACCTTTCAGGAGTATCATAACTGCCCTCCAAATAACTGTTTTTGTGTGTGTAAGTAAGTGTATGAGAAGAAAACCATCTTTAATATATTGATTTTTTTTTGTTTGTTTGGGGGTTTTTTTGGTTTTGTTTTTGTATAATCAAGTTTTCCAGCAGCAAACACAATCTCTGGCCTGGCCACACCAAGTGCAAATTGTATTTCTTTTTTTTCTGGTATGTGCTGAATATGGGTGTGTACCCTGTGAATGCAGGGAGAATAGGAATGAGCTGTGGCACTTGCACAACTAGGGAAGTGACAGAATTCATTATTCCTGTGGCACATCAGTCATCACGTTCCCTTACTGTTGTCTGTCACACCGCACACATCTCCCACGGATGCAGAATACTGATGGGAGATACTCTCTTTTCAGCTTTATTTCTCTTTTTCTGTTTACATAACACATTCCCAGTGGGCAAACCCCCCCCCCCCGACTTTTTCCTGTATTCAGTCCATTAAATTATGCTAATATTTTTCCATTTGTTATTTGAAACACTTCTCAAGAAATTAGGGTGCAAATAAAGAATCAAAGGCCAGAGGCTTTGCGAGCATGTGGTGGACAGCTGAGCCCCTGTAACTCCACATATGCATGCTAAGAGTTGCAGCAAATATGCGAAGATAAATCAACCCTCTTTCACTGAAGGCTTTCCTAAATCACATTTTTTCACAATTGCTATCAGCTATGAATGTGTACATGGGGTGTTATTCTGTTATCATTTTAAATCTCTGTTAACTGATTGTGAGTTTTGAGTTCTAGGTCATTTTGCCAGCAGTCTCTACAGATGAAGCTTTCAGTTTTCATCTACTGTAAATCAGTTGTGTTCAGATCACTTGGCTGAACCTTAATGTTTTCTTTCTTCAGATTTCTTCCCTGGTTCTTAATTTTGCAAGCAAATATATGCTGGACATGGCCATATATAGATGGTGGCAACACACAAGACAGTTATTTTGTGCTTCAGATTCTTGGCTATGTTGTCTTTAAAAATAGAAAAAAAAAAAAAAAAAAAAAAAAAAGAGGAGCAGTGATTAGAAGGTATTTGATTTAGACTTGAATTGGTTTAAATGGAAAGAAGTGTATACTCTATTCAGTTATTTGTAGTCTACTGATTTTTCTTCCTGCCTAAGGTAAGAGCTCTGGAGAGAGACCTCTGCTATAAGCAATCTGGGCAGTAAGCCTGGAATTCCATAGCTCCTTCTCTCTGCTTCTGCTGCAGAGGTATTTATTTGAATCCAGGGCTGAAAACCAGGCCAGATTACAAGTCTCAATGAATCAGCAGTATAGTCTATAAAGCCCAGCTCCCACTGAAATACCCAGCCTGTGAAGCTTCCAGGACCTGACAGTGTTCATTTTGAGACAAAACAAGCTCAGTTCTGATTTCCAGCTGTGAGCAATGCACTACGAAACAAGAATCAAAGGTCTAGTTGCTTGTCCATATCTTGGTGATGACTAGCTACACAGGGCAGAAAGCTGTGAATGAGATAAATTAATGAAGTGAATTTGTTTGAAGCCTTAAAAAATGGAGGAAAACCCCAAACAAATCCAAGCACTCTAATTTGTCTTTAAATGTTTCAGACTGTGAAAAGGAAACTCAGCTAGCATGGACTGGATTATATTTGTATGGGCATAAGGACAGTGTTTCTTTGCCTTTGGAAAGTATGACTTGGCATTCACTTTCCAGTCTGCCAGGAGTGGGGTTTTGTAGTAATTTTATTTTAGAAGCTCACACCAACTCACTGACTTTATCGTAATAAATCATTTAATATGGAGCTATCCTTTCAGAGCTCTTCCACTGACACATCTCTCAGCTCAACACCACACATTTCAGAGTAGTTACACCACCAGCATGGCAGACTGTAGTATCCCTTGGGTTATTCAGTAGAGGAATAGTGTGGGACAGATAAAGGTAGTTGTATATCAAGATGCTGAAATATTCAGGAAAGATTTTTCCTTAGGGAGTTCCCACATACACTTTTTTGACAGGGCAGGTGCATAGCCACTGAGTTATTTATTAGACAGCACAAACATGGAGAACTACAGTCAAGATTTATCTTTAATTTGGAGTATTCTTTAGAAGTGACAATTCCATTGGGAAGCAATGACTGCTCTGAATTGCTTCAGCTAAAGAAAATTAGCAGTTAACATGTGTAGGAAACTTTATAATAATTCTGAAGGCAAAAACTTGCCTCAGTTATCACTGAGGACAAGGACAGGAATTCCGACTAGGATTAATGTAGAAAGGTTGAGAGGGAGCATCTTTTCCTAGCTTACATGCTTTACACAAGAGAGCTACTGCAGGGAGTTAGGGTGAAAAGTAGTAATATCTTATTCCTTCTGTTCATTGCCATGTATGGATATTTGTATAGGAACTGAATAAGTTTACATAGAATATAATGGCATAGCAACAGCCACTGTAGGGTGATGAGGGAAGGACTAAGCATTGCACTACCTACCTTTGTGCTCTTAAATTGTGGTAAATTATGATGAACATACTGTCACTTAAACTTCATCAAATGCAGCTAGATGTATGGTAATAATTTTTGCTCCCCTGCTCACCCAAAAGTAAAAAACCCTAAAAACAAAATTAAGGGCAACTTTTAAAACACAGGGGCCTGGACTTTACGCCATGGTGGACTACATGACTTCCTACCGTGGAATTCAGTGTTGTGTCCTGTGGTATTTTCACTGCTAAATGGCATGTGACCAAAATATCAAAAAAGAGGTGCCTGGAGAAAGATACGATTGAAGTCTATAACATAAAAGAAAGGGTGAAGAGTGTGAATGGTCAGTCTGACTTCTAATGTAAAGACTAGGACATTCCTGTTATAAGGCAGATTCAAGAAAGCCAGAAGAGGAAGCTATACAATACACTGTTAAGATGTATAACTTCTTGCCATAGGATTCAAAGGATGCTAAACATTTACAGGATTAGGCAAGTTCATTAAGACAGACCCAGGTGTACTGGAATACATCTAGGCAAAGTCCACCAAGATAGCTGTTGCGGCGGGAGCACACAGTATGCAAGGAGAGGCTGAACTGCTTGGATTTGTTCAGCCTGGAGAAGAGAAAGCTAAGGAGGGGCTATATATCCTTCAGTTGTATACCAGATGTGTAGTTACAGTGGAAATAGAGCCAAAAGATAAAGGTATGGACAGTCAAAGGATAAAGAGCAACAGTTACAGGTTGCAGCAAGAAAAGTCATAGTTAATTGCAAAGTAAAATAACTCACAGCAAGGGCAGTCAAATTGGCACAGGCTGCTGGGAGAGGCTGTGCAAACTCCTGCTTTGGAGATACTCAAAACCCACTTGGAGAAGATGCTGAGCAGCCCAGTCTAGCATTAGCCTTGATTTAATCCTATAATGCTGTGAAAGGGAAATACACTGGAGCTGCTAAATATACAGGTAATCACTTCTGACACAGGAGGTCCCTGAGTTACAGATTGCTGGAGGCTGAGCTAGCATCAGGAAAATGTCACCAGTCCTGCTCTACTGCTTCACTCATCCCTAGGCGTCCCTTCACTGGCTGTGGTCAGAGACAGGTTGCTGGGCTGGGTGAACATTTGTCTCCCTCTTTATATCCCTATTAAGATGTCTATGGAGATTTTTTGGGTATGCATCATGAAAACAATGCTGCCATTTTTTTCATCACAGGTATACTTATTAAATGCATGTCATAGTCACACTGTTTTTTTTATGACTGCCTGTTGAATCCAAATGTTGAAAGAAGATGCCAAATACTACAGCTTCTGAGTAGATTTTATTCAGTTGTTATTGTGTATGATGTTTGGACTACCATTAAAATGAATTATTAATAAAGGGGAAAAAAAGGAAAAGGAAAGCTGGACTTGGAAAGCCGGAAAAGTGAGACAAGAACTAGAGAATATAGAAGTGACATCTTTCCTTTTGTATCATGCAAATAACAGCTACAGAAAATTTGAGAAGTTAAATTAGTAAAGCCTATGGAATACCAGGAAGAAATAAAACAGATCTACCAGCAAATATAGACTGGTGAGAATTGGCTGCTCTCTTCACCTTTGTAGTCTTTGACAAAAACACCCCTTACTTTCTTTTCACAGTCATCTGAACACACATCAAACTTAATTTCAGGCTAGATGGGTGCTCTAGATTGAGAAGATATTCTTTATTTTGCTACTGTGTTAGGAATCTCCTCCCCCATGTACATGTAACATTTACTATTGAATAGAACTTGTCATAAAGCTTAATCACACTTTTGCAAATTTTGTCCCCCTTGCACCTCTTTCCACCTTATTTGTTATGGTCATAGCAAGTATAAGTAAAATAAAGAAGTTCACTTGCTTACACCAGTGTTTATGGCTAAAAATACCTCTCAAGCTGCTAACACTGTCCCTGACCACTTATAGACATTATTTTTTTTTCTTTTTGTTTCTTTCCCACCACTACAGCTACATTTGGCAGAAGAATACATACTAACGAGCCTAATACAATTACTTCACACATATTATTTCAAAACATTGGCTCTCATGTAAAATAAATATCCCACAAATATTTCCTTATCAAGTCCCTTTATTTAACTTTGGTTAACAAGAAGGAAACTACACACTGTACTAAACCCTGAGAGAAGTTTGATTCATGTTCTTAGTTTATTATTTTTAATCCTGACTTTCTCAGTACCATGATAGCTATTCTGCTTCTACTGGCATTTATTTAAATAATGTTTTTTCTAAAACTCATTAAAAAAAAAAAAACAAACAAACAAAAAAACCCCAAGCCCCAACATACAGTTATTGTTCTTTCACTTTAATTTCTCCTTTCTTCCAGCACTTCCATATTCACTATTTTTTTCAGAGACAGTACTAAAGGTTGAACATATTACCACTGGGTCCAATGGAATCTGAAATGGTTTATGTAAGCCTCACAGGAATGCTTTTAGACTACTACTTTTACTATTAATAGTATTAAATGAGAAAGTGAATGCAGAAGAATACAATTAACTTGTTCATTTTCCATCCTGTGCTTGTATTCTGTGTGCGCGTTATATCCAAATCAATTACAGTAATAAAACCTAAAGCAAAAAAGAAAGAAACAGTTTTGATTTGAGAGACAACAGTTGCATAAATATATTAAGGTCTCTTGAATTTCCTTCTTAGATCCTTACCCCACTGATCTATTAGAATGCAAAATTTTATTATTCAATCTGTAAAGTTTTCAGGTGAAATACATTTCTTCTTTACAAATCCTCAGATGAGCCTTTAGAAGTATTTTTTAATTATGCCTTCTGCTTATCCCCAAGATGCATTTTGTTCTTTTGTGTGGATTTTCTTGTCGTTCATCCTTTTTGTTTTGTGACTGAGGTCTGACACTTTTCGTGGAAAGATGTGGGTGAAGGAATGTAACAGCTGTTTTACTCTCAAAATGAACTAATCCTGACATCTGTTTTTGACCAATTCCGTCTCCAGCTGACCTACCCTGTAAATCTTATTTGAACTGATGTAACTGTTTCAGCCTTGGAAGATATTAGTACTCTGGACTCAAATGTAGGTTTCAAAATATTGAGACAAACAGTACTGAATTTATCCCTGAATTATCCACACTCTTACTGACAACAGCCAAAAACCTGAAGAGTGCACAGACATTTGGCAATCGTAATTTATGAATAGGAGGTACTTTGAGAAATAAGGGCTCCACTTGCCCTGTGGTACACAGTGGTTACTTTTCTTTGAGTGACATCTTATTTTCAGGTGTCATTGTCTTGGTCCTTTCCTGCAAAGTAACAGAGTATCTGACAGCAGGAAAATCCTTGAATCTGCTTATTTGCTCTTTTCATTATCAGGTTCTAGATGGTGTTGGTAGAACATTTGGAGTTTTTTGCTAAGAACAGAGAGATTAACAAATTAGCACGCATGCACAGAAAAATTGTCTGTACTGGTTACAGAGAAAGGGTGGAGGATGTTTCCTTTGGATCATGCTGATTTGATTACTTTTTCAATGTCTCAAAAGCCCCTAAGAATGACAGGATGGCCAGTGGGTGTAAACTGGATTTTGACAGGAAGGCCAAATTCTCTTGACTTTAAAGCCAGATGTTTATAGCAAGACTGCCATTGTCGGAGAGGTTTGTTTGCATGTTTTCAGATATTCTTGGATTCATAGACCATATTCCTACTAGGAAACTGGGATTTCTTCACCCTATCTTTGCTTCAGTTCTAACCTACAATAACCACATCTATCTCTAATATGGCATCATCCTTTTAGCTAATGTCACCACAGCCCTTCTTGGATGGCATTTGCACCTTTTGGTTTTCATAACTCTATTCAGTATTTGGCATTAAATCATAAAACTTTCATTTCTATTCCTCATTTTTACAGGACTACTCAAAACATGTACAATTTACAATTCATTTGTCCCACATTATAAATTTATCATGAAAGCTTTAGCTAAGTTTGATGTGACTGACGGTCCATGAAATTTTGGAAGGTTTTGTGGATATTTTATTAATGCAGACAAATGTTAACCATATGCTGGCCTACTTAAATGCCTTGTGGTGACACTACTCAAATGTGATTGAGATTGATTATATCTTGCCAGTAGAATTATATCAGCAGGAAACTATTTGTAAAGCCCCCTCACAACTTCATTACTTCCATTTCCACCTCAAATTGAACTATCTGTAATATCCTTTATAAACAAGAAAAGGAAAGTATGCAATTCCTTTTGAGGAGATGCCTTTTGAAGTCTTTCCGCTCTAAATTTCTTCACAGTAAACTCCTTATATTTTAAATTCTAGCACGTGAATTCTAAGTAAATTATCTTTGTCCACAAGAAATTGTTCTTTCTTATTCTATACATTAAGATTTTTCAAATATTTTTTCTGAAGGGCATCTTGAGATACTGTTCCTACCCATTATCCTGGTAAGTTTGTCTATGCTAGGATATTTCAGAAAACTTATGGGTAATGTCAATATATAATATTATTATCCATATTTGCCAGTGACCCTAAGTCCTGGACAGATTCTCTCTCCCGTCTTATATTTTTCTAAAGTATATTGAACTCAGAAAGATTTCAGTGGCAATGGTACCGCTTTAGTTTGAAAAGCTCATCAAGTTGCATTCTCTTGTCAGGAATGGACTTATCACCAGTTACACTTGCTAAAAAACCCCAAACATTTAAGTCACAGCTGGCATGCTAGAACAAAGAAGCTGCATACCTCTTGTGATCCTAAAGTTTTTTAGCAGTATAAATAAGATTACTGAAATTACCAGGGGCTGGCTAATTAATTCTTTTGCATACTTTTCTTTAGAAATACTGTTGCTAACCCTTCTTCTTAGATAATAGGATATCTCCAGCATTTTAAAATCTAGAGAGATTTTTTCTAGATTCGGCGGTAAAGTTGTTACTGTCACAGGCTGGAGAAAAGCACTGTAACATGGGAATATTGGGTTTTTCTGCGTGCTGTTTCTTTTAAAAACAGTAAGAACTTTAGATCTGATGTGAATCCTTTAGGAATAGAGTTGAAACTGACTGTTTTACATCTATCAGTGAATAACAGCCATGATAGCAGGTTGCTAGTGCTGTCTATTAGTCAAGATGTGATAGAGAGGTCTTAGAGGTGAGAAGTTTTGTTTCTCATCTCTGTGTCAACAAACTCATTTGCTTTAAAGCATGTTGAAATATTAACATTAGTACTACAGTTTTTCAAAGGACATTAGTCGATGTCTAGAAAGTTTTCAGCAATTTCAACAGGAAGATGAGTATCTGTTGACTTCAGTGAGACATAAACATCTAAGTGTGTGCTTGTTGAATAGGAAAGCTGCGCTGGATGAAGACTTACATGACAAGCTGAGTTATGTGTGGGAGTTACGTATACATCTGAAGGATTGTCGAATCATGGCCAATTTATGTCTTCATTCCATTCAAGGTTTTAAATTTCATTAAGACTTTGGATAGATATCTGAGCAGCACTGGGACATCAGGCAGATGAGCACAGAAGTATGACAAAATGTTGTATGTGTTTATAAAATGAAGACAGTCCAGGCACTCCTCCATAAGAAGGAAGGTAATGTCATAAAAACTCACACTTTTCAGAAAAAAAATACCCAACCAACAAACCTGTCAGATAAAAATATAAAATGACAAACATAGTGGAAACATTGTGTTAAAAATAAAATTACCATTGGGACTCAATTTTTTAATTTTCTTTGAAGTAATACTTGTGTACTTTGAACTTGGAGATACTTTTGACTGATACAAAATTTTGCATTGATTTGTATAAGAGCTAGGTATAGCTCACATTTGCCATACTTTCCGACTTGTTCTTTCTATGTAACCAGGTGGACTAAGTCTATAAATATTTCTTATTATATAAACTATCCTTTCTATAAACTTAGTGGCTCTGGAGTATTTATATAATCCATTCAGTTTCCTTATATGGTAAATTTTCAGTTATCCCAATTGCATCATATTTACTTACTATACCCATATGTCTTCAATGCTGTGTCATGCAATCCCTGAGATTTGTGTGGAAAAAGCTGTTAGCTCTCTTTCAGTGTATTTCCACTTCCAGTTTGATCTTTCCATCTTTGAACTTCACTTTGAGTATTTTAAACTTTTACTACCAACTCCTGATTTTGCATTACTGAGAAATTTGTATCTCTGGCTAACTCTATCAGTCCATTAGAATAATATTTCATAAACATTTGAATATACAAACTATGGTTTTAAGATTTCTGCTGACCTAGAGGTCCAAATATCAAGATGAAAGCTGTCAGACAAAAAAAAATAAAAATTCAATGTTGTCTACAAGGTAATAGAAAGAAAAATGACCAAGTCAAAGAAAAATCCAAGCAGAGCTAAAAAATCCTGGTGAGTGCAGAAAGGTTACTAAAATGTAAATATGCAATTTTCTATCACCTCGAGCTGAATAAAATTTGGAAGTGAGACCTGTGGCAACTTGTCTTTTATAATCATGACTTTTTTATGTGTACAAGGTAACTTGTGAGCCCAGACACAAATGGACTGACTAAGGTTGCAAAATTTGTCTTCTGGAAATGTTGCAGACCAAGGCAATGGCTGGCAACAGTTCTCCGATGCTGTAGGATGATCTTGAAATGCCAGGATTTAGCAGTTAGTAATGTCCAGAACCTTAATATTCTGGAGGAAATAGGGAAATGAGAGCCTCTGTGTTGTTGGAAATGTGTGTGGATTGAATCTTTTCTGTCATGAGAAGAAAAGTTTTCTTTCATTCCTTTTTTAATGTTACAGTGGTCCCTAAAAGATTTAACTGTCAAATTGCTAACTGACTTGAACTAAACTAGATTTATTTATGTAATATACCACAGTCTTTGGTTCCTCGGGATTGCATTCTTTTCTGTAAATGCCACATAAATAATATGGGTGTAGATTATATTTGTGGGTCCAGATTGCAAGGGTTTTGACTCCTTAGCCGATTCAAGAAGGCTTGTCCAGATCTAGTTCTTTCACAAAACAGTATATTTACATTACCCCATTGAATTCATTGAGAAAGTGAAGTATTAAAACCTGTTGTCATGGAAGTAAGCAGCAGAAACCTGACTGGTGTCAAAATTTCACTCATGATGTAAAGTATTACTGAACTGGAGCATCAAAAATGTGGACCAAAGTAAATAAATATTAATAGAATATGTCTAGACTAAAAACTAGACTAAATTAAAATGACCAAGGGGAATATTACATTTAGTCTTTTTTTTTTTTTTTTAGAGGAAATTTAGTTACACTTTGTGTAAAGGGGTATGAAACATGTCTAGAGGAAAACAAAAAAAAACAAGGAAAATTGTTTGCTCTGTATGGTTGAGGAATTTGGAACACAGAAGTGTCAGAAAGGAACCACTGAAGTCATCACATTGTAACTCACCCCTCCGCTGTGGCTGCACAGCAATGTCACTGCCAGCCATGGAAACTGGAAGTGAGTTTTCATGCTTAAGCTTGCATGCTTTCTTTTCTGATAACTATGCAGGCAATTTGGTGTGTAAACACTGTGGATTTTTTCCTGTTTTGCCAGGTGTGTAACACAAACAAACAAAAGTATTGGAAATAATATTCACTTAGTGGTACTGTACCCTTGCGAAATCATGTGTGCTGTACCACAACCTCCGTGCAGTTAATGAGATGAGATTAATCTCTGTTAATATTCATACTGTTGCTTTTTAGGATTTTTTTAGAAATTTACTCTAGAATGTGTGCTTTGTCATTAGAGTTTAACACAGATTTAAGTATGGAAGATTACACTGAGAATGATAGAGAATGGTTTGGTCACAGCTGAAAAGGAAGCACACAATGATAAATTGAGACTCTTGGAAGAGAACTGTCATAAGAAGAGCAAACTGTAGTTTTGCAGAATCTTTTTATTGTGTGGTCCACAAATAGGTTTCTAGCAATTGTTATTTATATTTTATAGGTAGAATACGCATAGGCTAATGACAATGTGATTTGCCAGCAGAACTAAGATTATAAAGTGATTCTCTGCAATGGGTATGTCTCCAAAAGGGACAGGCCTGAGAAGCATCATGTGGTCTGTCTACAGATGCTATGTTTAACAGTGGAAATATATATTCAAATACAATGACTAATTTAAAGTTTTTTAGAGCAGGTGTTGACTCCTTCTTGGTCTTTGTTTCTTGCCCCTTTCTGTGCATCTGACTACCTGTGGCATTTCTTCAAAGGCTGCTCAGCTGCCCACTTCAACCCTGTTTGCTATTACTTGCCACTGTCTTTAAGTCCGGTTATCCTAAGCTATAACTACCTAGGTAGAAAATGTTCAACTAGTAAATTGCTTAGGAGGTAAATTGCTCTCATGGTTAAAAATGTAAGCTTTCTTTGTGTCCTAAACATACTGAGTTTCAGCTGTGTGAGCTACTTGTTCATATTTTTTCTTTATTGTCTAATGAATCTTCTGAAAGCATTCTAGACCTTGGGAATGTACTGCTAGAAAGAGCCAAAGAAAACTTACATTTCCAAAATGGGATTTTAGCCAAATGAGGAAATGAATGGTTTGTGATCCAAAAAACTCATTCAGTCTTCACCTTGAGATTCATCCTGAAACTGCCTGAAATTGGAAAATTCAAGCTAGAAATCCCTAACAGTCTTTAAATACCTATTACTATGCTTGATTTTCAAGTTCCTTGGACTCCAAGGTAAAAAACCCAGAAAAAATAAGTAGCTGTGTTCCTGGGGAAGGATCAGGAAAAGGAGCGTGACTCTGTCCTGTAGCCAAGATGAACACAGCCAAGGTCGCGGCAATTCTGGCCCTGTGTTGCAGAATGTCCTTAGAAAGTTTGTTGTTGTTGTGGATCATTATTTTGGACTTACCTACTTAAAAGCTGCATCCAAAAAAAAACCCCAGTTACTCACTGTGATCTAGTCTTTCCTTTACATTCTCTTGGATAAATTTTAGAGACTTTTAAATCTTTTCCTTGTTATAGTTTTCTACTTCTGTTTATTACACTAATTTCTTCTAATCTGAACTACTTTAAATGCAGTTGCCTTTTTTAACATGATATAGTACCAAATACAAAAGTAAAATGTTTTACCTTATTCATATGGTTCAAGGATAACACTGGGAGCTGATGGTCTGCTAATTTTATGTGGGTGAACACCAATATTTTTTTTTTTTTTTTATAAAGAGTCTTTCTCAGGTTTGTTTCTCACCATGAATGTTTGGCTTTTCTTTCTTGGTCATATGCACATATAGACAAAAAACACCCAGGCAAACAAAAACCCAAACAATTCATAGAAGAGCACAATATTTCAAATGTATCTTTCACTGTGACTAATAATTATGTTCTTACTGCAATAGCTAAGCTTTCAAATTCAGTGAAACATCCAATAAGTTTTTATCATAATTTACTTGAAATCCTGGGAACTTTTTCTGCTGACGTCTGTAAGTTTGGATTGAGGGAATGGTAAGAATACTAAAGTGGATGCAAATTAAAGAAAATCACTTTGATTTTTCTTCAAATAAAGAAACATAAAATCAAATATATTAAATAGAGGTATATTCATATATTATACTAGGGGCTAAAAAATGTAATTACTGTAGCTGCTCTTTTTATTATTTTTAACTGCACTAAACAGTTTTCCACAAATAATTTTTATAGAGTACATTACAATAAAGATGATGGAAAAATGGCTACAGACTAAATCATCCAACTGTTTACAGTTTTCCAGTAGCACTTTCCCATTTATCTGCAGCACTCCAATACCAGAGCACTTGGCAGATCTTTCTGTGGTTCAAGATTCAATTACCCTTCCATCAGAAACAGTAGAGGCATTAACAGAAAGATTTTTGAAGATATTTGTGAAACAGCTTTCATTCCATCCTCACACAGCAGAGACGTTGTTGTAATTTCTGACAGATTAACCTAGGGCCAGCATTTCCAATCTGTTGACAGTCTTTGTGGCTGTATAATTTCTTTGAGTTTAAATGTCTCCAAAACAAAAACAAAACTACAGCCCAAAACCCAACTCAAAATTTAGATCAACATTATGTTGAGAAACTGCTTTCCTTGATGCATTTTAAGGAATATACCATTATCATGTGGTGGTTTGAAGTGCCTTGGTATCATTATGCAGCAGATATTTTTAAAGGAAAAACACATTCATTTTTATGAATTTTTATCTTACTATTCAGGCTGTTTTGGTCCCAGTTCAAGAAAACATTTCAGTCTTAATTTCAATGCAGTCTGGATGCCGATCCTTAAAAAAGGGATATCAGCCTTTAAATATATGAATAAAACTGCTGGTTTTAACTCCAATACTTTCACCAGTGAATCCTGCTGTTGGGTGACAGCAGGGCACTACTGGTTTTCTCTTTATACGTGCAAGTCCTATGGAAGTTTGCTAATTGAAACCGAACAGCTGAATGCAAAGAAAAGGCTGGGTGGTTCATCTTGCTGTAGCTGTTGAATGTTACCTTCAAAATGATAATGCAAATCCTTTTTTTAGTGGTGATACCTTTGGGAAAACCCGTGGCTTGCAAAGAAATACTGCAAAATCAGGATTGACTGATTCCTTCTCCTATGGCCTACTATAAACAGGAATTATTTCAGTAAGGCTCTATATCCAATTTTATGCAAAAGGTTGAACTAGAAGTTCCTAGTCATTCCTACCAGTGTTATAATATACAATTCTATGTATTGAGCTATGGAAAGAAGACGTGAATTAACCAGGCTCATTGCTTTAACAACAGAAGATATTTTCTACTTTGTGAATTCAGATTCTGGTTTCAACTGAAGTTGTAGTAGGTGTATGGGATATGAGGATGAATACAGAAAAGAGACATCTCACTACATACTGTGAATCGTAAAAAGTAGAATCTTTTGTGTAGTCTATGATTAATGGATATACTGTGGATAAAACTAGGCACACTTAATTTAGCTGTGAAATATTGTTTTTATTGAATTAATCTGCTTACCCATTACTGTATAACTTCATTGTATTATTCTTTTGATTAAGTACAAATATAACAATTATCTTCTTGGCTTTTTAAATACGTCCAGACAATTAAATGAGTTTCTCTTAAAAGAGTACATGTATTTTGCTTTTCAGCCTAGAAACTCCTTCACTGTCTCCTCTACTATCTCCTGTCTCCAAGCTATTATTAGTGTCATATGGCTATGTCTATGGAAGTTAAAGAATCAGGATTTTACTTAATTAGCTTGCTTTACACAGCCAACAACGCTCAATATTTGTATTCCCAGACAGCTCTGTTTCAAAATCAGTCTGCTATTCTGCAAGCCAGAGCTTTAAAATACACATGCAGTTGCTGAAGCTTGTATAGTTTGGAATGCATCATTGGTACTGGAATAAAAGAAAAACCTTGGATCAAATATGAAGTGATTAAATCATTATATCCCTGAATGTATTTGCTGTTCAAATCTATAACTTCTCTAGGTTCTAGTCATTCCTTGTATTATTACTTCTGCTACAGTATGAGTTGTTACATCTCTTTTTCTGCTGGCACCTGAAGATATATTTAACAGGCATTAACCTGCTTACTTGAAGAAGACCTATAAGAGACCAGTCCCTAGTAGACACTCTGTACAATTCTCTTTTTTAAATATCGTTTTTATGACTAGTTCTGTTACTGACATTTTTTCCCTAGTCACCCTTGTAGGAATTCGGCAAAATCTTAAGGTCAGAGGAGTTACATCAATGTGCAAATCACATAATCAACAAGAACATCTGTTCCTTCATGTTCTCGCTGACAGGACAGCCTTGACTCTTTTGAGACCATGTTGTGGTTCATAGTGATGCAGCTGTAGCAGATGCATAAGAGCATTGCATCCTCGTCCCTTACTCTCTGCCATCACAGAGGTAGTCTTGAGTTCAAAGAGCTGTGGATAGGTAATGGAGATATTTGATTGATAATGCCCTGTCTTCCTTTGCATTTCCATTTAGGGAAAAGATGTTAGGTAGGACATATAAATTTTATTTTTAGATCTGTCTCAGCTATGCTTCTGTGACCTGTTGACACTAAATGGTTTCATGTTTATTCTGCAGTGATGCTGTCTTGCTTTCATAAAACCTAGATTTTCTTATGTATTTTTGGTTTGACAAAATCTACAGTTGGTCTTGCTCTTGTATTCTGCAGGATATGCAATACATAAAAAAAGGAAAGTTTACTGTAGATTAACTATCTCCCATCCCCTTCCAAATCCATTCTAAATCCATTGTAAATCAAGATTAGAAACCCTCCAAACATTTCATTCCTGGACAAAATGACAGGGACTGATGGGGTTAAACACTTCTTTTAGGTGTAAATATTACACTTGAATATATATTTGACAATATGCAAATATTATTTCAGTTCAGTATTTCTATTTTATCATAAAGATGTCTAAAAGTCTACAACTCAATGTGATCTTCACTACACAGAAAACATAAAACCCATCCCTTCAGAAAAAAAGAAAGACTGAATGCTTCTATTTGTGCTTCTGATTCTTTATGAATACTAATGCTCACAACCACAGATTAAATTAATCTCAGTTGCCTCAGTCACACTTGGTAAATGAATCATAAAATAGTTTCATCTTGATATGGTAAGTTGTCCTTGACAGCAAATTAAAATCTTAATAAGTGCCCTATTCAGAAAACACACACATACACATAATCTTCATTCCTAGAAATCATGGTCAGAATGCAGATTCATTGTTTTTTGTTTAAAGAAAGCTGAGCAGAATTATGTGTTATTTCTTCAAGGGTCTGATATAGTATAGCAGGAGTTTTAAACCTTAAAGAAAAATATTTCTAGAACTGCTTGAGCATTTTGATAGGGAAAACCTCAATAACATATCGAAAGCAAAAGTGAAAGAAGAAGAAACCCAACAATTTTCTCTTTAGATAACGTTTAAACTTTTTTTCAAATGTACTTAGTTTTTAATTGTTTTTTGCTGTTAAAGGGAAGTTGACATCCTCATCTCGAACTAAAAATGGCTTTTGTGAGCCTTTGAAGAAAAAAGAACTGTTTTGTTCATGGTAAAGAGTTATCACTACTCAAATCTAGTTATCTGTCTGTGTAGCAGTTAGGAGAAAGGAGTAATGAGGAAAAACAATGACGTCTTTTATTTGTTTTGGAAAGGTGGGTAAATTAACAGCCAGAACAGTGTATGATGTTAGTCAGAGTAGTTGTATTGACTTCCATAAGTTACATGTATTTAGGACCGAGTTCAATATAGTGGACTGTAGTATGTAATTTTAAAAGCCGTAAATGGTCTCTTGCTCTTTCACAACAACAAAAATGTATACTGTATATAACAATCCTTCTAGTGAAATAAAATTAAAGAATTCTATTTGGGTATATATTGAAATTCAAGGTTGATTTTCCTAGCTATAAATATACCTTCTCTATTTCACTTATTCAATACAAAAACAGTGTTCAGTTTAACACAAGCTGGAATTTATTGGTAAGAAGCTTGCTGTGTTTTGATGACAGCAGGTGTTTGAGCAGCTTTCTATTTTTGAAGAACTTTTTCATCTGTCCATATATATATATATATATATATATTATACTTCAACAGCTAATTTAGAGATTTAAGGCTGTATAGTACTAATATCTATATAGTACCATTATCAAGGTCTTTAATTATTCATTGTAAGTCTGCAGATACAATAGTGCTTATGAATTTCTAACAAAAATTAATTACAGCACATGTGCAGATTATAATTTTCTACATGAAATAAGCCTAGACTTTTTAATTCATTTTGTCAAACAGCTAGCTCACATTCTGGACTAATGATCTGTAAAATTTCATTTGTAGTGTAAAATAACACTAGAGATGAGATCTTTTAAAATCTTTGTAGAAGAATTACTGGTATATATTTCTATCACAGTTCTCTGCACTTTATAATGGAAGCAGTGATGGTCATTTTCAATGACAGAGCAGCAGCTGAACAAGTAGAGTAGCTGAAGAGACAAGGGCAACCAAAGAAAAATGGTATATCATGGAATCATTGTTCAGGCTCAGGACAGACAGTGTTACCACACTTAAAGCAATCTGTAATGAAAAATAACAAGTTTATTAAGACAAATGAAAAATTACATTTGGTTACTGTCCTCAGCTGAGGTTGGGGCAACTGTTAGAAGATATAAAACATAATGATATATGTATATGAAGCTTTTGTTTTCATAAGGCCTTCCTGATTC
This sequence comes from Athene cunicularia, assembly GCF_003259725.1. NCBI lineage: Eukaryota > Metazoa > Chordata > Aves > Strigiformes > Strigidae > Athene > Athene cunicularia. The sequence continues at coordinate 39,484,295 of NW_020799095.1, forward strand.
TGTTCAGGAAAGATGAACCTCTGCTCTTGGGCAGCTATACCTCTGTGACCTTTTTCATGTTCGCAACAAATCTTCTGAATACAACCCCAGACACAGAATGATCCATTTCTTCATGGCATTCTTTGGATTTAATTATAGCTTTGCGACCTCTGTGAAGGATAGTGAATGAAATGACACCTTTATGACATACTTTTAATAAAACTGTTCTTAGTCATTGAGGCAGAGAAATATCTTAATAAATAAAATATATTAATTACTATTATTAACTATTATTAATAACACTGTTAACTATTTATGACTATCAATACTGAGAATCTTTGCAAGATGCCAGCTTGAGTCCCTCTTTAGATCTTCTGGTGATTCTTTTTAAACTTTGCTTTCCATTTTTGAGCTGTCTGGCTCTATAGTCAACAGAAGAAAATATAATGCATAGGACAACAGGCAAATCTGTTTGCTTTGTGCCACAGTTGTGCTCAGGTGTTACTTGTGTGGGACAGCATCTGTCAGGAAAACATAAATTCTGTCTTTGCCACCCAGAAGAAAAAAGATACTAGCATCAAAAGTGTTGGTTGTGAAATGTTCAAGGCACGTGCACTTCACAACCCTGCAAAATAGGTTTCTGCAGTGCATATCATACATTTGCACAGTGAGGAAAACACTTCATTCTTGATTGACGCACACTGAAGCAATACAGAAAAAAATGGGCAGATATTGTAAAAGGAAATTTTAAATGTCATTTTTCCTTTAGATGAGACTACCCCCAATGTGCAGTGCAGGTATGAATTTATGTCACTGAATTGGTGGAAAAGACATTTGCAAAAACAAATTTCCTGATCCTGTGTGGTTTTCTTTCTACATGCGCTGCAACTGTAATAGGCAGTATCTTGTGTTTAAGGAAGAAAACTCTCCTTTTGAATTTAGTCAGCAATCATCACCTATATCTACAAACATTTCTAGGGTTCGAAACCTGATCTTAATGGAACCTGCTGTCAGGCTTGTATTTTATTGTTAACATGCTGTCTGCCTTCCCCTGGCAAGAAATCCTGAGGTCAGTATCCGTGGACAGTTATCCATTGCCTGTGCTGACTAATATTTCCTGTGCTCTGTTCTACAGCCTTCTCTCTGTGATTAAGTGACCACACATAACCATATTTGTTAATGAGTTCATAGTATTTTACTTAGTCAGCTAAACAAATATTCTGTATCTTTGAAGGCAGGGATACACTTTATTGCTTCCACATATGGCTGTAAAAACATGTGATGCAGAGGAACGCAATGTGCCTAAGCCAACAGGAAACTTCAAAAAAGAAACATGTACAAAGGCTCTAACAAATTTGTTTTTATCCCACTGAGTTTCTTGCATTACTTACTCCAGAAAAACAGTACAGCAATTTAAACACCGAAGGAGGGCAGGAGGTGGAGGGACTACAGATACCAGAAGAGAATTTAAAAACTAAGCAAAAACTAAGATTGTATAGACCAAAGTGTCCTGCTTTGAATTTAAAAAAAAATCAAAAAGAACTCTTTGAGATATTTTTAAGTCTTTAAGATGACTGAGTACTTCATAATTTAGGCAGTGAGTCACGAAAGCCCCATGTTTGTAAACACTGCTGGTTTTCTGATAAAATATAGGGCTAAACTCTGCATCATGGACAGATTTGCTCAATGTTCATTTATCCAAAATTCTTTCATTTGATCTTCTTGACCAGAAGGGACCCTGTACACACAGATTTCACCTCTGTGAGTAAGAATCTTCATGACATTTTTCCATGCATCCATCCCTGCAAATACCCTGCCCTCCCCTGCAGCAGAGCTGTGAATCTCTGAGGGACAGATACCTCCAGCTTTGGGGAATCTCTGAGAAAGACTATGTTGGAAATAGATATCCTGATCTTGTGCGTCTTTTATTTTATTATTGTTAAATACAGATGTCTTATGCAGTAGTTTGTTCCTAAGGAAAAATAATCTTCTTTCCCAATTGTCTTTGACTTAAAGCCGTAAACAGGAGTAGCAGGCTTTGACTATTGTCTGTTGCAGTTATGGCAAACTACTTATGACAGCAAAGGGAAGGTACCCAGGAAAAGTTTCTGGGTAGGAAAACTGAATCATGCCAACGCCTTCAAGTATTTTTATTGGCATATATGTGGGTTGGAGAGGGGAAATAAGAAGCATGGAGCCAGATAAACTGTTTCTATGCACCAGGGTCTCCATGGAGTGGAAAGCAAGACACTACACTGAAGTAGTTATCACAGAATAGTCCAGTTTTATTTTTATTTTCTGCAGGCTGGGAGGGTAGATTTTCTCCATGAACTTCCAGCTGTCTCCCTCGATTTTCCTAGCTGCTAGCTGAGTCACTGGGGCTTGGTACAGTGCCGAAGTGCCTGGCTTTGATTAGTTCTTGTCTAATCCTGAATCCCTGTACTTGAGCTATTCTGACCTAGAATTTTATTTGTTAATATCTCCTATCTGTGTTTTCTGTTCTACCCAACATGAGAATTTTATGTTTATGTGTTAAAAAGTGATTGTAATATTTTGTTTCTACTTGACAGTGACGCTAAAATTGTTTTCCTTGATGTTCTGACTCACTATAGCCCAACTCAGACAGAAGACTTTGTGGCAGTTTATCACTCTTAAGATAATATTAAAGCAAACAATGCCATTACAAACATTGCATACTAAGTATCACTTTTGACCATGACTTCTCATTGCACTATATCCTGTATATTTGTAATTGTTAATCGCTTGTTTCTGAATTCTTGTGCTAAATCCAAGTTAGCCTTTTGTGGGGAATCATATGCAAAAAGACCTGATCTTCTTATGTGTGGCAAAGCAGATCTAAGTTAAGACACCAGAGTCAGCAAACAGGAGTCTTCCTGGCTCTAACATGTTCTGGGCGGAACTATACTATTTAGATATGCTTATATTTAGAAAGTGCTCGTGTCCAAATTTACTGCTCTTCCAAGCTGTAGAAGAAATGGGCAGAGAAAAGACACTCTTTTCTGCAGAACATTGTGAGATTTTAATATGTTTTTCTTCTGACCTGAGAAAATAATGTCAAGTTTCAAAACTCTCACTGATAGGAAAAAGTTTTGATCAGTTAAAATTTGTATAACAAAGTTTAAAGATTTAGTTATTTTACGTTTTAAATAAATCAATTATATGATATAATAAGTTTGGAAAGAAAAAGGCAAAGAATTTAACTGTTCATTTAAAAACGGATTTGAAATGGAGTGCTACATTATGTAGAATTTGTCTTTTCCTTAGACACAAATAAACAGCAATGTTGACTCACAGTACAGAATGTTTTACTTTTTAAATAAAATTTTCAGTGAATATTCTAACAGATTATTCTGTAAAAAATTTCAAAACTTACAGTAGACATGCTAAGTATCTTATAAAACATTTTGTATATTTTTTTCTTATCCTGAGAGGAATAGTCAAGGTAAATTTTTATCCATATGCAGAGCCACTTGCATCAACTCAGTCATAAAACAGGTGATAAGCAATGCCTAAATATTACTTTGGCCCTTAAATGAGAGAGGATCCTACCCCCAAAAATCTTGAAATATTTCTAGATGTCCACGATGGCTATTTTACTCTCTTGGTAGCTGCTGTCAGAACTCCCAGCAGATGGTGCCTCAGGTAAAACTCCATAGCTAAACATAAGCAGAATATACTTTTAGAAATGTATCCAAAACAGTTTGTTAAACTTCATTTCTTAATATGTGAGATGATAATGAACCAAATGGAAAACATTTTGTTATTTATGAATAAAAATGGATATGAGCAGTAGAAGTAAAGAACCATGGAACTTTAAATGGCAAAATCAAGCCATGCCAAAAATATCTGATTTTTACCAGACAGAATGACAAAATATACAGGATGAAGATAATGCGGTATATGTACTAGAATGCTGAGCCAGTTTCATCACCTCTAAATGGAGATAAGCTCATTTGGTATTAAATCTGGAATGGATGAATGTGTATGGAGAACAAGGGAGAAAATAGCTGTAGAGACTGGCTATAGACTCAGTCAGTTTTGTACATCTCTGTCAAAAATTCTGTTTGTAATGTCCAGTGGCAGCCTGCTTCTTCAACAAAGCTCACACAACTATTCCTTGCAAAGTTTTTCCCTGAAATTTGTTCATTGAGATAGCACTTATGGATGTGTGCTTTTGTTTACACACATGGAAGTTAGCAATGCTTAGAGCTTGCAAAAATCATTAGAAAGAAGTTAAAAAAAGAATCAGCAAAAACAGCAGTGCCACCTTTATAAGAACTGTTTTCACATTTTATAAGAATATTTAATTGTGAGTAATTCTTTCACTGATCAAAGTTCAAAGAACAAGTGTCAAGAAATAAGCCTTGTTGCTGCTTGGAGAATGGTTTTAGAGACAAACATAGAGAAGGCAGAAAAACACTTTTCTAAAACAAACAGCTGTTCAAACCTCTATGCAATCTTATACAGGATAAAAGATTACAGAGATAGCTGTATACAAGCAGCTATACTGCCTTCCCGTAATTTTTACATAAGAATTTTAAGTGCAGGTTTCAGTTATTGTTTGTTTTATCATGTTCCAGTTTAATTAGTAACAGATGTATCTGCATCACCAGAAGTGAAATCTGAACAAAGAAGAAATAGGTTACAAGTCTGTTTCATACCATGGGTTTCTGGGGAAAAAAAAAAAAAAAGTCGCTACTGTAGAGGCTACTGCATTTCAGTTGTCAACAAAATCATCCCTGTATGCCATACCGAACTTTAATGAGTATTGCAAGATGTGATTAGTATTTGCTCAGTTCTACAAGAAAAAATAGTGCAAGTGGGACATAGAAATACTCATTTCTATTCTTATTAAGCTACACTGTTTGAAAGTAAACTATTTGTCCAGCCCACTGAACTTGTGAAACAGCTCTGGAACAGACATAGTAAATTCCAGTAGAACCATATTTTAGAGGTAATCATGTCATAAGGAATGTGTCTATTCCTTGTGGCATAGAAATGCTGTTTGTTTTTTAATATATGACATCTCCTGCTCTGGCAGTTTCTGAAACAGCTTCTTAGTTCAGATTCATTTTGATGCAGTAGCTTCTAGACCCTAAGCTTTCAATACGAAATATAGGCAGCTTTAAGGAAAAGTGTGTTATTTATGAACTGCAAGAAACAGTTCAATAATTCAAGTCCATTAGTCATTTTATCATATCAACTTTAAGTCCATCCAAGGCAGATTTATGAAAACAGTTCAGAACAAACAGTAGTCACTTTCCGCTTTCTAAATCTGCTTAACATTTGTAGAAGTTGAAAAAATGCAAGTATATGTACTGAGAGGCTTGGCAACTTTATGTCTTTTATATAAACGTCAGAATTACTAAAATTAATTTTAAAATAAAAGATCTGTAACAACTTTACAATATACTTTAATTTTAAAAAATTCTGAAGGTTTGCAATTAGAGAAAAAAATGGTGGGAAAAAGTGTAGTTTGTTTTGTTTTTTCTTTGTGGCTTCTATTTGTTACTACAAACATTCCTAAGATGGTGTAAATTTATTGACATCATTAGACTTTCCTGTGAGAATGAAGCAATTTCAGTAATCAATTTGTATGCATTGCATTATTTTTACTTTCAACCATTCAGCATTTTTCAGAAGTTCAAGAATATCAGCCTTTAATTAGTCCAATGGTAGTGACTAAAGGCAATAGCAATTAGTAAGGGTGACTTCTGGCCACTCAAGCAGTTAAAATGATCAATGGGTCTCCAGTTTGAACATCGTGTTTTAGTAGCTGATGAGGAATTCCAAAAGTCTGGAAGCAGAAGATAAAAGCAGTAAGATAATGTGGTTGGAAGGTATTACTAAAGCTGACATCATGTCTCTTACAGCCAGACGTGTAGAGCAATGCTGTATCATACATGCCAGATATGAACAGTGTTTGGAAAGGTGCTGGCATCAATACATATTTGAAAGGAAAAATTTCCTACTAATCATGGCATAATATTTCACAGGAAGAATGAAAACCCCAGTATTCTGGTTTTATCAGACTCCTCCAATTTTTGACAGCGCCAGCAAAAAATGGTTCCCAGTAGCAGGAAACCACAGTTGGTTCCTGAGAATTCCCATCCCACTAGCTTGTAGATATAGAAGAAAATCTGTCTCAAATTTAATTTGGTTTTAAAATATATAAAACAAATAAACCACCAAACAACTGAAGAAGGAGTTCTGCAGACTACTGAAATGGTTGTCATCACGGAGGCTCCCTAATGTCTCCATATTCTACTTCCCAGGATCTGGAAGGATTAGTACCCAGCTCAGAAGGGGTAATAGAGCATAGTTTAACTTTAAGCACACAACTAATCCCACTGCTACTATGTGAATAAACTCACAAATGCCTTCTTGCCCTGAGATATAGAGGGACAGCCATTCTGGGCCTGAATAAGCCTTAATAGCACTGACTTATGTATGAATTAAACAGGAAAGCAAAAAGACTGAGCGGAGAAATTCTAGATTGAAGTTAGAATAGTTCACATAATCGAATGATCTGGCTCATGAAGGAAGTTTAGAGTCTTTATTTCAGTCAGCTAACAATCCTAAAATGTTTATGATGATATGGAACAAGGACAACCATCAAGACCTTGACATTAATCTATTATGCTCACTTCATGATGCTTTTATAAACCAATGTACTATGGGAATATTCCAATAGTTAATTTATATGCTAGTTCTTATGATTTTCACCCTGAAAATTGTGAATAAAAACAGAAGAAACAATAAATAAAGAAACAAAACAGCATTTCATAACTAACTTTGAAATAAGGTTAATGCAGTACGGAAAAAACTAAATAAAAGCTGAATGCTACCATTGCAAACCCACATTAATTTAACTACTACCAGTCTATCTTAAGTTCTGAAAAAACTGCAGGCTAAACCACTGAGGCTTTAATAACTGTATTGGTACAAGTGTTGCTTTCATTGATGAATAACTCAGAAAAACAGAAATGTTGGTACTCTATGAACTATTTTAGCTGTCAGTCTACTAGGACTTAGTTGCAAAGAGAAGACCACTAGATGAAGATAAATTTTTAATGAGCTGTTAAGGTTAATATGGTGAAAATAAATATTGCAGTTCTTTAAGAGCACCTGGGAGCATGCCACAATCCAGTTCAACTTCTAAGCAGCATAAGGATATAAAAGAAGATTACAAAAAGAAGCATGGAGAAAGGAGTAAGGTAAATGACATTAAGGTGTCATAGCTATTGTATAGTTCCCTATGTGTTGCAGTTCCATAATTTTCCTTTCATTTTCATTGATAAAAACTGCTAAGTCAGGAAAAGTTCAAGAGTAAGGGACCTTCCAGTATTTCTCCTGTTAGTTTTGTCACTGATTTTTCCACACTATAGGTTCTTTCCCCTATATCTCTGCTATGGATTAGAGTGTGCTGAATTTTGTGGTGGAGAGATTATTCCAAACTTCAGGACCAGACTGAATTTTGATAAAAAGTGAGCACAATAACCTACTACTCCCAGTAAGTTACTTCTGAGGGGTTGATTGATGGACTGGATTTACTTTTAATATTACTTTGTTTATGGCTAAATGATAAGAATGGGCTCCCATGACTTACACCCTGGTTTCCTGGAAGTCCTAGAAAGTACTGATTAGTAAATATAAAACTGTCTTGGATGGATGAAAAGCAAAAGGAAGCCCATGTAATCCTTTGCATCTCTTTGTTCAGTTTGCTTTTGGATCAGCATTCAGAAAGTCACTGTATACTAACAAACCACAAATTGCCGAATCAGCAGTGGAATGATAAAATGAAAAAAACAGCAGGTAAGGGAAAGAGCTGTGTGCTTTAGGAGAGCTCTTTAAAGCTGCAACTACATTTCTGCAAAATTGCTTACAAGAAGTATTTTACTGTACCTCGGTTCTTCCTCCCTCGTAATCACCAGCTGGCTCGCAGCTGGAAGATGCGCTGCGGTGTAAAAGGTTTTGAGTGACATTGTATGAAAACGTGTGCCAACTTCATCGTAAAAGCTTGTGTTAACCAAGAGTCTCTCTGCTCTTTTAACAGAAGTGTACGTTCTGTGCCTCCTGTCTGGGAGCTGACAAGCAGCTCCTGATTGCCAGGCATCTGTCACTGGCATGAATGGACAGTGAAAACCTACTATCCAGCTCTGGGTTTAAAGACGGTTGGCTCCTGCATTTATGGAGAACATTTCTGCTTCCAATAAGAAATGATTCTGAAAAATTTACCATCTCAGATCTCTTCATTTGAGGACAGACTAGCTGCTTTGAAAGGGAAATAATCTCCAAGAGTGATATGACTCTCACAATGGTTGTGAGCACTTGAATGGAAGATTTGTGCTCAAATATATAGACCACAAATTGAGGCTAGGCTTGCAATACAGAAAAAAGTACAAGGGAAATATATTTTCCCTTCAGAAAAAACAGTCAAGCAGAGATGTTTGTGCTGGGGCTGCATCTTAGTGAGGAGGAAGCCAGAACAGGTAAGGCGGTGCCTCGGCAGGATCTGCTGTATTTACTCACCTTGTTTTGCAGCATACTGAGTAGGGACAAGAAACAAAGACTGCTGTATGGCCAGCAGATCTGAACCCCAGCCTGTAAAGCCCCGAGGACTGTCCTATCAAGATGGACCAAATACTGGTTTAGTGCAGTAACCAGATTCCGTAGATGCTACTGCTGATCACAGCAGCTTCTACATAAAAATAACGTTTTGCCTATGTTGACAAATTTGGCCCAGGTTTTGTCCAGTTTCTAACATGGTGGAGAGCGATAAGTAAAAAACAAGGAAACTGAAGAGCCATCTGAACCAAGAGAGTAACTTGCCATTCCTGCCAGCATGGTAACTTCAGAAATGAATGGAAAACCTCTGGCTTCCTTTACTGCATGCTCAGCAAGTCCAGCAAGTTCTCACCCCCACTGCCTGCTTTGGAAAAACCAAAGTACCACGTGCTTAGTGCTGCCTGGAGCTTCCATTGAACATTTCCAGTCTCTGACTACCTCAATCCAGAGGGAGTAAAACTTTTTATTACACTGGAAACTTTTAGTCTGTTTGCATGGAAGAGATGACCTGAAATACTCCACTGTTGCTGTGTGTGGGCATGATGATTCACATAGGTGAAACACTCTTCAAAAGCACTCTGTATTCTTCTACCCTGTGTCTATGTTCACACCCCAAAATGTGTATGTATTTATTAATTTATTGTAGATCGAGTAACTGTCATGGTTTTGAGTGTGAAAAAAACATTTATTTTTTTTAATTGGTATCTGAGGAAATATCAGATACGACAAGCAGTTTCCAAACAAATATTTAGGGGAATGGGTATTATATTTTATAAAGCAGCTACATTACATGCCATAGTTTCCCTTTATACTCAGGGTGATTCCCTACTCTCCAGAAGGAGACATTGCTAATACATCATCAAGTGAGATTGAGACTAATTATTAATAGCAGCATTATTAGTTATTAGTAGCAATGATGTTTGATGCTAAAGATGAGTAAAGATCATGTCACAAATCAAGCTACATCTCCTGGAGCAAGACAGACTGCTGCTGTTCTGTTTCTGTTTGATGATTAGTGATAAACAGGATCCACAAAGTTATCAGAGATAAGGCTGAGGCACTGAAGGGTCTGGAGGAGGCAGAAAGCAGATTTTTGTCACACAGACAAATACATAAGTGTACCCTATTTAGGAGATTTAGATCCTCATCAAATATAAATGGGGGTGATCACACTAGTATCACTGACATTCAGTTGAACTTGATCTTCATGAAATTTCCCATAATGTTTCTATTTCCATACATTCAATCATTAGATAGCTTACACTTTGGGATAGAATTATAATATGAGATTGTGCTATTGAATTCACATTTCTGGACTTATGGTATCTATAGTCTCAAAGGAAAATCAGTCTCAAGAATGTCTCACCAGTAGGAGTCATACAGCAGTTCAGAAATTCTGGAGCAGCATAAAATTATTGATCAAAACAAATTCCAAATGCTAAAGCACAATGCTTACATTTCCCTGGTCTTGTAAACAAAAAACGCTGATTGCCTGTGCAGTGTTCTATAAAAAGAGAAATAAATAAATAAAACTTCATATGCTGGGAAACCAAATGAGCTATTACCAGAAGATGGCAGTGATGTCTTTTTACAGCTGTAGTCACCATGCCATTTACAAGAATAACCTAATTGCTGTATAGTTATATCACAGTAAAAAAGGGACATTGCTATAGTCAAACCAATTACCTCCTGGTATCTTCAGCAGTCTAATGTGGTACAATTTTTCAATAATTTTCAGTTTCATTACTTTTCTTCTATTTTTAGACTATGGTTGTTTTGGAAATCAGCCAAGCTCTAACAACATGAATAACATTTGAGCTGTAGCATTAGCAGTTTGACACACCTTAAGTTTGATTATTTCCAAATTAGAAGAATCTGGTTGGAGGCCATTTTCTCATCACTCACTAAGTCTGGGCAACCCTTATTTGTTTCAGTTTTTTTGTTAATTTAAAGGCTCTCTGAAATAATGCAGGAAATTCAGTGAGAGTAAATTTAACATAAACAAGAATATTTATTTTTCTGTATCTACCTTATAGCTGTATATGTAAGTTCCCAGATGCTGGACCACAATGTGTTTCATTAGAGGGGAATTCCCTAACCTCAGCAGAATTATGCTACATTTGCAAAATGCCTTTGATTTCATATAGCGATGAGAACCTGACAGTCTTTCTCTATTCCGGATGATGCAGAGCTATAAAGAGAAAATCAAGGTTTCTGCTTTTAATTTCATAGGTCACAGAATCATACCATCCAGAACTAGACAAATGAGTGATTTGTGGAATGTATGCGATGCCTTTTGACATAAAGCCTGTCACCCTTACACACTTCATTGTCTCATCAAGAAAGAGCATGTCCGCTACTGCCACTGCTGCTGTGAACCAAAAGCCAAAGGTCATGCTGTTTATCAACAATTCTGCAATAATAATATGATCTGCCAGTCTAGTTTTTCTTAGAAGAATAAAGGCTTTTAATTTGAATTGTACAAACGAACTTAAACACTGGTTTTGGTAATAATACTGACTTAAATTTTTCATCGCCAGTTACAGATTCCCTAAGCATCCTATTGCTATGCAAATGTGAAAAACCCAAACCTTAGCAATGGATTGGAAGCACTGATTCTCCTAAAGTCCCCTAAGCAAACTGAACACTGAGCTGCCATGTCAAGCCTGTTAAGTCATTTGAAGGAATTTGGGAAGTCAGCACACTTGGGGTAATTTCCTGGCAATTCATCTATAATGTCTACTGCCTGTTCCAATTTCTGACACATAGATATATTATACCCAACTGTGACCAGCCTGCATAAACAGTAAACTCTCTTGAAAATATAGAATGTGAAGAAATAGGCTTTCTTAGTATTTTTGGAAAGGTAGATAAATCATATGGAACTTGAAATAACAGATGATTAGATCTTGAATGGCTGAATATCTGTGTATATTTTTATCTAAAAACTCAATGTTAAACATGTTGATAATGTAAAAATATTAATTTTAAAAATTATTTCAGTGTTTTCCAAATACCTAAGCACCTGAATCAGTCCTACAGCACGTGATTAATTTTCATGTTTGTCTAACACAAGTTTCTCTTATTGATTTATAGAAAATTAATTTATGTAATACTAATTTTAAATTATAATAATTTAAAATTATTTGTAGAAAATTACTTAAATTCTTTCCAAAGTATGTGTGATTTCACTTGAATTTACCAGGCTGCTGGTGTATATTTTAAATTATGCAGCTTCCTGAAAGGGATAGATCTGTCATAGGAAGTTTGGTGGGGTTTTATTATAAAAGGGAATTGGAAGCTTTTAAAAGATCAAGGGCAATAATGCAAAGTTGTAGGTCAACTGAAATTTGAAGTTCATGGAGCACTCTGAAGGCTTTTTAATACATATCAGTAGGAAATCTGTGAATCTGTGAGTAGGAATGTAGGTCCTTGCCATGTGGAAATGCCTTTTCCTTATGAAGTTTTAATTCTGAACTCCGGAATACTCATATAGTCCCAAATCTTCTCCTTTTCATCAGTGTCTGAAGATGTGAAGGTCTGGTGGGCTTTTGATCAGCAAAATGACAGAAACAACACATGCGCAAGGAGATATATAATGATTTTATATGTTTTCATCCACTAAATTTTTAAATTAAGAAAACTCATTGTGGATATTCTTTTTTAAAGGTGTACAGAACAATTTGGTGCATGAAGGAAGGCTGCTTTAAAAGTTAGAGGTATCCACTATATTTAAAAATGGAAGCATTTATTTACAAATATATTAATAGATGACAGCCTTCTCAGCCTATTGAAAGCAATGGGCTGAGGCCAACTGCATGAGCTTCAATAAGGCCAAATGCCGGGGGCTGCCCTTGGGCCACAACAACCCCCAGCAGCGCTACAGGCTTGGGGAGGAGTGGCTGGAGAGCTGCCAGTCAGAGAGGGACCTGGGGGGTTGATTGACAGCCAGCTGAACAGGAGCCAGCAGTGTGCCCAGGGGGCCAAGAAGGCCAATGGCATCCTGGCTTGTGTCAGCAATAGCATGGTGCAGGGTCTGGAGCACAGGTCATACGGGGAGCGGCTGAGGGAACTGGGGGTGTTTAGTCTGGAGAAGAGGAGGCTGAGGGGAGACCTCATCGCCCTCTATAGCTCCCTGAAAGGAGGGTGCAGAGAGCTGGGGATGAGTCTCTTTAACCAAGTAACAAGTGATAGGACAAGAGGGAATGTCCTCAAGTTGCACCAGGGAAGGTTTAGACTGGATATTAGGAAGTATTTCTTTACAGAACGGGTTGTTGGGCGTTGGAATGGGCTGCCCAGGGAGGTGGTGGAGTCCCCATCCCTGGAGGTGTTTAAGGGTGAGGTCGACATAGTGCTTAGGGTTATGGTGTAGTTGGGAACTGTTAATGTTAGGTTAATGGTTGGACTGGATGATCTTCAGGGTCTTTTCCAACCTAGATGATTCTGGTGAATCTGTGAGACCATTTTACCATATCTAGTGTATTTCAGATCCTGCTTCAAGCCCTTCTTTTTCTTCCAGTGTGGTTCAGTGTTGATTGAAACCACACAACCAAAAGTCTGGTGATGAAATATAAAGAACCTTTTCCTTTTTTGCTCTCTCACTGCTTTAATTTTCTTCCTCTTTCCAAAGTTCTGACTGTTTCTATTCCTGGATAGAAAACATATTTTTCTCTTTTTGTACTTTTTATTGATTAATTAAAAAAAACCTACTGAAAACAAACATTTATTTATATCTCTTCTTCATTGAGATAAACAGAACACCTCATTCTGGATAATGCTTTTGATTGTAATTTATTTTTTGTTAAACATCAGACTTACCCTATTCTGTTTTCAGCTGTCAGTGATGTCATTCTGAAAGAAGAAAACATAAAAGAAATATTTTGGTGGTTGTGTATAAACTATAATCAGATCAAAATACTCTTTGGTTAGGATAATTTATACCAGTTTTTACTGTGACTTTGTCTAATAAAACAATCAAATGCAAAGTTCACTCTCTGATGACTGAAGAATTGGATTGTGCAGAAAATAAAAAATTGGCAGAGCAAAACATCTCAGCTGTAGGCTATAAAGGAAAAAGGCACATAGAAAAGGTCTCTGTTAAAAAGAAAAACAGTGACTAAAGAATCATTTCTACATTCTGGAGACCTCTTTTAAAAAATGATGACCCTAGTAACTGGGCAGACAAAGAACACACTATTGCTGAGCATTAACTTCAGGACTGCAGCCAAGAAACAGATATTAGAAAATTAATATAACTCTAAAAATCTCTTTCTCTCTCAAGATTGTGAAAATATAATGGCAAATTAATTAAGAGGAACTGTACAATCATGTGCTATGATCTTGTCAATTCACAAGCTAAGAAAGGTTATATGAGGTCAGCATTTGGATGCAATCTCCTCTTGGAAGTATCCAGATCAGCAAAGTCCAAACTTCTTAGACTAAAGGCCTAACACATCATTCAGTAGTATTGAAGGGATGATATCCTCTTTTTTGACAGATTCTATTCTCTGTTCTTTAGGTATCTTAAATGAAGGGCAGTGAGTTGAAAGCATAAACCAAGTTTTCTAGTGGGAATTCATGTGCACGGCAGGAAAATAATTACTTAGTACAGTAAGAGAAGGTGCAAAGAAAGAATAAGAGGCCAAAAGCTGAAAATGAGCAATTCTCAATGGTGGCTGAATACTCACCAGATTGCTGCAGAGACTTCCAAGGTAAATGGTGAAGCAGGCTTTTCAATATAAAACTGGTCTGCAAAAGTAAAATTAGCTTAAAACTATAGAAATAATTATAAAAGATAGATTTAGGAAGAAATAATTAGAAGGGATAGAACTACATTGACTTATGCTTTGGTCAGAATTTATCTTCCCTAAATTAACTTCTAAAGGCAGTGTCTCTTTGAGCTTGTTTTCTAGACTTACCCATAATTAGTGGGATAAGAGAGAAGCACTTCTAAAGGGAGAGTCTGCTATTTCCATTGTTAGACACTGTCTGTTGATTTGCCTTTTCCTCTCCACAGAGGTTAGAAGCTGGATAAATATCTTAAGTTAGACACATAACTTTTTGATGATCAGTGTGAAAACGTATCCCATCTTCATTATCTCTATTCTCCATTCACTCCCTGAAAACATGAATGATTTCAGGATCACCTCACAGGAGCTCTGACTTCAAAAGGGAAGCTATGCATGGTTTATAAACCAAACACTACTAAGATCCATGGAAATGTATCTACTGACAGCAGTACAATAGGAATCTGGCAGGAATCTTAGAACAGTATAATTTAATCATGTTTTTCATATCCATATTCTAATATAGACCAAAAAGTCAGACTACATGCACAAAATAACTGAAATTGCTATTTCAAAAGAAGTCATTGGTCTGTCATTATAGCTGTCATTTGGTGGAAGTCTTTTGTGTGGTAGCTTTCATACAAATGCTGTAGTCACCATAATGATTTGAAAGAGACAGCATTGTAACTTTTCAGTTAGTTTCCTAAAAGGCATTACTTCTTCCTGCAAACCTTGTTTTAGTTATACTTTTTGACTTGGAAAACACTGACCAGTGGCATAAAGAATAATGATAAAGGCAGGGTATTTTTGACTGAGTCCACCACTTGGTTTAATGAGGGACTGTCATTGTCTGAATTGTTACAAATCACTTTGACAGTTAACGAAAAAATGGAGGACAAATTCACTTGGTGCCTCTTCAGTTCCCTCTCTGATGTTTTTTAACTGCGGTTACAATAGTATCCCGTTTCCCTGACCTGTATAAGGAATGTGGACTCAGTTACTTTTTCGTTTTAAAAGTCAGAGATTCCAGCTGGTAACAGCAGCTTTTCTGCCTTTTGAAGTAGAGATAACAGATAATATTAGATTTACAAAAGCCCAGCAACATTTATTAAATTTTAGAAGCCTTCCTTCTAAATACACAATATCCTTTAAAAACTTGATCTAAGGGGGATTATGAAAGATAGAGTACAGTAAGAGAAGAGAGACTGCTGCCTGGTGTAGTTCAGAAGCAATAGAGAACACACTACAGAGTATTTTGTTCTTCAAGTGATTTTCATTTACTGCTTTATTAGTCATTTTTAGATACACTGTACAGTTTGAAACTGAGAACAATGCTAATCTGACAAGATATACGCATCTGTTAGAATTGATCTACCAACTTGTGGTATTCACTAACTTGGTGCCCCAGCTCTTTATATAGTGAGATTTTTCCTTTTCTGGAAGAGATGATAAGGAACACACAGAGGGTCACTCCAAGGGGCAGGAAGGATAATCTCTTCTGAACAGGCAGGCAAACAAACATCCTTACAGAGGAAATTCGATGGTAATATTTCTTTTCTCATTTATAGACATAACTGAGATAAAAATAATGGTTCACACCACTTTTCAGAGGGGCGCAAAAATAAGTGCAAAAGTAAAAAATATATCTGCACTGATGATAACCAATAGCAATAATGCTTAGATAGGTACTGTTCTAGTGAGATTAAGGACTAGCAGTGATTAGCAACACACACCTCTATTAATGTGTCCTGTCAATTTGCATGATGATAATACGTAAATATTAGAATTAGTTTGAATCTTTAGATTCTACTCCATATACAGAGAATGCACAAACAGGCACGGTATCTACTGAATCCTAGGACACTGCAAGTCAAAGAAGATTTTCTGCTATTAATTTCTCACTCCTTAGGGAAAGTTTTGCTTTTGCAGAAGAAAGGTTGCGAGGCTGAAGCCAATGCCTTGTGCAGTCAAGGAAGGTATGGCATGGCCATTCAGTCCCTGATTTCATGCAGAAGAAACACACAAAAGTGTGTGGGCAGGAAATAGAAAAAAGTGTCCCTCTCATGCAATCACTCACCTACCAACAAAATATGCAATGGAATATGCAATGCTATTTGATTTTTAAATATGCAAGTTATGCTTTATTTCAATTTATGCAGAAGTTTTATCAAGCCTAGGTATGACCTGTTCTGTAAACTTTCTGAGGACCAATATGTGATGTAAGAAGTTTAGCTTCCAGGCTTTGGTATTCCTGTGAGAACTCAGGGTGAAAACTTTATTTTAATAAATGAGAGAATATGAAAAAATGTGTATTGGTCCTAAACCAATCAGCAATTCAGCCATGAAGTGATGCAAAATATGTCTGTTCTCATTAAAAAGTAGCTTTTTTTTTTTTTTTTTTTTTTTTTTTTTTTTTTTTTTTTTTTTTTTTTTTTTTGTGGTTGTTGTTGTTTGGGTTTTTTTTAAGAATCTTTGGACAGTTTGGAAAATCTTCCAGTCAGATCTACTTTCATGTAAACAGAACACTTCATTATATAAGCTGCATCAAGACCCAGAGCAAAAAATATAAAGGAAACAAAACACCCAAAATGTGCACTAACTTTTTAATTAAGAACATTTACTAAGACAGCAGTTGCAAGATAATTGACTGATGTAAAATTCCTGGTGAATACGATTTTCAGAACACTCCAGTTGCAGATGAACCAGATGTCTGATGCATATGTGGAATTCCCTAGGTGACCTGTTTATAAATACTTGACACCAACAAAGACATAGGAAAAGATGTGAGTGCAGGACACTTGTACCTGTGAGCCTTATACTGCATGTGTTCATCTTTACGGAAATAACTGGAAATTTAAAGTAACTCTTGTCTTTTGCTCCATCTCCATCTCATCAATCAGTAAAGTAAGAATTCCTAATGTTTTGCTGGTGTGCCCCTGAAATCTGTGTAAAGTTCTATCATTAGGCATCTATAACTGGTTTCTGGCCAGCTGTAGGACTAAGGGAGAACAAGTTTTTCCTGGGTATTTTTTTCCATGGAAGAAGTCCTTACCCTTTCCAACTCAGCCTCATTTGAATGGAAATTTGAATGGTATATTAGGTGCTTGGCTGAGCAATGGAATATCTGCCAATTCGTCATGCCAAATCATCAAATTCAGCACAACAAAAAAGGTAGTGAGTAGTACATTACAGTCTGGTCACAGTACATTAAAGTTTGAAGTACACAAGACTACTCTGAATTCAGGCTTCCTTTTGCTATTATCATTTTAGAGATCAGCAGCTATGTGAGCTCTGTGCTTGTATTACTCTTTAGCCTACAACTTATATCAGGTTTACAAGGAGTCACTTGGACAGAATGCTGCAGTTGCAGCAACCTTAGCGTATCTGAATGACTGACCACTGCTAACAAATCTGTTTTATGCTTTACACCAGCTTTGCTTCACCTATTGGTCATAGATCAGCATGGGCAATTAGACATGGAGCTGTAAGACCTACTGATTTGTTATCTCACAACTCCCATTTGTACTCTCTCCCTGCCTTGAAAGTAAACATCTTTTAATGTAGTTTATAGGAAACGTGGCATGTTTTGCATGAATTCCTCGATTTTCAATAGATGCAAAGAATTGTAACATTCCTGAACATTTATAACTGATAGTATTACACTGTATGGCAACTTTATTTAGAACTAAAGTTATTTGAACTTTGAAGTTCCTAAACTTGTTGTTCAGAAAATAAATCAAGAGCAAAGTATGAATCTATGTGCAATTTTCTTGGATGTCCTACTTTTTTTGGTTCAGTCAACACAGCTGTTCCATTCCTCCACTCTAGAATTACACAAAGACGTTTTCTGAAACAGGTGTCCATTTTGTCTTCTAACTAAACATAAGCCTAAAAATAGAGCATGAAGCAGAATACAAAGCTTAACATTTTCCTCTTTGAATCTGTTTTAGAAAGATGTGATCAGATTTCCTTTGCACTATGCTACATACCTGCTTTTAACATTGATGATCTATGATTCTGAAATAACAATACACAGCATTAATATTAACCTACATCAGCATCCTACAGATAAGGATTTGTAGTTAGATATTATATCTATCCAGAATTTGTGCATTTATGGTAAATTGTATATCACTTTAGAGATGCATAGTAAGCTTATCAATCAGAGATGGGCAGTTTATTCATGAGAAACAATAGACAGCTGAATTGCAGCCATTTTTGCTACAACTAGTACAATTTTCCAGAATGTATTTTTTTTTTTTTAATAATTCATCAGATCATACATGCCTTCCGGATGTATTTCATGTACTCACCTGTGATCTGAAAGCTACAACTAATTTATCATGACCTGTTATCTAAGTTGGATATTTTTTAGATTTTGTTAACTGATTTGATTGTCTAAGCTTTACAGACATCTACAACTTTCAGTTAAGAAATTAGATGGCAAATAACCAAAGAGATAAAAAGATTAAAACAGTATTTGTTGAAACTTTTAAGTTTTCTGAGGATAAAAAGGGTATGTTTCTTCATTAAAATGTCCCTTTTTCTCAGTTTTGTTCATTTATTTTCCTTATGCTTATGAAGCATAGCTGTAGTAGGCTATGCATATGGACTTGCCTCCTACTAGATCAGCCTCTTCTGTCTTGCCTACTCCTTCACAAGACTATTTATGCAGAAAATGACACTCACTGTATCACACTGCAGATCCTTGGTTTCCTCAATCTCATACCCTGTGCTTTCTTTCTGTCAACTAATGTTCCCGCTTCCAAGCACAAATATCAAAATACAAAATATCTACCCCATCTTTATGGAAACCCTTATACAAAGAGACACAAATATGGAGTAATTTAATTAGTGTTAGTAAGTATCCTCATTAATATATTCTTCCCCCATTCAACCAGCTTTTCCAGAAATGACTGAATAAGATTAAGAAAAAACATATATAAGTTGCTTACCAAAAAGCATTTTATATCTGTCATTTTATGTAAAATAAACACAAGCTGAACACTGGAGGAAATTTCCTGAGGTGGAGATTGACACTGAAATAGTTTCCCAACGAAAATTGAGTAGGAAGCCTTAAGAGATATAAAGCTAGACAAGATAAAATAAAAGACTGTAGGGGAAACCATTGCAGTGACAGAGAGCAAGAATATGTTTAATAGGTCTTTTTCCATCTCTCACTTCTGTGCTTTCATGATTATTTTTTTCTGCCTGAAAAAATTTAAAAGGCTTCTTTTAGATAAACAGAATGATTCTGTTCTCTAAAGCTATATGATTTTAGATGATGGGTAACTAACTCGAGAGCTTTGAGTTAATGCTCTTGAGGTAGCACTTGAATGATGATAGAACAAAATGGAGAAGCAATTAAATCCATTTTAAGGATAATTACAAAAAAAAAAAAAAAAAAAAAAATGCCATTCTGCCAAAGCCATATTAATTCTGAAGAACACTAAACATGGTCTGCTAAGTTAATTTATTAGATATAGCAGACTTCTAAAGCAAGCTAATTGTGTATTACTGACTTTTCTATGTTGCCCCTTAACTTCTGTTGGGATCTGGGAAGACAACAATTTTGTTCTGTATTTGAACAACACCTAACACAACTGAGTTTGATTCCATCACTCAGTTCTATGACTATAAATGCATAGGAAAACACAACCTAACCTACCTTGCTGACAGCAAATTTAGCAAAGTGAAGCATATACTTAACATTTGGTTTCTAAAAGAAAAGAGGTAAGTTTATCCACAGGTGTAGGGAGAACAGCTGTATAATAAACAAGAAGCTTTGTCCTAAGAAGAGGCAGAACTGCCATTTATTTATTTCTGGATAAGAAATTGCTGGACTGAAAACAAATGAATGAAATTATTCATAATTTTGGGGACCTTGACAATTATCCCAAAAGATTCTTCTCACACCACGTAAAATTAAAAGCAGAGAGACAATTGATACTGAAGACCAATAAATATATAAAAATTCTCTGGGTTTTTTTCTCTAGCTTCATCTCTATTCAAAAATTGTACTAATTTAATTAAGCTGATATAAATGTATTCAAATCTATGCAAACTCAGCACCTGTAGCAGTTGAACCCTTTTCCAAATTAAAATCACCTAGTTATGTGAAAGTTATTTAAGCAAAAGTTTAACTGGTTTACATGTATCTATTGTACAATTGCTGTAACTTCTCTAGGATCAACAAGGTTTGAAATGCAACATGTAAGAGGGAGATTTCCATTTAATAAGAGATACTGTTTCCTAGGTTCACAAACACTGCATTTATTCAACAGGCTTCGACTAACTAAGAAGAAAGAATGGCAAGTGTCCCTGAAGTCAGATGATTTCAGATGTACTTGTGAGAAAGCTAAAGAAGTATTAGAGAAAATTAGTTTGGTAATAGACTTGTGAGAGTAATATTAATTACAACTCCAAATGACATGTGATAATGATTTTTTCTTGGTTAACTTGTCTATAACAGAAGCATAATAAAAAAATGGAAATCAGGAGAATTCAATAAACTATTAAAATATATTTTTATTACTGAAGTTAGATTTACTCTAGGATGTTTTTAATTAAGATAAATTAGTGTGAGGTCCTTGATTTCAATAAAACTACACTGATATCTATCATCTGAGGGCTTGGTAACTTGTACACAATCATCTGAATGTCCTAACTTTATTAAAATGCTTCTTGGTATTTGATACCTCTTCCTGTGATGTCCTGGTCTAGTTTCAGGATCTGACTTATTCTGTAATTGTGTAAAGATAGATGGCTACAGCTGTCCTTATGGCAGTTCTGATTTGTTTTCTCATTTTGTACCAAGTTTGGGGAATTCTTGTACTTATTTGAACTGACTTTATCCTGTCCATCTAAGCATTTTATACAACTCTCATAGTTAAATGGATCAAGATGCTTTAAAAGCTGAAAGTCCAACAAAGAAAATTATCTTTGATTTTGTTTCTGCTTCTTTGACTGGTTGAAAACTTCGGGAGAATGGACTTTGAGGTGTGTTTTTTATTTCATTTTTATTAGTTTAGACAAATACTTACTGTTACTTCATGATATGCAGCACTTTCTGGCAAATCTTGCAGTAGCCTTCTGCCAAAATATGAAAACACTGTAAAATAATGTGCCTTACTTCTTTTATATTCAGAGTTACAATTACAAGATAAATTGCAAAAGCTGCACACCTTTGTCCTGGTGTACTCTTCAAGGCATCAGCTGAATCAAAACAGTAACCTATAAGAAACAAAAGTGAGATGAACACTTAAATCGTACAGTAATCTATGAGGTATGAGGAACTTCACACCAGGTCTTTCAGTTTCCCCAGCAAATACTTTACTTATATTTCTTGGCTTTCACAACATGGATTTCTATGAAATACAGAACGAATATACATCTTGATGATGAAATGTTAGATATTTCAGGTGGGACATTAATATATCTTTACCAAAATGTCCAATATTAGATGATTAAGTCTATAGAGGTTCCTTTTATTATCAGTGGAGAGCAATGGAGAACTTTTCCACATGTTGCCTCATTTTAATATGGTTGCCTCAGAGAGATCAGATGCATTAATGTCAGATGCTTATTTCGTTTCAATGACTATTCAGAAGTCCAAGGCTGACTGACTCAGAATTTGAAATATACCCTTTAGATATCAAAGATTATGGAAGAGAAATCCTACTGCATAAGGTTGGTTTTGCAAAGCTTTTTCACAGCTGTAAACGTAAGCTGTACTGGCTCACCTATACCGGTCATTTAGTGCATTTAACCACAGGCCAGCTAATCCATGCATATGCAACGATGACCCCTCTCCTTCCAGCAACCACTGGGGAAACATCATGATTCTTAACAGAAGTAAAAAACCAATGAGTAATGCTCAGCTACTGTCAACTGAGCATCATTTTGTTCTCTCTCAAAAAGAGGTTTTAAGAAGATGGTGGAGTTATTACTAAACAAAATCAGAAGGATATCACTGCAATCTCTCAACAGGAGGACTGCTATAAAAGAGGGCCATTGAGAGTGTTATGAAAAGTAAAATATCTCTCCTCCCCACCCTGCTCTAATGCTGTCTCTACTGAAGCAATGTAACTCTAACAGTAATTGCACAATATGCTACTGTATTAATGCTACCCTGAATAAGGGCGATTACATTTTTAAAAGTCTTTAAAATAGCATATTTTCCTGATAATCTCTGATAATAGTTTTGCTTCACCATCTGTCTAGCTAACTCCTGATTCTTTGTTAAAGGCAAGGAATGTAAGCAGATGCAGATGGCATCAGAATCCAGGGTATCTACAAAGATTTGCATGAGCAGAACAGGCAGCACATGGATAAGGTTACTATGAAGTGGATTTGCATACCAAATAGCAAAACAGGAAAAAGCAAGAGTCGGCACTGTGTATATGGTATATGCCATGATCTCACTAGACTATGGTGTTTCCTGTGTTATTAGGGCATGTATATCACATCAAGTATTAAATGCTTGTAGAAACAACAGAAGGTACTGAAAGATATCTTTGTTTCCTGAAGTTCTTTAGATGCCCTAAGGAGCTAGAAGAACGTGAAACCTGTTATACTGCTAACACTATCAGAAAACAAAGTTAATACATATTTCTTTTAAGAAATTTATTGTATTTACAGGATTTTGCCCAGTAGGACTTCAAGCATTTGCAGCTTTATGAAAATTAATGTTGTTATGTGAATAGAAAACAGTAATATAATAAATAACAATTAAATAAATGCTTCAGTCTATTTGATCAGTTCCATTACATAGCTACATCTAAACTATTTCAGATGTAACTAAACTAAATTTCATGCTAATATTTTCTGATTGTTTTTCTTGTTGTTTAAATGAGAAAATAAATCAGAGCTTTTGATATTCCTGAGAATTACAAGCTTCTAGAGCAATGCAGCAAAAGTCTGCACTCGCTACTGGACTCCATTCTCCTGAGAAAGGAATAATTATTTCCATCCTAGAATGAAGAAAAAAATTGCAAAAAACAAAAAAAACCCCAAACTGATTATGTTAGTAAGAAAAATTATATTTTATCTATAAACAACTATGATGTAACAAGCTGGGTTTCTGCCATAATGTTTAAAAAGATATTCTTTTTTTAAAGACTAGATTTACTGTCCAAAGCAGCCCAATTCAAAAGAAAATGAGGAACTTTTATCAGAGCTAGGTTCTGACTGGATATGTCTCTTTTCCGGGATACTTTCTGGCTAGAGATCTCTGTGCTATTCAGTGACAATAAAAAAATACTGCAAGGAAATATAGTATTAAACAACTGGGATCCCTTGAGAGACGTGTTGCTGAGCGTTTTGGTTTTCCTTCTACTGCTGGTCTTGTACTGAGTACCTCGTTGACTAAGGGAGGTTGATATTATCTTTCTCTTCTTGATTGCGGGTGGCATTTTCTGATTCTTGTTCAGGTCTTCCACTGAGGTGGCAAGGTCTTTTTGTATTTGGTAGGCTATACTATGGCCTGTTGGATTCCTACTTGTGGACTTGCCCAAACTTGGGCTAATTGCTTAGAACAGGTTCCAAATGGATGTTTTTGCCTAATACACAAGATTTTCACTTAACTTGTAACAGCTCATTCCCATAACCTCATTCCAGACCAAGTAAGAAGCTTCCACTCTTGGCTCTTTTACTTTTTATTTCCTGTTATTTTATTTTACCTGCACATACAAGCCCATTGCTGCATCCATCCCACAAGGATTCTCTCTCCATATTTAATAGGCATGAAACAATCAAGTTGCCTCATCTGTAACTGAGCTACTGGTGCCATTACCATCCCGAA
This sequence comes from Athene cunicularia, assembly GCF_003259725.1. NCBI lineage: Eukaryota > Metazoa > Chordata > Aves > Strigiformes > Strigidae > Athene > Athene cunicularia. The sequence continues at coordinate 39,508,451 of NW_020799095.1, forward strand.
ATTGTGTATAAAGAGGAATGTACCAACTGTGTGTTGAGGCAATTCTGTCAAATTTATAGGATCTTTGAATGTTTATCAGATTATAAGCACTTGACCCTGTTGTGACACTTCTGGTCTGTCTTTCAATCTTCTTTTCGTCTACAGTGATATATGCCAGCATTTGAATCAATAGCATCTTTTTAGTTGAATAGAAATGTACAGTTTTATTTGCTGTGTTTTCACCAGAGAACTTTAACATCTTCATAAAGATGTTATGGAACAGCTTGCAAAGCAGCTATTTTCTTCACAGTTCATAAGATATATGCAAACCAAATAGTAACAGTAGAGCCTTGTATTTTTTCATTCTTTGATGATACAAAGCTATGCTGCATGGGTATATATACCTCTCACTCTAACAAAAACAATTTTTGCATAGACCTCCTGATCTGTTTTAGCCATTCTGATACTGGCTAAATTACACTTTGAAGCATATCTTTTCTCAATAAAAATATAACTAAAGTAATTACTAAACATGTATATGCCATGACATTCTGAGATTAAATTTTTCTGATGTTAAGACTCTGTTTTATAAACCTCTGATCTGATATTATTAAAACTAAAGGGAGTTGTTCATCGGTGTTCATTTGACAGAGCTCCACTGAGTTCAGGAGAGCTACTTTATTTTATACCTGGTGATTATTTGGCCCTTGAACAAAAATACATTCAAGAGAAATAATGGATATAAAAGTGAAGATGTCAGACAAAGCTGATTGTCTTCCCTTACATCTCCCTGTGCAAGGTTCATTGTAGCACTATTTTTTCTTGTCTCTGTCTTGTGAAAATTTCTAATGATCTTACTCATCACTAATGATATAAGTAGCATTAGTTTAAACTCTATTCTCATGGAAATCCCAGCTTCAGCAACATCGAGTAGCATATGAGGAATGGGCAAAGCATATTTTTTGTGCTGAAAATAGATTCTTGTGCCTTGCATGCTGTGCAGAAGATAGTTGGAACTGGATCTACGTTTTGTTTTAAAAGCTATAGGTTAGTATGTGTTTAGTCCTGAGTTCTGAGAGGAGGAACAAGTGACTCTGTATTCACCTTTGTACTATCATCCCACAAGAGACAGCCTCTAAAAGCACAGATGTTATAACTGTCCATCCCCAAAAGGAAATAACTATCTGTATCCTCTTTTTCCCATTGTCTATTCACAAAAAGGCCGCTACATTTTTATTTTTGCCATGATTCTCCTGCCCTAAAGAAAGATGATGTGGCTGGCTGTAACAGGATCACTGTTTGCTCTATACTTAAATTACACTAATCCCAGCTCTGAGGCTTCCAGTGGGCTGTAATGACTGAGAGGGGAGGAAGAGAAGAGGTGAATCCTACTTTTATGGCTTTTGTGCCTTCCTGTAGGGCAAAGCTAAGATGGCCATAAGGCAAGTGGTTCAGTGATAACTAGGAGAATTTCAATTTCTCAGAAACTAGATGATGTATCTTCCTCACATACTCAAGATTAAACTGAGCACAGAACTGGGGGCAGGAAGTGAATTTTTCCTCAGGTCAATTTGGAGGGAACTGAGGGTATTTTTCTCGTTACATCCTCTGCTAGAGCATGAGTAATACTAACAGTTTTTCTTGGACCTTGCTGGTCTTTGCTACCCCTGGGAGCTAGCATATTGTTCTTTCCTACTCGGTTTCCTTAGGAAATTATATTTCTTCTTTTTGATGTTTCATTGCAGGTCTCATATTTTTAAATGGATGCTGGAAAGGATTATTTAGCCTATAGTCTGCTGGGATATGTACTGCAGAAATTATTTGGATCCTCTGAAATCAGTCATCAAGTGCATTATTTCCTGTGATTTCAAGGGAATTAATATAAAGGTCCTTATGGTCTTGACCAGTCCTACATTTCTACTGTGAAAGAACACTTGTGGAACAAGAAAAAGTTCAGACCAAAAGATTAATTTTGACAGAGCATTAATAGGTACATAAGGAAGGGAAAGTAAACAAGGATGCTGCAGTCTTATCTTAAAGTCAGTAATATTTATTGAATTTCTAAAGCCTTCTCATAGCTCCTCTGCTGACACGAAGAAGACTTACAACCAACATAACAATTAAGTGGGATTTCTGCTTGCTTAAAGGCATCTACATGGCTTCACACATGCATCAAACTCGCATCAAAAGTATAGGCAGAGAAAGGACCAGTGACAGCCAGTGGTAGATTTTGTGTGCCATTGTTTGCAGACATGGGCTTCTGCAGTCTGGTAATTTTTCTCCTAGACAAGAGGTATATTTGGCCAAAAACTTAATACACTTTCCAGTCTCTGGCCAGGCTCTGTCCCACTCCTTCCCTGTACCACAGTATCACCAAGAAAAATAAATTATTTGCTTTGTGAAGTAATTTTCATTCTCTTTCTGTCTTTAACTGTCAATTACCTGAGAAAAATTAAATACATTACATACAAGAAAAAAACTACACCTCCACACATTTTTTTTTTTCTTGGTTGCTCCATTACAGATTGAAAGACTCTATGACTTCATGCCAGATCAAGCAAACAGAGGAGATAGAATTGTGTAGTAGCAGAGTTGAATTTTGCATTTTCATTATTATTTATTTACCTGATGTGGTCATGTTCAAAGAACTGCAAGTAAGTGGTTTAAATGAGATAGTATATCAAGGAAAAAATTTACACCCTTGCTTCTACAGAAAGAGGTAAACAAATCTGTACAATCTGCAAAACAGCACCATACTGCAGATATGTTTAGCTAAGCACAAGAAATTTAAAAAGTCCATATGTATGCATTGCCATCCCATTCCTCAGCACAGATGTTTTCAGAGAAAGAATACAGAATGACTTAACTGGGAATTCAGCTAACCCCTTGACTCCCATGCAAAGTCTTTAGCAGGTGACTTGCTAGGCCTACTGTGGCTTAAATTTCCTTTCTCTTAATCGTTTTCTCTAGTAGGTTGCAGCTGTAGATATGTGATGGAAGAGTTATGTTTGAATGGGATATCAGATCGTATCATCCCAGATATTTAGCTAAAGAAATAAAATCAAGCCTGTGCTGGTTTGTTGCTGTGCATTCACCATCTTTTTTCTTAATATCGTATGGAAAAATATGCATTTAAAAAAGCAAATAGCATACAGACTTTCTCTGCAATCCCCTACTGTGAGCTCTGCAAGAATCGTTTTGTGTTTGAAGGATTAAAAATCTCAACAATTCTAGGGCTGTGACAGTAACTGAATTACATCTTCTGAATTTTAGTTTAGTATTCTGTCACATTATATACTTATTCAGATCTGAAGGTCTCAGCCAACTTAATATCTGGATATGTTAGATGGCACAAAGCATTTGATTGGACTTGTGAATAGGGTGAAATCCAAGAAGCAAAATGCAAACTTCCAAATGTAGTGTACCTGGTCTTAGGATGCTTTAACAGCCTTTTGCTCTCTGTACTTTTCCACGGGTCAACTAAATTTTCACAGCATTTAAAAGTTTCTGAGGTGCAACAGTGCTGACTGGAATCTGTACAAAGCTACATGGTATGGCCCTACCTCCCATGCTCAATTCTGTCCCTGTGTCTGGGGATGGTAGAAAATGGTCTGGTTGGGAAAGGATCCTCTCAGGCCAGTCACTGACAGCCTTCCTTGGTCTCAGCAATGGATCAGTGAGTTTTCAGATTCCCTACCTGGTATTCTGAGTCTTCTAGTCCAACTAGACCAGAGGTAGGATAAAAAAATTTAAAACCCCCAAAACAGTGCTTGAAATAACATTTAGAGAAACCACTTGGTATCATTTCAACATTTTAAATTCCTTTATTTATTCTTTATTTTTTAGCAATAAGAAAAGAAAAAAAAAAAGATTGAAATAAAAATATAGTTCTCTACAGCTCAAGCTCTGATCTGTGATTTTAAGGATAAGGACTGGTTTCCTCCAACTTGCACCTAATTACAACAGCGTGTTCAAGTGGGAGGAAATAAAATGTGTGCTGGCTTTGTCCACAGAGGCCCAGCATAAGGCAATATAAAAGAGCGGGAGCTCTGTGATGTATAGTGTGTCTCTGCAACACAAGCAAATCACTGTCATTTTCCAATAGATGTATTGTGAAGGAAGGGATGCAAACAGAATTGCTGAAACAAATATTCAGCCAGCTGGATTTGTGTGGGCAGACACAGGTTGTTGTTGTCTGGTTGTGATTTCTGTTACTTATTTGAAGTGTCACAGAAGAGATGCAGCAAATTATAAAACCTGATTTTAAATTGTATCATTTAATGTGTCTGTGATATGGTGGGAAATGAAAATCAAAAACATTATAATCCCTCTCTGGAATGGCACTGACAGGACATGAAATTCCAAAAGTCTCAGATGCATTCAGCTATGTGGATTAAACCTGAAGTGACAGTTATTTTTCCAGATATGGTTACAGTCTTTGAATGTTCTTCTGAACAGAACACAGACGCTGTCACGCAGGCCTTACATTGCAGGATGAGTCCGATCCTGCTTTTTTGAAGCCTTTGATAAAGCTCCCATTGACTTCAGAGACACAGCATTATGCCCAATACAGGGAGACATTATTTCTGAAGAACAATGTTTTTGGAAACTGTAGATATTTACATGCCTGAGCTACACAGACAAAACAAAAGCTCTATTTACATGTGATTTGTCACAGTGTGAAGGTTGCATTTGTACTCTCCACACCCACATGGTTCAAACTTTAATCCCTCAATGTCTCTCTGACAAATTTTAATGGACAATATTCTATTTCACAAAAGACAAAGATTTGAAGTATCAAGCTATTATTCCTGGGCAGATCTCTCTCTCCTATTATACACCAAGAAGTAACCTAAGATAGGCCAAGACTTCTGTTAAGCTTTAACTCTTAAGCCCCAACTCTTTCCTCTATGTATGGTGCAGTATCTTTCCAACTTTTCTTGCACTTCTCCAGAACTGACACTATACATATAAATCTCTTTTTATCTTCAAGAATCAGCTTGTGGAAAAATGTTAGTTTCTACTTATCATAAATCTGTATCAACACTGAACATAATTCATTTGTTGACAATGAATTCAATGGCCAGCCATTCTTATGTGAAGGACATGCGAGAATGGAATATAGAGTAAATAAAGGGTAGATTATGTTACAAAAGGAGTGAAAGTATTATACTTTCTATCATGTAATATTCCAACAAACTCTTAAGAATGGACTTCAAGTATGTGCTAAAATGTATTTCTCAAGCAAGTCTGAAATGATATATTCTTTGTTACAAAATGCATCTTTTTGCAGGATGTTCACACATTTTAATGGTTGTCCCTCAGATACAATGTTGCAAATACTTTCAGGAATAACACTTTTGACTTCTGTCGTCATAGAGGAAGAAAACTAAAGACACATGCTATATATTGCACTGTATAGTATTAAGTAGTTATTACTTGATGTTATCCATTTATTAAAAAGTTCCATGTGATTTTTTTTCATACACAGGTTAAAGTAATAAGTGTAGGCTTGATGAACAATGGCTCGAAAAATAACATTGTTAGTATTTCCTCTTAAAGCAGCATAACAATTCAAGACCCTTTTGTACGCCTGTCCCTGAATGTCATGGGAGAGTGGGCAGCTCTGTAAGGAAAAGTGACACCAGAACCAAAGGTAGGGCAAGGCAGACCAGGTAGTGTCTTCACCAGCAATAGTACCATGGTAAACAGAGGCCAGTTGTTGCCAAGACAGTGATGAGGTAGAATCAAAGTCAATCCAGGACTGTGCAGAAAGAAGCCATAAAAGTTATAACCATACAAACTCCAGTTAGATATTTGGGAAGAAAAATCCCCGTGAAGGTAGATATACGTTGGAAGAAGGTCGCATAAATTTGGGGAATTTTTCCATTTTTGGATGTATTTGAAACTTGGATAAGAAATGCCTGGAAAACATGATCTAAACTTTAAGCCAGGTGACCTCCAGGGATCTTTTCCACAATCAGTTCTGTGATAAATCATCTTGTTCATCGTCCAGCTCCAAGGTAGAATTAAATCTACCTTTCAGACACAGTGAGTCACAGAGCATGGTAGTTCTTAAGCTAAAGATGAATTAAAAAGTAGCTGCTGCCGTGAAGAAAGTAAATCAGGAGAATTATTTCTTTGTACCTTGTGCGAGTGAGATCTCAGTTGAGGAATGGTGTCCAGTTCCTGCAATCCCATTAAAATGTAGCTTTACAAGACACACAACCCAGAGAGAGCCTAGAAGTCAGCAGTAAAAAACAAATGTTTTTTCAAGAGCTTAACTCATGTGTAATGGTTCACATAGGAAAAGAGAAATGAAGAAAAAGATGTTATAAAATTCTGACAATAGATAAAAGGTATGGTTAGAAGGCAGTGATCAGCTATTTTTCAAATTGCTCTTCTTGAATGAAAAAGAATAAGAAAGTGAATTTCTTTGTACTAAAGAGGGCTCAGGTTAGGCATAAAAAACCCCCATTCTAATTATGATGTTGATTGTGAACATAATTTGAACAAACTGTCTGGAGAGGCTGCAGATTCCTTTTCTCAGGAATTTTGTCAGAGCAGGTTTAGACAAACATCTGCCAGGGAAGTTTTCCCACTCTTCTATGATAGCATTGAGGAAAGAGAGTGACAAACAAAAGAATCTACAGAGAAACTTCAAATGAATAAAAGGGAAAAGAAGGGGGGAAATGGAGGTTAAGGTATACATTGGGGTTAAAAATGGTGATGAATAAAGAAGATTGAGCCAGTGAAGTTTCCTGGGGGAAGATTTTCAGCTTTATTTTGAATTTAAAAAGGTGAAATTTTCCCCTGCTGCCTTAATAATAAAAGTACTTCGCAATTCTATAGTGTCTTCATTTTAGGATTTCAAAGAACTGTAATGAATTAAACCTCTGAGTTTTCCTCCGAGCAAGATAGATAGGCTCCAAGTGCTTCCCTTTGTATGATGTCAGTCTGGCTACCTACTTTCGAATGTCATCATTCTCCAATGGAATGAGGAAACATGAGTAATGGAGGAATGAATATCTTTTCAACTGACTACATGAAAGCATAGTTTTCATGAAGGCAGTCTTCCCATACTGACATTTAATGCAAGCACAGTGACCCATATACATTCAGAATGGGGCTGACAAAAATTACGATAACTGCTTGATTTAAAATCAGCAGCTGACTTCAAAAGAAAAGAAGTGACACAAATATTTTTTATAATAAAGGAGTATTGCCATATTCTCTCATTAATATGGTAAATAGTCATATTGTGCACATTTTAACACATGACTGCTTTGAAGTCTGGCTTCAAAGTAGACAAGTAGAGCTACATGCTTTTGCTATGAACTTCAGAGCAGGGAGCATTCTGCACTTCTCTCTGTTCATCTACTGGTCTCCTGAGCTATCAATCTTTTAAAAGCAAAATATCCTTTACCATAATGCCACTAATTCACAGAATACTGATATGTTTCATTACTAAAAAAAAAAAAAAGTGAAAACAAAGGAATGCTCCATTATAAATAAATAAAGGCAGATGGAAGAGATACTGATAATAGATTTTCCTACATCACACCTTTTTTTTATGAAGGTGATTCATGTGACTATAACTGGAGCAGGTCAAAAGCTGGATTTGGGGGTACATGGAATATTTTGGTATTTTTAAGAGATTTCAGTCTGAGCTGGTATGTAAACAGTAAAATCCTGACATTTTCTACAGAAAAGGAAATTAAAGAAGCTTTCATTTAAGAACAGTTTGATTTCTTTCTCTCTCTTTGCTGTTCTACCTTTCCCCGCTTCAGAAAGCAAAAACCACTGAAAAGATGGAAAAGTTTGTCTGAGAAACCTTGGGCCAGAGACAGCCCTGAGAACCTCCTGGAGGTCAAGTCATCATCTAACAGGGGTGAGAAGAGCAGTAGCCCTGCGATATTTGTGGTGAGATCCAGAGGGAACCGGTGCCAGCTCTGCTCAAACCCAACAGGGGTGCCCTGGTATACGAGCTACCCCTCCAGGTTCCCTGCTCCAGGAGAGGGGCCTGGGAAGGAGACAGTCCCCAGCCCCTAGAAATCAGTTCTGTGGCTTGTTCCCATAACTCAGGTCCTTGGACAGGATGGGCTTCTTGGCTAAAGGAAATCTGCTTGGCAGACCTGATTTGGAAATGTAAACTCATGGTATTCCAGCAACCTGCCAGGACAACAGGCAGACTTATGCTGGAAACCAGCTGGCATTTTGATGGGTGGCCATCAAAACCATCAATATAAAGTAAAATGTGGGTTTGGACCCATTTTGCCCTAATAGTTGTGTTGCTGGACATATGTATGTGTGCCTAATATATTGTGCCCCTAATATATTCCTGCTCTTCCTGCCCAGCTATAATTGTAATAACAAGTGTCAAATATGCCACTCAGTATACATTTCTTATGACCACTATGCTAACCTAGATCACTTTTTTTTTCTTCCAGTAGCTTTTATTTTTTCCTTCCTTCCCTTCAATTATGCCACGTATCTAACTGGCATCCCTTTGGCATTTTTGCCTGGGACTGGGTGAGCTCAGCATTTATTTGAATGCTGTTGATCTACTGATAATGTTAATGTCAGTGTGCTAAACTGGAACATGCAGCTCTACCAGAAAGCTCCACCCTATGAATCATTAATAGGACTTGCTGTAGTTTGCCCCTGAGGATGACAAGCATTAGTGTTTGCTGTGTGAATCATCTTCTTGCTATGATGTCTGCAACTGAAAGCCCTATCAGATTATTTAAGAGAATTACCAGAGTCCTCTATATTATTATTATTATTATTATTTTTATTATTATTATTATTATTATTATTGTTGTTGTTGTTGTTGTTGTTGTTGTTGTTGTTACTATTGCTATTGTTGTTTTTTGTTATTGTTATCATTGATATTTTAGCTGTTATTATTCCATACAAAGAATTCATACATACATTTTGAGGCTAGATATTCATGTCAGATCTCTCCACTTAGCAGGAAATATAATGAAGAAAACAAGATCAGAAATCCTTATCTCATTGTATCGGGGGTCACAAACATGCCTCTGAACTCAGTGGGACTATTTGTGCCAGGAAACCTGGACTTGTCTCTCTCTCTCAAAAAGAGGCAATTACATAGCTATCTTAGTGTGCTATTTGTTTAACAGGAAATGCTCATAAAAGTATAAACTCTAGTTTAGCTACTTGAAAAGCTGGCATCAAGAATGGAGCTGAGAGGTATCTGATGAGATCAGTACTTCAGGTCTCTCATCTCATTTATTTTTGTCCATGAAATCTATATAATGCAGCATTTATTTATGAAAGGAGAAAAAGGGACACCTAAAATGATTGTACTCATTTGTGCTTTAAAGGATTGATTTGCTTGAGACTTATGCATCAGAATGTCATATATTAAAAGCAGCTCTGATGTTTTATACAACAAGGAAGTACCATTGTATGAATATATAAATAGCTCTTTTCAGCTCATATTACATGAAGGCTGTGAGCAGAGTACGCCATGAGGTTTTACTTTGCTTTGAAGCTATCTTTCATGCAGTGCTAACAGCCAGAAGATTGAACAGCTAGCCACACCCTGCACCTTCAGATTAAACAGATTAAACAGTGCTCAGTTTAACTCTCAGCCTGCTCCAAATGTAGCATACACCAGTAATACAGGCCTGTCGCATCCTTGTGGAAGAAATATTGCTGTTAAATACATCTGCCTCAGCTGCATTAATGTGCATGGGCAAAGAAAATGGACGAGACAGATAAAGTATGTGACAGCCAAAAACAGATAAGAAAAATGAGAATTGTCTAGCTGAAAATGGGACAGTTAGCATGTATGAAGGTAGAGATGGAGAGCATTGTTAGAGAAGTGCAGTGCAGTAATGAAAACACCAGTTAGTCATAGAGAAAGTTCAATGGTTTTGATCATGCTGAGTCTGCGCACCGGAAGATTTCAGTAAAAAGGCTATAAGCTATTTCTTCAGCGTTTGACCCAGTCATTATATTTTTTTCCTGCTGGTTCTGCAAGAATAGTGCTGAGGAAGTGGTATAGCTAAAGAAAAGAATGAAATCAACATGTCTTTAAGGCATATCTCAGAATCTCAGGGATGGTATATTCTGTTAAGTAAATAACCTTTTTTTTTTTTTTTTTTTTTTTTTTTTTTTTTTTTTTTTTTTTTTTTTTTTTTAATTGGAGTAAGTGTAAATGCTGAGAAGATGCATGGGTCTAAGGAAAACTAAGGGGTGATGAGTAGCATTCACTCAGCTCTCCTTGTAGTTACTTGTTGATTAAGGTGCTCATATGAGGATGTCCATTTGAAGGAAAATGCTAAGCTAGCCGAGTCTGTTAAATGAGGCCAACTCCACTGTTTTTCTGTTTTCCGGGAAGGTTGAACAGAAGAGGGTTAAGCTGAGCACATGTTACCGTCAAACTAGAGTAATTCCCTGTGGTATTGTAAGGCTCTAGAGGGTTAATCTAAATAATTCAGGTTTTGATTCAGATCTAACTTGCTTCAGGACTTGGAAGGAAATCGTTTCTGTTTCAGAAGACTGCAGTGAGCAGAAAATGACTGCAATGTACCCTGAGAAGAGAGCAAATATTGAAAACATTTGTGAGAACAAACGCCATAGCACCTGTGAGCCCCAGTGACGCCGTCACTCTTCCTGATAGCTGCGATGTCAGGGACTGGGTTGTTATTTCACATCCCTGCAGCTTACTTATCCAAATCAACCTATCAAGCAAAGAAAACAAATGCCCTCCAATTAACTCAGAATGAATGTTTTAATTCCACAGGAAAAGAAGGATATTCTGTTTGTACAGATTGGGATGTAGGATGCTTGGTGAAAAGGCTACAAAAACAGCAGAAAGGGCACTTTTGCCAAGTTAGACATTTGTAGGAGGACCTTGCGCTTTTCATCTCCACACGTTAGCTTTCCATCCTCTAACTGAATGTACGTTTCACACATTATAGCTGCAAAGAGCAAACTTTAAAACATTACATGAGATATTAAGCTTACTGTGTAGCATAAGACAGCATGCTGGGTCAATTAAGGCCACCTGCTTAATATATGAAACTATAAGGGCAGTTTTAATCCTGTGTAATGTAAGAATATATTTAATAAAGAATCTGGAATATTGGCATAGATTTGGTTTGAAGTGCAGAGGAAGATAACAAAACCCAGAAATGCTTCATGGCAATTCAATATGTATTATTTAGGAAAACCATGTGGGTTTAGAATAAATTACAAAATACTGAAGCAGCACAGGCTAATGGCACTGTCATGATATTAATGTGAGGTAAGTAATTTTTTTCACTGTGTGCATAGACAGCTACAAGCAAGTGGGGTGCTTTTTATGTGCCTCCGTTGAAAGAACTAAGGTACCTAATGTATTGGTTTAAAATAAGCAAAAGGGAATATTTTTTACACACATGATTAAACTAAGAGATTTATTTCCACATGACTTGGCTGATGTCAAAATTTTATGTAGATTGGAAAATCAATCAAAAATTGTCAGGAAAAAAAATGGGATGGATCATATTAGGTGCAATTACACCATCTGTGACTCAGCAGGTCTCAAAGGTGCAGAATGGAAAGTGCTTCAGAAGCATTCTGCTCTCCTTCCTCAGGTGTCTGTTAATGGCCACTACCAGAGACAAGACAGTTGGTAAGCTGGACTTTCTCAGCTGTGTGTGATATTCATCAGCCAAAAATCAAACTTATGCTCTATATAGGAGCCAGATGGCTTTTATCTTGATGGAGCAGAATTTAGCTCTTTAAATTTTAAAAATTTTTATAAGTAACATAAAGGTAATAGAAATGTAAACATATAATTCACTGATTTGTAATCTAACATTGTCTTCAACCAGCAGATTTAGTGAAGGATACGCCTCTGTGCATTTTCACCACTTGTCATTCAATATTTTAATCCCAAAGGAAGTTAATCTGTGTGTATAAGGTTTCAACAAATCACATGGAGGTGTAGCTAAGTGATTTTATTGACATTCATTTGTTATTACACTGGGCATGAGAGAAACTCTTCCCTTTTGAATAAAAAAGTTTACTTTGCATATTTACATTAAATTACACTATCTACCTCTGCTATTAAAAACATTGGAGAAAATTAAAGGGAATTGCAGTCCTCAGTCAGTGAGGCAAGAACTGTCTCGACTTCAGAGTAGAAATTGAAGGAGGCTATGCCTCAAAAAATCTGAGATGCAAAGAGTTTTGGATTGTCAGTTTTTAAGCATTTTTTTCCTTTTTGTCTTTTTGAATTTCCTTCAATTCCCAGTAGCAAGGCATGTGGCTTATTACATCTGGAACAGGTTCCTGGAAAACAGCTTGCTGGATAACATGAAGGAGCTTGTTATTTGAGATAGAACTGTGTGAAGAAAGACAAGAGAATATTTTTTCCAGACTTTATTCAGCACAGCGTTAGGTCACAGTGGCTCTGGCTTGAGTTCATCACAAACTCACATTTTTCCATATCATGTCATCTAAAAAATTCTACATGGAACACAGCCTACACACATTGTAAATGTCATTGCACAAGCTTTCTGATGCCTTGATTTGCAGAAAACTTACTCATCAAGAAAACACTTCCCTCTTGGAACAGTTAATATCTCACCTTTCTTCCAGATCCTGTGACAAGAGAAGTCTCACATTCGAGCAAGCTGGAGATTGCTTGCAATGCAACTGAAGCAGGCACTGACTGAGATTTATAACTGACATCCAGAACAGACTTTCTCAATGGAGAAATCCATATCTAGGAGGAATTAAAAGGTGGTGATGATGATGGTGATTTAGAGATGGCTAGAGTGGCTTCAGTTAAATGGGTAATTTGAGCCTAGAGTGTTGTTGAGTCTATTTTGTGTGAATTAGGCTTGTAGCTCACAGACCAGGCAAAACATTCTCAAGATAAATGCAAGTGTGATAATATTACACTAGAAATTTAGAAGCAAATGTTAAAGTAAATTAGAAACCTGTGCAGCTTTTAAAACTTCTTTTTAAAGCAATTTTATTTGTCATAGTACCTTTTTCTTTTTCCTCTTGCTGACCTGCAGCACATTTTTCAGCCAACAAGGTTATTCTCGAGATGGAAAGAGATGCTATGGTAAGAAGCTATGTTATTTGCATGTCAGAGAGCCGATTACCCTGCAGATGTCAATAGTTTTTAATATAGTCTGCTGCTCTTTTACTTTCTAGCAGAAAATGAATACTGTTCATTTTTCAAATGTTGGTTTAGAATCTCACAGTAAAGCAGTCTGATTGTTATTATTCAAAGCTACATTTTATCTCATTTTCTCTTAATTTAACAAATGGATCAGCCCACATGAAAATACATATTAGTGGCCATCATGAAAGATAAGAAGCAGGCAAACAACCAGACTGTTTAGTACAGTAATATTTGGGGATATATTTTTATTTACTATGCAATCTAAGCTTTTTTTTTTATTTTATTTTTATTTTTTTTTAATGGCAGATATTCTAAAGAGCTTTTATCTGCCATGTTATTTTTACAGTATGCTTCAATTTAAAGATAACAGACATTTTCATGAATCCAAACAACTTAAAACAATGTAATTTAGAATAAAATTAAAATACTGTATAGTTGTTTGCTGGACCTTCAGGTGTGATTTTCATGATCTCAGTCTATTTTTCAATGTTATCTTTGTCAGTCCACTGTATCAGTAGAATCTCTGGATTCCCAACAGATGAGCCAAGACCAAACGACAATGAAGACTAGACTATTGTAAAACTTCCAATGTTGATGTCTCTATAAGTTTAGCTAAAGATTTGGCATATCAGCAAAAACTTTCTTTCCATTTAAGAGTTTTCTAGGATTCCAGAAACGTCTATCATGCAAATTCATTCATTGCTATATGGTATGCGGGATCATCTCCACACAACCATAAGAAATACAAATTCTGGAAAGAAAAAAAAAAAAAAATCCCACTGTTCTGACTCGCATTTCTGACTATACCAGCATCTTTCTGGTGTATCAGCTGCCATTCAATCCTCCCCATGCACCTTTGGCAAATAAGTCCTCCGGTATTAGTTATAGTATGAGAGAAGCTGTAGAAAAGAGAAAGAAGGAGGTTGAATGTGTGGAAGAAGATAGATTATGTATCAGTAAATTACAGTGTCCAAAGTGGATTATTTTCCATCTAAAATTAAAATAAAGCAGAATGAATGATTACCATGGCCCTTTAAAACTCAGATGTTAGACAACAGGTCTTGTACTAATGTTAGGCTATGACTCAAACACATGAAAACAAGAATTGAGCAATGAAAAAGGAGATAATCAACTTAGCCAAAGATTATTGTAAAAAAACCAAACCAAACCAAAACAATAACTTTAATAAATATTTTTAGGGTTTTGAAAAATTTATAATAGCTTCCTGTACATGTTACAGGTTCAGATATGGAAAAAAAATATCCAAGTTTGAAATGTTCCTGTAGAATAAGAAATGTATGCACTAAAGTGTTTGCAATACATTTTCCAGTACTAATCAGGAATTTATATCTTATATGGCTGTCACAGTTAGTTTTAGCTAGATCAAGTACATACCAAGCAAGAGTTATGATGACAAGGAAATTTGTCAAGTGGTCTACTTCCTTCTGTAAAAACAGCAAAAAACCCCACACATCAGACACAAAAAGTCCCATTGCTCTCTAGAGGACACTGCAAATAAGTAATTTTGATTATTGAATGTGACACTAGGTGACAGTTTGTTTTACATAAACATTTTAATTAATTTTATTAGAAAAAATAATAGAAAAATCCCAGTGAGTATGCTCGCAAACATGAAGTAGCATTGCAAATGGAAATAACCTGTTTAATAGTTTTTGTATAAAAATTTTTCCAGAGGTGCCAAGGCCAAACATTCCCTTACTTACGAAATTCCATTCCTAAAACTCTCTTTCAAGTTAAGAATTAAAATGTGTCTTTCTGCCTGTAAACAAGAACATTAATAATATATTAATCTTTAAAGTAACCCCCTAAGCTTTCATTCTGTCAGTGAATATCTGGTTTAAAACTCTCTGTATCTCTTGATTATGTCTAAGAAACTGAAGTCTAGTTGCTTTTGCATACAGTTTCCTTCTCTTCAGTGTGCCATATAAAAGCACATCGCTTAATAGACAGAACCAAGAGGACTACCTTTCCTAAGACTTAGATTTCTATTTCCCTACCTGTTAAAATTTCTTTTATACTTGAAAAAAAAAAAAAGAGATAGATCTCACTTTAAGCTTGTTTTCTAATTTTAAATGTAGCATGAGTCTGGAGAACCCCTAATAAAATTATGCTTCTGGTACTATTCCTAGCAATGGAATATGTTAACATTTAGTACGTACTGAAGTATCGATCACCTGCCTGAAGAAATGGCTCAAAGTTCATTGCATTTTAAATGATTCTTCTTTGATCCCTGTCACTGAAGAGAACATGGAGCAGGTTTCAACTGCTTCTGGGAATGACTACAAAATACACTGCCTTTTCATACCTTCTGCACTCAAACTGGCAATCGTTTGTGTATAAGACTCTTAATTTTCAAAAGAACATTTTGGAGGAATGAAAGCAATTTTAAGACAGTATTTACTAACTTGGAAAGATCAAATGTGTTTTTGAATCCTTTCTTTCTGCAAGATAACTGTTTGGAAAAGATTAATGTGATAACTATGACATACTTCTAGTACTTTTTGGCAAGATAGTATTGAAGCTGGTTAATTTTTGCATTTCTGCTGTTAAAAGAGAAAAATATTTCTAGCAAATCTCAAATTTCCAGATCAGACTATATGTGTCAATCACTATCACCCTATAATTTTGGAGGGACTTCACTCTGTCCAAATTCAGGACATTCAGTAATTCTCTGGAGATGTCTGTCTATCTCCACAGGCTATATAGGGAAGTGTCTCTAAGCACCTAAAAGAAATTATGGTAAGATATACTTGTCTTTCTTTTTCAGAGCCCTTTCAGAGGAGTCCCATTAAAGAACACAAGTGTATGTATTATTATCACTGTTAATCAGCTCCTTTTTTATTTCTCTCATATTATCTCCTCTGTTTTTGAGATACACTAACTAAATCAGCTCAGGGAAGCTTGAATTAGAAAACATTGCCTCTGTTATATTAAAACCTCCACCTTGCTTTAATTTTGGTTACACCCCTTTATCCTCTCTCTAGAGAATCAATCTCATTGATTAATATTGATGAAGTCAAGTGATTCACAGCTTTCTCACAGAATCAAGAAATGATTATCAATAATCAATTAACTGGCTACTCAGAGTACACAAGTGGAGGCAGTAATTGGAAAATGACTATTTACAGGTTCAGAACTTGCTGGTGACATTCAGTGATTCTCAAGGGTGACCTCACAGCATCTTATAAGATGATTCCAAACCACCAGGGGAAGGTGGTATCTATCGTCTGTGTTATTTCAAGGGCTAATAGAGCCAACTTCTGTTAGTCTATGGATAATAGCAGCATGTGCCTCTTACTGAGTACATTTGAAAAGGAGTAAGCCCATAGTTAATATATTTTGACAAAATTTCCTTTTGATGTCATAAAAAAATCACAAGCAAATATTCAGCAATCATTACTGCATTAACAATTTTAGATTTGAATGGTCTTATTTATTTTTCCTGCAGGGAGAAAGTGTCCACTTGTGTATGATGTGCCATTTACTAAGAATTATCCACCATCTGTAATATTAGGACTTACTCCAAAATCCTTTGAAATCTGTGGAAGGATTTGTATCAACAGCAGGGGACTCATATTAGGCAGCTACTGCTCAGGATTTTGAAAGCTGAATGTACTAAATTCTAATCATTCAAGATTTAAAGGTGTGGGTATTTTGAAGAGGTTTGAACAGAAGACTTTGTGAGTAGAATCACCACGATTCCAGTACTGGCTCTACATATCTGGGTTCTTCAGCAGGATATAGTCTTGTTTTCTTTAAATTTTTTGAAAGCAGGTTTTCCAGGAAGTAGTGTAATCTGAAAAAAAAAAAGCAAACCCAAATTTGTCTCTTTTGTCTTATTTAATACACAAAAACAAAGCTTCTACTTAAAGCACAAATGTGTTTGGAAAGGATAGGTATTCTTCAATCATACTTGGATGATTTGTGAATCAGGTCCAGGGAATCTCATTTTATAGTTCAGGTGTGAATTCCTGAAGCATAATGACATGTCAAAATTTAAAGAGAAGTGACTTTCATTAATCAAATCCTGCTTTTCATAGAAGTAAAAAATGATAATACAGTGTGTAAGATACCGAATTTATCATTTGACAGTGTTGTTTCTACCAGCCTTAACATTTTCTTCACCATTAATTATCATTTCTCTATAATTTTTTGTCATGCCAAGACATTTTATCATCTGTGAAGTTGGAGTTGGAGTGGAGTTTGATATCCATGCTTATTTCATCCACTACTTTGCTCAGAGGAATGGAATTTTGCCTTTCTCCAGTCTTTCAGACAAAGAAACTGAAATTAAACTAAGCCTATGGCATGAATCAGCTGATCTCTATCGAAATACCAGAACTGCTACAAAATATCAGGAAATCTTTACATAGGAACTTAGCAACAAATTTATTTTCTTTCTAAATTGACTTACGTGTCTCTCTGCATAGTTAGTAAAACAAAGAAAGCAATTTTTAAAAGGCAATATAAACTGAGTGGTGATTAAACATGAATTGATGTTCAGGAAAAAATAAGGTTATACAGTTTTATTCTAAAAATATAAAAAAGTATTTGGCCAAAATTGTACTTAAATATCAGTGTTTTCCTACTTAGTTGATAATAAATTGTAAGTTCACTTGAATGACATACAAATGCAATGAGATTTTTTGAGTAAGAACTGTCCTCATTGCCACAAGCTTTGTTGTTCTCTCACACTTTAAAAAGCCTTTCATTTTGATCAAATTAACGTTTATTGAGTGTTTGTGGTAATGATGAGGTTATTACTTTGCCATCTAGAGAAATGTTGATTTTCAGGTAACTGCTCATAGTTAACAGTGTTTGTGAAGAAACAAACATGTACTGTTCTCTTATTATTTCTTATATAATTCACTATCTTTGATTATGCTTCATTCTTTCATGTTTCAGTCATCCAAAAAAGGTAGAAACAGTCTTTTATGAGTAGTAGTAGAATGGCTGATACAGAACTTGATTTATTGAACTTAATTAGCAAAGAATTAAAGAAAAATATAATTGATGCCAATCAGGTTCAGGAAAATGAATCATGTCAAAGTAGCTTAATATATTTTTTGATGAGATTAAATGTTTGGCTGATAAAGACAATAATGTTAATGTAATATGATTAGATTTCTGATTTCGTATCACATGCTTTTTTGATTAAAGATCTTGAACAATATGCTATCAACACATTAAATGGATTGAAACCTGTTAATTAAGAGATCTCTATATCAAATTGAAAATGACTAATCACCTGTGAGTGGATATTTCTGAAAAATTCTCCCAGAATTTGATTCTTCATCCCATGCTATTTTGTCAATGATCTAGAAAGCATAAAATGTTCTCCAGTAAACTCTGCAAATGGCATAAAGCGGGAAGCGTGTGAAGAGAACATAAAGACAGCTTGCCCATCTAATAATGCTGGGCAATCTAGATTGGTCAACTCCACCATACTGATAAAAATGTGACTTTTAATATTGACAAAATCATGCATCTAGAAACAAGGACAATATATGATGGAAGAGTCCTGAAGAAGCAGCTACTTTGTAAAGGTCTCAAGTATCAGGATAAAAAGTTGTCTTCATACATATAATGAAAAACTCCTAGTCTTTGAAATCTATTTCTCAGATGAGAAAAGCTTCTTGCCCATATGGCCTTTTGCCCGTACTTAACACCTCAACTGTGTCCCAATATTTTTTGGAAGTGGTGCAATTTGAATAGATCAAAAATATAGAGGTGTCTGATGGAGATGAATGATCAGTCATCTGCCACACTGAGTGTGATGGCCAAAAGGACTAAGATTGTCGCACATGAAAATGAGAAAATACTAATAGTAGCAGTACTTTATTACTGATGGTAATTAGTGATTCAGGAATAGCATGCCTAAAATTTGTATACATGCTTCAAGAAAGGTGTTGATAAATATTAAACAGTTCAGAGAAAATCCACAGTAATGGTTAAAGGACTTAAAAACAATATAAAAGTATGTGAAGAGGTTAATCTAATTCATTTTAGCAAAAGAAGGTTAAGAGTGACTTGTTCAAACACTGAAAATATATATATATATATATATATATAATTTATGGAGCAAAGTGTTGACAGCAGAGTGTTTTTTACTTAATGAACAAGTGGATAATGATCCAATTAGTGGAAGCTGAAACCAGACAAATTCAAGTGACATAAAGGCATGTATGTGTGTGTGTATAAAATATATATATATATATATATATATATTTAATGAAGAGTTTGAAACAACTTTCAGAACATAGTAATTTATTTTCTCCCCATGGCAATTGCATAGCAATTCCAAATTAAATATTTTTCTCAATCATATAGCTTCTTTATACACTAGTTTTCTAGTATGGACATAGCTGTAATGTCTTCTGAACTACTACAAAACTTTGTCGTTTGGATGATTTGCACTAATGTCTTTAAAAAGGAGCAGGTTTTCCTGCTGTGTTTTTATCACCATCCACTCCAATATTTGAGTCAGAAAACAGGGACTGTAGCTCACTATGAAGCACATTGAGCAGTGAGGTATCTCAGCAGAGAGGTATTACTAAGGGTATATGACATCTTAATGACATTTTTATGGTGGTGTGGCTTAATTTTGAACTAGGCCAAATTATATGTTTGATATAATTACAGCTGATACATTTTTTTTTTTTTAATTTTTTTTTCAGCAGACACTAAACAAATCATTACAATTTACATCTTCCACGAGTCAGAAATAATCCTAAAATCTCACCATTATTCTGTGTGACTGGAAAAAAAATTTACTCTGCTTTATGGCTCAAGTTTCCAGGAGCTAATGAGATCCAAACAATAATCTCCATTTTTGATTAATGTTCTTTTCTAGATCTATTTGCCCAGATACTACCTAATTTTAATTTTATATAATAAGCAATAAGTAGACATGAGAGAGATTTTAAAACTAAATTTTGTAAATGAATGTGCTTAGGCAACGTAAGAGAGCATAGAAGGTCTTCACAAAGTATTATGAAATTCAGTGACCAAATTACTTTAAAGTTTGATATTTATATATATTCAGATTATGAAATTCCATGCAAAGGAACAGAGATTTATAAAGCTATGTGTGTCCGGAGTAAAATGTTCATAACTTCTGGAGACTAAACTCCCTGAGTTCTGATTTCTAAAATAATTTTAAATATTTAGCACAAATACCACATACCACACAAGTATTTATACTCCAATGTTGAAAAAAAGTTAGGATGAAAAAAATCTATAACCAGTGAATTAGGACTAGGATAAATATAGAAATCAGCTTGGAGCACGCAGCTAAAACAAGACAAAATGTTACAGAACTTGCCTACCTCCCTGATAGGTGATCATACATATATTCTAAACTGTGGTGTTTTGGTTTTTTTTTTAAGATCTGACAAAATACACAGGCAAGAAACAAAGAATGAAAATAAAATCCTGAAATATAAGGACAGTATTTTAAGATTTAGCTTGGCTAGAATGCCAAGGAAGTGGCACGTAGGAGTAAGGAAAATATTAAGGAAAATTTTAATGTGAAAAAATATTCTGTTTCCCTGATGGAATTGGTAGCTATCAATAATAATGATGGAATTCAATGATCAGATGATGTAGGCATCTCCATTCCTTCATGGTGACAATACTGCCATATAAAGGTGGAATACAGGCAGAGATTATCTACTTTCCCATCCTTGCTATTTACATAAGTATTTTAACATTTTGTTTTTATAACCAGTATGATGTGTGGAGTCCATGTGTTCAATGTTCATATTCCTTCTTTCAGTCACATCTAAATCATTTGTACCTGATCACAGATCTGGGTATCTGTCCCAACTGGGTCTTGAGTTTATATTGGGGTAAATTTTCAGTGTCTGGATTGAAAGCCTCTTGGATTATAGTTTTCACAGACAGAAGAGTCCAGGATATAAACTGAATGAAGCAATGGTTACTCTAACATGTCCCTCAGCTGGATGGTCAGAGTCATACTATTAAATTCTCTTTGCCTCCAGAACTGAGGTGTCTCATGCAAACAGTATTGATCACATGAAGGGCCCATGCAAAGTCCTGAGCAGGGAGGGCCTGGGGATTTTTTAGCAGAGTGCTAGTTGAGTAGACTGACAGCACAGCAGGGATGGTCCTTACAGCCCAGCACCCAGGATAGATCCCAGCCAACACTTAATGCACAAGTGGAGATGTGATTTAACGGGACCAGGATCCTAGGACACTCCACTCTTTAACTTAAAGAGCAGTCTGAATGTAGTACAAAATTGCTCATGGAAATGTAAGAATAAATTCATTTCTAAACTACTTCAGAAGCTTGCAATCGTCACTTGAGCAGTAATGATGGCATTAATTAAGAAAAAGAGTTTATCTTTTTACTCTACTGCACATTAGCTTTGTCTATCTAATATTCCTAATGGATGTGACTGTGTAAAGACCCACAGATGGCTCCAGCAATGAGGAGGAGGAAAAGGAAAACACATAATCTCTAAATGTCAGAGAAGAATAAAAGCCAACTAAACAAACCAAACAAGATGCTGACAGTTGACACTACCCTGTGACAGAAAGCTAAAATCCTACCTTTGCAGTAAGATTATAATGTGCTTTTTTCGTTGTTATTGCTGATCATCCCATGAAGAGAATTTTGCCAAAGAAGAAAGAAAGAAAGATCACTGTGAAGAATGCCAAGCTACACAAAATGAATTCCAGTATTTTACTGACCAGAGTGTTTGACTGTTGGCAGAGCGTATAAGAATATCTATTTGTGTAATTTGGGAGTGGGTGTCCTTAGAAAAGTAGAATTTATGGGCTTCATTGAAGCAGAGCCTACAAGTCATGATAAGTATAAGCGGTTAACAAACCCCAATACTCCCTTAACAAACAACATTCAGTAAATGGTCACTGCATGTTTTTCTACCTGTTTGCTTCTTATTCAGTGACATTGAGTCAACCTGAAGAGAGACATAGTAAAAAAAAAAAAAATTGTCTTTGTTATGGCAGTAGAGGCCAGTAGTGCAGGGGATTTGGAGAAATCTTGTATCCCCTAGCAATTTTGAAGGGTGGTGCAATTGAGGATTCAGCAGAATGTCACAGTAGGACTCAAAATCTGGAAGGGACATTCAGAGGTGTTTCAGATATTTGCTCTGCATTCTTCTCACGTCATTGCAAGAGTACACCCTTTCACCACATCATCATCAGATGTGAAATGACTTAATGTACTGCAAGTGACTGCAAGTGACGCATCCATAATACTGTCTGCATGTGAAACATTTGCAGAGACTGTGCACTGGATGTTCACTTTGCAAGTACTTTCTTATTTTTTCTTAAGCCACAAAGAGATCTTCAAATAATTGGTTACTTAGCTGCTTCCAATTATCTAAGTGATTTTGTTTTATTTTCTTCTGTGCCAAACTAATTATTATTAGAGATGTGAGAAAATATTTTATTTCCCAAATTATAAATAGATTATACAAAATTCTGGTAAAAACAAACAGCTTCTGATAAATCTTAATTTGCTGTCACTTAGGAAAAAAAACCCCAAAAACAAACAAACAAAAAAAACCCCACAACCCAACCCCCCTTTTATTCATTCCTCCTCAGACTATAAACAGTCTTACAAGACCTATACAATTTTCAGTGTTCTTTCATTAAAATGGAACACATTGAAATACCAGGAAAAACTGATAAATACACCAGTCAATTGAATTATACATACCTGAGCAGGTGATACACAATTCTGAGTTCTTAAAAACAGCTAAGCTAAATTATGCCTAAATTTTGACAGTAGATACAATATACCTATACTGGAAACTAACGTGTCCCAAATACTACTGTACCCACACACTTCATGAGTCCTTGAAGTGATGATTGCACAAGAGCACTGTCAGGTACAGTGTGGGATTGTTAAAGGCATGTAGGCATCAAAAGTCCAAAGCAGCACAGACCTGACAATATTTATGTCTAAATAAACTTGTAAAAATCTTGAAGCTCTTCAGTGCATTTTGGGAACCTTAGTGTCTTTGAAAACCTGTTTCTGAGCTGCTCTGTGCCTCCGTTCCATATCATCAAAGCAAGATCAATACGCTTCTCTGTCCAGTAACAGAGCTGTGATTGTAAATGCTTCAAATATTGCATAGATCTGAATTGACAAACAGAAAATTGCCTTTGATTGCACTCTAGACCCTCTATTGTGAAAATGTACTGGATTAGGTGCACTAAAAAAATATCTTTCCCTTCTTTCTTTCACCATAGACCAGGGAGAATCTTTCACCACGATGGGGAAAATCCGTAGAATTGCTTAAATATTGATTTCCTTTTTGATGCAAAAAAAGAAGCCAGAATCTAAAGCATCTATTTTGGTATTACAGCTCACCTCCAGATTTCCCACAAGGCAATATCCTTCTATAGGTAGTTTTATTCTAAAGGGCTTGTGACATGGCAAAATGTAAATCCTTCACATTCAGGATAAGTGAAAACTTTGAATATAGCATTCATCTGCTGCACACTTCTGGTCTCCTTCTAGAAGAGTCCCTTTCCCACCTTTTAGTCAAACAAAGAAGATGACAGAGTCTTGCTTACATGCCACTTAAATATCTTTCATTTAAAGATCATTGAAATTTTCATCACTTGTTCAGAGCCTTTGACATTTGACAAGCTTTTAAGAAACAACAAACTTGAAAGTAATTTTTGTTTTCTGTATGTGAAAAACATGGCTAGCTTTGTTTAGCTGTAAATATCATCACACATTCTCATTGCTGTGACATTCCTAATACACTGTATTTCACTACAGTTATGTGCCACAGCCACATTTACACTAATTAAAATACATTCACAAGCCAGGAATGCTATAAAAAATTGGTTATTTTTCTCCTACTGTAAATGTGAGCTCTTTCTTCATGATATAGGGATTTTTTTTGCCTTTTTTTTTTCTTATATTACTAATTAAAAATACATTTTTGCTTAAGATGAAGCATTCAAATACAGATTCTTCTATTTCTGATACAAAAATCTAACCAAAGTCCACATTATTATTCATGCCATTAATTTATTTGCGTTTTTATTGATTCTTTAAAACAGAACTACTTCACATGTAATCCCAGGAGGTGCGAGGACTCTTAACCTATCCTTAGAGCAGAACTAATTTGAGTAACATTGTGTGGACTTTGCTAGATCCTAATGCATTTAGGATTTTAGAATTAAGCCCAAAACATGTAAAGTCACACTATAGAAGTTTTGGCAGAAATACGAATAATATACTCCCTAGTTTATACA
Source organism: Athene cunicularia (assembly GCF_003259725.1). Classification (NCBI taxonomy): domain Eukaryota; kingdom Metazoa; phylum Chordata; class Aves; order Strigiformes; family Strigidae; genus Athene; species Athene cunicularia. Next base: position 39,532,875 of record NW_020799095.1, read on the forward strand.
TGAAAAGGCTGATCAGTAACAGAGGCCAATGTGTACTTTCTACACATAAATGGCATAAGACAAAAAGAATTAAGTCAACAAGGTGCAGACAAGACAATAACAGAACACATTGTTTCAAGGGAACATTTGCTACTTAACAGAAAAAGAGGAAATTAGGATTGTACAAAGAGAAAATATATATGGAAAGTTTACCAAAACACAGTTTGTGCTTAAATTACTTAAGAACTATGCCATTTAGTGTTGTTGGTTTTGTTTTATTTTCCCCTAATCTCAATTATTTAGCCTCATTAGAATTCTCAAGTGGTGATTTTTATTTGAATAAATATTACAGTGTTAAAAGCACAGAAAAGAAATTATTTGTAGTGTAACAACAATTTTATGTAATCTACTAAATTGTGAACACTGTGAACATAGGTTCTCAGCCAGCATTGGTTACATCACCTTACATTACCCACATACCCATATATAGAGGCATCTGTGTCTTTTCTCCTAGTACCATTAAGACAGTGTCACATCCTTTTCCATTATCCAGTGATCACACTTTGACTACCATACTCTCTCTGAACAGCATGCATCTCTTGCATGATGCTTATTTCAGAATAAGAAAAAACAATGAGGTAAGACAGAAGAAATCAGAATTTTCTATTAGATAGCGGGAATAGAGTGACACCCTTGGCTGTATTCTGCTTCTGATCCGAAATGCAAAATGACATCTGCTCTGGTAACAGAAAATACATTTGCATTTAATGGTGTAGTACTAGAATAAGAATGCGTGATTTCTCTCACTGAGCTCTGTATATATTGTATTAGGTGTTTCATACAGCGGTGTTCACTCCAGTACTGATTTTTGTCCTCACTTGCATATAACACAACTACTGAAATCAATGAAGTTATGAAAATTGTATCTGTAAAACGTCACTATTAGATAATATTGCCATATGTTGCCACTAAATTGTCATCCTGCTCTACAGGACTTGAATGCTCTTTTTCCAGGGGAATTCAAAGCAGGCAAACTTCCAGTGTGAGACACAGATTCCAAAATGGCAGTTCCCAAAAGAGTGCTCCAAAGCTGAGTGCTTTCCATGTGGAAATGACAAGTCTTCCTGAGTGTCCTTAAGAACCCGATGTATCTCGTGGTACTTCAGATGATCTAATTGCTGTGTGGTACAGCCAGGCTGATGAGTCCAGCTGAGAACTGGATAGTGAATGATGATTTCCTTCCAGAAGGAATTGCCTCTGGGGCAGAGCATGTAAAATATAGCTTTTCTATCTGTACTCCTGCCAGGAAACAGCTGCTGTGGCAAGGTACAAGATGAGTCAGTTTTACATCATGAAAAAAATCCCATTTTATCACACTGAAAATGCTTTTATTGACCATTGTTTTTGGTTTTATCACTTGTTACATCAATATGAGGTATGTTTGCATCCACATTAACAGTAGTCAGCCTTTCTGTGTGACTATTCAATTAGGCATTTCAAAATGCCCTACAGCATTTGGGAAGTCCTTCATCAGCCTTTCAGGTAGGAAAATGCTGTTTATGTCCTTTTTCCTTCGTAGGTGGAATGAAGCTTCTAATTGTGGATTTCTTTGTGAAAAGACAAGGGATATGCAAGCATTCCCTCGTAAAAATTAGATTTAAATTATTTGAAGTTAGCCTTGGCAGAAAGTTAAGCACCTTACAGAAATGGTTACAAAAAGAAGTTCAACCTGAGTGTTTAGCCCAGACACTCAGTAACAGTGGAATAGTACCCAAAACTCCTGACATGCTGGTAACTTCTTCTGCTTGCTAAATATCGGGCACTGGTATTATGTTCCCTCTTTGAGCTCCTGATATAGCAGCATTTCCAGCATATCCATTTGTAACAAATTGCTTCGCCAGAAACTCCCCTTTTCTGATTGCACTGAGAGTCTCCTTTGGAAATGTGTTTCACCCTTAAATATGCCAGAGCATATACATGGCATCCTTCCAGGTGAGATTCAGAATTACATTTGGAAGGCATTTCTCATGAGATTTCTGGGGTTTCCTGGGGAGGGGCAGTTTCAGACTGGCTTTTTAAAGGTTTATCTTAGCTCTGAGTTTCCTGCTCTTGACCACTAAAATTTTTACAGTTAGATGCTGAGAAAACTAAAAATATTAATGATAGCATTAATGATTTTTAGTTTTCCATCCCATTCTTAAATACATTCAAGTCACACAGAATAACTTTTGGTAGTGAGTGTTAAGTATGTGATTTTTTTGTTGTTGTTGTTGTTATTTTTTGGGTTCTTTTTTTCAGCCTATCTTTCTTCTGTCTATTCTTTACTGAGTGAAGAGTACCCATCCATAAACTATAATAATTCTGAGCAAAACCCCATTAGATAGAGGCTTAGTTTTGATTAGGAATGTGTTGATCTGCTCAGACTTTAACTACTTCCCTTAAGAAAACCAACAAATGAGCAGGAAAAAAACAGTGAATTGCTCATTCAGCCATCTCCAGTAAAGTTAGCATTTGGCAATCAGCTACATTACTCCCCTTCACACAAATTATGCAGTTATCCATGAATGTGATAATTGGTTCAATTTCTATTAAAATATGATTGGGAAGCTTTTTATGTATGAGTGTATATGCTTATGTGAATTCTTCAGAACCCTGGATCTGTTATGACTCTCAATGTACCTGCTTTAAATTAAAAAAATAAATATCTTTGCAGAGCTTATAAGTGACAGCAGAAAGGAAACAAAGCAATATTCATGTTAGATACTGCTTTTCCTGGAAATATGTTTTAGAATAACACTCAATCTTATCCTGCAAGTTTCAGGACAATTCAATATATGTTCAAGTGGAATTGTTATTTTTGGTGCAAAATTAAACACATTCAGAACTAAAGATATGGACATCTAGATGATATCTCTTTTCTAGCTTAGTCATTTAACTTCTATTTATATCAGAGTCTATGAACATCAGTCTAGGTATTCTCTAACTGTTGCTTATGTTTTTATATAAATATGATGTGTTTTGAATTTAGGTCAAAAATAGGAATTGTGGATTTCAAGTAGGAAATATTAATGGTTGTAGACATCTAAGATTTAGACTGAATATTATAGTAACTACATCCTTCTGCAGTCATTTGTAAGGTCTGACCAAAATACTCTTGAATAGGATTCAGGTGGCTTCCTCATATGATGTGTTTCAACCCTTTTAAAAAAGATTCACTGGACATTCAAACAAGTGGGTGTCTAAATATCTCTGGCCTTTATCTAACTTTGAAAATTATAGGATCTTAAGCTTGCTATCACTATCATCATTATGTGATTGAAATTCTGTATATCTTCAGAAATAGGGCTTTAGCTGTATGTATTTTGAGAAATTACAGTTAATTTCTGAAAATTGTAGAGTTTTACTGCTGGTTTGAGGGGTAGCAGAGGGCACAGAATAGCTTAATTTGTAATCAGAGACAGAATACTGTATGAAATTCCCAGGCTTGGTTTGTTTTATTATTATTTCAGTACAAAAGGAATCACAAATATACAAATGCGTAAGCAAGATACACACCTGAATATGAATGAACTTGCAAGGAGTGCTGTGCCGACATGAGTAGCGAGCTTTCCATTTCAGAGGCAGCTTTGCTTTTTCTGCTTGAGACACCTGTATACTTTAGAGACAAATAGAACGAAAACTAAAGCTCAGAGGACCCAAAATAGGGAAACATCAACATTTTGGAAGATCATAAAGAAATGTGAAATTCCAGATGCCTGGAAGAGAACAAAGCCTTAAAACAGAAAGAATGCCAAAAATAAAATCAATGCTTTCCCCTGAATGCCTTCTCAATCCCTCTTTCACAAAGAAGCTTCTAGGGATCCATTTTTCATCATTACCATAACGGTTATTATTAGCACACCTTCAGCAAGAGTGCAAAATTAGAAGCTGTGGGGTTACATTCCTGTTCTGTGGCACTGCAGGGAAGCACAGAAGTCAGAGTTCGCTCTGGCGGATGTTGTTTTCTGTTTCTTCTCAGACAGTGGATCTCTGTTCTATGCTCTTATCAGTTCATGGTCAGCTAAAGAAAGCTGAGTGTTCACTGCTGGTAACAGTTCAACATGTACTACAGCTCATTGTGCTTTTTGGCTCATCCTGCCAGTCTTTTCCATGGGATTTTTGTCCAAAAATGGGCTTCACAAGCAGGGCTTGATATATTCAGACCTTTATTACTCTCACTTGTCTGTGAAATCTTACTTGTATGCATAAGATCAGCCCTTGCACTGTCATGAATTGAAATAAAGTAAATTGTTTGTACAAGGTGGGCTACACACTGAGGAAGGGTGGGTAGAATCAGTGTTTGCTTTCTGGGAACCCTTATTATTCAAGGGAAGAAGGAATATAGAAAAATGTTTTCAGAAAAATGAAAAAGATCTGAAGAATCACTGCTCTCAATTATGTCATGAATTGTCTTGCTTTGTGGTACCCATATCAATGATTGGTGAGATGTTACTGTTATATTTAATTCATGTAAATACTTCTGGCCCAGTGTGCTTTAATTAAGCTCAATTATTTTTATGAATATTATTTTCCAAAAACCTGGGAAATTCTCACCTGGATATTTGCGTAAAACATCTTTGGATTTAAACTCATTCCAAGGATATTGCTCTTGTGTCATTTAAAAACTACTGTAGAATGCCTTCTAACTTTTGCTTACAACATTTGACTATTAACTGCACTACACATCATTATAAGGCTGTTTGTATTATGTTGGCAGATGTCAACATTTCACAGTAAAGTCATTCCTCCAAGCATTAAACATTGCTAATCTTACTAAAGATATCTCATGAACTAGATTACTGAGTGTGGATTAGCAGTAACAACTCTGAAACAAAAAGGGATTTGTGAAAAAGTAACAGTGCAGTGAGATGATATTGGCACTTTGGTGAATCTGACAGTGCTGCAAATAGAGGCAAGAAAGAACTGAACTAATACTTATTATTTTCAGGTGTATGTCTCAGTAAATCTGAGCCATGTTAACTGAAAGAAGAAACTCTGTTGAATTCTTTCACCAAAACCTTCGACCAAGACACAGATCATACTATTTTATTGTCAAAAAGAATACAGCTGACTTTCTGGTTTGATTTTGCATCTCTGTAATTCTTTGTTTTTACACAGGCTGGATTTGAAAAGACTGAAATACCACAAGAAAGGCAGTAATAATTCAAGGAAAAAAAAAGATAGAACTTTCCAGATGGGCTTTCTAGGAGAAATTAGCCTTCTCCCTAAGAATAGGGTCTATATAAAAGTACTTGCTACAAACCTCGGAAAATGGAAGGTTTCTTTCATTGTTAATTCCTCTTTGTTTCTCCATTTCCCATTAACATTTCTTGTACAAATTCAACATAAGAAAGCTTTCACAAAGCTCATAATTTCAAGGTCACAAATGTTTTGGTGAAATTTATTCAGTGCAAGTCAGACAGTATAATACACTCTAAATTCTAGGATTCCAAGGACATCTACTAATGTTTTCAAGAAAATGTGGAAAAGCTGCCTGAAAAATATAGAGTAACACATTAAGAGGTGCTATAAGATAATTCTATTGTCTATATGGCGGTAAAGATCATACACTATGAAAATTTCTTTAGTCTTATGTCTTGTGTTGCTGACACTGTCATGTGAGTTCAATAATTTGCTGTCAGGTTGAGTGCAACAAAACTGTGCAGGCCATTTTATCCCTCCAACCCCTCTGAATGCAAGAGTAATATGGGGAAAGATCATGTTGATGTTTTGTTGAATAATACCTCACATCGATTATATGCCAGGGGAAAAAAATAATTAGGGGGTTTAATTTTAATGTGTTTTATGTGAAATAAATAAGGCCAAAGACAAAGAACATGAAAATATTACCATTCTAGAATGAAGTGAGAATATTAATAAAAAGAAATTAGACAGTTGAGTAATAAACAACATAGTAGATCACCACTAAAAATTAGCATAATTGGCAGCTGGCATGTTCAATTTGTCAAAGTGGTAGGAGGCACAGCAGACTTCCGTAGGCAGTAGTGGGGTTCAGTTCTTAGTGCCTTGAATATGATCAATGATTCTCTCAAAAATACTGGCTGTAGATAATCACAAATGAATGCTATTAGAGAGATTTTTTAGCTGCTTATAGAAATAGAAAGGGCTGCATATTAATTTACCATGCTCTTTCATTAGTTTTGTGTCATTTGTTTCATTAGTCATCTGCTGTTTCACACCAATGTCAATGACACAAAACTAATTTCTGGCTAAATTGTACTGGCGAATTGCACACCATTACAGGAATAATTCCATTGTGCTCATTTGTATTTGGAATGAATGGGTATATCAAAGCTGTTGGCTCTAACCACTTCTCCAGAGCACCTCCTCTGTGAAAAAGGAAACATTTACTACGAAGGTCAGATGGTATCTGAGATAGATTTTGAAAGTCAAACAGTGAGTACCCAAGTCCCTTTGTAGCTCTGGCTGTAAGTCCCTGAATACATCCCTTATGCAGGCATCCTTCAGTGTTCTTCTAATGTAGATATGTACAGCTATTGCATAAGTGAAAACTTAGGAGTCCAAGACATTAAAAAATAAATAAACAAAGCTGGAACCCAGCCCTGAAAACTTCTGCTTGCCAACAAAGTATAAAGGAAGTCAATTACCTGGATATAAATCTTCATGTCAGGCCTCAGTTAGGGGGTTAACGAGTCTGTGTAGATCTCCCTCCTATTTCTCTGTGGAGGGGAACCATTCATTTTGTTTAAAGTCCTTTCTGTAGGTTTCTGCAGTCTGATTCTCTTTTTTCCGGGTTTCAGGTCCTACTGAATTTGATTGGAATTCTTTTATCCGAAAAGAGCATGGCACATTCATGATATGGCATAACAGCTTCCAGATGGAGACCTTGATCCTTAATGCCATCTAGAAAGCTTTCATAACATAGCGTCTTTGAAAAAGGGGATACAAGAAAAACAAAAATAATATTATATACTGCAAGAAAAAAGTTTTGAGAGTAAATTGCAGGGAAAGAAATCCAGTATCAAAAAATCAGAACTTCCTCCATAACATTGCAAAATTCACACTTATAAACTAGATCTAGAAGTGCTTTATATAAAATGAACAAGTGACACAAAATCTACCCTGACACCTCCAGCTGAGACTGAACAGCCACAATCACCTTCTCTTATTTTCCTATTATGTACTTAGAAAGCGTGCAGTATGATAATGTATAGTAGGAGAACGAAAATATTTTATCATTTTATCAGTTTTACCTACAGTTGATTAATTTTTTAAAAGGGAAGGAATATTTTTTAGTCTCACAGAGTGACTGCTCTTATTCTTCAGATGTAGGCAAAAAATAGGGATTTATTTTTTCTGTGCTTCTAGAATTACTATGTTTTGGGTAACTGCTATCAAAAGGAGTCCAGTACTTTTCTAGTCTAAAGCAAACTGACAGAGCAAATGACGATGTCTTAAAAGGAGAAAGCTACTTCATTCTGAAAAGCATAGCACAAAATGACATGTTGTGACATATTGAAGGATGTCTAGCAGGCATATTTTTAATCAGCTTGCTAGTAACCTTTGACCACTGCTGTGAGTGGCTCGCAGGTAAGCAAATTCTGAAGCCCACCACTGTGCTCTGTGTGAAGTTACACCACGCTGTGTGACTGATCTGCTAAAACAGTACATTATGCTGTTCTGTGTCAGGGGTTCAGTGCTGTACTAGGAAGGGCAATTTTTGTCTCTCCCTATGTTTGTAAGGTTAAGATGCCTGTTCTGGCATAGGTCTTACTCCTTGTGCCTCAACCATAACTTCTTTTCACTGGACAAATCTTAAGAGAAGAAATTATGAAATGTTACAAATGCAATCATTCAGATATGAATATGGATTCAATAATATGTCTATTTAATTTTCCAGAAGTTATTTATGTTTCATCCTGTCTAAGATGGGACTCTTTAAAATGGTGTGAGAAATAAGAATTAAGTCCAGGGACTTGGGTGGCATTAAAGTGTCAACAGATTCCTGTGACTGGATTTCTATCCACTCTTTGTGAAAGACAAGAAACCAGGCCTGCAAGAAACGAAGAAAAACATCCTGGAAAAGCAAAAGTTGAGACTGATCGAAGAAAAGCCAAGTCTGGCAAGACAAAACTATGAGTCACAGGGTGCATTTTGTAGAGGTCAAAGCTGATAACGCTGGGGAAGAGAGCCCTGTGGAGACAGGACAGCTCTCCTCTGGAGCACCTGGGCAAATTTCAAGCGCCATGTGTCCGGTGAATGAACTTTGCTTCATTATCCATGAAATACATATTAAAGTTAACACCCCTCAATATGCTAACAAGGGCTAACATGATCATGCTAATTACATCATCCCATGAAACACCTTACCCCCTCCCTGTACATGGGATACATAGGTCTGTGGGTCGACCTAGGGGACAGACCCAAGGAAAGTGGGTATAAATCAAGGGGGGGAAGAAAGGGGGGCCCCGACCCCCTGGCCCACCTGGAGAGAGCAGTGAAGCAAAGAAGACAGACGCCAGCAGAAAAGATGGCTGCCTCCTAGGACCCTTGCCGGCAGGATCAGTGTGGGAACCCAAACCAGTGATCTGTATTTCCCCATTCCCTCTATCTCCCTCTTTTCCTTTTTCCATTAAGAAATGCAAGGCATATTGTATTGCTCGTCATAATTTGCTATATACTTAGCCAATTATCGTGTGTTCAATAGGTACATTGTGGGTAGTAATTAAATGCTTGGACTTGGAGACTTGTTGTCCGCTCCAGTTGGGGATTTGTGACTCTGAGCCACTTGTCCCCCCCGTCTGAGTGGGACGTGACACTCTTTGCTCAGGAACTCTGAGCAAAGCATAAGTCTGAACAATGAATTGAATCGAAGGGTACATTTGAGGTTCTCATATGATGCTACCACATGCTAATAATGGCAAGAACTACAAGAACCCCTCTAAGTCAGGCAGTTTGTTAATTCTCTAAATGTCAGAAAGTCACAGGACAAAATTAACTCGGAGTTTATGTCTACTCACTTCAGTGAAGTTAAACCTCAGTGAAGATACATTTGCTTTGTTCTCTCGATGCACTGCTGTACCTGATGTACTTTGCTTTGTATATGACAGAGAGAAGCCTGTCCACATGGCATGTGGGTGATGAAGTTTAATATGGTTATCAGAAGGTCCTTTAATGACTATAATAATTCCCAAATCCTGAGCTTGTCAAGCTAACTGCTTTGCTTTCCTTTAATTATAACTAATGATCATTCTGGAGACAGAAAGAGAGAACTAAAATACAGGAAGAGAAAGATGGGATTTCATATGACCTTATACTGCTATAAGCAATTAAAAAACCCGAATCATTTTGTTTGATTAGATGGTTTACACTCATTCTGTTCCAACATGAGCTACTTTCTGTTCATACCATTAATCATGTTATTTAAGTGACCATTAATCTAATGTCTATTCGTTATGAAAAATGCTGAGAGACAAATTTGTCTCAGTGATCAGACCAATGACCTTTCATTTCTGTGAGAGCAATAATTAAAAAGAAATCTTTTCTACATTTTATACTGAATTTCAGATCACAACAACTGTGGAGGCAGAGCATCAGACCTTTTGAAATAAAATAATGAATCCTTTTCTGCAGCAACCTGCTTTTGTTACAAAATGAAAGACCAATAAGCATGCCTCAGAGAATCCTTCTGACTCACATGGGACAATTACTGTAGTTAGTCTGAAGTCATTTTACAGGAATCACAAAACAGTAAGTTACTATGAAAACACCCATTCTTATGTATACAAGTTTGCATATGAAATAATAATGAGTGAAACCCTTTATTCAGAATCTTCTTGGCTTTTAGGGTTTTGTAGAACTTTACATTTTGTTTTGCTTTGTTTATTTTTGCTTTAACTATCTACATAAAAAAATAATTACACACACTGAGTCTTAGGCATTGCTCTTTTTCAATGACTGTATATCAAACACTCCAATTTAAGAAGAGGATTAATGCTTTCAGACTTTGGTTTAATATATAAATTGGATGTAATTTTGCTCAAGCACCAACTGTTGCTATGGTCAGGCAGCTATGGTAAGAAAAATGTTTTTTTAAATAACAAAATGGATCTTAAAACTTAATATTGTGGGATTAAGTTGAATTGAAACATTCAGAAAAAAAGATAATTCAAATGTCTGATTTCTAAGGTTCTTCTTTCTAGTGTAACTTTAGAAAAGCCTCCTACTGCAATTCAGGAAATACTAATTTATGTGAAAACATTTGGAGCTGTCTTCTACCTTAGTCACTGAGAAACCATCTGAGGAGCTCACAGTAGGTAAAGAAATTCTAATAAAAGTGTTTCTGAAGATGTAAAATCATCCAGTTTAAGGTCACTCTCCGGTATTGTCATAAGCCTTGTACAAGAGGAGGTGCCTTTATTTCTGACTTTAGGGGCAAACAAGCTTACTGGATGGGCAGTGAAAGAAACAGGGAGCTTCATTGTCTGTGCTGGTGGGGTGCAGGAGGTATGCTCTTGCCACTGGCGTTTTTTTGCATAGGAACAAAAGGTCTCTGACAAAAGGTCTCTAACAAAAGGTCTGTATATTAAAGGGTTTTGTCTATTACTTAAACTGCTAGCAGTCACCTGATCTATTCTCACTGAAAAGGGTTAGAGGAGAGATCACAGAAGCAGCTCAGAGGTGGATGAGAGAGAGCTACAGCCAAAAAACCTGTGTCCCCAGTCTTAAAATCTAGCCTCCAGAGCATCATCGAAATAGTTGCACTATTCTCTATGAAAAAATTAGATAAAAATTCCATGACCTCACCGATTTCACAGAGCAGTTAAATACTAGCTGTGTCTCTCCTTCCTTTCATTTGCCTTTGTTTGTTGAACTGTTACATTATTTAGTATCAAGAAATCCAAGCCTTTCCTTATAGCAAGGCTTGGAATAATTCCTTGGGATTATTTTACTTTCCTAGTAAAAGCCTAAATTATACCTGACCATGATATGAAAAAGAAAACTGAACAAAAAATGTAGGAAATGAGAGCAGCAAAAGCTCTGGCTCCTCTGGACCACACCACTGTCACCAAGTAGGTGTAAAAACCACCAAACAGTAGCATTTGCATTGTGCAAGCATCAGAGCCACATATAGACAGGTTTAGATGTTTTATTTCTTATCATAAATATACATATATACAAATGTACTGCACATACATGAATTTCAATATCTTTTTGCTGGACTAGTTTTGTAATGAAATAGCTTCAACCATCATGACATAACCTGCTGGAAATCTATGTGACACTTTTATCTACAATTTATCTGTGCCACGATCTGGTACCATCAAAACTCATGTTCATGCCGTTACTAATAAAATACGCACACATGCACACATACATATTTCTGTGTACACATATTTGTATATATGTATATGTGTATAGTCACCATTTGATTATACTTGAACAAGACTCTTTCTTTTCAGAAATTCTCTGGAAGCAGAACTGGACCCTAGAGATAAAACATTACATAAGCATAAATGGTTGTAAGTGAACTAATAAGTACCACACTTCCAAGTAACAGTAGCATATATGAGTAGAGAATTCAAAACCTTGGTCTCCTTGTGGTTTCATACTAAAGAACCTTTTTCGTCTCCTCTGCATGCTTAGTAAAATCACGTAAGATCAAAACTGACAGTCCCCAGTAAAAAATAAAAAAGGTAACAATTAGAACAAACACCTAGAATTTCTTTATTAACAGAAAGGGACTCTTTTTTTGCCCTTGGAGACACCTTTCAAAACGGTAATGAAAGGTACAAGAAATCTATTCATTGTTTAGGCATCTGTCATATTTTTCTGTGATATGATGGGACTAAATATAGCCTGTCTGAGGCTGTTGCCTGGCTGTGCAGTGCATAAGATGGTTTCAGATGCTCTCTCAAATCCAACATGGGCATGGCAGGACTGAGCTGGCTTCCTTCCCCTCCTCCGGGAGGCAAAGTGTGGATAAATTTCATTCATGGCTGCAAATCACTTGAATGCTGTAGTAGCTAGCCCATAAAATAAAACAAGCAGATCTCAGAGACAGATTAGATAAACCCATACCTGGATGAAGAGACTCCCAAGATAAGGGTGCCAAAAAAAAAAAAAAAAAAATCATTCATTAAAAAATGTCCTGAAAAATACGGAAATACAGGATGACAGGTTAACAAAAAAGTGAGCTACAAGCAGATCTGAGGGAAGCTGAAGCCCAGACCCTGGAATGTTTTGCTCAGCTCTTCATCTTGCACAAGGGAGACCAAATCAGTGGAAAACCAAACAGAAAAATCAGTCTTTAAATATTTCAAAATCTCTTTACGAGCCTGACATCTTATTAAGCATGCATTTCCTCTGGAAAGTTCCACTTGCCAAGAGCATGAGAAATAACATTTACCTGTAGGGTGTTATTATAGTACACAGTCATGAGTAAATTTAATTGCTTTTACTGGTACATACCTTTATATAGCATAATCCCTTTGAGTGAGACCACAGTGCTGATGAGTTATACCTCAGTTTTTCCTGACTGAGAGTGGATAACCCTTTCATCGTAGGCCTGATAGCAATACTTTGAAGCAATGTACACCACAGAAAAAACAAAAACTTTGTAAAGAAAATACTACATTGCTAATGCTCAAAATTTGTAGCTCAGTACCAACAATTTTTGTTCATGTCCATGATCTCATATGAAATGATGCAAGAGGGGGAGCTGGTTACACAGAGGCATATGTTTATTGGGTTTCTAAAGTTCCATTTAGCCTATTGTTAGTCAATTTTCGTGCTTGCGTGGGAAATAAGATTTTTTCCACTGTTCATCTCCAAAGTCTGACTCTTCAGTGCTTGCACTTTTGAACTGACAAAGCTGTTTCATGAAAACCAGTGCTGGGTCATAAATCAAAGGTAGGCTGAGATCACTGCGACTGAGTGGCTTCCATGTACACAAAATTCTAAATACTTTTTAACAACAACAACAACAACAAACAAATGAGCATGAAGAATTATGAGATAGTGGATAGTGACATTTTATTTCCTATTTCTTCAGTGTGAACATGACTGGAACTTAATATTGCATATTAACTTTGCAGCCTTCAATTTAAAAGAGTTTATTTTTATTTTATAAGACTATTAACAGGGAAAACAGCTTTTGGGTTATTTCCAACATTAATGTACTGTCCCTGCTCTGCAATGACATAGACATAAAAATTATTTGGATGAGTTAATATGCAAAAGCATATACCACAAAATGTTCTTGGACAGTCTTTATATGATTTTCATCTTTGTTGCTTTTGGAACCATCTAAATGTTCAAATGTTGCTGGAAGGTATATTTTGTATGTTTGGCTATGTTTTTTTTTATAAAGTTACTTCAGTTTTTCATTTGTTTCTCTTTGTAACAATTTAGTGCTTATTTTAATACCATTCATTAGAAGATTGATTAACATTTGAAATCAGTCAGATTTAAAGACATAGTTTAAGACTAGAGAGCTAATTGTACTTACTGAATTTATAAATGCTGAGTAACAGAGATGATTTCCCACAATTAAACATTACACAACATTGCATTTAGTCTTTGCAAAAAATTCAAGCATATTTTCCTGTTCCAAGATCTGATGTCTCCTCAGTATTTTGGTTGACCTATTATTACATAAGGCAACCCTAGAATTTTAAAGGTTTTGGGTTTTTATCATTTTACACCCACATGGTATTGAAAAATCTGGTGAGTATTGCTAAAGAAACATGGACTGTGCTGTGTGTTAAGTTTAATTGAAGAAGAATGCTGTATCACTATCCACAATGCCACCCCTTCTATAAAGGAGACCCATGCCAAGATGAAGGAGATTGCCAACAGGACCAAAGAACTTTTTTGACTGATGGAGTGGTTTGATGGATGGAAACCTGGATCATGGGTCACATCACTAGGATCCTTAGGACCCACGGGGTGGGGAAAATGGCTTGTATATATTAGTATTATATTATTATGCAAATTTTTGCTTTTAATAATATATGCCTTATAACATTTAGATATATGTTCTCCCACCTTCCATCTTATTTTTCCCTATACCTTTTTGAGATCACAATGGTCAAAAAAGAACTTAAAGTGTTTGAGTCATGGGGTAGGACATGAGAGGCAAAAAAACCCAGGCCTGAGAGAAACACGGACTGAGAAAAACAGACAGAAAGAGAGGCTGATCTAAAGAATGTCTCAAACACTCACACGACAAAACTATAGTCACAGGGTGGATAGTGTGGAGGTTGAAGCTGATAAGGCTGCTCGAATAACAAAAGATGCAACTGCAGGAGGGAGCCCTGTTGAGACAGGACAGCTCTGCTCTGGTGCACCTGGGCAAATTTCAAGGGCCATCTGTCTGGTGAATAACCTTTGCTTCATTATCCACAAAACGCATATTAAAGTTAACATCCCTCAATATACTAAAGAAAACTAACATGATCATGCTAATTACATGATCGTGCTAATTACATGATCCCATGAAACACCTTACCACTCCCCATACATGGGATACGTAGGTGTGTGGGTCGACCTAAAGGACAGACCCAAGGAAAGTGGGTATAAATCAAGGGAAGAAGAGATAGGGGGGGCCCTGGAGATTACAGTGAAATGAAGAAGACGGATGCCTCCTGGAACCCTTGCTGTCAGGATCAACGCAAAAACCCCATTCACCTATTCTCTCTATCTCCCTCCTTTCCTTTTTCCCATTTTCCCATCCTTCCACTACCATTAAGAAATGCAAGGCATACTTTACTGCTTACCACAACCTGCTATATACTTAGTCAATTATCGTGTATTCAATTATACCATTGTGAGTAGTCAATAAATGTTTGGACTTTGAGACTTGTCTCACTGTTGTCTGCTCCATTAGGGAATTGTGAATCTGAGACCGTTGTCTCCCTCATCTGAATGGGACATGACAACCCTTCCCCCACAAAACCTCCTGTAAGAAATAGCCAGAAAATTTGCCATTAATTTAAATAGGGCCTGTTTGTTTGTTTGTTTGTTTGTTTGTTTGTTTGTTTTTTCCTGTGCTGACAATAACAGAGCATACAAGTACATGGTAACAATTTAAACAATACCTGAGGTTTTTAGTTTGCTCTCTATAAAATTTGCCATTGATTTCGGTAAGCAAATAGCTGGATAGAGACATGAAAGGCAAGTGAAGCTCAGGTTGGTGAAAAGGAGTTAATAGCTGCTGTACTTGCTCAGCACAGGTCTAACACAGGGCTTATGCTTCAGTTCAGTTTACAGGTGATGGATATTTTGAACGGGTCTATTTCTTTAACAGATATTCACTTCACTAACTGTATTTGCTGAACCAATTTTAACCATGTTTTGAACATATTTAAAATTCATGGCTTTCTATTTGTTGAGTTTTTTGCTTTGACCATGGGTAACTGCTATTTCCTCAGATGTCAAAGTGTTATGTTTTCACTAAAGTGTAAGCAATATTGTCAACTTAAGGGCATATGTTCTATGAAGGACATTTTGCTGCTTTATATTTAAGAATAATAAAAGAAAGAATACATATATTTTTACTCTATCCCAAACTGGATAGCGTAAAAAACACTCTAGAAAGCAAATAATAGAAAAAATGTGATGGAAAGTATTACATGAAGCAATTTTAGCTATTAGGCTTTTTTTTTTTTTTTTTTTTTTTTTTTTTCCAGTACTCTTTTCAAAGCCACCAAAATGTTGCTTAAACTCAATCTGCTCTCCAGTCTGTTAGTCATTTATACTGTATACGAAAAATATAATATATCTTGAAGGCTTGATTCAATTGCCCACCTGCTGGTGGCCAGTGAAATTTCAGATGCTCCTATCTGCCATCCAGAGGTATTGTACGTGGCAAGGATCTCCCTAAGCCCCATCACAATAGGATATCTCAGATACCATCATTAGGTGCTGCATTAAGTACATAACTGTGAGCAACTGAGCAAGTTACAAGTCACTGCCCTGATCTTTGAGGTGAGGTTCAGTTCATAGAAAAGAAGTCAAACACCAGCTCCTAACTGTAAGCTAGACATCTAGTGCAGATGTTAGGTGGAAAAGTGTACTGAGTAGTGGCAACCTTCTACTGAAGTGGGCTTTCTACTGCAAAGGTATTTGAAAGTCTTTTCATTAAAATAGAAGCCATAAAAAGGAGTTTATTTGTGCAACTGCAGCACTGGGAAGTATTTCTGTCCCCCAGTTTTGTTGCTATTTATTATCTCATGACTAGTATATTATGTGTAGAAGTTCTCTCTTTCAGTTAATAGTCTTAACAGTCTTTTCCTCCTATCCCTTACTGATCATTTTAAAACTCTCTTTTATATTGTTTTCTAATTAATCTACCCAGCTTGTCATTGATCATCTGTGTTTCATTGCTTGAACCTTGTTTCATCAGGTCTGACATTTGTTAGGGGATTACAATTAACACAAACCTAACAGCCACAGTTAACTGCCTTAGATCATCTGTAAAGTTATTATTTCTTGTTCTAACCATTTCATTATCACTTCACTTTTGTTTTCTCTGGTATTCCCCCCCGGGGAACTCATCTGCAGAGACAGTATCTTTTGGTTGTTTTCTTGTTTTGTGGATTCTAACCTGTAAGACAGTAGATCTATATGATAAAATCATGACTTTTATTCAGTTATTTTTACTTCTTTAAAAAACATTTTTTCTTTCAAATCATGTCAATTTTTCCAGATTCAGCAGTAAATAGAATTCTTCTCTTATATCCCTTCAATAATACACAATCTTTCAAAACACAGTGGTTTTTTCCTACCTGTTGTAGTCCTTTGTATAATTTTTATACTGTTTTTATCCTTTCATCTTTTAACTCCTTAATTTAAAAAAATATTTTTCCTGATAAACTTCAGTCCATATTTTCTGCTTTCTTAGTCTCCATCATAAATTATTCTTGATAGATCAGCTTTCTCAGGACTATGAATTCAATGGCATCAGTGAATATACAGTTCCTCACTAGTCTGTTATATAGCATGATGTTTATTTAATGTCTGAAAGGTAAAACTATTTATTCTAGTAGTATAATGAATATATCTCATGACAGTCAATCTCTTGTCTGCTCTCACTGCACTCCTCAGGTTGGTGGAGACGCAATCTACCAGCCTGATCTATTTCTCAGGAATAGCATACATTTTGAAAACTTGCCTTCTTTCATATAATATCAAAAGCCTATTTAAAGCCTATAAAATTTTAGTAATATGCTAATTTCTGTTCTTGTTAACTTCCCCAGGATCTGATTTATCACAAACAGCTGAGGCGTTGTGTTGATCCAAACCTGGTCTGCTCCTTCACTGGCCCTACTCTCATCGACATCTTAATTTATTCCTACAGTGTCTTAGTAAATACTCTTCGTCTCGCATTTAATAAGCTAACTCTGCTGTAGCTTTTGCATTCATGCCTATCTCAGTGCTTGCTGTTGTTTTTAAATCTTGGAGAGCTACTGAGATGATCAAGCTCCATGGATTCCCATGGTCTTTCATTTTCTCAAATTTTCTTCACTAGAACCTTTACCTCTTCTAAGAAATCTTTTCCCTTGGTTACAGAGTGACTTTGTATGACCCTTAATGTACCAAAGGATACTCTGTGTTTTTTATACATTTAAAAATATTTTTTCTGTCTCTTATTTTTCTTCAGACATACTTTATCATTGTTCATGCTTGTATTTCCTTGCACAAATATCTCAGTGATTTCTCTGAATATGTCGTAAGCCCTGAGGTCTCATTTCTTCTGTGCATTCCTCTGAATCTTTGTGATCCTTGATTATCCAGTCACGTCTGTCTTTTGTTCCTTCCCTTCTTATCCAATGACTCCGTAGTGTAAAATTCATGAATATGTACAGCCAGTTGTTCTTGCTAGATATTTAAAAGTTACTTCAGTGCCCAATGGTGGGAGGCTGCATAAGTCTGGAAATCAAACACTTAAAATAACACACAAAGACGATGGCTTGCTTGCCTTACTGAGTGTTTGGGCTTCACTCCAGAGACCTGCAAGTCTCTATGAACAATACAAGGAGTTTGAGAGCCAAGCTGAGAGGAAGCTCAAGGTTCAGTGTCAGGATACAGGAGCCCAAAAGCTGTTGTCAAGGGCCTATTTTACACATAGCCTTGATTCCTGTACATCTAGTGTAAAAGATCTAGCTCTGAGTTCCTGGCTTCCATACAGTCTGGTAGCAAGCTACTCAGATTGGGTCATATGTTGATAGCTACCTAGCCATAGAGTATGTTGCATTGTTGTTGTTCTTTTTTGGGTTTTTTGTTTGCTTGTTTTTTAAAGTAAATGCAATAGACATAAATAAAAATGCTAAAGATCCATATCTCAGAAATTGAAATGTAGAGTGTTTTTCTCTAGATACTAATATTTCTACTATGCTGTGTATTCTAGGACTCTTATAACCATTTTATCACCACTTTGACCTGCTAGGAAATTGCAATTGACTATATTTTCTTCATTCTGCAGGTCATCTAATTACTTACCCTTAATCCATTAGATGTTTATATGGGGAAATAATCAAAAGTCCCATCTTCAAACCTAAGTGACCAACTTGAATGAACTTTTTTTAAGACTGAGGAAAATGTCAGTCTGTATCTTACAGACTACTTGACCAACTTCTAGCTGCAACCATAGACAAAAATCAATTATTCAGACTATCTTGAACCCATTTTTTTCTTTCTTCTGTATGCTTAAATCTATGCTAGGTCTCTAGGCATATTTCTGTGCTTTTACAACAGGATGTGGTCAATTTGTAGTCAATTTTCTTACCCATAACACAGACTAACTGACCTAAACAAGACTAACTTCCTTTCTAGAGGAAAGCTCACCTAAAACCCCATTTTTCAATTGCAAAGTATTTGGAAGGCAATTTTTGTACCAGCTCTGCATGTGATGTTTTTCCTAAAGAAAAAAAAAAAAAAAAAAGGTGAGGGCATGTGTGTGGGAACTCAACATTCAGTGTTATAACTGAATAATTGTTCTAACAGTTGGTGTTTTGGAAATTAATCAGCTATATGATGCAAAATAGATGTTAGCTATTATTACCATGGAAGCTCATGGGCTACAATAGAAATTAGATAAATGAAGTTGCTATAAAAAAGCTAAGAGAAATTACATATATCTAGGAAAAATACCCTAAGTTATGCTGAACCCAGCAGTTAGTAAAGCAGTGGAAATGGGGTATATTAACTGTATGAAAATGCAAACTGAAGGGATGTACTTAGTGTTTCTTTCTGTTTGGAGAAGCTCCAGGATTTATACAAAGCTGCATGCATGCCCTACTAACTGTGTAGCCACCACAGAGCAATTAAAATGGCTACAGTATTTTACAGCTATCCTAAGACTCTGCATACAGTGAATGCATGTCTAATTTGAATATGGGATTGAAACCTTTCCCTGGTAACCCGTATTTCATTTCTTCATTTATACTTTCTTCTGTCACTATTGTATGAAGATTTTATGAAGACTTTCTTTAGCTCCATCTGTGAATTTGGAAGAAGCCCTTTCATTGACTTTCAAGTACACAGAATTATTAAGCTTCCTAGCTCAGGGAATGTATCCATGAAAGATGATCTAGAAAGTTTTGCCAGCTCTCATTTCCATAATGCATCTTTTGGGGTTATAAATATGGGTGTATGATGTTTCACAGCTTTTTCTACCTATTTCATGGGTTATTAGTGCATCTCAAACACATTTTGAAAAGGAGAGGCGGATCAATAACTTCATTTTACATATCAAGAGACTGGGAGAAGTGAATTTTTCAAGGTCAGCTGGAGGCTAGTGGCTGATAGGCAGACTGCAGGTCTGAGATCCCAATTGGTTTCAACAGGCATATGGGAATGCTGCCTTTCATCTGGGAAAATAAAATAATACTGTCTTCTGATATCTACTATCTCATCTATATGCAAACACGACTCTGTGTGTATGCCAGGTACACACATGTACTCACATATGCTGAGTATGTGATGTGCAATTTCTGTCTTACAGAAACTACTTTCTGAAATCTTGGAATTTTCTCCCTGTCTCACTCATCCTCTGCTTCAGCACACTGAAAAGGTCTTGACAGTATTTCATCTCATTCATGTGTTATCATTACTACTGTCAGGAGATTTTGGATAATAAATGCAGTGCTTTACCAACTAAAAACATTTTCTTTTTGCACTGACACAGACTCGTCAATAAAACCCCACGGCATGTTAACTTCCCATCTCTCAGATGTGGCACACTGACATTTACAATGCAGAGAAAGGTAACAAAGTGTGAAACAGATCATAAATCATTTAAAGAGAGTTAAAAAGAGACTTAAAACAAAAGCCTCCAGGAAAGGAAGGAAAAAAAAAAAAGTGGAAAAGTGAAATAGGCACCAAAAATTATTTTATACAAGAATGAAACGGTGACCTTTTCACCTATCATCATTCACATTGGTTTGCCTTTCTCAGCCTCTGGAGTCTAGAACAATTCAGTCAGTGTGCAGAATGCTGTATGAGGAATGGACCTTTTATTTTATTATTACCCAGGGCATGATACCCTTGAGAGGAATGACAAAAAAAACAAGAACAGAGAGAAAGGGAAAACAATAGTCACTACTCGTTTGGGATAATAAAAGAAAGCAGCAAATACAATATACTTAGAGATAGTCTTCAATTCAAAGTTCAAAAGGCAGGCAAGTGCATTTTATTGGAAACTTTTACATTTCAAAATATATTTTACAGTCTTTTCACTCAGCCATTTAAATATGGGCTTTGCAGATGCCTGGAAATGTAGTGAGGGAAAGGGGCACACTTCATCATAGCTTGAAAATGTGAACGTACAAACAGTACTCTTCACCAAGGCACAGAACAGAAGGTTGGATATTTATATGATCAGCTCTAAATCATGATGTTTTACAGGCAAGCTATGTTTTCAATTATGTGGAGCTAAGATGGTGATACAGACTTGTAACCAAAATCAGAAGTTGGATGGCTGTGTCAGAATCCTCAACCCCTCAGCCCTGAAAAAAATATTTAATACCACAAAACTAAGTGAAAGCATTTTAATATGAAATACAAATGATAAAATTTAACAACTGTGAGCGGCTTGGGAAAATCCTTTTTATGGACAAGAGAAGCAACGGCTGGAACTAGGAACCAAGACAAAGAAAATGTAGTGAGGTCACCAGTAATTCAGCTGTGCCTATGCACATGCCAGGTAGTTCTTACTGAGAACAATAACGTGCATTTATATAAAACCTTTTGTTATCAAGTACTTTACAAACATAATACATAAGCTGGGTCACCAGATTCTGAAGCACTAGTAGTGGACTGAAATCTAATTATTGATAAAAAACACAGAGCAAAAATATGTAACAATTATTGGCAGGAGGAGAATAATAATATATCCAATTAACACTGTAGAAGGCATTTTAGGTACACAGATTGACATTAGTAAACTAGAACCTGGAAATTACTTCACAGTTAACCATTAGCTTTGCTGAGCACATTAAAGAAAAAAAAAAAAAAAAAAAAAAAAAAATAGACTCAGGCTTGATCTGTGACTTCTGTTTGGAAGTGAGGTAGGGCACAGCAGTAAGTAACACAGGCAGAGACTTAAATTTCCACTTCCCTGATCATTTCTGCTAGTTTCTAAATCATCAGTGATTTTCCAGCAAGTTATTCCCAGGCTGAAAGCAATAATTTAACTGCCTTTTTTTCAGGATCTCAGAGATAAAAGTCTGCTAGAGGTCAACATTGTCTGAAATGTACAATACTGAAAACAATGAAATAAATTAATTTAATAGAATTAATAGGCAACAAAAAAGAAATATCAATAGAAAACACATTTTCTCTAGCTCTAAAAGTTCTTTTAGTTCTCCAATGTGACTCTTTTTAGATTTGGAAATGAGAGGTACCAGCCCTTTCTTGCTAGGCCTTTAAAGTCATGTGCAGCTTGCAGTCCTCTATCACAAGCTCATCATTTGTCCAGAGCTATTTTTCAACATCTTTCTCCCTGCAATCGAAAGTGCATTCTGAATTCTAGTCACCACCCTGAGATTTATTAGGCTACATGTGTCCAGTCTGGATCTGTGTCCAACAACAATGTCACTTTTCCCAGCAGGACATCCTGTAACTGTGCAGGAGCACGGATACAGGACTGATTCAGACTGTTGTTAAACTGGCTCACACAGAGTTCCACCCAACTGATAACCAATTTTAATACTTTTCTAGTGACATTAGATAGCTAATGTCTATTTCTTTATCTGATCAGTGAGCTTCAATATAGTACTTAATTTCAATTTTCCTCCATTTTGGGATGCCAATAAAATGAAGTCTTTTAACTCTGTCAAAGGCTGGGAAGGAGATGCAAATAGCTTGTGTTGCATAGCCGTTATAAGTTTGTGGATGTTTCTAAAGATGTTGAAAAAGGTCAGGAGAGAACAAAATACAAACATGCATGAGGAAAAGAAAAGAATAATTTATATATTCTCAATGTTCAAGTCTCCATCATTGCTTGCATTCCTCTGATGTTTTTTTTTAGCATACCTGATCCTCCATTTTCTTTTTGCTCCACCTGAACTCATTGTTTTCTGTAGGCATTGTGTCTGGGTAAAAAAACTTGGACCTGACTAACAGTTATCTCCTAGAACATACAATATGCCACACAGATCATCACAGCAAAAAACAAAACAAAACAAAACAAAACAAACCTGAGGAAAGATTCTATAAAAGTAGTAGCAAACAGATTCATCAAGGCAATTTACTATAGAAATATTCAAAGTTAAGTTTCTTCAGTTACTGTTCTTCTCTAGTCTATAAGATTTTTTCCTTAACCAAAGATGTCTTTACTGACTACAACATTTACAAATGTTGTCAATTCCTAATACATCTAGAAGTACTGTAAAAACATACTCTTGAGATATTTTTTCCAGGTTTAGTGACTGCTTTCATTTGCAGCTGCAGTGCTATGATCATAGAGATGTTGAGACTAATAGAAATGCTGTATCAGGAATATAATCATGATTATTCCTAAGGTTCATTACAGAATCTTAGTCAGCACTTTAATTTCTGGATGCAAAGCAGTTTGGTGCAACTGGAAAGATACAAAACGCCTTTTTATTTCTCCTCTGTCTCATAAATCAAAGACACTATAAAATTACAGCAGTAATAAAAATACTAATAATGCACTGTGAATCTCTTTAACCAATTATCCCATTTCCTGACTGGCTATTAAGCTGCACTCAGAATTCTCAGAGAAAACGCATTTGCATTGTACAGTAAAAGGCAAGTTTAAATGCATTACATGACAGCTAGAGTATTAATGTCACTTGTGATCAGCAACACAAATTGCTTATCTGAGAAATTCATGGACAGTCAAGACAATGAGCTGAACTATTCAATGGGGGAAGACTTTTGTGTCCTGTATGACTCAAAATGTACATAAATGTAAGTTATAGCAGTGATCCATCCTATAACATTGGAGTGCTTTGTGATTGCTGTTAGTAGGAGGTCAAAAAAACAGTCTAGAATTCCACCACTTCTGAATATTTAGAACATGAATTCTGGGTTGAGAAATGAGTCTGTGTTTTTGGTTGGATGATTTGGTTTAAAAAAGACACCAAAAAAAATTCCTAGTGAAGAGATATTTGTATAGAGAAATTGTGTGGACTCTCAGGGTGGATCTTCTTTTAGGGCTACTTTTATCTTGTGTAATATTATATCATCCATATGGAGGATTTCAGACTTGTTAGATTTTATTTTTTTTTTAATAAGGCTTTGTCTAAAGATTTGATCATTGCTCTGTGTGTATAACCACTATATTTCATGGATATGTTTTAGTTTCATGATTAACATGCTTAGATATTTGAAACTTTTCCACCAAATACCAGTAGTATGGATATATGATTTGTAACAAAAATTTTTCAAAACATTTCACAAGGAAGGGGTAACATGCAGGAAATACTTTTTCACACTTAGAAATCCCTCTTTATAAGAATGATTATAATATCAGATAACATGATCATGTACATGAGAATTCAGGGTCTTAATGACTGTTTATGAATACTATTTCATAACAAACTTGAAACAGAGAAACACTTTTCAAGTCTTCCACGTAATTCCCTCTATGATAGAAACCTGGCTTACTGAGGTCTGAAAAACTCTGAAAATTGATTCCAAGGAATTTGTACGATGAGTTCCATGTAAGTGCTGATAAATATTGTTGCTCAGCATCATGAAAGAGTGATTACTTGACTTAGTATTTGTCTTTCTCACTGGTTGGAAGCCAGAAGACTCATGCCCACTCCTCTTTAAAGAGCTAGATGCAGCTACTCTTCACACCTTCTCTGTGACACTTGTGTCCCTGAGACACTAAACATGAGCACACACATGTACATATTTACTTTCTTTTTCCTGCTCAGAGTGATGACAGAATGCTCGGCTTGATGTGAGAGCATGTGCAGACATGAAAAAGACAGAACATGCTACAACAGTGTTGGAGGTGTTCTGCTTAGACAGAGGCAGACTTGCCGTACCGACTCTCTGAAATGGGCCTGGAAGATCAGAGCCTGATAAAACTCTGGAGCTAAGTCATTTGACATTGTGGTTCACAGAGAAAACTAACTGAGGAATCCTCAAAATCAGTATATTTGCTGGAGTTCCTAGTCTTTTTCAGAAATATCTCAGTTTCAAACATTTAGTTAAGTTTACTGCAGTTGTATTGTGAAGTGACTCTGATTCTAGGTCAAAATTCTGTCAGTGTAAGACTGACATAGGAACCATAATAGCTGAATGACATAACACTGTAAAGGAATTGATGCATCAGGCTGCCAACATGACTGAGAAAATCCATTGCCATTATTATGCATTTTAATACCTTATCAACAAAAAGAAATGTCTAAAAGAAATGTTTATGAAGGTATAACTTTAGATTTATTTTGGCCTAGCCTCTTAGTTCTCATTATTTACAAAATTATCTCAGAACTCAGTATGAGTTCTGTTCTGCTGAAAACTTAATTTCTGGCCACTGAGTAAAGCTTTCCATGTAGGCTGTATTGTATGTCATTTTGAGAGTGTGCTCTGGTTGCTTTTTTAGTGTCCATAACTAATCTTCTGAAGGGATCTATGTTTTTATGTGCGTAGGGAGAATGTTTGTTTGAAATGAAACTACCCAGAATGCAAGAAAGGTCTGCAATACTTTTTATTTCTGCAGCAGAGAACACAGAGTTCTGGATAAAGAAAGAGTCAAATGTCCAAATACATATAAGTCCAACATATTTCAGGAGAGATCATGACAGGCATACCTGTGGGACTGAGATCACAGTTTTACTCTTGTAATTACAGCAAGCAGGATCAAGAAGACTTGAGAAGTAAGTCCAAACGCATGAATTGAGGGACGTGGTGTTCCTAACTACTTCTCCAAATATTTTTCTGTTCCTTTATTATTAAGTGGGTGAAACCGTTTTCATCAGTGCCTGTTCCAAAAATGTATTGTTGGCATTGGAGGATATTGAACCAGATCTCAACAAGTAATTTGAGAAAGCTTTTCTTTGAGAAAGCATAGCATAGATTTATTTTTTCCTTTTGAATATTTTCACGCTTATGGTAGGTGCCTGACTGACTGTTTTCAGTCAAGTCATGACTTTTTTACGAGTACAGGAGATAGCCAAGACCCCCACACCATTAACTTATCTTCCTAAAGCTCTATTAGCAATGTGAGGATGTTATACCCTTAATTTAATACTTTTTCATACCTTATGATGCTATCATTCCATCTGTAGCCAGTCTGTTATGTTTCTAATTCAGTCAATGAAAGTTTCACCTGCTTTTCTGCAGAGCTGTCCTCTTACTGTACACTTAATTGTAACTGCAGCTACTATATAAAATTTCATAGACCCTGGTGGATTAACTCTAGTTATTAATTTGCATAGTTTTATGAAACATTTATTGGATTTGTCTTCTTTAGTGTCTTAGCATATTGCTGACAGATATAGCCTAATTTGAAAATAACAACAAGGGATTTGAAAGCTTTATGAGGAATTATAAAACTATTCCCCACTGGAGTATTACAGGAACATAGCTTTTCAATGCAGTTGTGCTGTGACATTTTAGAAGTATATACTATATCATTAATATGTAAAAGTTATCCATATCTATTTCTTCTACGTGAAGCCTTTCCATGCATATTGTTTCATCTGTGTTTCTGAATTTGATAACTGTTCAGGGAAGAGGGGGAAGGCACATTGATCTTTTATTAGCAGTCTAAAACTTCCTTTAACTCCCCTGGAAGCACACTCCACTTCTCTACTTCTATATTGCTCCAAAAGTCAAACATTATGTACAGTGAATAGTTCAATACCTAAGAAATTCTGCAAATTTACATTTTCCCCTTGACATAAATCTCTGTGATGTTTCTACATTATAAATATCTCTTAATTAATTTTATAATGTTTGGTATTGCATTGCCCAACAGAAAATGCTAAAACCTGCAAATTCACAGTTACATATTTGAAACTAATTTTGTACAACTGTAAATAAAAATAAAAAGAAATACATTGTTTGTTCCTCATCAAGCTGGAAATAATAATTTAGCAGACTGACATATTTCTTAGAGTTTCCTCTTTGCACTATGGAATGCTTTAGATAGCCCTAGAGTATCACTTTAACTGTTGCATCTGACATGTATAAAAATACCTGCTTTCCTCAAATGCTGTGAAAGAGTATTAGGCAAGGCTTCATGCACCTGCAAATAAAAGGATCTGGAGTTCCTGGTGGACACAAAGTTGAATTATGAGCCAACAGAACAGCCTTGCAGCAAAGGTGGCCAACTGTTTCCTGGACTGAATTAGGCAGAACATCAGGTGCAGGGAAGTGTTCCTTCCCTCATACAAGAGAGGCAAGGACATACTGGAATGACTCCAATGAGGGGCTGTGAAGGTCGTTAAGGGCTTGGAGCATGTCTCATATGGGGAGAGTCTGGTAGAGCTGGGACCATTCAGCCTGAAGAGAAGAATGGTCAGACACTATTTCTGACTACAAACCCATACTGGGAAGCTGTAGAACAGACTATCAGACTCACCTCAGAAATGCATAGAAACAGGGTAAGACATGATAGACACAAGCTGGAACAATGAAATTCTGACTGGATATTTAAAATTTTTATTTCATCACGGTCAAAAGGGCTGCCATAGAGGTTGTGGAGTCTCCATTACTAGAGATATTCAAAGCTGAACAGCACAAGGCTCTGAGCAACCCGATCTAACGTTGAAGCTGGACCTCTGCCTTGGGAGGTGGTTAGACCAGATGACCAGCAGAGGTCCTTTCCAAACTAAATTACTCCAAAACCCTGTGATTTTAACATCTTACAATGTAAATTAAGAAAGGACAATTCCAGTTTTGAGGTAGGACTGAATCTATGAGTACAGAAACAGCATCATGTCACATACGTATCTTGCATGAAAAAAAGCTCCTTTGTCTTAACCATTTCTCAAACTGCTTATATTTTAACCTTGGGCTTAAAAGTCAAAAACAAGAAAGAAAGAACACCCACAGCTAACTAGAAAGTCTTAGAAGGACAAAGCCAAGAATAAACAGAATTATGATGTATAAAATTTGGAATTGCTCCTACAACTTTAATTCCTTACCTCCTTAACTCCTATGTGCATTCATCACTTCTGTTGTTTAAAAGAGGTTCAGACTTCGAAACACAAGTCCCTTTACACAGCGTTCATCACTCAGCCAGAGTCTTTTGTAACTCTGCCATCAGGTTCAGTTGCATAATTTTTCAGTATCCCTGACTTTTTCAGTCAGACATCATTCATCATATCAGTCAGTCTTTATTTTTTTACTTTTATCATTATTGAGAATATTGTGCCACAGTTCACAGTACTTAATCTTGCTCAGAAAGAATAAAATTCCAAAAAACAAACAAGAAATGTTGCATTAAATTGTACCTATTGTATATTATTGCACTTATTGTAATGTATAAAATGAATTTCATGCAAATGAAATGTTTTACAGCTCAGCTTTTATCCTTTTAAATTATCATGCGTAAGTACACACATTTAGTGTGAATGTGTATGTAAGCATGTATGTAGCAGGCATACATACACAAATTTAAACTGGATATAAGTATTGGCATCTCTGAGAGCAGTTGATATAACTTTTTGAAGTTGTTGTTTTGTACTCTTCATCAGTAGACATCAGCCTTCTCCAAAGTCTTTTAGATGAAGCTGTTGAAAGGGCTGCCTTTCAGATTAATTACTATTACACAAATAACAACAGATTTTGAAGTCTCCTTTGCGTTAAAAAGATAATATTTCCAATGTTGTTACTGAAGTGTTATAATGTAATCAGGAGAGCCATTGTGGTTAAATTCCAAAGTTCTCGGAAAAGTATGCAAATCTTATCATTTTCACAGCATGTTCCATTGCACATTCAATTACTTATAGCTCCCTTAATATGAATCAGTTGTTTGTTTCACACAGGTTTTGTTTACACCAGTGATACCCTTTCATCTTTTCAATGAGGCAGTTAATGTGAACCATCCAAAATGTACCCAAGTTACAAACTGGAATGTCCTCTTCATACCCTCCAAAACACTGTTATTTGCAGAGTAAATGTTTTCATTTTAGAATTTGCTGTTTGAGGATTTGAATATTAGTGAATATTGTGACGATGTACAGAGTGGATCATTTTCTCAGTCTCTGTAGTTCCAGCAGCCATGCACGTTAGGAACTCATTTGGCATGAAAAATCCATAAATTCGTCTAGCTTTAAGAATACTTTTGAAAGTCACAGGAAGGATTTAGGAACCAAATGATTCTTCAGGAGACAAGGACAAATAGAAAATAAGTGAATCAAGAGTTGCAGTTCTTGTGTGTTATACACAGCACTTATTATCTTGGCAATCATATAGTGACACATTACTACTCTAAATATTCAGCTCTTCTGAGTGTTAAAGGGGCATTGTGATAAATTATGGTGGATGTCTAAGACTTTCTATATGCGAAGAGTATATCATTACTCAATTTCAGATAATTCAGTTGAAGATGGTTGCAATTGTGTAACTCGCCAGGAAAAATTATGAAACCTTGCTACTCTGAAATCCAATAAGGATTTTTTACAGGCTTCAACTCATTTGCATGCCTAATCTTAGTTAATTAAGTAAATACAAGGAATATATTGGAAATTAACCTGTCATGTAGGTGAGCTCTGTGTCCACTGAAACAGGATTAAGGTTTTAATGGAAAAAAAACTGAATTAGCACAATTAAAATCAGAATGTACCATAAGAGGATTTTCAGATTACCAGATTTCATGCAGTACTTCAGGAAATCAAATTTAAAAGAAAACAAAACAAAAAACCTCATATGTCTTCAATTAATATAAAAAGAAGAGGTGATTTTTTTTGTTTTGTTTTGGTAATCTACTGAGGGAATCAAGGATTATGTCTGATAAAATTACCCTAAATAATTTATTCTGCAATGGTCCCAAGTGTTCTCTCTGGTATGCCAGATCAGGTCCATTAAGAAGTGAAATGTGACCATCTCCAAATGTATTCTGCTTTACTGATGCGAAAACATTTTATGAAGAGGTAGCTGAATATAAAACAGGCTTTTCTTCTCTTTGATGAGATCTCAAGTAAAAGCTATATACAAAATCAACTGGGTGTGGGGGATTTTTTCATAAGCTGTTTCACTCAGATAAGTTTCATTTCTATGGTAAAGGCAGAAAGGAATCAGCATATTATGACTTACACTAGTACGTCATTTTCCTTTTTGTTGCTTAACATGAATATTATAGTGTAGCAGACTTCACACCCATGGAAGTCCCATCTTCCTTATAAACTCTCAAAATAGGAGTTAATTAACAGGTCAAACTTCAGACAGTTTTCAAATAGATTCCTGCTCCAACATAATCCCAAATGCTGGACTTTCTTGTTTCAATTGTTCTATTGAACTTTGGTATCCCAGACAGCAGGAACAAATTTCCATTGGTGGTTACCAGCCATGATTTCATTGCCATTGCAGTACTGAAGTAATTTTCTTCTGAGGTGAATTTCCAACGTAAACCAATCCAATATTCCATTAACCTATTGCTACACTCAAACATGAGTTTACTTGCTTTCTTTATTACAGTGTTCTAAGAGATATTTTCTTTTTTTCAGTCTTGACATTTAAATTCAGTATATAATTTTTTGGATATCGCTAGCATCTATATGTAACTTAATATAAAAAGCTGTAATTTTGTATTTGTTTCAAATTCATAATAAATTAATTTTTTAAAAATAAACCTGTAATTGAGCTGACATCAGCCTTGAAATGACATTTCTTTCTAAGTTTGAATAATAAAGGGTAAAAAAAAGTGCTCAGTGCCATACATATTAAAATGTTTCTACTCTGTCATTGCATTTGTCTTCCAATTACTCTTCAACATATTCATTGTTTGGATCACTGTGTGTGAACTCAGTGATATAATATAATAAGATATAATTAGTATCTCAACTAATAGACAAACAGGGTCTCATGATCTAAGTAAATAGACAGAACGGTCTTTAGGAGTTCACATCACACAGAAGGACCTGTTTCTGCAGTAAACGGTTCTTGTTCTATAAGAAATGACAAAAGCAGAAATGATATGAACTTTGTATTACATCAGAGCTCTTTAAAGTGCACCTGTGGTGATGTGGGTATATTCAATTTCTGTTCAGGAAGGTTGCTAGTGGAAATTCTCATTTACTCCCATTTTCCATACCCAGATTTGTTATAATTTTGTCATGTATTCATGGTCAGTTGATATATCTGCAGATATATATAATTAGTTTCTTACTTTCATGCATGGAAATTTTCAATACATTTCTTCTTATATTCCCGCCAAAAAAAATTGCTAAGAATGATGACATTTCTGATTATCACTCAGCTCTGTTTTGGCACTCTAATAGCTTTTACCTGAAATCTATGGACAAAATGGATCTATTAAGTCTAAAACCTATTGCGCAAAGCATCTCAGGTTTGGCATATTTTTGTCAGAATTGAGGAGGGTGATCCAGATGAGAACTTTGACAAGTGCTGGTTGCTCTTTCTACTTTCACTTCTTTACCAGAAGTGAAACTTCCAAGAATGGCAGCATTACTATACGTCTAAAGATATAGGGGAGGTTTCAGTTCTTTCCTGTAAAAATTTGGTCTGAAAAGTAATTTTCTGAAATCTATAAACCTTTTTTTTTTTTTTTTTTTCCTCCAGCTGGTTCTGATATGCAAGCTGAAAACACCCATTTCATAACTGTGTGTGCAGAGACACAGAGAACTAATGCCCCCAGTCTATGAGCACAATTCAAGTGACTGGTGGAGCTCTAACTGAATTATGGGGTGGTTAATTTTAGAGTCTACTCTAACCTTTCAATCATTTTTCTCATTTTGTATACTGGAATACTGGAAGAAGAAATGAGATATACTTTCATAGACATTTGTTAACCAATCCCTATAAATGAACTTTTGACCAGGGCATAGATTGTTAAGAACAAGAAAGAAAAATTCTGGGTTGAGAAATACACTAAAACACATGGGTAAGAAATAAAGTGGAAATTAGTTAAAATGTATATGTAATTACTCCAGAAACGCAAAAAGAACACCCGACAATCTTTTTTATTCAAATAAAACTGGAATAACTAAAAGCTATAAAATTCTCCTCCCTAATAATGAACCACGTTCAAGCATATATATTTTAGCACCTAGCGCAGTGTATTTAGAACAAATGATGAAATGACAGAGTTAATGCTCCTTCACATGAAATTCAATTCCAACTGATACAGAGTGTGAAATTTCCATTGAAACTCTGTTGAGAACATTGTTTTATTGGACAGAATGCAATTTCAGTATGTCAACAATGTATTATGTCATCAAAAAAAATGAGGTTTTAAGACTTCCATTGTACTGATCATGTCTTCAGCTAAAATGAGTGTTTAAATGGAAGACTACTTTTACTGTACATTAAAAAATAAATTTAAAGGAAAATAAATAATAAATAGTCCATAGTCTGCTATTTAACTAAATACTGAAGATATTCTTAAGGATGTCAATGAGCTATTAACTCAGGCAATTTTCCTAAGAGCAGTTAGTTAAATATAACCTTTCTGTAAGTATAAGTAAACAATCTGTCTTTAAAGTACAGATTTTATACTTTCCACTTACTCCATTACAACCAGTTTGGAGTTTTTCTATATCTTGTTTTTCAACAAGGGAGTCTGTTTTATTATGAATTTGAAGTAAACTGAACAAGGTATTTGAAAGATATAGAAAATCATAATATGTCATGATTTCTTTAAGGTTTTTATGAGGGTTTTTTTTGTGTTTTTTTTTTTTTTATTATTATTATTTCTATTGTTATTTGTGTTTGACACACTGCTAATGAAATCTGAAGTTCAGAAAGCGGAATGGCATAATTTCCACTAACTTCAGGGCCCTTTGGATCATGCAGGTTGTCTTAAAACCTCCTGGTACAAAAGCTGAAGCTGTATTCTGAGGTTTGCCACAATTAAAATGTGTACTTCTGGTTTTGGCCAGGTAAAGATCTTCACAGAACTGTATACTTTTTAGTCCTGTGAATATTGCAAAATGGGCATGGGGGATCCTGAAAGGTGATCGCACCAGTTTGTGAACTTCTTAGTTCTGTTTACTTTTGAGAAGTTCAGGAAGTTTTCCATGTCTAGATATAAAGCTTTCCAGCAGCCAAACCATGCTTCCAATGATCCCAAGACATGTGAGGCTAATAAACATTTATTTTGCTTTGCAGTTCCTTACAGAAACTTTTGTTTCAACAAATAAAGTTCTGGGGCATTGGGAGATACATTGTCACTTTAAAAAGTCTGCATGCAAGTTATAAATTATGGGGGGCAGAACAGCTGAATCATCTGGCTCTTACTAATGAGAAGCTATTCCATTAAATAAATGACTTTTCATGTCACATATAATTGTGACATACCAATACTATATTTTACTCTCTATGTGCATGACTCAACTGACAGAACTAGAGCTGCATTTTTCTGACATAATTTATAATATTTTTGTTGACTTATAAAGATGTACATGATGAAGATTTTCTAAAATTACCATGATCTTGGTCAACTTTTGACTGTAAATATGTAGAGATTGATCCTATGAGCAAATTGATGTAATGGGCTGAGGGAAACTATTTAGGGTTAGATGATCTGCAGGGTGTGATTTCTGTTTAAATTCACTGCTCTGGTTTCTAAGATGAGAACAGCAAAGCCTGGATCATTCCCTTAAGACAACACCTTTTTCTAGAAGAGCTGCCTGTGTTGAGCACCATGGTGGGCCACCACGTCCCTTGTCTATTACACTGTCAAAAAGTGCTATCTTTCTGGTAAGCACTAAGATTTAGGAGCAGATATCAGCTGCTACCTGCTTCCACCTGGAATTTGTATTCACCAGTAGCACTATGCCCCAGTTTTCACTCATGGTATACTTGTCAGACATCCTACACTAGATGGTGACTTCTACATCAGCACCTGGGGTGACTGGAACTTTCTGCATTTGTCTTGAGACTCATAAAGGTAAGTTCCCTTAGCACATCTAGGGGGACAATGCCCTCATAGAGGTAACAGCATGATATTATCAAGGTCTGAGATATTTATGAAACAATTCTCATTGTAATTATTCTCATATTGTCAGTTTTTTCTTAGTCAGGAGATTCCCAGTGAGTATTATCTTAAGTCTGATTAGCTTCTGTGAAACTAGTAGTGCAGAAAAATGCTGGGATTTCCTAACATTTGCAAGATCAAAGGTTCCCATTGTATTTTATAGTCTGGATATGTGAAGTTACTTTGCCATTAAGATTCAGCCACCATCATGAAAAACCCCATGGAAGTCACTAGCATAGGTTGAAAAGGACTTATGACAACACAAAGTTGAAAGTATTTCTTCCTTGGGCATGTAACTGACAAACACTGCAGAAAGGAGAAATGCAGTGTGTCCAGTTTTGAATGGAATAAAAATCTGCGGCTATCTTGCAAATCCTCTGTAATGTCTTTTTCACTGTGCCAGGTTTATCTATAAAAACCACTGGTAGGAATCTATCATTGATCATGAAAGCTGTAATTAAGTGGTCTCTTCTCACTCCATTCTTTTAAAAGGTGGCAGAGTGTGAATCTATGTTACTTTTATTGCCACTCATTCATTTCCTACACTGAAAGCTGTGTCTGGGAGGCTTTCCAGGGAAAGGAAAAGGGCATCCTCATACCTCTTCCACACCTTCTGTGTGTAGTGGAAAGGGAAGATATTGCACAGCTGTAAATGAAGGTTTGTAGTGCAAGTTTCACAGTGGACTACTTTGCAAAATTAGACTCTTGCAGGGCACAAAGGAGCTCATGGGATGATAATAAAAAAAGAGCTGTGAATGAATAAAAGAAAGGGAGGTAAAAATGAGACAAGATATTAGGTCCCTTAAATAAATAATGCAAATACATCCATTCAATTTTAAGCTAGAGGCAGAGATTTTGTGTTCC
Organism: Athene cunicularia; assembly: GCF_003259725.1. Lineage (NCBI taxonomy): Eukaryota > Metazoa > Chordata > Aves > Strigiformes > Strigidae > Athene > Athene cunicularia. The sequence continues at coordinate 39,567,388 of NW_020799095.1, forward strand.
AAAATATTTTCTTACACTGCAAGATAGACATTTTTGAGTTACAGCTTGGATATATAGAACTCTGAGAAGCAGATTCCCTAAAGATTTATACATCCTGTGTCAGAATGGAAATCCTTACTGCTAAAACCAGGCCAGATTCTAAGAAACTGTCTTTTTTTTTTTTTTTTTTTTTTTTTTTTTTTTTTTTTTTTTTTTTTTGGCAAGCTTACTGAGGAAGGAATGTATTAGCAAAGGAAGGGAGTGGGTGTGGTGAAGCAGAGATCAAATTCAATAATTCTTTATTAGCACAGTGGCCATTAAAGAAATTCTTTCCTATAAATACACTAACTTAACTCCTCTGAAATGATATGCTGGTTGCACAGCTGAGAACAACTAGCTAGCTACGCTAAATCACAACAGGGATGGGTGACTTTATACAGCTGTGTCAATTTTCAGTATAATGCAGAAGGCTAAAGCTGCCATTACCACAGTTAAAACATTGGCTGTGAAATTAGCAAACTTGTCATTTATTCATTTTCTCCCCTATTATTCATATTTAATGGGAGACACTTGACTCTAAGACTTAAAAAGAAAAAAAAAAAAAGCTGTTCTGAATGACACTCTCTCGGCCCTTTTTTTCTTAATTTAATTGCTTCTTTGCTCTCAAGTTCACTACAAATACTGAACTACATTAGGGATCTAGTGTAGAAGAATGATTTTACTGGATTATCTCTAGGTTGAAAGCAAGGTTCTAACAGAATTTATGTTCCCCAAAAGAACAGTAATGTGTTATTTTTTTAAGAACAATACTTCCGTTAATCCAAAATATGCAAGAAAATTCAGTGACCAGCTAACGGTGTTTTTCTCTGTCTATCCCGTGCTTTGTAAAGGGTCATCTGATGACCCACTTAGATGCCAATACGTCTGTTATTTTTAAAGGGAGTTTATGCCTGGTAAATTGACTCAGAAAAAGAAAAGCTAACAAGATTTTCTCTATGGCCAAAAGAGGGTAAATGTAGGTGAAGACAAATTTTAGTTGCTGATTGGGTGTTGCACAATCTCAAGATCAGGCATGATGCAGGAAGACAGACATAACAGTAAAAATGTTCTGCCTGCGGTCTGATATACAGACACCTCTGCTCATTACTCTGGTTGCTTTGTACCCTGCTGAACCTCAAACAGGAAAACGTCAAGGATTTTCTCTGGCTTTTCATCTGATTTAGATAGATTGGTTTATAATTTAGACATCTGTCATTTTTCTTCCTCACGTGGTTACAACTTTCCCTTCTTAATGCTATTTTAATAATGGATCTAGCCATATATAAACTGTGTGTATAACCATGCAAGTCCATGAAATGAATAGTAAAAGAATCCAGAGGGTCAGAAATGTCTTTCTTCCCTTCCTCATTGCCTGGTGCCTATAACCTTATATAACCAAATGAGTCTCTGTCACTCCCTGACCTCTTACCTCTCTTCTCCTTTCATAAAGGATAATGAGTGGGATTACAGGTTTTGCCTTTCTTAATGCCTGCAGCAAAGGGAAGATTTTAAGTGTAGTACTCTGCCCAAGTAGGTACAGGGCATAACAATCTGGTCCTTTGTGGTTAATAATGGAGCCTGAGTATGAACCAGAGCTTGTCTATCTGTGATTTCACATAATTCTGATGAATGCTTGCTGACTTTTTATTTGTGGCCTTCCTTGCCTTCTGTCACTAAAACCTTGCAAACGGATTTTAGTCTAGTATTTACTAGTATCTTCATATCATCTTCTGGACAGAATGTTGTGTGGTTATCAAAGCCAAGAAAGAGACTGCGGCTAGGATGTGTTGATGATGTTTTGGCTGATTTTCAAGAAAGCACAGATGTTCTGAACACCTTTCTAGAATTTGTAAGTATTAAAATGTACTTCCATTAAAATTTACAAAGGAAATGGAAAAATAAAGCTTAATGTCTTTTTACAAACAGGTAAGTCTGTATACTGCTGATGGTAAACTCATAATATGTTCTGGTTAGCAGTCTTGTACATAAGATTCAATGTATTCTCTAAACACTAAAATTCATACCCTGATTGGCAAAATAAATCATCTAAAGACATCTGAACAACAACAAAATCCCCCACTCACTCACCCAAAAATCCCCAACCTCCTATAACTTGTTTTGAATAAAGTTCTTAATGGAAGCAGAAGTCTTTTGTCAGTCTATTATATAAAATAAGGAGAGATCTTATCTCTGGGTTGTTGTGTGTTGTTTTTTGGTTTTTGTTTTTGTGGTTTTTTTTTTTTTTTTTTTTTTTTTTAACATATGTTTTATATCCAACAGGTGAAAAAACATCAATCTTTGTGAATGTGAAGGGAATAGGGTCTTTTTAATTTAAAAAAGAATCTACTAGCTTTTTAAAAAAAGATAGAGGGCTGAAATCAATCTTATTTAGTAAAGCCTTAGGGAAGCACAGAAACCATCTATCTTTTCTTTAACTGCTTGTCTGGTAATCACCAAGTAAGAGTCTGTCTTTCACTTTAGATGGAAATGAAGCTGCAATTAGAAAATGTGCTTCAAACATTTACTACTATCCTTAAATTAAGCATGGGAAAACTAGCATAAGTAAAAATAAGAACTGACCCAAAACTGACCGTATGGTCAAACTGAACTTGAACCAATTACTCCAGGGTTCTTTGTAAGTTGAGAAGAATTACTGAATTACAGGGGGAAAAAAGCAATTCTTGCTGTAGTTCTGAAAAAGCCAAAAGGTTCTGAAAAGAGCAGCTTTTGTGAGGTTTCCAAAAAAATACTAATATGCCTAATTTTCCCTAACTCTGCAGATCCTGGCTGTCTGTACAGGATGTTACTACTTAAGTCTTTTTAACACCAGGTCAGGGTCCTGAGGGCACTAAGGGGCCTTAATGGCCAGGTTCCAGGCTGGTCTCCAGCTCTGCCAGAACCCTGATCTTCCAGGCAATCCCAGGGCTGTGCCTAACCCGCATCCCCATCCCGGTCTTGGACCGCATACCTGCCCACAGAGCTGAAACAGGCGTTTAGACACTGAGTGTCAGTCGGTACCTAGTGTTTCCTGACTGTTTGCATGCTTTCTTTCTGAGTAATTCCCCTAAGGTATCATGCTGTCAGCTTCTTCCCTGAGGGATGAATAACCTTCAGAGATAAATCCATCTGCACTGCAGCTCCTGATCGGTGTCTGGAATAAATGATAGGCAAGAGGAAGCAGGGCTGGCAGGCTGGGGAAAAGGAGGACTTGCATCTGCAAGGAGGGAGGCATCATGAAGATGTGGTGGGATAAGCCTCCCCATGAATTGCCTGAGCAATTCCCTTCTTGAGGCAGCAGTTCCTGTTAGCAGGGTGCCTGGTCAGCATCTGTGCAGGAGGAACAGCCATGCTGCTGTATCTGAGTAGCCTTTTTAAGCCCTTTAAAACATGCTACAACTCCCCACTTGCTGTTAGCCTCAGGAACAGGCTACACCAGAGCAGAGGAATAGCCTTGTAGCTAAGTTTGGTCCTCTGCTTATCTCCTGCAGTTAGCAGCCCTGGTCAGCAGAGAGATATTTCACTTGATAATAGCTTCTTGTCTTATTTAACAAACTGAATGCAGGTCTTGCTTTACCTTGTTCATAGTAACGTTCTTTCTTGCTAAGAGCACCCTATACATCTTCCAAAGTCAGATCACTGATTTCAAAAGTCCTACTTCCATGGCTTACTGGCAGACATCTTCAATTTTTAGTCCTTTTAAAATCCTTTCAACACCAAAGCCCTGTGCCCATTTAATTTATGGCTTTGTGTTTTGGGAGATTAATATTATTATTATTTTAAACAAGGAACCTTTTTTTGCGTCTTTATTTTCTTTTATACTGACTCTGATCTTACCTCAGGACTAATCGTTGAAGTACAGGCACCAGGGTGTAGCTCTTTAAGAAGTGAAAGCTGATGGTTTTCAGAGTTATAGCCAGGCTTAGAAATGTGAATATGGAGTGATGCAGCAAAAATGGAGACTCTATGGCTGCCTGAACAATAATGTTGTAGATTCTAACAAAGTCTATTGGTTGCCATTTCGATCAATTGAAGCTGTGCACAGAAGAAGAAACCCAACTCCTCATGGGTATGTGTAGCTAAGGAAAACCTGGCCGAGCAGTTTAACTCAAGTAATCTTTCCTTCTTTCTTCTATCCTAGTTTCTTATTTATTTTCTGGCAGGCATCAGCACTCCTGGGAAAACATTCCTTGAATGTAATAAAAATAAGATTACTTTCGTGTAGCTTTTGATTGCCAATGTTTTTCCAGCTTTCAAAGAGCCCTACTTCCATACCCTTTGCAGAGGAGTGTGTTATTGTAATGTAGTTTGGTTTAACTCCGTGATTTGTAGTAAATATGTTTAGTGGTTTTTTTTGTTAAAGGAAAGAGAATAAGTGCATGTCTTTAAGCTACAAAATTTTTCAGTTGCCAGTAAAACCTATGCAGAAGGAAAGCCATAAGAAAGAGGTAGCATCAGAATTACTCAGTCATGTAGCTTTCTTGTGTATGAAAAAATACATGCATGATAATGGTTTTTGCTCCTGAAAGATTCCTAAGTAGCTATGATACACAGCTCTGGAATAGTTTAAACTAGTCAACTATTAATTCATGTAAAAATTTAATTTAAATTTACCCCAGTTAGGAATCATCCACTTAGTTCTATAATAGAGTTTTAGATACCTGAAAGTGACAATATGCACAACTGGTTTCATAAATCCAAGTTTTAATGAAAGGAACAGAACCTCTGTTCTCCATAATAAAGTACAGACGTGTCACTGCCTCATTATTGACGAGTCACATAACTGGCAAAAAATGCTACTGTTTATCATGCAGTTACGAGCTCCACAGAAAGATTTTAATATGAAATAATTAATTACACTACAACAAGACTGTGATTAATTTAGGTCAGCTCCTTGAGCTAAATGAGAGTTTGTCTAGCTGAGGATGCTTCTTAAAAAAAAAAAAAAAAAAAAAAAAAAAAAAAAAAAAGTATAACTAGGTATAACTCACTAAACTCATAAATATGCATAATGCTATAGAGGCATACATCCATGAGCACCGTTCACACTTCTGCTACTAAAATCTTTGCAACAGTTAAACTTTAAGGGGAGAGTAAGACATTATAAGACACAGTCAATTGTTCTGGGGTAAGAATAGGTGTGAGAATACAGTTTGTCTGGAATTTTTCAAATTTATTGAGATTGAAAATGTTATTGAGAACGTAGCAATTTTGATGCTACATTGTTAGAATTTCAATCACCAGTGGGAAAAAGCTTGGACTGGCTCTAGTCTGAGACTCTATTTTAACCATGAATGATATGTACTAACATGTATTTAGGCTATTTATCTGAGACGGAGAAGCCATCTTTTCCCAATGCTGCTTTTCTTAACTCAGAAGAAATCTTAAACTCAGGTGTCTCAGGCTATAAATCTGACTATAGAATTGAAGAAACGAAATCTTCAGTGCTTTCTTGTACCAAGAAACTTCACAGATCAATTATTTGGAAGTCAAACATTTTAACTGCTTTCTCATGGGAATTTAGTCTGATTGTTTTTATATATTTCCATCTAACATATTGTCTATTCACTTGTTGAATACAAGTTTCAGAATCATTTTCCATGCTCCAGCAAAATTCACTGAAAATACAGACTTAACTGTAAGTGACGCAGGAGATTAATGATGATCTGCCTATTATGTTTGTCCTCTTCAAGACTCACAGAAGACCCTGGCACTTTAGCGTGTTAATATTTATCAAATGGAAAAAAATCTAACAGTCTCTTAAGGCAACTGTACATCTGCTAATTGAAGATACAAATTATTTTGGATCTTATTATAATTGGGACAGTAGATTAAGTTTGGAAGTACTGTGGAACAGAGCTATGGGGTTTGTATTTTTTATTAAAAGGTGGTATTGTATGTCATTTTGAGGAAGTTATTCAGAATATTTGGTTCTCTTTGCTGAGGAAATGGACCCAACTTTCAGAATGTCATCTGTAAGAAATGTCAAAACTCTGCTGAGTTTTGCATGTACAGAAGGCTTTTTTGAAAGTGCTGCACCTATTATTAATCCAGCTACCAATGAAAAGCAGGTTAATATGATATTAGGAATACAAACTGTTTAGCAATAATAAAACTGAGGACAAGGAAACATATATCCATCAATTCTCAGTAATAGTGTTATGATTAATAATGTCAACAATGAACAAACTATTTCAGAGAGAATGTTTCCTAACAAGGTTCTTTCAGTAGGTATTAAGTGTTCCCTAAGCAGTTTTTCCAGTTTCACTTCTAACGAATCTGTCATTCATTTGTGGCTAATCTACGCTACAGCCTAGCACACAAAATACGCAGAGAACTTCATCCTGGATGGAAGAATCAACCAATCAATAAATAAATATGCTGATTTTGATACTGCAAGATCAGTCTAAGACCTACTAAAATGACTAGAATTTTTATACACACCCTTGCAGCTTGAAGGTACTCAGTTAATATCAGTAGTGATAAATTTTAACCCATGCTGTTGTAAAGTCAGCTAGGACTTCCAGATGCAGAAAAATGGATGGCATCTTTAAGGAAATTAATAACTTCAAAATATTGCTAAGGGACACCCCAAAAGCCTTTTTAAACAACGTAAATTTATCATAATGATTAGTCTTTTTCTTTAAAGAAAACCTTTTTTTTTTTTTTTCTTTCTCTAAAATATAAATTATTCACTTGTCAAGTTTTAAAAACTATATGGAATGGGACGAATCCTAAATTCTGACTGATGTGTAACATTCAGATCTTCCCCCGTTACTTTTTAAAACTACAGAACCTCACAATACTTTTTATTCTCCCATTTCTTAATTGCATTTCAGTACTGTAATATAAGGATATCTTTTCTCATATACTCTTGTTTCATTAAGTAAATGAAAAGTAGTTACTTTGTTTCCCCAAAATTAACACATATCTAATGACACTTTATTTAGCTAGCTTAACACTGGCATAAATAAACAAACATGTAAACCCACACATAAATAGGAAAAAAGATGTAAGAAATTGATCCTTCTGACATTTCACACCATGGAAGCAGAGTAGAGCTTATTGTTATTTACACCACTGACTTCTTTCTGGTACTCATTACATTTGAAATACTTTTTTCCCCTAGTTTTTCCTCAGCATTCCTAGCTCTGTTCAAATATCACTTCTTTCTGTAGATAAATTTGGAAAGTGCCCAGATTGAACAGCAGAGTGGGTGGACAAATACAACTGAAAATCATTGCCTGAACTGATCCTGGCATTTTAGTTTGCTTCATGATTAAATTCAGAATGAAGACCTTAAAAGCCAGGCAAGTTGTGGGGAGAAAGAAAAAATCTGGAGGAAAGTGTTCACAGTGTTAAAACACTACCCAGTGGAACATATCCATGAAGTCTGGGCCACACTCCAGGGTCTGGTCAACTTTTATATAGGCACAATGTACTTCTGAGCTCCTTGTTGTACTTGTCTAAACCCAGAACTACTTCTTGCAAGATATAGTGTTCATGTAGGACAATTTGATAACATACATATGTGTACATTTAGCGACACTAGGTATTTTTCAAAGGACAGATTTCACAGAATCACAGAATCATCTAGGTTGGAAAAGACAAGTTCATTGTATCCAAAATAATTTCATTTTAAAAATCAAACAAAACTAACAACAACAACAACAACAACAATAATAATAATAATAATAATTAAAAAAAAAAAAACAAACACCCCAAACACATAAAAATCCCCAAACTAAAAATGTAGCAATACTGGACATAGAGAATGTCACTTCTAGTTGACCATTCTAATCCCTAGGATACAGAGTTGGAATCCTTCTGCTCTTTCTCTCTGTGTACTGCATTTTGAGACTTAATTCAGTCCTGTAGGAAAAGAACTTAACTGTGAGTGTTGGAGAACAATCAATGGCCTGAAGTAGACAATACATTAGTTTCTAAAACACTCCTCAAGGAAACAGGTGATCAAATTCCCCCTCAGACTGTGGCCAGAACTCTGGCCATGAGGTTATCATAGACTGGAGAAAGGCACCCCTTACTTTGCCCTAGAGGGAACTGATTAAAGGCAGGCTTGCTTATCAGGAGGAAAGGCTTAGCTGCTTCACCTCAGAGGTCATGTACCCTAAGGAACAACACGTCTATGCCATGCACTTATGGCACCTAAGATGTGATTGTTAAGACTCCTGTTTGTCCCGGGTCCAGGCTGGTTCCTGCTGAGCTTTCCAGCTGTCCTGAGCATCCATACTGGATCTCTCTGCTTTATATAAAAAAGCTACCTGTGGCAGGCAGGTTCAGACTATTACTTTATGACCCAGCACTTGATAATCAGGTAGTGTAGAGAATACAGTCTTACTGAATCAAGCTCTGATGACTTTCTGTTATAAGAAAGTCCCTGAACTTAACTAGTAAAACATTTTTTTTGACAATCTCCAGTTTTCTCACTGCACTCAAGGTAAGGGCTCCATGATTGCAGGAAGAGCCTAAACAACCCATAGGGACAGTCGCAGTTATTATTATTGCTATTATTGCTTCTCAGCTGTGTTCATCACCACACCTTACAAAACTCTATCCAGCCTTTTGTCAACATTGTGCTGTAACTGCTCTGTTGGTTGTTATGGAACATTTTAATACCATGCTGCAGCCAACCTGCTTTCCTCAAAGTATTCAGCTGTGTTGCCTGGACTTGTCTCTGTGCTTGATGTTGTCACCTCTTCATCAGCATAAAGAGTGGTCATATTTCATGTAAGATCTGGTACAATCTGTGAATCTTAGAGCAAGATTGGACTATTGGTTTTGGACTCTGATTACAGAAGAGGCCTGTAGTTGGAGGTTGTTCACACTTTCCAGTATATATAGTCCTCATATAAGAAATCTTCTTCTGCCTCTTCAAAGTTCAGTATTTTCTGGGTCCTTCCATTTGATATCACACAATTTTCTGTATATGCAATTAGTGGATCAAGAAACAATGTAGACAATATTCCTGTCAAAAAATCTACAGATTCAGACTGAAGCAATCTGGTGTAAACAACACCTAGCATTAGTCATTTCAGTCACATTAGTTCCCTGTAGGTTTATATAACCTACAAATGGGGCTGACCTACAAAATTTGGATTAGACTGGATTTCAAAGTCTTCAGAGTTTGGAAGATTGAATTAAAGTTTTTTCTTTAGTTTATGATGTCCATAGCCAACACAGAAATATAACTGTCCCAAGATTCAGTATTAAAAGAAAAGGTCTTTGGTCCTTATGATTATTTATTCTTGTTATTTAAAGCCATATTTGCTTCATTTATTGTTCTAAGTTTACTGAAACCACATTCTTACAGACCTTCACAGGAAAATACCATTAATGAATAGTCATGGACAGATAGTATATTGAGGCTGTAAGGGGTAAAGGAAATAAACCAGTTGTGACCACAGTAAAGTTTCTGTACCCTGTAGTTTCTTTCAGTGTAAAACCAGAGAGATTCTGTAACCTAAATCCCATCTATACATACATAAGTGGGTTTGAAGTTTGAATTAAACCTCTAGTTAGTTAATGGTCATTTACACAAGAGCTTCATTTCTGGTCACAAACACTGCACATCCTGCAGACACCAATTTAACCCCTTAAAGTTTTTAAGGCACTGAAGAAAGAACAGTCTTTTCAGGACTTTCTGGTATCTTTTGGCTTCCAGTTAAATTTTGTGATAGCGATACTTCAGCTCAAATACACAAAATATGCTCAATATAAATCACATTCACACACATATTGAAACCAGTATTTAATTAGTATTGTGAAAGAAAGTATATTTCTATATATTTTTCTGCTTTAGCGTTATGTACAGTTTTCACTTTTATAGGTGCTTAATTTGTTGCTCAGTTGCTGGGAACATTTTTTCTTATTTTCAGTTTTGTTAGCTCTTTTACAGTACTCGGAAGGTAATAGGCATGTACTAAACACGTCTTGAAACAAATGACAGAAGAGATTTAGAAAAGCAGAATAAGAATTTGTTAACTCTTTAAGTGGTCAGGAGAAAAAGCAGTTGAGAATGTCAATATATAAAGCCTTCTGAAACGCAGCTGGCATAATATTACACTGAATATTCTTCAGAAATATATGTGGGTTTACTGTAGGACACATGTAGCTGGTAACAAATAGCAAAATCATCAGCCACAAATGGTTTTATGTAGATTAGATGGCAAACTTCTTCAAACATTACAAACTGCCAAAGCAACCTAAGTCAAAGCAATCATTTGCACTCCCATATCTGGATGCCATTCAAGACCCACCTCCAAGTCTGAATCATTTAATCTTGAATATTCTGTAAACCTCTTCAAAAAAACTTTTAGATGATTCTTAATCCCTGATGAAATATGTGTTACTTTCAGGCCTGATCTGCATTTCAGCAGGAACCATGTGGGCATCTTTATTTTCTTCTCTACCCTGAAACATTCTTACTCATTGTATTGAAGCTAGAAAAAAATAAGTACAGAAATTTTTTGTGCATTTTTTTTTTTCTTGAATTGCTTCTCTCTCTCCTCATATCCAGACTTATCCAAGTGCGTAATCATTGCTTTCATACATGCTTCTAAATAGTTATGATTAGTCTTGAAGTAAATTACAACATTTTTGTTGCAATTCTTCAGCATTTCTTTAATTAATAAAAGATGACAGTATCTTAAAAGTATCTTAAAAATCTAAGACAATCGTTACTATATTTCCTATTGAAAAATAATGTGGTTTATATTCTCAAATTTCTCAGTCCTGTAGGATGTAGCTCCTGTTATAATCAATAATTTTATGGTAGCCCTAAGCCAGAAAAAAATCCCACCCAGTAATGCCTGTATTGGGTTTTCAGCTTTGCTGTTAGAGTCTATTGATACTAACATATTCAGTCTCAGAAATAAAGTCTAGATGTAGGGTGAAGTATGGACCTTTTCCCTTGGGAGAAAGTTTATCTGAGGGATGGAAGAAAAGGTGGATAAATACCTTATGTTACACCTTTGATTCCATGATGCCTCCTGGTTGCATAGTCTATTCAGCCACATTTCAGCTTTGTTCATGCTGAGGCAAAAGTATCTATTAAATTAATACTATAATGTTATTTTGGATAATTAATGAAAAACACTTTAAACTTATTTTAAACATAAAAACCAACCAACCAAACAAAAACACCTCTGTGATGGTATGAGGTAAACCAGCATTGTTTATATGGAGAGGTCTTTCTAGCAATCATTATATTTCAAAGCAGAACTATCTAGAAAGACTATAGGATGAAAATTTACTCTAGCACTGGACACTGAATTTATCGGTAGTTCCATGCAGGCTCTTCTAACTGACCTGCTTTCCCTTTTCTCCTTTTACACTCTTTACACACTGACCTAGTAGTCAGTGGCAGAATCTGTCTTATTCTAAAGTAGGTCTATGAAATGTCAGATGAATTGTGTTCTAAAAGAAGGTGGTTAGCTGAAGATATGTATGTACATTGCTGATGCCTACAGATCTACTCAAGCTTTAAGGTTTTCTGTCAGTGGATCTCTCCTTCCTGCTTATTTTCATGAAACTGTCCTGTGGCTTGTGCTAGACGGAGACAAACAATAACATTATTATTCTTTTAATGAGGAATATCATCTCTCTCACTGGATGTTTTTATGGATGGGCTATATGAACAAGTGCCATGAGTTAATGTAGGCAGATTTAGCTCTGCTGTGACGGAAGAAATAAGGACTTCAGTGATTTGTGGAAGGTCCTCTGGTCCTTCAGAGCATGAATTTGCACCATGAAAGTATTCACAGTTGTTTTCGGACAGGTCAGACATACAATATCGTTTGCAGCATCATCACATTTTCTTGATGACATCACACAATAGAATATTTTCAAATACTAAGATTATTTTTTTTTTTTTATTCATTTAAATCTCCAGCATTTGTCTTGGTTTTCATAGGGCAGGTGGTAATAGGAGATGTGGAAATTGATATAGTTTTCAGACAAAAAGAATATTTTTTTAAAAAATTATATAGACTAAAATTTCAGTCTGTTGGTATTAGTAGTAGATTAAGAAATGAAATTGTTATGAAATGCTATTGGCCTAGCTTTTTGTGAGAAGGAAACATTGAAGAAAATGAGGTTTTATGTAGCCATAAATGTTCTGCAGATAAAATATGTAAAAAAGTACATTTAAAATGTTACTAAGGATGAAAAAGCAAGACTCATAATTAGGATACTCCACAGTGAAGGTTGCCTGCAGAGTCTCTTCTATTCATGAACTGTGACCAAATCATTAACTATCTGATCACATATTTCTTTTCTGATACTGTTCCTGCCTTATTCAATTCATATTACGAAAGGTGTTTTATTACTTGTTGCATCGTGTCATTCCCCATACATTGAAAAATATTAAAACCTGCACTGAAGAAGTAATTATTAATTTCCTTCTTGCAGTCTGATACAATGCACTTCACTATAGCATTTGGCCATTCTTCATTTTCACAGTGGATCTCAGAAGTAAAGAAGCCACATTATCCTAATTTTAAAGATGGGGCATTAAAAAGCTAAAGACAGGAACAGCTGACTGAGTTACTGCATGAGAATACATGGCCACAAAGGGATTCTACTCACAGGTTAAGACACCAAACTGTAAGGTTCTAACGATAAAGGTATTGAAGGTTTCTCTACAGTCAATGGTAGTCAATTCCAGTTGGTGGAATTCAGAGAGCTATTTATTTCATTTTAAAGCAGACATCCAGAATTCAGTTTAGTTGCCTAACCATATAGATTTGATTGCCACCTGAAGTCCCTTATCCTAACAGCTCTCCAGCACTTCCTTCAAATATCCTGGAGGAACTTAGTCATAGGTGTTGGTCCTGAGGGACTCATCTAGAACAAGGAGTTTCACATGGCAGTCAGTGCCTATGTGCAGACAAGCTAAACAAGTCAAGTCAAGTCTATCTTTGGTCAAGTGGATCATTCTCTAAACTCTGCTGTTGGGCAAATCCTCTTCAACTATAAGGGAAGCTTTATCATCCAGCTCATGCAAAATGAGACGCTGAATGCTGTTCCATGTGTTATCTCAAAACCGTGTTGTGTGCACGGCAAGTGTGCTGTTAATGAATTGTCAGACTGACTTCCAGTAAAGCTGTAATTTTACTGTATTCTCAGGCCCAGAGACTGAAGTCTTCTCAGTTCTTCAATGCGAATGTCTGTCATTGACTTGGCTTTGGGAACCAGTCTGGTCAAGTCACTTAATGGTGTGTAGTAGTGTGTGAGCACACAGCATCCCTCACTTTAGTTTTGTTTGTGAGCATATGAATTTCAGGCCCTGAAATTTCATGCAGGCACAAGACACATGCACCTCATGTGGCATACATAAAGAGTAACCTAATATCCTACCTCAGCCCTTATTCCAAAGTCTAGGTTCATCACCAGATTTGCCTTGTCCTGAGCACTGGACAAGTGGTTTCTGATGTTAACATTGGATGTGATCAAATAATTAAAGACTGAGCCATGCCTATAATGTTTAGAAGTGAGGTACTACCTCATGGAATAACTTTCCATGTCTACCCATGCAGCAGCTATTAAAAGCCTATCAGGATAGCAACACACCAGTTTTCTAGATCATCAAGACAGCTTTTTTATTTCTTCTGCTATCAGTATCCTGGAAGTCAAAGCCTAGTCAGCAGTAAGAAGAGAATTGTACTACTGAATAGAGTGAAACATAAGGTGCTTGTCCAGGTGGGTGATGCTAAGCCATATGCCTGTAACACTTGTGCTAAGAATAGTTTTTTTCTTTGGAGTGGATGAGAGAATAAAATGTAGAGTTATTTTGACAAGATAGTTTATCTGGTGGTTCAGTGAAGGATTCTGCTACCTATAGTAGAAAACTTGAACATTATTTTATGATCTCAGTGATATGTAAAAGATGGCTGTTTTCCCAAGTGTAATGGTCACCAAAACTATATCCTGTAGCACAGCCTTACAGATGCTATTAAAGCAAAAGATAAAACTTTTGCTGAGAGTGTGGAAATTCTGCAAAATTACCTATCCTCAAAGCCACTTGTGACTGCAAAGCATTTTTGCTTTTATAGATAGAATCAAGAAAATGAAACATTTGCTGAATATGTGACTGGATTAAAGCAATTAAATGAGCATTGCCAGTTTGGAGGGAGTTTAAATGATGCATTAAGAGAATGGTTAGTGAGTGTTATGCAAAATAATGCAATCCAAAAGTAGTCTCTAATGGAAACAGCATTGACCCTACAATGTGCAGTAGATGTTGCAATTTCAAAGGTGCCAGAGAGTTCCAATACTCATGAAGCTTATACAACAAATAAATTAGATGGTCTCAGAAAGCAGAGCACAGAGAACTGAAAGATTAGGTGCCTTCAGTGAGAAAAACAATCTCCCAATACTAATCATTGGCAGCTCAAGGACAAATTCTGACAGAACTGCAAGTAACAGATACATTCAGAAAATGTCTGGGTCAGCGCAAAAAGTAAAACTACTATTTCATAAGGGCAATTATAAAGACTATCTCATACACCATCTTGCAAATAACCACTATGAGGCTATACAGCATGGGATACTGTAGCATCTCTAATCTAGCTACTTTAGAAAACAAAAGAGAGGAATAATGCTTAAAATAGAGCCTGAGAAGGGTTCTGTTTTTTCTGTCCTTTAACAGCAGAATTGTAAAGACCTTGTTCAGACCTTGTTTAGGAGAGTACAATACAGAAAAAGTTTAGTACTTCTAGGAATATGTACAGAGGGAATTCTTAGGGTGTTATTCTGCAGAGGTACGTGATAACTGTAAACAGTATATGCTAATCCTTTTTTTTCTAATACAGTGGTCATGAATTCCTCAATAAGGAATGTCTGAAAGAAATTCAGCTGGACTGTCCAAGTGTAAAGTATTCAGGCTCCAAAAATAATTATGAAGTGTTACCCAAAGCAAAAATTAACTGAAATTTTGAGCAGCTGATATCATTCTGAGATGGTACCCAGAAGCTTAAAACATATGAATGCAAAATGTTGCAATTGCTCTCTCTTCAAGCACAATTTTTACTCGGCTTGTCCAAGACTTTGTTTGCAGAACAGACAAATACAGAAAGAAAACCTCCCTACTTTCATACCTCTGATAGCCTTTTACTTGAGGTTTACGGAAGTAAAGGGAACCTGCAATAGCAGCAGTGATGAAAAAAAAATGCTGTCAGGATATGTGGTGGTTCTCATTCTGTTATGGAATGCAATGGTGTGCTTTGCCAGACTAGAAGTTGCTTGTCTCATTAGTGATTATTAAGCATTTCCAAAGGATGATACTGATTTAAGGCTATTGGCAAGTGGATACTGGACATAGTGACAAGTAGTACCTTACAGCTTTTTCATCCTAATAGGCTGATGTTTAGAATGGCATATATGCTTGCCCTTCGGCATAAACAATGGCTGTTGGTTTTCAAGACATATCTTGCTCTGTGTTATTTGGACATTATATACACATGGGGGAGGTAGTGCTGAACACCTTGAATGTGTTAAGATGCAATACAGTTTAATTAAAAGGATGAAAACTGTCAGTGCTTCAACAAATCAACTTTATTTGATGGTTGCACCATAAAAAAACAAACAAACAAACAAACTGTCTTGCCTGCTTTACAAAAAAAACAACCAAAGGAAAAAAAATAAAACAAAAAAAACCCAAAAAAAACAAAAACAAAAACAAAAACACCACAAAAAACAAAAAACAACCCAACCATTTTCAATAGTTGAAACTAAGGAATTTTGGTTCTTAAAAATGCTGATTTCATAGTATAGTTACTCTGCAGTTTTTTTCATAAATAACTTTGGTTACTGTATTGGGTTTGTGTGGCAAGGTTTTGGTAGTGGGGGAACTACAGGGGTGGCTTCTGTGAGAGGCTGCTAGAAGCTTTCCCTATGTCTGATCGTATCAATGCCAGCCAGCACCAAGGCAGACCCACCTCTGGCCATGGTTGAGCCTGTCAGCAGCAGTGGTAGAGCCTCTGTGATATCATATTTAAGAAAAGGAAAAAAAAAACCTGTGCAACTGCAGCCAAAGGGAGGAATGAGAATATGTGATAGAAGCAACTATGCAGACACCAAGGTCAGTGAAAAGGAGGAGCAGGAGGGACATTCATTATTACCATGTTTGTCTTCTGAAGTGACCATTACATGTACTGAAGCCCTGCTTCCTGGCAATTGGTGGACATTGCCTGCTGGTGGGAAGTAGACAATAAATCTTTTGTTTTTCTTTGTTTCTGAGTTTGGCCTTTGCCTTTGCTTTATTCAATTGCCTTTATCTTCACCCATGGGGTTTTTTCCATCTTACCTTCTCTTCACCCTGTCCTTTAGAGGAAGGGGGTGATAGAGTGGCTTGGTGCGCACCTGACATCCAGCCAAGGTTAACCCATCGTGGTTATCCAGACTTATGTCACACAGTAAACAAAATGGTAATAGCCAGTGAATGCTCCTGATGAAGCCTTGGTACTCAATCTTCAGAAAGTCAGGTTAATTTATCAGTTTGCCCCATGGAATAGTTTCAGTAGTTTCACAGCTGAAGGTCCTAATGCCTCTGCACCTAGATCTCTGATCTCTGTATAATATCTATACTATTTCTATATATATATTTTTTTTTATCTCCATAGTGCTCACTTAAAGAAGCTTAGAGTTGAATTATCCATAAATCTGGGAGACATCAAACCACAGAATTGATGACCATGAAGGGAAAGAAAGGAAAGTTGTGCCTTCTTTTACTTTTTGGTGACATCTTCATAGACCAAAACTAAGATGTCACAGAGAAAAGTGTCAACTGGCCTGATTAATTGGTGATGCTGCCAGCTTAGTGTGTCATGTATATTTTCACTAGTATTCATAGAGTATTTTAAAGAAATATTTGTCTAAGTAAATTTGATTAAAGCTCAATCTTAAGTGTTCAGAAGTCACAAGTCAGGCTTCAACAAACTTTTCAAAGTGTTGCCTCTAGGGTCCTTTTAGTTGGTCTAGAGCATCCGTAACATTACTGTTCACATGGTTGTGTTCCTCTTTACAATATATAGGTAATTAATAATGACGTTGAATGAGTTAGGGTTATAGAAAATACTATACTGCAGGACAATTTGAGAAATTACCTGTCCTTCAACACTTCCAGCATCGCTATCCAGATTGTAATAGGAAAAACGTCAATATCCTATCACAGGTTTCATCTATGAGTGCCAATGATATTATGCAAATAATTAGGTGGCAACAATGTCACATTATCATGAAGACAGTGCTGATTCTCTTCTTTTTGTCATCCTCTGTAACTAATCTTAGAGCTGCTCTTTGATACTTGACTTTACTCTGTGTACAATCTCTTTCTCCAGCAGGTGTCATTCAGACCTTCTGTGATAAAACAGGGAGGTATCATATATGTGGCCCTCCAGATGTGTGTGCATGGGGGAGGGCAGGGGCAAAGAATCTTGGAAATGAGATAGATGATGAAGAGGGAAGTCATGTATCACAACATAAAGCAAAATTTCACAGTAGAGCTTCCATTACAGGTTGAAATCTTCATTTCATGATCTATCACAGGAAAAGATTATGGCAAGATTTTCTGAGAAAACACATGAAGTGTTTGAAGAAGGGAGAAAATTATCCCTGCCATCACTACCAGCACTCCAAAATCTCTCCTTATCCAAAAGGCTGAATTTCATCTCAATATATGGTGGTATCATGGCACTTCTTTTGCTATCAGTGAAAAAGAGGGGATGAAACAGTATTGCATTTTGTAACCTGAAATGCTGGGGTTTCAACCCCAAGCCCCAAATTAAGGCTGACATATGGGTGATTCCCACAGCCCTTCACAAAATGAGGGTGAGTTTCCCTTTAGGCTTCCCTCCAGGGTGTGGCCGGCCTGGCAGGGAGAGCCATTGGGTAAATGAGCCCCAGGTGTCCCACATTAAGTAACCAAAGGTCAGGTGTCCCACTAAGGGATAAAAGCTGGGACCACTTGCAGGCAGGGGCAGTGTCTGTCTGTGAGGTGGATGTATTGTACAGAGTTCCCTGTTGGGGAAGGACCTCCTGCCTCCCTGGGACTGGGCTCCAGTCAGGTCTGGCCTTTCTAAATGTGGGCTGTGTAGGGATTCAGTATGTGGCTTCCTTGGTCTTATGTATTTGGCTTGTTGACTCAGTTGTCTCCTGTCCCTTCTATGGGAGACTGCATTTCACCATTTATTCCACCCATTGTTGGTCATGTGGTGTTGTTGTTGGGGTCAGTGGGATTGATGTAGATTATGTATAATCTGATTTGTTTGTATAATAAAAGAGAACAACCATAAATGATGCAGGTAAAATCATGGGTTATTGATATTATAGAAATGGTTGATATCTTCTTGACAGGAAGACATTGCTGTTTAATTATCCCACCAAAACCTCTCCTACTTACAATGGATCTGACTTTTTTTCAGCTATTTTTATAAGACTGGTTCTCTGTTCTGACTGATTCTACCAATCAGTTTGAAATATTTTGGTCCCTGCATCTTTTTCTGACTATAGAAAACATTTTTCCTACATTACTTAAATGTTTCATAACTGTCCTTTGACATGCTTCAGTAATGATTATCAGATAAATTAAGTATGATATACATGGCAGTTGTATGTAATATACTGCTATGAATCCAGTAGCTAATAAAAGAACAACAATTATTTCCAGAGATACATCCTACAGGCGTAATAGTTCTACATTCCCAAGATATTGGGGTTTATCTCAGACCTCCTAAATCAGTGGAAAGAATTTACTCCCAAAGGCTTTGAATCAAGAACTGTAAGGAATACCAATAATTTTAGATGCTGTCTTTTGTTATTTAAGACTCTGAAAGAACATGGATGGAAATAAACAGCGCACCAGGACTGTTTTCCTGGCTGGGAAGGAACAACTGCTGAATGCACATCTGACATCTCAGGCCGGAGTTCTGGAGGCAGGATTTCACAATGTCAGGGTGACACAGGTGTTTGAATCAGCAGCCCTTTCACTGAGACAGATTCTATTATTGTGATGATATACTGTGATATTACTTAACAACTGTGGTCAGGAAGCAGTATATATCACAGCACTAGATGTTGTACAGAGAAAATAGAATTTTTTTCCCAGCTAATTCCTAAAATTTTAGAAAATCCAGTGGAACAACAATTGGGCATAGGGAAAAATAAGGAAATATAATTAATGTACTGCCCGTTTGATATCAGTCATATCTCTTCCCCGATTAAGGAAAATTTTCTGGCATTATGGCAAAGGACAAATTCTAGGAAAGAATTAGAAAGATGGTAGTGATAAGATGTTGCAGTTGATTTCAGAGTTTTTTAGCACTATGAATGGCAACACCAGAAAAGCCTGAAGGTGGTTTCTTGCAAATCTAAGAAGCTAATAAGTAAGGCTAGCACCTCCTCTTACAAATTAGGGATGGTGAGTGAACCTAACTCTAGTGAATATGGCAGTTTAGAAATGCTGGATTATTCACAGTTGTTTGGAAGCTCAAAGAAGCACCCATTACACTGCAATTATGTCTATTTTTGAGAAGTCTGAATTAAAAACTTTGTAGTTCTACATGCAGAGCTGATTAAATTCAAACTCACAAATTAATATTCCAGAAGATGGACACATAGCAATATCATGAAAAATAGGATTATTTCACACAGAGCTAACCATCAATAAAAAGCCCTTCCAAGTACAATATGGACAGGCATTCTGTTAGGATGCCAGTTGGCTTCATCATATGGAGATATTGCTGCCTTTAGTGTCTGTTTCTCCACAGACTGACACAATAAACCGAGGCTCCAAAAAGCTAAGGGCTTCTTAACTGCTCATTGACACAAAATAGTGGTCTCCAAGTACTCTTTCAGATGTCATTATGCTCTAATATGTCAGTGATCCATGGATAATAAGAGTGTCTCATGTAAATCACTGGGGGGTGTTCTGCTAGCTTGTTAGGTTCTCATATAAATTTAATAACAGATTTATTTTATTTCCCTTTTGAGAAATTAAAATTGCTTGAAATGCTTTAGATATAGCCACAAAAGGGAAATGGTGTCCCATGCTTCACAATGATGTGTGCATCCCTACCTTTCTGTTCTCCAGGCCCTTTCCCTCTGATTCCACCCTTTAGTTCAAAAGAGAACGTTTCACCCCTGTTTTACCCTGCATTGATATACTGCAGCTCGGTTCACAGGGTTCATGTTCTTTCTCCCTATATTTTCGATCCCTCCTTCATCTACTGGCTGATCCTTACTGGCAGCTCTGGCACCGCAAGGGTCCCATAAACAGGGCTAAAACCCCTGTGGGCAGAAGAGCTTTACCACTGCTCTGCTGGCTACAAATCCTTCTCAGGTCCTTCAATATGATATGATATAATAACTTATTACCTGCACTGGACTTTTCTATTGCACTTATAGACAAGTACTTATTCCAGTTCATACCCATTCAATCCAGTTCATTACCACTGAAAATTCTATGTCTTCTGTAAGGACTTTTTTCCAGGGTCTTCAGTTGACTGAAACATTTTATTTTGGATAAAACCTCCTCTATCACCCCCATAGCAAGTCGAAGCTGCACCTGCCCCTGACATACTGGATTTAATTAAGTAAGACCAACTGACTGCCAGCTGTTTTGTCAACACTTCAGAAATCTGGAATGTTTCATAAAAAGCTTTAATGATTCTTTGTTCTGCAAATTGCTGAATGATTCTTTTATGGAAGTTATAAAAAATACATAGAGTTTGAACCTAAATGGACATTTTCATTCCTGAACAATTTAGATATTACGAATTTTTAAAAAACAATGACAAATTTAAATTTTAAGGAATTGTATGATCAATTAGATTATTTTTTCTTTTAACTTAATTTAGTTGGAAATAATTGGCA
The DNA here is from genome assembly GCF_003259725.1 of Athene cunicularia. Lineage (NCBI taxonomy): Eukaryota > Metazoa > Chordata > Aves > Strigiformes > Strigidae > Athene > Athene cunicularia. The sequence goes on from NW_020799095.1 coordinate 39,588,292, forward strand.
TGTGAGTTCAAAATTAACTTATTTCCAAGTTTTGTTTCTAAGGAAAAGATTTCTTTTTCACAGAATTATCAGTGTATATATATAATATACCCTTACTAGGAACAGTCATAGTAATACAAGCTATGTCTCATTATAAGCTAAAAGACTGTTGCAACCTCATGACTCACATGATTGGAACAATCAACATACTTGGAGGATTTGTGAGGTTTGATATTGCTACTGGGAAAATTAATTTCCTTTATGGTGGTTTCTCTGTGTGTACATAGATTCATCTGGTGAGAGTAGTTCTCAGTGTTGACATTATTCCACTGTATAAATTATCGTGACACTGTGATAACCTGCTTGATTATCTGGGAATCTTGTTGGGTGTGTAGCATAAAATCCATCTCTGGATGGAAATGTTGACTGATGGCTGATGTCCAGTGTAAGCCTGATGTTTATGATTCCCCAACAGTTATCCATGAGAGGTGAATGCAATCAGAAGGAATTCATTATATCATAAATCATGTCTACAATTTTGTAAGTTAGTGATTTTGAAGGTGTTTATCTCTTAGTGTGTTATAGCCTACATCAGTAGTTAAGCTTATCTAAATTTTAGACAGCTGCAGTGAAATGAGATGCATCCATTCTTAAATTACTTTTTTCTTCTTTTTTTCTTTTTTTTTTTTTTTTTAATTTACTCTAAGGTAAGATCTCTTAGAAGGTTTCTGAACTTTTAGATCTGGCTTTTTCATCTAAAAATCAGTGCTTTATAAAACCACAGTGTCCCCTTGCATATCATAGGGGTTTTCTTTTTTTCTTAATTTTTCCTTTTGCTTCCTCAAAGCATCTGTAAATAACTGTTACTGGAGCTATCAGAGCTAATGAAGTTCAGGAGCTTGCTCCCAGATTGCATAGTCTGATTTTATTAAACCCAAAGTCTCATATATGCTTTCTACTTTTCTTTTGCCCTTTCCCATACATCAGGGAGACAGGAGCAGCAGTTTCCTAGGCAAGTTCTTCAGGAACAATATAACAGTAAAGAAACAGACACATGTTTGTGTCCACAGTGAGATCTAGTGCATCACCCGACTGTCATCTTTATTAACTTCTATTGAAGAGAGTCACAGCCATGCATACTAACATACTCATGGTTTCAGCTGAATATTTCAGTCAACTACTGATGGTGCTCCATTCCTTTATCATGGCTTTTTAAACAGTCTGCCCACAGCAGGTTTTATTTGGTTGTATGTTTAATGCTCTACTTTTAATATTTTTTCTCTAAAAATAGCAAAATATAATTGATATTTTGAAAAATAAATGGAAGTATTCATTCTATGTGAATTCCTGTGAGTTTGTAAAATGTGAGTTTAGAGGAAAAGAACATCAGAGGTCTTTAACAATTAATGCTACTTGCTCTTATGTTTATGCATCATGCATTTGTTGTGCATCATTCGAATGAGTAATCTCTCTATGAGTAGGAGTATAGTGCAGTAGTATTTTAAAAGCAAAATAGTCAAAGTTAAAACTGACAGCATCTTACTTTATTCCCCTCTCCTGGTGTGTCATCAGACCATATTCTGCTTTATATCTATATTTCTTTGACTGGAGAGGAAATATGGAAATGCTAGATTAGGATCTGCCCCCATAGTTTCACAATCTGATCTCAGCAAAGGCAGTGTTGCCTCAGAAATGTAAAAATACTCATGATTAGAAAATCCTTTTGTTCCACATGTCAGACACTTAGTTTATGGACAAAATTTAGAAGTTAATGAGAAAAATACTTTTCAACTTGGTTCAGTCACATGCAGTCAATTGTTGTTTGACATTCTATTCTTGTCAGAAAAGGTGAGGAGGCTGTGTTTTAATGAAGGATTAAATTGATTTTTAAGTCCTTATCCAGCTCAATACTTCCCTGTTATTCACGAAAACATAGTTAATCCTACAGTGGAGCTGAATGAGATTTAAGGGCTGACAGAAATATTCCTGACTGGCTGCATGCTATTTTTGTTGTAGCCATATAAGGCAACTGGAACCAACAATTTGTCAAAAGTGTAATTGCATGACGAAGAGAGGGTGAGAGTTTCAATGTTGCTTTCTTTCCAGATTAGATGGTCGCTAGTAAAACATTGGCTCTTTTTCCCTTTAAATTTAATAATGCCATTGCTTTAGTGGTCATCAATCCTTCTGAGACACTGACTCCAGACCAAACTCCTCGGGGATAATCCCAGATTTCAGATGTAAATCACAACAATTATCATCACCTCATGTTCAAACAGAGATCATTCTGACAGTGTGCTAATTCCAAGGTAGAGTTAGGTATGGATTATTGCAGCAGTGATAAATGCCACAGATGCAAAATTTATTATGCCCTATGTTTTCTCGTACTTTTTTTTAAATTAAAACCTTAGAATTCAAGTTTTCTCTTGAAAGGATAATAAGTAATAAACTCTAAATAAGGAAATTAATTTTCAGCTGTTCTGAAATGCAGAATCACAGTTCTTTCTACAGAAAAAAAAATATTGAGAAAAATAATTTGCATATAGATATACCCTGAGTTTAAGATCTGCAGAATCAGAGTCACAGAACCCCTTAGGATGGAAGGCACCTCTGGAGACCATCTAGTCCAAACTCCTACTCAGAGCATGGTCATCCACAGTGGCCTTTTGGTATTTTTTGTTTTCACAGCTTTTTATTTCTCCTGTACAGCCAGGACCCCTGACAGTCTGAAATGTGCCGACTTACAAGCAGTGCAGGTAAATCAAAAACATTACTACAAGAATATCACATTAGAGCAAAATTCTCCTATTTTTACCTTTTTCTGTCTGCCCACATCAGAAACAAACAGAAATGAGGGAAGTTTTTTCCCTCTAAAGAGCAATGTCTTGCATATATTGCATGCCTGCTAGCTGTAAATAGTATTTAATGCTATCAAGTTTTCTCTTTTGTTAGTATGTGAGGTGGTACAATATTATCAAGATGTCTATGAAAATGATTATTGATGTAGCTACAAGGAGGAAAGGTACACTATTAAATTTTGTGTGGCTACAGAGCTGCTCAGGAAAGTAGACCAGACTTGTATGGAATACAAATAACATACAATGAAATATTTAATTGTATAGAAGAATCTCTATACAAGAAAAAATCCTGCAGGCTCAGGGAAAGACAATTACTTGGTAAATCTCTTCAATCCAGAAAAGCATAAATACCCTAAAACATAGTTCTTTCCAATCAGGTAATCCATTATCCTGCCAAAAACACGAAATATAAAACAGATGAGCTGTCCCCTGTATAGGTTTATGAGCCAGTATAATGCCCTGAAAACACTGTGTGTCCATGTGAGAGGTGGAGACAACCTTTCAGTTCCACACATGTTCACCAGTCTAACCTGGTATATGATTATTGACTTCTCGTAGCAAAACTTGTCACTCATTTTCATATGTGGATCAAAAAAGTTATAGAGAGGTTTGTAAGCATTTACTTCTGTCTACATAGTCAGAAGAAGACAGTCATTACAGGAAGCTGAAGCAGCTCATTTGTCTACAAGTACACGTGTTTACAGTGTGACACTGCTGCTGTCAATCAGATTTTATAAGAGATGGGTTTGGGAGGAAGTGCACGTGTGTATGCCAAAATGTTTCCAACCTTTTGTTTTACAGTCAGGCAGTGGGAGGGTGCAGTTATCTGCATATGAATGTGCAGCCACAGACAGAAGTTGCCAAGAATATGGTGTGAAAAGGTAGGTACCCCAAGTCACACTTCAAATTTAGAAGAGAGGCTTCTTGGGTTTGTCTAGAGAAATTCAACTTGCTTTCAGAACTAGAAACCATAACTGATAAGAGGGTGAAGGGAGCAGCTGTCTGGAGTGTAACAGTAAGAGCCAGAAGGAGAGATGACAGCAGATGCCTGTGTTTGAGGTCCACACCCCTGGAAGAACTCAGCGAATAAGTTCCTGGACTAAAGGAGTGCTCTTGTATTGTGCCTGAGCTGCTTCAAAATACTAACCATCAGCTCACTATTACTGGACATACTTGCTCACACAGGCCAGACACTCTTTGGAAATATAGTAATGTCTTTTCTGAAAGAATAACATAGTGCTTATCAACAATTCCATTTCAGCAGTGATGATGGTACAGTCATCGATAAATTTTGTTTGCTGACTGACGCCCAAAATTAATGTAGAATATTTCTTTTCAGAAAATGATCTTTAGCTGATGTGGATTAGTACAGCCATTTTGAAATTGATAGAGCTAGGCTAAACTAGGCAGCAGGAAATGGTAATAACAATAATCAATTGTGAATGTAGATAAAATTTGGCATTATTATTATTAAAGACAGAAAATCAGATCAGAGTGGGCCAATAGTTTGAGTTTCTTTAAATTAAAAAAAAAAATTGCAATAATGCTGCACCAGGGGAGGTTTAAACTGGACATTAGGAGGCATTTCTTTACTGAGAGGGTGGTCAAACACTGGAACAGGCTTCCTAGAGAGGTTGTCGATGACCTAAGCCTGTCAGTGTTTGAGGCATTTGGAGAGTGCCCTTAATGACATGCTTTAACTTTTGGTCAGCCCTGAACTGCTCAGACAGTTGGGCAAGATGATCATTGTAGGTCCCTTCCCTCTGAAATCTCCTCCCTCTGAAATCTCCTCCCTCTGAAATCTCCTCCCTCTGAAATCTCCTCCCTCTGAAATCTCCTCCCTCTGAAATCTCCTCCCTCTGAAATCTCCTCCCTCTGAAATCTCCTCCCTCTCCCTCTCCCTCTCGAAACATTCAGGTTGGAAAAGACCCTTGGGATCATCGAGTCCAACCATCAGCCCTACTCTAAAAAATTATCCCCTACACCATATCCCCCAGCATCTCATCTAAACGACCCTTAAACACAGCCTATTCCACTGTCTGACCACTCTTTCTGTGAAATTTTTTTTTCTAATGTCCAGTCTGAACCTCTCTTGTTGCAGTTTAAAGTCATTCCCTCTTGTTCTGTCACTAATCACCTGTGGGAAGAGACCAGCACCAACCTCTCTCCAATGTCCTTTCAGGTAGCTGTAGAGAGTGATGAGGTCTCCCCTCAGCTTTCTCTTCTTCAAACTAAACAGTCTCAGCTCCTTCAATTGCTCCTCATAGGATTTGTTCTCCAGGCTCAAGGATTCCAGAGGTCATATTTTCTCTTGTTTCAATATTTTATATTGCTTTCTAGTTCTAGTCTATGAAGATATTACTAATCTGATGGACTATAGAATGGCATAAGGGCTGTAAAATTAGGATTGGAAAAGATATGCAAGTTTTCGCTTTCTATAGATATAAATCCCATAGGTAAAAAGGGCTGTTTTGGATATATAAACATTTTTTTAAAGTTTGCTACTCAGTCAATGGTCTTATGAAAAACTAAACTGGTTAGTAACCTATGCCATAAAAGTTAGGTATTGTTCGTTGTTGATCTTTTTCTGAATCTAAAGATTTAATAATAAGAATTTTTAAAAAGAGCATAATTTCTCTCTAATCTGCTATAACTTCATTTATTAATGGTTATTTAATTTTCATCTCTTCATTTTAAACAGTACTTTATATTGGGGATTTTATGCAAAACAGATCATTATTTTTAAAAAGAAAACTGGAAAATTTTTAAGAAAATAAATAACTTGATACAAACTTATAAAAGTCATTCTGCCAGTATACTGCTGCAAAACACAATTGAAATGCTTAGGAAATCCAAGTCTTCAGCAAATAAATATTTAACATAGTTAGATATGTTACTTTATATTAAGGATTTTTGGTTTACTGTTATGGCATGTGTAGAACTTCTCCAAAAGTTTTACCAAAATGTTTTTTTTTTTTATTTCTTTATCAAAGGCTTGTCACTGTAATGTGTCTGCCTTTGTACTACCATAATCTAAATCTTCTACTTCAGGAAAATCCTTGTTTTATTAATTCAATTATCTTAAATTAACGTACCTAACAGGTAGTTTTCCATCTTTTACATCAGTCATATTGGTCTAGCATTGAATTAGGTACTCATGGTGGTTTTTAACATTAAAGCTATCACTTCAGAGACTAGGTTGATAATAGAAATTATTAAGGAAATGAGTTTGTTTGCAAGGATTCCTGCTCTGCAGACGCAAACTCATTTCCAATATGGAAAATTGATATTTTTAAAATGGAGGCAAAATACAGTTAAAATTACAGACATACTTGATATCCTAGTGCATCCTTGGTTGATAGAAGAGGTCCATCTCAGGAAGAAATATCTCGTTGGTTTGTTTTGTTTTGTGTTGTTTTTTTTCTTAATTAGAGACATTTTATCAAACTAAGAAAACTCTGCTTGATCTTACTTCTGATATCAGAAGTGAACTTGTGAAGGACTTGTCCTGCTAGGAGACTGAAAATTCATAACTCACTGTCTAAGCATTGATGCACAGGTTGAGACTGAAATTAAAACTGTTCCTGGAGACAGATTGACATTCAGGGCCAAGTTTATACCATCTCTTACAATTGACGGGACAATTTAACCGGATGGGCTCAGCTGGACAACTTGAAAAATTATTTCATATCCTGAGCTCAAATGATTAATAAATATTTGATTCTTTGCAATAAATCACAGGCTTATCAGGCAAAAATGAACAGCTATTTCTGTGATCTAACACTACATCAATAAAGAATTATATATATATATATATATATATATATTAGAGAAAGTGAACAGGAAAAGATGTAAATGTTGGACATATCATTGAATCCTTGAAGTGATAGGATAGAGCCATCTCACTTGCCATGCCCATGGGATGTATTGTAAAAATAATAATGTACATATCCACCTTCTTCGTGCAACATGATGCATGCCTTGTCCAGTGTAAGACTTAGAAAGATAACAGGGGAAAAAAATCTTGATTATTCAGTACAAAATTCATATTCCCATAGTCAGATTTTATTGGCTTCATGAAGTTCCATGTTTATTTTTGTAACAGGAATTTCATTTTTATGACATTACAGGAACTTTTAGAAAGAATATGGAGGCGCATGGAGTCATTAATTTGTTCTATTACTTATGGCAGATACTTTTGATTCAGGATTTACTATGACTGCTTCTGTCTCTGAATAAATGGGAGATGATTATTTTAACATGCAAGGAACACAGTATTGAATACAGAGTAAAGTCCAGTCCTTCTTTGCAAGGTCCTGTAAAGATTCCATTGATTTCATTAAGTTGAATAAAATAAATCCCTTTTACAGGTATAATGTATTTGTAGACCTGAAGCCCACATTATTATCATAAAACTACTATTCTCTCCTGTACAAGTCCTTTGTAAGACACATTTCTATTGTAACATCTATAAAAATAAAAATGCAGTCTTCTAGAACAAAGAGCACTTTTATCAAAGGGAGGAGGAACACAGCTCTGCCTGAGGGAAAGACAGCAACCCTTATGCAACACGTTGCAACTTGAGGAAAGCACCCATCTGAACAGCATCTCGGGCAGTGAGTCAGAATTTCATTTTCACTCCTTTGTCCTTGTTGCAGCAGACTAGTAGACAACCCCCACTCAGCCACCCTGGGTTTTCCGTGCATGGTCAGTGATCTACTTATGTTGTGCCCTATTTTATGCCACCCCTATATTTTGTGCCACATAGGACCTGCAGTAGATGAGTGTACACTTTGTTCACACCCTGAACCAGCCCTGAGATGACTAATGCACACACTGCAACAGGGAGCTACAGCCACAGTCTTATGATGACCTCTCGCCTCTTCCTGTTGGGCAGCTCCTGTTGCTCTTCGTCAGTCTATCGATATTTTGCCAAATAAATCAGATTATAAAGGTAAAATTTAAATTTTTAATTTTTTCTCTTTTTTTGGTAGATAATCATCCAGGTGAACTGTAAAACCATATTAGAGCACAGTCAATGGAATGAATTAAGAAATTAAAACTTCAGGCAAAGTTATCAGTTTATGGTGTATATGCATGAGCACCTATGTGCTCTGCATCTTCAGAATAGCTTTGGTTTGTCCCCTGTCATCCCTGGTGTTTTACTGAAAGTTGATCACTCCATTTATTTGTTTTGTTGATATTTTTTTTTAAATTAAAAATGGTTACATCAGCTTTTGCCAGCCCATATTAAGACTAAAAATTGTGCTGACTGGCTGCAGAAGACAGTAACACATCCTGAAATGTGAGTCCTGTGTTTGGAATTTGGGTTTCAGTCGCAGTAAACCCTTCCAGATTCCTTGCCCCTTACATAACATGGTCAATCCTGTCATCTGTTTTCTGATAGCATCTACTTGTAAGGCTGGAATGAGTGGTGCAAACATTCCTGAAATCTCTCCTGTTTATCATAACACTGGGCTCGCAAGCAATCACAGCTGCATACCTGAAAAAGGGTACACTGCTTTGACTGTTTACAATATATCACTGCAGCTGCTAGAAACCGACTGCACCAGTTCAGCGGGAAATAAAATAGGTTGGGGGAAGCTTTTTTTTTTTTTTTCTTCATTTTTAGTAAGTCTTTTAAATTCTATAAACTTTTCTTTCTTTTTCTTTAAGTAAACCTGTCCTAATAACCCTATCATACTTTGTTTTGAACTGTTTCTCAAGTTTTCCTTGCTACAGCACTTAAGATCAACTAGAAATTCTAATTTATGTATTTAAATTCCCTCACTTCTCTGAAAAAAGCTGATATGCAACAGATGAATATGAGAGCTTATGCATAAATACCCTGGAAGCATACAGATGTAAGTTAATGCAGCACGTCTGAGCAAGGCATGTTAGCCTTGCTCATGTTAGTTAGCTTGCCTCAGTGGAAAGGAAAGGATTTTTGTTTTCTAGAAATTCTTCCCTTTCTTCTGAAATGAAAGCAACAAAACCCAGAAGCAAAGAAAAAACCCCAGGAAAACAGAAAACCCCTGAATTAATTCAATTACAAATAGACTGTTTTCACCTGTATCACTGTATCTCAGCTTTCAGTTTTCAGATTTTCTTTCCAAGTTACAGCCTTGATGAAAGCAGAGGTTTCATCAAAGAAAAATTTCAGATAAAGGCTTTCAGTCAGTTTTGCTGACTTTGTGACCACAATGAAGCATTAAAAATAAAATAAAAATTACACAAATATAAAGCCAGTATCGTTTGTACAGACTTGTTGCATCCATATCATGGAGTAACACTAGTTGAGCTGTCTACAATCACATCATATGACACTGAACACATGCACTGAACTGATGTCCCACTTGCAAACATACAGGTATTGTCAGTATACTTATGCCAGCCTTCTCAGGCAGGGAATAATTTAGTTTAACTCTTACTGTTGTACAGTGAACAACAGAAGATAATTAAAATAATGAAAGAAGGAAAAGTCACAGAATCCACTTACTGAAGATTAGTCAATTTATTTTTTTCCGCCCCCCCTCAGCATGTATACTACTAAACAACAGCTTACCTGTGCTACTGGAGACATACTGGCACACTGCAAGCTGAGACAGCTGATGGCTGGAGGAAAGTGGAGTGACACATGGATGGGTTCTTCAGCAACCTATGAATGAAGTAGAAAAGCTGTATGACATTTCAGCTCATGAGATTTCTTTGATCAACAATTTTCCTATTTTCTTGTAAACCATTATTAGTATTTCATTTTGGACACTGTCTAAGACTAAGAAAGCAGTATGATACAGCATTTGAAAGTAAGTAACTTTGCTATTTGCTGCAATCTTATTCTAGTTTTTGAATGATACCTATCTTCAGATCAAGGCTCAAGAGACTTCAGAGCTGCTTTGAAGAATTATCCTGGCAAATATAATGATGGAGGTATTCTCTCATAATTTATTGCAACAAAAGTCAGTTTTCTGGCTGTGCAGTGTAGCTTTCAAAATTCAGTGAGGACATACATGGAGAAATACATATAAGTGCCTGATTCAGAAAGCTGAGAGCATGTGGACATCACGTCAGCTTTCAAAGCCAGCTCATACTGTCAACAAGTGCAAGTGATGGAGGTAATTTAATGTTGGACACTCCAGACATTGAACACTTGTGGGTGCTATTCTGTCTAATGAGTAAGAACTCCATGTAGAACTGGATCATGCATGCAACTTTTCAGGCAAAGTTTTCTACATATACCCTCCAAATGATAGATTAGAGACAGATTCCTACAGATTTTCTCAGCATTCATCAGGTCTTTGGTTGGGTGGTCATGATTCTAGGCCTGGAAATCTTAGAAAATCTTATCAAGATAAAAAATTGTTTAACTTTCTCTGTGTAATGTGTGAGGAGCCAAAGCCTATCTGGTCTTCCTTAATCCATTTTCAATATGACTACTAGGTTGTCTGCTTTTCTTTCATTTGTATAGTAAGAGCTTTGCAGAAAAAAAAAAAAAACCAAAAAAAAAAACCTGAGGAGTCAAGGACGGTCTGTTTTCTGCATAAATAAACACATTGCATTGGTCTGTGTGAGTGGTGATGCAGTAAGAAAATTCACAGGATTCCATTGTTTGATGCTTTACTTCATCAAGCGTTTCAGTATTTTGCTAACATTAAGCTATGTAAAGCATACAGGTATACCATTAATTTCTTGGATTTCTAAAGAGTGGCTTTTATTTCATTTTTATGGCATATATATAAAACTATCTGCTTTTCTGACTGTTTTTTTTCTGAAGTTTGGTTCTAAGAGTGGATGAAAGGCATCGTAATTTGTATTGGTGTAAGCTAAGGACAGAATTTGTCCCCAAAGCATTTATGAGGCTTGCTATGAAAATGGAAAGTATCTGAAGTGTAAATCCTTACTGCAGGAGAAAACAATATGAGCATGAGATGTGATGACAGTTTTGTATCAATTATGAAGGTATACTTTAGCACTTGCTAGGTCACTACTGCACTAATTAGGAAATATTTCATTGACTTTTTTAATAGACCGTAAAAAAAGGTGAATAGGCAAAAAAAACCCAGATGAAACTACAACACGAAACATATAGGAAAAGAGATAAAAATTGGTAAAGTGACAAGAACAGAATTAAAGCAGAGCTGAAATCATTGCATTCTTCATTGTTATTGCTGTTATTATTTTTAAGTTTTTCACAAGACAGTTTCATACAAAAACTTTTTTTTTCCTGCTCACTTCAAGTTCTTTGCATATTTTCCTCCCAATACTGGTAACTGATGGCAGGAAATGTTGAAGACTGACTTTAGGAAGGACAGAATTAAGATAGTTGTCACTATGCAGCTGGAAAAGAAGGAAGTACAGACAACTACCCAAGACATATGGCAGAGTAAAAGTTGACAAGGCTGCCTTCCAGTATACCTCTGGTAAAGAAACAGCAATAGGAAAAGTAATTCTCCAGATGACAGCTGAATGAAGAGGCCCAGGAGCACAGATATCTCTCTCCCAACTTTCCTTTACAGGCATTTGGGATGCTCTACTATATGACCTGTAAAGGCAAGAAAAGCTAGATTAGAGTTTCAAATAACCAAAACCAAATAGGAGACATTTGAAGCAAAGAAATGCACATTTTGCCAGAGGAAGAAGGAAGATGGCCAAGGACACATCACAGCTACATGGATGTAGCAAAGGTGAGAGCCCAGCTGCAGGCAGCCTAGACAGATCCTGGTGTCCCTCTCCAGTAGCCACTGACACCTTCTCCAAGGTGATTAGTGTTTTGAGGCAACTTCAGTCTCCTTGTCAGTCCCTTGTGTCTCAACCCCTGTTTGCCTTTCTCACTCGTTCATTTCTCCTCCCTCTTAAAAAGAGTGGGTAAGAAGAGAATTTTATCCCTTCTGATGACAATGACAAGCATAAAGCTGAGACTGTTGGAAAGACATATAATGGTTAGAGGATATATGGGAGACAGTACAACTTACTGTCCAACCTTAGACAGCTTTCAGGAGTGATTCACTGTGGCCATGCTGCTCTGGGGGCCTAGACCAGAGTTGTGCTAAGAGAGAGCATCTTTATGTCTGAAAATTTTCTCCATTGTTTTTTTTTCAGTCCATAGACCACTCCACTTTGACTCTCTCAGGAACTTTTTGCCTTCCTTTTAGCTTGACTTCCATGTTAGGTGAAGATATTCAAGAGTGTTTTACCTTTTAGAAGCTGTTGATTCCCTCCAAGAAATGTCTTCTGTCTTCCTGGAGCTGTGGTCACTGTGACGCGGCACATACTCAGCTCTGCTCCTAATGGTGTCTGCCAAGCACACAGATAACAGATCTTGGCAGCAGGAAGATTCAAAGGAAAAGAGTCAACTTACTTGAGGACTTTAAAGACCCTACAGTTTCTTCTTTTGAAATTGCTAAGAATGACCGTGACCCTAACTTTTGTGACCATGAGACTCTTATAATCCTTTAAAGATTGACATGAAACAACCAAGTTCAGTGAAAATTATTTGGTGGTCATATAAGCTTTGTGTTTTGAACTTCTGGGCCATAGCACAAGATTGACGTATTTTTTGATCATTCAGGTTACCTGGGTCTCTGCTATTATTCTGACAGTCTCAAAATAGAAGTGTAAGTGTTGGACTGAGTGCAGTCGAGGTAGATTTAGTTTTCAGGTTATACCTCTGCAAAGGACTCCTAAACAATTAATTCCTCTGCCTTGCAAATGACGTTTTTTTTCACTTTAATTCATTCCCTGTTCCAGTCTTTTTACTTCTGACTTCTTGTATTGATCAAGTTTTAGCTATTTCATTGGAAGTCTCCTTTTTAACCTTCCTTGTGTTAAAAGCTTTCCTTTCTTCTTGGATTACAGTATAATTCTGCTTTACTGAGGTCTTACTTCACTGCCGAACCTTGAGTCAGAATTGCTTTTTTATGTTCTCATGCAATCCAATCTGCCAGAACGATTACCAAAATTTCTCCTATTTTATTTTTGACCTAATTTTTTCACACATTTTAATACTTCCTATTCAATTTTTTTAATCAGCAATGGAGAGGTAGATGCAGATGCACACAATATATAATGGACTTTGGTTGGATAAACTAACAGTTATCTTAACCTTCCTTTTATATGCTGCCCTTTTGTAAAGTGCAGGCAAAAGAAGATGAGTGACAGACATGAGATCTGCACTACTCAGTAAGCACATGTCCAAAAAGGTAAATATCAGATATGGTTGGTACTGCAGCACTCTGATACATAGAAAGAGCTGCATCACTCATTTCTGTTGGAATTAAAAATATAGAGATCATATGCTGTCTTCAGGAATGATCACCAAAAAATCACAAATAAGATCAAGAGCAAGCTCATATTTTTCCTATCTGTAGGACATTCTTCACGTTCTACTTAAGCTTTTCTATAGTACAACCTCAGTTTTCAGTTTAGAATGGTAAAATGCTTGTTTCATATCTATTATCAAGTAATCTATAGTAAAATAAATTGTTCTAACAAGGTTCATACGCTAATTTCAATAATATTGATAGAAATCTGATATAAAACCATTAATTCAGCATCTGTTCATCCTTTTTTATCTCTTTTATTTTAATAAAGCAAATATCCACTCCTTCCAAAAGACATTTTTTTCTTAGAAAACAAAAAGACAAAAAAAGCTCTAACCTGCTGCCTGAGCACAACATATGCTTTTCTGAAATTACAAGGCAAATGTAATGCTTGTGCTAAAATTTTTGACAATGCTGCCAAAAGTCATGCTTTGTGTTGATTACTGAAGTGCATGGCACTGTTTGTCAAAAGTAGCTATTATTTCTCAGAAATCCTGTGCTGCAGACACCAAAAGCCATGGTTCCTGAAAGATGTACACCGACAAATGTTTACATCTGCTCATATCTGCAGTCATTTCTTTTTATTGTTTAACAAAAAAGGCAAGAAGACTTCATGATGATGCTGAATTATTTATTCTGTAACTGTCCAATTAGTGTCATGATGCTACTGAGGGAGATATTAGTGCCATATGGACTGCAAGATGCTGGAGACACCTAGCTTTGTCTCCCTCTCACAAAGAACAGATAAAGCAGTCACTCAGTGGTTCTAATGCCTGATGGGTGTGGGAATTTAGCTGACAAGTAGTTGTTTCCCAGAAAACCTCATGAAGTGAAAGACAATAGAAACATGAGATGGAAAAGGTCCTACACCATCAAGCAAAGCCACTGACAAATGTGTGCACTGCAGTGTCTGTTCCCTCACAAAAGTTTTCTGATAAAACCAGTTAGATTTCCTTGCTGAAGAGTGAAAGGTTTTGTTTGGATGTAATTGCAATGAGAGTTAAAAACTTCTAATTTTAATCTAAAAATATATTTGTGGATATTTTGCAGTTAAATTGCTCAAGTGGTGAGTTTTCTTCTTATATATTTCTTATATATATATCTGTGTTACTTTATAACAGTGCTTATATTTTATTAGTTTCAAAGTACTTTTATTATTTTCATCTTTATATTTTATATGGATGAACATTAAACTGTTGTTATTATTCCAGTCTCAAGCTTAAGTTCATCCATTTCTTTCTGGCTTTTCTTGGAATTTCTGCACTGATGATGTCTCAGTTTTTTGTTATTTTCAATTTAACCACTTACACCTTTTAAAATATTTTTTCTTCATATCCATTTTAAATGTTAGAGGTCAGTTTAGAGTGAGATTCTGGAATTTCACAAGTAATCACTTGATCTGATCTCTTTTCTATTTGTCTTGCCCATTACCTTTCCTAATGTACAGTCACTCTACAATATTAATGTACCCCATCTTTTTTTCTCCATCTGATCTCCAAATGACATCACACAGAATGTTATACTAAAGTCCAGATAAAATATTAATTCCTTTTGTTTATAAACTCAATTATCTTAATAAAGAGACTTATGAGATTAGTTTGTGATGATCATTCTTGGATAAATTGATTTTGGTTTTGTTCATATTCTATGGCATAATGCCGAAGTTTATATTCTTTCCCCACTGCAGCATAGATGACCTGGAAGTCTACCTTATCGGCTAAAGGCAAAAAAAGGAATACACCCTTAGTCTCCTAAAGGTACTTTGAGTAAGAGAGAGAGTCCAGAAATAAGAATTAAATTTATGAAGTTCCAAGACTAAAGTCAATATCAAAATGTATTGAAAAAATCCAATCTCCATTTTTCTTAACTGGTCAAATACCTTAATTTTGTTTATTGATTTACATGTGTGAATTGGATAGAAATGAAGGAAAAAGGCAGGCAACGTTAACAGTGTTGATAAATTCAAGAAGAATAATGGGAAGTAAAATTTGCAAAAACATAAATAGACGAACTTAGTCATAAAATTAAAGGAATATATTTTGAATCGTCACAGAATTTTGCAAGCACAATTGTACCCAATTGACCTGATGGTAGTAAAAATAGATCCGTATAATCACCAGTAATGTCATAAGCTTTGAAGTGATACACTTCAGGGCGCTTGCCATTCTTTGATTTTCCCTCTATTAAAGAATGAACATAAAGAGGGAGCAACCAAGTGAGACAGCTTCCTCTGAGACTCCATTCAGAAACAATTACTGACCTCTTTAGTAAAGCTTTTATACATTTTGCAATAGCTCTGTCTGCAATGCCCTCA
The DNA here is from genome assembly GCF_003259725.1 of Athene cunicularia. Taxonomy (NCBI): domain Eukaryota; kingdom Metazoa; phylum Chordata; class Aves; order Strigiformes; family Strigidae; genus Athene; species Athene cunicularia. The sequence continues at coordinate 39,603,762 of NW_020799095.1, forward strand.
CCTCCCAACTCTATGCAACCTCAGCCTTTTCCACTGAAGAATTGGCCAGAATACTTTCCTGAAGGTTATTATAGTTAGCAGAGCCCTTGGTGCTTATGAAGACAGGAAGATGGTTCCCTTTGATCAGCTGAAGTCCTCATATGGTGCCTTGTGTGGACCATCTGTATCGAGATGCAGCTTGTTTTGCATAAACAAATGGGACTTTCAGGAACTGAGGCTACAAATCATCTAGGTACTTTACCCTCAGTTCTTAGTTGTCTGTCTATATGGATTTTATTTATACTCATGAAATAAACTTTAAAAGATTTCTGTGTATCTGTCTTAAAATCAGCCTTATGTTAGTCAAATAACATTTGGAATAATGTTTGGAAATAACAGTACCTGCAATGTACTATTTATAGTTTCCCTTGGAGCCACTATTGTGTAAAACATAATTAAAGAGTTTCTAAAATGCACAGTACAGTCTAGGTCAGGTAAATACATAATCAGAGAGTTATTAATGGAACTGCAATTAATTAATATGCCTCCATCAGAGTCATTAAAGCTGATTAATGTTATGGCACAGAAAGAGAATTTGTAGCTAACAAATCAATGACCCAGTAGACCGTATTGTCTCCTTTGGAGCCATTACACTGTACCATATCAAAGCCTCATTAGAGAATTTTTAATTTACTGATCATCAGCCCCAGTAGTCATTAGTTGGCCCAGGCTGATGATGCATGTGCACAGAAGAAATGTAAGAAAGTACTCCATTGGGGGATAGATCTCCTCCCACATATGCTGCTGTAAATCAAGGGTAACTCCATTGGAACCAATGAATATGCATAGTTAAAGAGGAGGGGGAAACCAAAACCAAAAATCTACTCCAAGGGAAGAGTCAAATCTGTCAAGTTTGTTTAAAACATAATATATTATATTTAGTCAATAGCTCATTTCTAATGGACTAACAAAAAGGTTTGATTTTTCTTTTTAACCTAGAAAAGGAACCCACGCAGAACTCATAAATATATGATATGGAGTCAGAGAAAGTCCATAGCTTATATATTTTCAAGCCTTATATATTTGGATTTCATCTGAGGTTTAACTTGGGATCCGAATTTTCAGTCTGTAGTTGCAGCATCCCTGGGATGTATTTTGCTTAAGACTGTTGATACACACCCTCGATCCTTGCTCTTTCTAGGCATAGGTTTTGTCTGGAAATTCATTGGCTATTTCTCATTAAGGATGACTTTCCCCGGTTTTCATTAACTTCACTGGAGTGACACCCAAGATAATGTTGTCCTAAATGGTTTAATATAGAATAAATATTCACAACTGCAATAACCAAGAATCCTTTGAGGACAGCTCAGGACAAACGTTGCAATCTTTTACAAACGCTGAGCCCAAGTCTTTGTTTAAACTCACAAACAGACTTGCCGTGGGAGGTCATTTGCCTTGAGAGCTGTGCCATCCTGAGACTGCGGGAGGGGAATGGGTCTGGATCTATGATTTGCTGGTAGTCACTTTGTTTGTAGGTTTTGTTATACAGCAATCCCTTTCATATTGCCTAAGATTTATGGACCAGATTCTTGTTTTCTTTTCCTTTTTGAAGCAAGGATTATTATCTGACAATCTTACTCAGAAATGTAGATAAGAGTTCATTTCATATATTTTTGATGTATTGTAGATAGTGTGTGAATTCTGTTTTACACATTTATTCTTACAATAGACAGAGCTTAGAGCATTGTTAAGAAGCAGAGGATTTACTACATATTGTACAGCTTTTGTTACCCACCTCAGACTTTCTGTAGTCATGGGTTTTACAAGAAGTTTGATTGATGTAGAATAAAGGTATCGCTATATTAGTTTAGACTAGGAAAACTAAATCTACTTTTTTGAGATAGCTCAAAGTTAAAAGAAAAATAGCACCTCCACTGCTTTCCTTTTCTTCTTTGAACAGAAAGAGAATGCCAGTGATATTTTAGACATCATTCTCTTAATTGTCAGCAAGTGAGTGTTTATGTAAATACATATGTCAATATGTATTTCAGACCCATAGAAATCAAATTATTTGAGAAATAGGTTTTCTAGCAGGTCCCATCAACTAGATTGTACTCCTGCAACTGAATTTAATTCATTGCTTCATTTAAATATTTTTACTCCTACTGTCCCCTTCTTAGCCGTGGATTCTGCCTGATGAGGAAAACTCACAGTACACCAGTTCTTGACTAGCAGTTGACTAAAAACTTGTGGCGCAGCCAAAATTTACTCATAGTTCATTATGCTGGTGGAATAAATGTATCTACCTGGAAATGATATTATTTGATGCTTCACTTAAAAGTTAAAAACATCCAAGGTCACTGGAATCAGGAAGGACTATTTTCTGCTTTGGATAAGGTTTCATGAAATATTTTAGATGTGTTGTTGCTAGATTTGGCAGAATCAGGAGACACTCCCTAGTGTCAGGGAAATTTGCATTTCTCTCAACTCTTGTTCTCTCTCACCAGATTCACAACATTTTCTTTAATCTTAGATGCTTGAAATTTTGGGTTTATTCATACAAATTCAAACTCTATCAGTCATTATGAGGACAAAATCTTTAATTAAATTAAATATTTATACTGGGGCAAAATTCTTAACAGGTGTGGTGCCACTGAATTTTGTGGAGCTGTGTCAGTTCACAGCAAAATACTTAAATTTAGTGTATCCAGAGAAAATACTGAAAATAGCTGTCTAGCTGTCCAGATTTTCAGACCATAGCAATGAGACAAAAATATTGAATAAATTTGTATATGTATGAGCATCAATATATAAGAATACAAAATTACCAGAAACTATGATTTTTCATAAGAATTAAAGTTATTTTAATAAAACACAAAACATCCAACCTAGAATCACCATCTTTGGAGATGCTTCTTTAACTTTTTCAACAGCCTAATATTCTGCTCAGCAGAAGTGAAAATCAGGACTGATTGTGCACGTACTCTTACCTACAAATGACTCAAAACAATTTTACTATGCCTTAACTTGATATGTTGGGTTTTTTTTCAATATGGTTACTGTATTTCTAGATAATTATGTTTTTTTAATGTGTATCTTTTTATTTATATTAAATCCTTTTTGATTCAATTTCAATCTTGGTCACAGAGGTCTAGTGGGACTGAGCTTAGGAATTTAAATCTTTGTTCTGTTTCCAAAATGTACACAAAATTAACATTTTGATTTTAACCTCCCTGTTATACTTTTTTTTTTTTTTCTTTGATTTGCATTGTGAAGTAGTTTCAGAGTGCATGAACTGTATTCTTTTTGGATTAAAAAAACCCTGGGAGCTGGGCTCCAGGAGTGCAACTAATGGACACTAGATACAAAAAATCATTATTCAGTCCATAGGTCCAGATGAGAATTAATCCAAAGTTAACAACCCTGAAATGTCTACAGTCTTTCTAATGGTCCTCAGCACAAACTGATTTGTTCTCCCTATCTATCCCCTTTTGGTACATGCTCCTTACTGATGTTAAAAACAACTGTGTTTTTTTCTTGCTTTGTGTCTAGACTGTAAGTGGGATATTTTTCTATATGACTGTAAGACAGATATTTTTCTATGCTGTGTGAAAAGTGAATGGGGGCCTGAAGTGATGTAAATTAAAATAACTCTAAAGGGAGAATGGTGACAATAATAATGAAGAGAAGAAAAAGTACACTTGAATATTATTTCTCTTCTTTTAGATCAACCCTGATCATAAGGTAAAGACATCCAATTTAGATGATTTCAGATCCAAAATGCTATTAAACATGCAGGTTTGATTGGCACAGTGGCAGGATTAGTATGAAGAGCACAAAATGAATCCTTGATGCTTCATCCATAGAATTGGCTATGAGGGTTTTACAAGAGAGGAGGAAGGTATGGAGGACAAGGTTTAAAAACTGGAAGTATCTGTCCATTTTAGCACAAGAGTCTTCCTGTTTAACAATGTAACACCATAATGCAGTGACTGTCCCAAATGCTGAAAGCAGCTGAGCTGCGCTTCCTTCCACAGCGTGACTATGCCAGGCAGGCAGGTATCTTCCGGCTGGAATTCTCACCACCCCTGTTTGGCCCAACACAATTTCCACAACCTTCAGGTGTACATTGGATTTAGGGAACAATCATTCAACCTATACAAATGCAAATACCTAAACAAACCATTATTCTTGATATTTAAACTCTTTACAGTATTGACCAACTGCAGCTGTATCATCTCCTTGTCACCTAACTGTTTTCTCCTGACAGATCTATAATACCAGCTATATTTTTTCCCTTTAGCACATTTTGTATAGCACAGCTAATAAATCCACTTCCTACAAGATGACTCATATTTTAAAAGTGTCAAAAATAATTTCACAGTCATAATTATGGTACTTTGGCAATGTCAGACAAGCACAACACATGATTTATCCTAAATAGGAGATGAAAGGCACTTAATTGTTGTTTTTACTAAATCAAATTGGCCACTAGAAATTCAGGTAAACTGAAGTTAGGCCTTTATAAGGACTGCTGAAGTGAAGAATCACATCAAATTCACTTTTTTGTGTGATTTTTTTTTTTTTTTATTTTGACAGACATGCTAATCATCCAGGTTTTCACTTCTTTGTGCAAATGCAATGCAGCTGGAATGAAATTTCCTAAGAGGTTACTTTAATTTTATTTGCTCATGATTAAAGCTTTGTTCATAAATAGGTTTTCATTTTCAGTGAGATTCTGTTGTTAGTTGCTCCTGAGCTGTGTCAAAGGATGATGAAAAAAGCACTAGGTGACTTGATCCCAGTTGCACGCAGCAGGGGCTTTACTGGCTTCCAGCTATTTGCTATTTCCTCTAACCACAAGATGATTCTTGAGACCTTTCTCCCACCCTATCTGCCCCCCACCCACCTGTGCCTTTACAGGTGATTTAATACCAAGGACAAATAAAAATGAAGTGGTTTATGTTCATATAGACTGAACATACCATAGAGGACTGATCAGCTGGAGCACGCTGGCTATTTGCTAGAGCTGAAGTAGAAATACTGTAAATTCTTTGTCTTCTGCCCAACCCTGTGATTAACTTTATGTGAGGAATATGTGTTTATTTTCTTGCTTCTGCTTCACAGTTCAGAGCAGGATAGAAGTGCTGGCAGCAATAAGAAAAATTTCTGTAATTTCACTTGTGACAAGCTATGTTTGCTTTAGAGTCATTGATATGTTTGGCCCAAACCTTCCTCTGGTGCAGATAAAGGTAACTAGATTTACATCAGATGAGAACTTGCAGATTGAGAAGTTGTTTATAGTAATAAAATTACTTACATGTACATCATCACTTGCAAACTACATTTTTACATTTTCTTTTAACATTTTTTTTTTCTCTCCTCCAAATGTACTTTCAGCAAGGTTCACAAAAGAAATGTAGTGCATAAGATGGAAAGCATAATACATTATTAATAAAACTTGAAAGCAACAGCTTAAATGGTAATCTTTAAGTAAACTGTAAATCCCTCCAATATGTCCTGTGAGTTATGTAAGCATCCTGAGACAGACGGAGGATACAAATTAGAGAGAAGCAGGGAGAGAAAAATCAGCAAAAAACATTATGAAATGAAAATCTATTCCTTTGTTCCCTCTAGTTTTTTTTCTGAAAAGTAGAAATTATGTTCTCAGCAAATACAGCAAAGAGAGCACAGAGGACTTTAAATTCTCGTTTAAGTCATAGTAATGCAAATTGGGAACAATTCAGTGAAGCTCAGTAGAATAACACTGTTGGGACAAGAATGAAAAGCAAGCTTCAAAACTCAGCTCTCGAACTCAGTTGCAACAGCACAGACCAGCTAGTTGCAACTACCCTGAAGGGAAGATGTATCTGAATCCTTTATTGCACTTATTAAGATATTGATAGAAAATTAGTTCTATAATACAAACAAAATGTGAGGGATGCTGAAGGCCAATATCTTATGTACCATCCTTCCATTCTTCTTCTTTTCTTCCTTCAGCAGTATTGCTGATCCTCCCAATATTCATCATATTTATCTGCAACAAAAACACTGGACATTCTCAGGGAGAAAGAGACACCATGTTGTTATGACTCCTGTCACAAGAGAAATTGTTGAGCTCTATCTAAAGAAGCTTCCTGAAAAGAGGGGAAGGGTGTTTAAGTGTAGCTTTAGTGACTGAACTAGCTTAGGTACTCAGATGTATTGAGTAAAATGAGTAAGACCCCTCAATGAACAACACAGACACAGTCTTAGTAACTTGCTGAAGAACATGCATGAGTTCCAGAAGTAAAGATCTGGTTCTCCCCTCTCTCAAACTGATACTCCAAGACCAATGGAATGTGCTTTGATACCATGAATGCCCATGTAATTCTGTCAGGATTAGTTCACCTCACATGTTGTGCAGCAGCACAGATTTTCAATTCTGAGTTTATGAGTAAGGGAGAAAAAGTGAAGAAATTCTCTCTTCTGCCATTAAAATTCATAGTTTCCCCCCCAAAAATAACAAAACACAATGAAACAAACAGAAAACAGCACAAACAGAACAAAACAAAACAAAAACCACAGAAGTTTTAGCTCACAGTGGAACTCTTATTTCTTCCATGACTTCTAATTTTGTCTCTCTGCCATTCTCCTCATCCAGTAATAGAAATCCTGAACAGATAGCAGGTTTTACAATCATTTACCAAGCTGTGCAAAGGAACATAGTTTTACGTGATAAATCGTAATATTAGTTTTTCAGAATCTACCTTTCGTAATTTAGCATTGTTTGGCGCAGTAATTAATCTGCCCTGACATGCAGAGAAGTACACAGTTGCCTGACTGCTACACCTTGGAGTTGTTTAGATATTCTCACTAGTATATAAGTTTTCTAAAGTGAAGGCAGTAGTTTTGCTCCACTGCAGTTGCATACTGACCCTATCATGAAAACTTTAGAAGAAACTAACAAGTAATCTTTTTTTTTTTTTTTTTTTTTTTTTAAAACTGAAAAACAGAAATAGCAAAGAAATTTTAAAGTAGAATAAGCGCCAATCTGTTGGGGTTTTTTTGTTTGAATAAATATATAGATTTTCAGATCCTATTTCACTTCCAGTTGAATTTATATACAACTATAATTGTTTTATAAAGACAGTGGAATGCCGTTTCTTGACTCACTAGAATATATTAATATAGCCACATTTGGTAGGTAATATTTACCTTATCTATTAATTGCTTATATTCTACTAATGTCAGGGCCTGGAATTTCATTTTATGCATGAAGCAAGAAAGCATACATATGGTAGTATTCTAAGAAAGGTGGTCCTTAATTGCTTTTAATGACTATTCTGAATAACAGTACTTAGCTCTCATATGCAGCCTGCCAATACCATCCAACATTACATTTCAGCCCTCCCTAAACCAAATAAAAACCCTGAAGAGAATGATTTGAACCAAGAATAAATATGTTAAAGTTATTGAGTAATGTTTTTTCTTGCTTCTCTCTTTGGATCTCTTATTTCTGTAACACAATGCCAGAACCTGGGCAAACACTAGTTAACCACTTGGCACCAGGCAAATGCTTCCCAATTAAAATCAGTGTTTGCAAATATTGTTCCAATTAAGCAGTAGAGGTGCTTTGTACTGTGTTAGGGTTAACAGTCCACTGGGAGCATCAGTACAGATATCCATTAAATAAAGTCTAAATGTTTTATCTGTCTTGATTAAAAGGAAAATACTTTAGTAAATGGTTAACAGGTAAGATTAATCTAAAAATTTACCTGCCACTTTCTATCCACTGAAATCCTTTCTTTCATTGTAAATAAATTATGCCCTGTGTTACAGTGGTGACGTGTTACAATCACATCTTTATTCACACGTTTAGCAAAATGTACTGTCTGTGTGTAGGTGTACCTTGCAAGTCAGTGGCCATCAAACATGTCAGCTGAGGGAAAGGGATATGGAGGGGTAAGTCTGAGGCTAAGCAGAAGACGAATTCCAGTGTACTCATCCAGGAGTCTTCCTAAAACTCTCAGGCGTCAACTGCATTGCTCTTGCTGGCAGGAGAAATGATGCTGGCTGCAGCCTCAGTGGGAAGCCAGGTCATCCTCCATGGGGAGCCACGCAGTGGGGTGTACAACACAAAAGCGGCTCTGGCTGATTGTGGCAAAACTGATCCATGATTCATTCTGATGTAGGGCCTGCCTAACACCTATTGAAGGCTCCTTAATGCAGACAACACTTCACCACTTGCTCCTCATTCCATACCCTAACTAGTTCTGGCATGAAATGCTTTCCCGTCCTTTGAGCATTTCTGAGACTGAAAAATATCTCCTTCTTGGAATAGGAACGTCCATACTTTTTACAAATCTATGGTTTTCTTTCCTTAAAAACACCATCAGAAAAGCATGGAAATTTTACTTTAAAAATTACAAAATATAACATTTAAAAAGTCAAATCATTGTTGTTTATGTTCTTTTTCCCAAAATCAAAAAAAAAAAAAAATCCAAACAGAACCTTTCATATATCCAGATTAGGTTTTATGGCATAATGTTTGTCTCTTTGGCTGTAGTCAGTGGAGTGAACAGCATCTTCAGTAAAGCAGTCATGCCAGTTTTAGACAGTTGAGGTAACCATCTTTTTGAAATGTTTATTTCTGTTTGCATTGTCTGCAACCAGAGCTTTGGTGACTAGCTTGGATTAAAGGGAAAAAAAAATAAACAAAAAAAAGACATTTTCTGAAGCATAAGAAAATTAATAAAACTAAGGAAATTAATTCTGTATTTGTCTTTGATGGCAAACTTTACCTAAAGAGTGAGGTTTTTAATCTCTAATTTGGGTAAACGTCCCAAACTATAATTGTAAAAAATAAACAGAAGAAATGCACTCACTCTAAAAATAGATGTCTAAGAAAAAACATTGTTTTATCAGAAAATGTCTCACTTCAAAGTTGCCTCCTAGCATTTTGGAGGTTCCCTGTTGAGCTCTAGGAAGTCACCTGAAAGAGGAGGCTGAAAGCTTAAAAAAAGACAGGAGACAAATTGGAGTTTTCTTAATCTATTTTTATCAAGTGAGGAAGAGAAATATTTGCAGAAGCTTTATAAAATAGAGGGACATTTGCTCCCTGAGCTGAGAAGGAATAAAGGGTAAACTACAAGAATTACAGATTCTGTGTTGGTTTAAGCTTCTTGTCCTTTAAGTGTAAGTGAAAGGGTAATGGTTTAAGATTATGTTCATATAGTATATGCATTCACATATCACCCATTTGCTCATCTGCTTTTCTGTTTCATTTAGCTAATGGACTCTTGGGAGGAATATTTATGCTAAAACTGAGAAAAGCAGCATTAACCCAGGATGCAGACTGGGGTGTTAGATGAAGAATTGGACTAACATGCCTGAACTCTCAGAGAGTCCTCAGCAGTCTGAGCAGTGAGATCTTGGAGAAAGCCCAGAGTCATGACACAGTCTATAGAAAAGAACTTGATTAATTAATCCTATCTTAAAAATCACCACCATCAAATATGTTTTTGGAAACATATAGGGAAATGATAGGAAATGATAGGAAAACCAAATAGCAGTAAGGACAGAGCAAGGGCTGATATTTGTAAGGATATAATAATTATGGCATTAATCTGATCAAGTACAGTATTGTTCCTAAATAGCTCCTATGTTATTTTCAAGTAAGTCTCTATCTGGTGTTTCAATAATTCATTTTCTCCAAATCCACCATGCAGAAAGACAACAATCTAGTCTTACTGTGCCAGGGAAGAACCACCTTGTAGAATCTCAGGATTGGATTAGTAACTTTGCTATAAAACAGTGCTCTCATGCTTTTGTTTGTTTGTTTGTTTGTTTTGTATTTGATGAATCAAATTCAGATCAAAATATGATTGAAATGCAAATCTCTAGTGCTATACGATACAGGTGACATGTTTATATCAATTTGGAAAGAAAGGTTGCCCATCAAAAGCTCTGGCAACCCTTACTATTACAGCTGGGATCAAACTTGTGATAAATCTGGGTAGAGGCTAGGGCAAGAGCCCTCTTTGCTGACTCTTACACATGACATGATTTGCACAGCTCCTTGATCTAGTGTCATTGCCTTTTTCTATATGGTTTGCACGTAAGCCAGCTGAGTGGGGGGATGCTTATGCCTCCAAAACCAGCTGATGGTTGACTATAAATAAAATACTATAAACTATATTTTACAGCACAACTATGTTTTCTTAACTAGACCAAACTATGGAACTTTTGTCAATGTTGCCTTTCCTAGCTCTGTTTCATTAATGACTAAAAGCCTTACCTTCTCGTTAGCTTCACGCAAAACTATTCATTATCCTGTTTCTGAGCTGCTGAATAAAGGTGACATTTTACAAAACTGCCCAAGGTACAAGGACAAAAATTATAAATTTAATGGGCTTTGGATACCTATGGGTCTTTGATGGGCTTTGGATACCTATGTGTCTCTGGAGTTCTTATTTTACAGTTGTAACTAATTGCTATAACTAATTTATGAAAATTGACATATTGAAGATAATTTTTCCTTGATCTTCTAATTTATTCTTTGATTTTCTCCAGTAATGAGAATATATTCAGAACTGATGACTTCTGGAAGGACTTGTCCAGTAACTTTTGGTACTACTTTCTTCTTGCCTGTGATCAAAACCCAATAGTTTATAATGGGACTTCATCAATACCTGCTGCTTAGGAGACTGAAATATGATATAAAGATTTTGCAGATTCTAAGTTTAATACTCACTGTTTTGCATAAGGTATTAATATGCAGTTTGGCTCAAGCTGTCACATTCTGTTCTGCATATATTATGACATTCTCTTTAAATCTGATTTAAGCACATAGTTTAGTTCTCCTCTTGAAAGTGCAACAATAGACATTTTAGGGAACCGTAACTCTACTAAAGGTGGAAGCAGACTTTAAGTTACCTGTACATTGTGAGTAAAACAAAACTATAGAAATCTGAAAGAGTTGTAACAGCAGTTTTAAAAAGTCAAAGCAATAGTAATTCAGGATAAAATTAGAAAAAGATATCTTATTTTAAGTAGTAGAGAACATTTCATTCTGTTAGGGTTTTTTGTGAATAATCATCTGTTACATTTCTTTTGCCAGAATACACCAATTACATGTCTAGAAAAAAGTTTCTTTCCTGAGATAGTTTATTATTTAACTTGAGAAATGGAATGCTAAAATATTTAATCAATGTTAAAATGAATAATAAGTACCCTTTAAATAGAGTTTTCATAGCTGTATAGTCTAAAGGATCTTTGTCTTCTACTTCTTCCTCTTATGAACTGAACAACGTCTTCCAGGGTAGGTTAGAATCTCCCAAAAAGATTGCGCTGCATTAAGGTCAATCTCAGTTCCCTTAATTTGTCAAGTTCCTGAGCAAATGAACTTATATGACAATAAATAGCTGAGAAGAAAACCAGAGGAAAACCATTCAAAAGAGGTCTCTGAAACAGAACAGATATGGTATAAACTATTATCCTGTTTTAATATGGAAGGAAAAGCAGACTAGTGGGTATATTGATTCACTTAGCAAATTTATATGGTGTAGTTAAAGTAAAATTATATTTTATATTCAAGGACCCATGTTTGAAGAGAGCAAAATTTTCTGAATATTACTATTTTATAAAAATATGTTAACTGAAAAACTATTGTTTTGTCATTTGAATTATGGCTCATCTGTGATTTAAATTATGTATCAAATGTACTGTCTAGAATGAATCATCTACCCTACTTTCTTCCATTCAAGTGTTTGTTCTGAGCATTTTAGATTTTTCCTGAATTTTATAACGAATAATAATCACTCAAACAGATCCTGTGTCAGTTCTGTGCAGATGATATTTATCAGCTATTGTAAGCTCAGAGGAAGTCACTGCACAAATCAAGTTTCAGAGCTCTCCCTGACTTTTTTTCAGTTACTACTTGCCAGTTTAACTGCGCTAGATCAGCCTCATGAATCATTTGAAAAATTATCTCTTACTTCTACAAAGAGGGTTTAATAGTTCTTTGTATATGAATGTTTCGGTAAATCCTAATTTTCCCCTGAATTATATTCTCATTTCATAACTGTCTTTTTGATCCTTAGGCCTCAGAATTAGATATATTTCCTTGCTAATTCAATGGGCTATTGCTTCCTAAACATATATTTAATACTATATTATATATATATTTTTTTTTTTTAAAGAAACATTTATTTTATTTTCGTTTTTGTTGATTTTTAAATCTTAAATACTTTTGGATGAGTTCCCAGATAATCTGCTAGTATTTAAAAAAACTTGTTTGGAAAAAATCTGTATTTCTAAGTTATGAACCATTGTAACTACTGAAAATTAGTAGTTGTAAATTAAGGCTTTTAACAGCTTTGCACTTCTCAGATTCCCATCTAACATGATTTAGAGTGTTAAACTGTGTCATAGTGGATAGCAACACATAAGAGATTCAGCCTTTCATTTCTGTTTTCATCTTTAGGTTTCCTTAAAGTATAACCCTCTGATTAGTGAAACAGCTGCTTCTTCTTCTTTGTCTATATTCTTATTTAAAGAGATCTTCCCCACCTTCAATTTGCAAAAAGAAAGTGTTTCCTACAGAAATGCCTTGAATAGCAACAGTGTTATTGAATATTCCCATTTTAACAACATATATTTAAAATAGTATTAGCAAGCCTGTTCTTAACTTAGATGTCATTGTCTTGTAGTGATTGCCATAATCCTCCTTTGTCAGTCTGCAGTACATTTCTTATTAAACCCTGCACATGGATTTTGCAGTTCAGTTTTCCCATTCAGAATCCTAAGTACATAGTATGATACTACCATGAGAAGAAATCAGGGCTACACAATGGGCTGGTTTGTTGCTTTGTTTGTTAATGGTATGTTTTCCACAGGCAAACTTTCTCCGTTATGAAGAGCCCACTTAATTCTTTTGAAAACCACAAGTACAAACCCAGATTCACTAACCTCCTGATTTTGGTAGGAAGCCACCACCTTTTGCAAAAGCGTGCTATCCTACTGTTTTATCTTGTGATTTAATGGTTCTCTGGATGAATGACTGTTGTGTGTGCAGACAAATCCTATTGTTCACACAAAATGAGTCTGTCCCAAATGTGTTGGACTCCATACATAAGTTGCAATTGATCTAAACACAGAGAGTTGCTTACGGAATTTGTGGCTCATGCCTAGAACAATAGATCTTAGGCAATAGGTCAGACACAGAACACTGGTTTTGCTTTTGGATCTGCCAAAATTATGTGGTCTGAAAAACATGTCAGTGTGACATGTTCAGATCTCATTGACCTTGATCTGGTGATTGTATGGAATTATAAAGCACTAAATGCAACTCATGTAGTCCACAAAGACTGCGTGGAATAGTAATTTCTTTGAAGTTGACTTAAGTATTAACTAAATATATGTCGATGGGATTAAGATATTTTTTTTTCTTCTGCTCAGTAATTTCAAATTTTCTTGCCAGAAGAGACTGATCAATCTACTTTTCACCTAGAAAAAAATTTTTTTTGAGAACCAAGGTGGAAAAATTGAGGCCAGACCCACCAGTTTACTGATTTTGGAGGAAGCACAACACTTTTCTTTCAATTAGCCAACTACTCTGTCTTTGCCCAAGGAGTGAGGTGGTCTATCATTACTATGATTTACACTACTGCCAGTGAAGTCAACAGGAGTTAAGCATGCACAGTCAGTTTTCCTCTAGTGATTAAGAATAATGTATGAACGAAATTACCCCTCCTAATATTTTATGAGACCACTTTATGAATCCAAAGACAAATGCAGAACTGTTTATACATTCCATTATACCACAGCAAAGTAGCTATCAATTATAATTAGAATTTGCCTGTAAACTATTATAAAAGTTCTACTTAGTAACTGTAGTGTATTCTGCTTTAAAACAAATGTTGATTTCAGTCAAATGTAATGGAAATTATAGAAGCCTAACTGGCCAAAAGGAAAAGCTAAATTTATTGTTCAATGATTTAGATATTAAAAAAACCCCAAAGCTAAAGCTTATAATAAAATTCATGGGTAAATCAGTCAGAATTATTAGCAATGACCAGGTCCCATTAGAAAACTTGCTTCCAGAATTGGAAACTGCACTTAAAACACCAATTTGTCCCCATCTTCCTTTATTTCTTTCTAAAACCAAATGGAAAGAGGTAAATTGATAAACTGTTTACAGTGACTTGCTAAAATCCATTTCTCAACATTTATACCCTGAAAGAGTTGAAGGTCAAATGGCTAAGGACTCCTCCCAAACTAAGGGAGTGCTAAGGCTGTTCCTGCATAGCACCAGTGAGGGTAAAAAGGAAGAAAGCAGCCACAAGCTATGTTACTTTGGCCTGTATCCATTAGTTATTAAGTGTGGCTTAATTGAGGATAAACCAGCAAACATCCTACCCCACTCCTTAGTAAGTACCTGTGACTATCCCTAGATGCATTATGATTCAGAAAGACAGTTTTGGGGCTTTGACTTAACATCATAGGCAAACTATAAACTAAAAGCAAGCGAACTACAACCACAAGAATCTGGAATAAATTTGGGAAATAAATCCCAAACATTTTTATCCTGTCATATCCCATGAGATACTGGGTAAACTGGTGCTTTAAAACCTGAAGGACTGACATAAGTCCCCTTTGATTTGTATAGCCAGAGAATGCATGGAAAATTCTTTGCCCTGATGAAATAGTTTTACTGCTGGCTTTGAGAGGAGAAAATTTTTGTTCTCTGCTTCAATGGACATGTGTATTTGATCATGTAGTGATGAGATTACATCATGGAACTATCCTTATATGTTAAATTCTTAGCCATGGGCTCTTACTACATAGGCATTTTAAAGTTCTAGGCTTCTGAAAAATTCAACATTTTCATTTTTAATTTGCTGCTTTTTTTTTTTTTTTTTTTTTTTTTTAGTGAAGTAAATCTTTGCTGCTGTCACTTGTAGCCATTTATCTGATCTTGATTCTATTGGCCCTTCGTCCATGATTCATTTACACATGTGACATGTTCATTGTGAAAGGCAGCTGAACAATTATGAGACAGAGGTGTGGCGGAAGGTGTACCAGGGTTAATCAATCAACAGCATTTTTCATTTTGTTTAAAACATTCACCGGCAGTAGTACACATGCATTTCATAGATCTCTGTGAGTGAAAACTCCCCTAACCTGAAAGGGTTACATTTTCAAATATGAGTGAACTCTGTGATCTGATGTTGTGTTGTTTTTTTTTTTCCACACAAAATTCTTGAGAATAAACTTTTCTGATAAGATCACTTGTTGCTCAGCAGGTGATCGTTGTGTTCCCAGATATATAATTCTGGTTTAAGCATTAAAAAAATAGCAAGAAAGCAAGGAGAGACATCCATAGCAGCTGATCATCTAGTAGATCCTAAATTATTCTGAACTTTAAATGTATTTAATGACTGGCACCTCCATATTTATCAGTGTCTGTATGCTGTGTTAATTTCTGTTAAGTCTTTAGTAAATTGGATCACTTCATTCAGATGTATAAATGAAAACTCAGCTCTTGAATCCATCTTATTAAGTTATTCCTCAACAAAATAATAATAATAATTTAAAAAACAAAAATCTAAATGCAGAAACACTGAGATACAAAGCTTATTGAGTCAGTACAATTGAGTTAATACAAATGAAGGGTAGTCATTAAACTGTGGAGGGGCTTTTGAATACCAAACACAACAGGAAGTTCTCTATTCTCAGATGTACTATTGTTGCTGGAAAATATCTTTGTCTTTCTAAGAATAATCTTAAATAACTGTTCTCCCTCCTTTATGTACTTATGAACAATACTTGACAAAATAGGTTTTTAAAGTGTATAGTATAGATTACCAGAGTTGGCCATTCTGAGCGTTAGACAATTAGCAGATTGACTGAAGAGGAAAATTAAAAATCTTCATTGAACAACTTATGGCTACTCAGTCTGTGAATTTTTAAACCAATAAACAAATTCAACTCTCCCTTTATTAAATATGTGCATACATTTATTCATTGACTTAACCAGAGTGAAATGCAAATAACCAATACAAGTAGTCACTTAGACTACTATGCTGGATATGATTATAGACAGGCTGAAAATAGATTAAAGCCAGGAGATTGTAAAATTAATTTAAAAGGAATTTGTATATCAAAAGTCCAAAGCATGCTAGATGTAAAATGGAACAGTTTGGCAGAATTCAGAAGTACATATCCCAAGGTCTTCAGAGCTAAGTGCTCTCTAAATGAGTCTGTTAGCCGCCATAAAAATAGCAGTTATATAGCTAACTTTGGGAAGAGGCAAAAAATGTTGTTGAGTATTGCTTTTGGATAACTAACCAGCTATTTAATATTCAAAGAAGGATAGATGTAAGCCTATATATTTTAATTGTTGGTTTTGTTTCATAATTTCCTCTTCATATCATTAATTTAGCCTCCTGAAAAAAAGATATTTCTGAGGAGGAAGATATTAAGCAAATTTGAAATTGCTCATGGTGAAATATAAGAGCTCAGACTGCTGCACTGATAAAAAGAATTACTTTTTTAGTTTTTCTAAGTATGTTGACCAGATGTCCTTGAATTTAATTTATTAAAGCCAACACTCTAGAGGTTGCTAAATAATTTATAGAGGGATCTTTGTAGAATTTTGCATTTGGTGACTTACTGAATCATTTTTTATTAATACAGGGCTTTTAATTAAATATTTAAAGCTTCACTACAGTATACAACCTCTTTAGGAAAAAAAAAATCTTACAATCAATATGTTTGAAATATCATATCAATAATCACAACACATTGTGTTGCTAATTCATAGTCACAGGCATTTCTGTCATTATTGCAATGAAATGTAAATATTTTCTAAATAGCATTAACAGTAGAACTGATGGAAAATAGATGGACATGAATTTCAGTTTCTCATCTTCATAACAGGATAAATTAAAAACTTGTAATATTTTTTTTTCTCTAGAAATCCCAGAGAAATAATCAGGTATTATATTCTTAAACTAGTATAAACTGATATTGTTCGGTTTTGGCTACTGTCTTGTCTTGTACATCTTGCTCACATAAACCCTCTTACGGGCTCTCATAACTTGTCCGTGTTAAGCACCCCACATTTGGAGTTTGACTGTGGAATTATCTGACTCTTCAGAACCCATGAAGGCTGGCTTGGGTGGCTGCAGAAACAGAAAAAGAATCAAAACTGGTTTGTGAACATAAAGAATTTTGAATCTGATCATAAACGTCTTTATTAAAAAAATTCCAGATTTGGTCTGAAAGAAAAGCCTGCCTTTCCTTTCACATTTCCTATAGAAAGACTTTTGTCTGTTCTCAGTAAAATTATATATGGTAGGTGTAAATTCCTACATTCAACTATAAGTAAAACCTTACAGAATAGAAGGGTGCTCTCAATAACACTAAGAGTAATGGACCATATAAAAACCAATTAAAAAACAATTAATTGCTTTTTTGATAAGATTGTCAAGTACGTATTGAATGTAAAACTTTGACAACCTGTTAGGTTTGCTCAGAGTAATTTTGCTTTTTAACCATGTTGATTCATTTTAAATGCAATGGCAATGCTAGATCTAAAAATTGTACAGCTCCAAACCTTAAGGTCACAGAGATGCATGAACTTTCGTTTTTAAAATATTCTGCAAATAAATGTAATGGTTGTATACTATACATTGTTCAACCACCATGCCCGTTGGTTTGGCTAATATTATAATGATGCTAGTGTGGATTTTCTCAAGAATGCTTAGCAACAAAAAAAAAAAATCTTCTTTTTGTATAGAGGCTTGCTTAGGACTGTAGTTTCCATGGAAACTCCTAGAAATAGCAATTTCATTCCAACCTTTACAAACCCAGTGTGAATCTTTTTCATCTAGACTTTTTTACTTTAATAAACTCTTGCATTGTAACTAGTTAGAATAACAGAAATTATATTGATGTGGATTATTAATAGTTTATTAAAATAATCCCTTATTTTAGACTGAAGTGAAAAGTAATTCTATCATTATCCTTTTACTGCCAAGGAATATGAAGCAACCTAATTTAAAAGAATATTGTTTAAATTAACTGTCACTATAAACAGCTTTGATTGCAAAAGTTTTGTACTGCATTTTAGCTCACTATTCGATAGGATATGAGTCACACAGAAAAATTATATACCTAACTCTTAGAGAAATTAAAATAGTTGCAGCTGGGAGGTGTAACTCCATCGTGAATGAATGAGATAGTAAAAAAAATCATCCTCTGTAAGGAAGCTTCTCAATGGAAGTGCTGGTAAACAAGTCTGAGAAAAAAGGAAACAGATGCTAAGTGATAAGAATGTGCCTGTTCTGACAGGGAACACCACCAGTATGCTTGTGTGATGGGTTGAATGTGTGTGTCTGTGGGGGGAACTTATTCATCTGTTTCCTTGCTATACGCAACAGTGAATCAGTAAAACAAGATTTCGCTTTTCAGCTAGGAAATGACACTTTGATTCTGTGTTATAACGGAAATGACCCTTTTGTTCTCTTATGTAAATTCCTCTTTAGGAATCAAGATAGCTGGGAGAAAGCCAGAATTTGGAGAAATATTTTTTCAAGGCTCAGGAGATATGTATTACAAAAATAACTGAGTGGCCATCAGGGATGGAACTTTATGGAGCCAAACTTTATGGAGTATGGAACTTTTTGGAGTACCAAACTTTATGGAGCTTGATTAACTTCCTGGACTAGCCAGGTGTTTGGGACTATTCACAAAGAGCTCCTGAAGGAACCTTAGTATCTGGAAGCCATAGGTAGTCTCATGAAGCTATGGAAACTTGAGACAACAGCATTCTTACCTGTACCTTAGAGTTATCATGAAGCCAAGTGTAAAATACATAAATTTAAAAATGTAAAATATTTTCTGACAAAAGTTACTGCAAACATGCAAAATGATTTTTCATACATAAAGGTGCCTTTACCTTGACATGACAGATCTGAAACTAGGATCATTCTTTAGTGGCTGGAAGCGATCAGTACCAGTGAACTAGAGTTGTGAGAAGTCTGTGCTATTGGTGACACTTAGAATAAAGCCATTGAGCAAATTCTCTCTCTATTTCGGTCTACAGGCTAGAGAGAACATGTTATGTTTAACATTGTCTGAGTCATGTCAAACGGGAAAATAATTTCCCATTATGTATTCTAGGTAAATCATGAAGTAGTTAATAAGTTATAAGAATATTACTCAGACTGATATTACCCTTACCCAGATAGAAAAGTGGGTAATTTTCTAATAGGCAATTTCAACTTTGTTATGTCTGATAGGGTTAAACTTGGATGAGATGGGAAACACCTATGTGACATATCCATATATTCCTACATACAAAGATGTGTCTTAAATCTTTATGTAACATATACAGTCTTACTGCAGAAGACAAGTGTTACAGTGGATTTCCATTTTTCAGGCTGCAAAGTACATTGAAAACCTAAGGTCTTATTTTAATAGAATGGGTCAGGTACTTCTTTTGAATAACAAAACTAACATTTTTCATTTTAGCAACTGCTAATATCTTGCTCAGATCTCTCTTGATGCTGATTGTCCTACACATTATCCATTGCTTTTGATCCCTCTTAGAAGAGATATTACCAAGAATATTATATTGATGATAAAAGTCTGTCAAAACCGGACATTCTTATGTTCCTTGAAATCTTCATTCTGTGTTCTATTGGCACCATTCACACAGTGCAGCAGCTTTATAGGCCACAAACAAATCAAGAGCAGCTGGACTCAGACTTGAAGGTTTGTAAAGGCGATATGAATGGTTCATTCTGTAGTCTCAGAAATGTATATGTGGTGAGTATCTGAAAAAAAGTCATTACCTGTCAACTGTGAACACATTTGTAATGGTTTATTTTACATAGAGAACAAGAGATCTTTTTGGGTAGTGTACAAAAGTTGTAATTTACATATTGTTCTGCAGATAGTGGTGAATTAATTAATGTATTTTTCTTTTAGGTCATGCACAATAATAGTATTTTGAATCTGCACTATGCCTTCTTAAGAGACTTTAGGTTCTTCACTAGGGTTCTTTAAATACAGAATAGCTACTCTTTTTATCAGATTCCAAGAGTGCTGTATGGCCTCTGAACCAAATGGTACCAAATGATTCCCACCTTCTATGCTGAGTTTAGCCCTAAGACTAAGATTATTGTTTAGTCCATGCTTGGGTTTCCTTGTCAGAGTGTTTAAAGTAAAGACTGTGCAGCGTGAAAAGTCAGGACACCCGAAATAGAAGGAAATACTGAGAAATGTTAATGGAAGTACTGCCAAGTCAGATACAACCTTTTATTGTTTTAAAAGATATGGATGGATCTTTGACTCCCTTATCAATATATTGGCTGGCTCAGCTGAGCTTCTACAGAGAACACTACAACTCGTAAATAATAAAGACCATCATTGAGTCAATTCAGTTTCTTTGGTACTGTTCTAAAACAAATGTTCCGGATTTAGGATTAAGCTGCCGTGTAAGTCCACAGTTAAATATTCTTGGATCTTATGCTTCAATCAATAGAACTCATCTTCTTCTGAAACTTGGGGGTGGAGGAGATCAGCTGTTACAATCATGATATTCTGAGACTCATTTAATATCTACAATTGTTTCTCTTCTTTTTGCCTTTTTCTTGAGAAACACGATATTCATCTGTTAACAGCAACACATCTGCAGGAAACTGAGGATAGTATCTCTCTTTGAAACACATATGGGTATAATTTGATTAAGATGACAAAATTTCAGCCTACTTTCTTTTCTGATGTTGCCCTTGCAAGTTAGGGCATTTTTTTTTTATTTTTTTTTTATTTGATCAAAGAAAGAACTCTACCTGCAGTTCTGTAATAAAATTTGAGTCCCTGAGGTACAAATTCAGTCTCTTGTGTTAACAAGGCTACGGAGAAAAGACTACAAGCAAAATAACATCTGTTGAACAGTTCTTGGACAGGGTTCATTTTGGAATGAGGTGTTGAAGTCCTCCCTCAACATTGTTAGTTTTTGTGCTCATGGCAAAAGACCAGACAGTGACTTTATACCTCAGAACTAGAGTAAGGATTAAAACAGAGCCGAACTTCAAGGCCCATAGGTGATTGATTCATTTTCTTGCACCGATATTCAGCACAACCAAGGGTGCCAATCATTCTCCAGTCATCTCCCATCAGAAGGAGTGGGAATAAGAGCTTCTTTTAATCTGTTCTTCACAAACATGCTATGAGTAGCAATATAGAAGTGCTTGCAGAGAAATAAGAAGGTGCCTTAAAGGACTTTAAGGAGCAGTGAAGGCAATATTTCCAAGTTCTCTGCACCATGGTTGCCTTCAGCAGTGATTTAATTGCATGGGGGGAGAATGGAAAATGTGGTAAAGAGACACTTTTGGGCTGGTTTTATTAGATTAGCTCACAACAGAAATGCCTTCTAAGTATGTTCAAGGTGTGAGGGTCTATGGTGTATGTTTTCTTTCAGAACCATAAACTAAACTGTACAAACAATACTTGTGGAGAGCTAAAACAAAGGCTTAACCTTATTCAAAACCGGCAATTGATTTCTACCTTTCAGCTTCTGGGCTGAGAGTAGGATTGATTAGAAGAGCATTGTACTTTGAAAATGAAGCCAGTACCAACTGCACAGCCAAAATTTGTCACTGCTGAAAATGTCACTACATGATGTGATAAAATGTTTTAAAGCTGTGAAGTAAGATATATTTTCCTGTGATTTTTGAGAACATTCCTCTGAGTCCTGCAAAGCAATGATGACAGAAACAAAAACTTTCAGAGAAATACAGCAGAATTTCCTGCAATAACATATTATTGAATTAATATTAGACTCTATGCATTTTTCAGCAAATAATTCATCCATTACATTTTAACTCAACTGATGCTTATATCGGAATGCAGATTAAGTTGGGCTGTAAATCAGCATTTCAGATGAACAAGGCTCCTTGCTGTGGAGGAACAGTATTTTATACAGAAAAGGAACTATTTCTATGAAGACATTTCTATTCTCACTGCTGGCATTCCTGCAGCATGGAATTCCTATAAATAATTACTTCAACTGTTACATAGTTTCCCACATCTGAATTATTTTCTATTTAACAAAAAAACCCCAAAACCTCCCTTTGAAGGTTTGCCTGAGATGTGAAATGGATCTTAAAAAAAAAAAAAAAAAAAAAAAAAAAAAAAAAAAAAAAAAAGAGAGAAAGCAAAATAAATGGTATCTAACCATTCCTTTAAAACATTTTTGCGGTGTTAATGGAATTCAGTATTTTATCTTCTTCACCTAAAATTGCCCTAGTTTGAGGTTAGCACAGTTAGACCCAGAAAGATGAGAATTTTCTATCACTGAAAGTCACTGCAAGTGGACTTCAGTTTCCCCATGATAGTTGTGACAGAGAATGTTTTAATGAGTAGGTTATAATAACCCTGTGAACTGAGGGACCTGGAAAAAGCATTCTTCCTGATTTCTTTCAGGCAAAATGACAAGAAGAAAGAAACAGAGGTGATAGGGTGACATACCTTCTGAGTCTTTGGTATATTGTTTGCAAACTTTATGCTTACTTTGATAAGAAAAAATAATTAAGATAACAGATTCAGTGCTAAAGAGATTTTTAAACTTATCTATTTATATTAACTTCTAATGCAAAGCCACTAAAGCTCTCTTGAACTTAAGGTTAATTTAGATTTGTGGCTTTGGAGGAATAGTTCAGTAGTCATCTATAGAGTATCAATTTAGGTGGAAGAATTTTAGATAAGACATGCAATTATCTTAAAGTCTGATTTCACAACCTGTTCTGGGAGAAAGGATGCTGCTAACACATCACTATCCTGTGATGTCAGATTGGTGTCTATAATGAATTCTTCTCAAGCTGCATTTGTCATATATTATAGTTATCTTTCACTGATGGATATGTTTAGCAAGTGAGCAGTTACTACAAGAAGATTAATGCTACAGAGGTGGAACAAGGATAGGAAAAGGGCTGATCATGCAGAAATGCTGAGCATTCTGTAAAGGAATATAAATGTAGTAGGACCTTTTTAATCTTTCTGTTAAAAGATATGATATCCCTGTATTTAACCAAGTGGGATTTTTTTTTTTTTTAAGTAATAATCTTGTACAGAAACTTTGCTATGAGCTTGTGGTTTCCGTAGCTTGGATTACAAATATCTTTTACAGCAGCTATCAAATGTTCTTTTCTATGTCCATTCATGACCAGACCAGCCTGTAACATGACAGGTGATCTTTGTTCAGGGAGATTATTCAAATTCCCTAAGTCTCTAGGAACACTAATGAAAACTTGCCTTCCCATGAACAGCCTTATGACATTGTCCCAGCTAAAAGCACCCAATGCCGCTATATGCACTGCTATTTATGCAGTCTTTTTTCAAGCATATAAGAAAATAATCTTTAGGCCAAACATTTATGGAAGTCAAGAGTTCTCTTCCCAGTCCCTACACTGATCAAGCAATGAACAATGTGAACCATTTCTCTCCAATATGACAGCTGCATATGTCATCACTGGGCATTCTCTTGATGTATTATATGAAAGCTCTTAATAGTACACTTTCTAAAAAGCACATTTTGGAGCTGGATAAAAACATAAAAGCTCATCCTTTGTGATCATCTCTTCCAGTTTGGGGAGGACAGGGTTGGAAGTGTTGCATTTTTTGGCAGGGCTTAATTTAGCTTAGATAACTGTCATGATTTCTATTATATCCAGATGAAGGCAGCTTGACAGCTGCATGCATGCTTAATAACTTTGTAGGGACACAGCAAGACATATCTGGTATTTTACAACAAATAATAGCTTGTATTTCTTTATTTGGATTTTTTTTTTCATTGTATTTTAAATGAAACTTGTAATACTGGTATCCAGGGAGTTTTTAGCTAGAGTAAATTTTTGCCAGATTGCACATCCTATCCTCTCTAGATCTGTCCATATGACATTCAGACAAAAAGACTATATACTCTCTTTAAAGGAAATTTATATCAACATCCTTTCTTCTTTTCTAAAGATCAAAAATGTATCAGATGCTCTAGTATCATCACAGAGTATACCTTTATATCAATTCATCCATGACATATCTTTAAAAGAATTAAAAGGAATGGTCAGATAGGCTCTAGACAAGAATTCTGTATTAATACCCTACATTTCATCAGCCTTTGTCAGGATATAGATCATAATACCCAGCTATTTACATACATATAATATACAGAGCTCCTTGAAAAACTCTATTCATTAGCATTTATGGTCTCTGAATTCATCATGTATGCAACTAAGAGCCATATTTACTTCTGAAGTTCACATGTCTATCACCTTACAGTCCTTTCAAAAAGTCAAGTACTTCAGAAGAGTAAGGGCATAACTGCTACCTACATTTAACAGGGAAATGTAAGTGGTTGTGGTCACCTAGAGACCTAGAAAACTTCTGGTAGAGAATGGCCTCCAAGAAGGTACTGTTAGCTGTCACCAGACAACATTCAAACTCTTTAGAATTGTATTAATTGTGGAGCTGAAGGAAATCACTAAAATAATATAATTACTGTTTTCTCTGTACAAAAGTGTGGTTTAGGTCTAGAAATTTCAATCTGACCTTGACTTACATACTGCACCATTGGGGCATGCCCCAATAAGGAGCAACAGGGAAAGGAGGTGATAGCCCAGTCAAGTGAGGAAGTTGTGGACCAGATTGGTAAGAAAAGGTTGTAGAGTGATATGGACAAGACAGACCTCAAAATCTCCATAACAGGGTGTCCTGGTTCAGCTAGGATAGGGTTAAGTTTCTCCCAAGCAAGGGGAAGGGATCTCCAGCCAGGTTATTCATACCATGCTGATATCAGGTCCTGCACGGCAGCTTGGGAAGCTTTCCTTTGTGGCTTTGGTCGCGGGAAGCAGGTGCATGAGCTGGCTGTGTTCACTGCTGTATTTCTCTGTATGTCTTTTGTCTTGTTTACTTTTATTACTGTTTATTGTTGTTACCATTGCTACTGTTGTTCAGATTGTTTATCACACTGTTGTATTAAATTTCTTCTTATTTTAACCCGGGGTTTGTGCCTCACTTCCAGCCTGACCGGCTGAGTGTGGGGGAGGGGCAACAGCAACGTGCTCTCCAGTCCTGGCAGGGGTTAAACCAAGACACAGGGTAGAAAGGGGTCTATCCCAACTGTATGTCAGAGTGCCTCTAAAGTGCTGGTGCACACAGTATGGGGAACAAATAGGAGGAATTGGAGGTCTGCATGTACTTACAGCACTATGATCCCACAGGACCACAGAACCTTGGTGGAATAGCTCACAAAAGAAGATAGCTGCCAAGGATGGCTACAGGATCTGTAAGAAGTAGAGGAAAGCTCATTGCCCATTGTATTAGACAGCAGCTCCTCTTCAGCTAAGTCTGGATTCCTCTTGTAGAACTTGATAAGACTCTGTCCAATTCTACCCTCAGTAGCATAGCAAACTGGGAATTAACTTGATTTTCCTTCTCAAATTCTATGGACAACAGTTACATGTTCTAGAGACCCTTGATTTTTTTTTTTTTCCTCTGATCACAAGGGTTCTGTGGGACATATTAGTATTGCAGGATTTTCACTAGTAGCTAACTAAGGCCTTTGTGTATAACCCTAGATATCTGAAAACAAAGGAAAAGTAAGGAAAATGTATCAGAGTATTAAATCCTATTGGATTTAACTTAAAATTGTGTTCATTGGAATACTGTGACTTCCTGAGTACTTCAGTAGCTGTGAAAAAGACCACGACATAGTCGTTTTCTAAGTCTCCATGTACTTACACATCTCCTCAGAAATGCTCTGTTGCTATGTCCTTTCCTGGGTGTATTCTGGCCATCTCTTCCAGATATACATAGTGTAACAAGCTAAAGACAACACATTGCTAAACAGACTTTGCATACAAGTATCACGTTCACCTCTGGTAAATCTCTGTGATTCCTTTCTTGTCTTTGTAATACACAGTTTACAGCACCTAAAAAAACATAGCCTGAACTTGCCCTCCAGCTTCCTAGGATTCGATATATTCTCACACATCCACATACTAATTTAATATTCCTATTATTCTTGTTTCAGCTAGCAAGCAGAGCAATGATGGTAGTGCTCAAATTTGTCTTCACCTCTACAAGAAAATGTACACTGATGGCTGTTAACATGCCCCAGGAATGAGGAAAACCCAGAAATGTCCCCGAAAGCTAAAAATCACTTCAATAAGGCAAACAGAGGCTTTTTCAAATATGTTGTGGAGGAGCAGGTTTCTGTACTGCATTCTGTTAGAAATTTCCATCATTCTTCATATTGTCTAACTAAAGTCCTTTCTCCCTAGGTCTTAATGTCCCTGTTCAGTTGTCCCTAACTCCAGGTCTAGCCTCCCTTCTAATACTTCTCTCAGTCCTGATAATGTTCTCACTATTCTCAGACCAAACAAAATAACCTATCTGCCAACTGATCTATGATTCTTTAACAAAAGCTCAAGATTGTCTCCTCTCCAGGCAACCTTTAGGTAAAAAATATAGTAAAAATATCCATGTGCTTCATATGACTAAGTAGCTTCCCCCTCTTCAACGTCTCCCTTGGGTACAGTCTGAGCTTTCAAAGGTGTAATTGTAGTTGGAATGTCTCTATTAGCAGAGTTGGAAGATGAGTATATTGCTGCAGTGTAACTACAGAGGTGACTGCGCAGACAAACTTTTGTGGATCTGCTAACAAATGTTAGCTTAGATGGACAAGGTGGTCTTATTCG
Organism: Athene cunicularia; assembly: GCF_003259725.1. Classification (NCBI taxonomy): domain Eukaryota; kingdom Metazoa; phylum Chordata; class Aves; order Strigiformes; family Strigidae; genus Athene; species Athene cunicularia. The sequence goes on from NW_020799095.1 coordinate 39,630,491, forward strand.
TGGGTGATGAATGGCATTGCTGTAGACAATGACTTGTGTGAGATACCTAATCTTGGCTGTGATATGAAACTGAGCTTTATAGAATGGATAAATTCTGGGTCAGGATTTTGTTCAGTTCTAGTCACAGAGTTTATAAATAAAGCAATGTAAAAAAACCCTTCATTGACTCTTATCTTTGTACAAGTACTTAAAGAATTACAAGTCATGGCTTCCATTGTAATCAGCTGGCATTTCTCCAGATTTAGCAATTATTAAATCATTGACTTGATAGAAGAGAAAACAATTAATATGGCATGTAAAATTCAAATATCAGAAAATATAACAACAGGGCTTGAAAGTAAAAAAACAACAGTTTTCCATGTATAAAACTGACATCAGAAAAGTATTTTTTAAAATATTACTTAGAAGAGGTAATATTTTTCCTTTTTCCCTCCACTATTGCTGCTATTGTGGGCTTGATCTAAATTTTTAGACTTGAGCCAAGAAAAACAAGTTGAAGTGTCTGTTTATCCTTAGATATGTGATTAGCTTCATTAGAACTCTGCCTAAATTATCTGAAAATAATAATGAGATGCTTAAAGATACATTTAGATGCTTTATTGGATATAGGCCATAAATCTTTGGTCTTTTCAAAAATCAAAACTTAAAACAAGCAGTATCTTCTTATACAAGAAAAACCTTTCAAGCCCAATTTCTTCAAGGTCACCCTATCTCAAAAAGAAAGATGTAAGAAAAAGCTGTAAAGGTGGGAAAAAAAGAATAAGATGATTAGAGGAAATATTAAATAGTTAAAGCTAGAAAATACTGAGTAGGAAAGTCTAGTTTTGTTGGGTTTTGTGAAGGTTACAGAAAAGATGATGAGGGAATTTGCTCTATATTTCTAACTTTACAAAGCTAAACCACAACCACTAAAACTAATTCATAGTGGGTTCAATGACCAAAGGAAATACTTTTTCTGTATAACACCAACTGTGTATGCCTAGGCTCATCCTACTAAACTAGAGTAAGATCATGAACTCAGGTACTGACATGCAACTGTTTGCACTATGTAACTGATGGTCTTCTCCAGCTTTAGGTTGTCCCAGGTGACACACAGTCAATTCTTTCATACTGTTCAGGGAATTATCTTTTACATGAACAGTGTCCCACATGTGGGATAAATGATGACTGCCTAGCTGGGTTGTGAAGAGAATTACAGCATTTGCACTAAACCTTCAGAGTCAAAGAAAGGAGTCTGGACTACATTATTTACTGTTATTTACCAGTGTAAATACAGTCATGTGGTAGCAATGACACTGATAATTGCTCCTTATTCTGCTTGTACCTCAGCTTTAGACTAACTTTCAGACTGTTGCAACAAGTTCTCTACAAAAACTAGAAGTTTTGGAATGACTAAAGATACTGTTCCTAAAAGGCTGTATAGATGATGCTGCACGCACTTTGATTCTAACTACCCTGTACTGTATCACAGCAGGGATTTGTGTTTTGAAACATTTTGCCTACTCTTCTTGTCACACCACACCTGGGAAAGGCAGTGAATACCCTCTGTTTTGTGTTGTAGAGCGTTATTGTACTGAGCTTCTTTAATGTTTCACAGCCCAAACATTACCTCAGACATTTTGAACCAAGATAACACAAGAATAGTTGCCTTAGTGCCCTGGGGAAGAGCTTGGGTCCATAAGGCTGAGTGTTATGTAATAAGGAGGTGACCAAGCTACTCAGGAGGCTAAGAAGATGTAAGACAATCCATGACACTTGGCTTCAAGTATCACGTTCTGACCATTTTTTATTTAGCAGTTATAACATATCTATAGAAACCAAATATTGCAGAGAACAGAAGTAAATATGTGTTCAAGAAGGAATTAAATAAATATGTGAGTATGAGAAAAGCAATGGTTCAGATGCAACATTCATTCTGGAATCCCTTAAACACATATCTGTTGGAAGAGGGAAGATTTTTCAAAGGAAAGATCACTCAATGAGAATGTTCCAGGTTCACTGTCATGGCAAGTGTGAGACACTGACAGACCTCTGGTCTGACCTAATGATATTATACATAAGAATGATTGAATGTCAGATACAAAAGTTATTTCTGACCTCTGTCTTTTGGAATTCCTCTTTTTTTACATTTCCCCTTTTTATGTAGAATTCACATGAACTTAGTATTTTTTGAGTGTTAGATTAGCTCATTCAAAATCTCTCTAATCAAGTCATGCTTTAATTCCTTTGAACACATCTGGTTTTCTGCCAGCTAAATCTGATAAACAGATTCTATTGCCTTTTATAGTGCCAACAATGTTAGTAAAAATAGTACCTTAACTTTCATCTATCCCAGTCATTCCATGATGTATTTAGGCTGATGACCACTGAAGATGCATCCTCCTTCAGTCATTCAATTCCATTCTTCCCCCCCCC
>NW_020799095.1:39632955-39814618 GCF_003259725.1 Athene cunicularia
CCCCCGCCCCTTCTACTAGCATACAGATTAACTACTCTACATCACAAGGTGCATTTATTCTGTTTTATATTTTGCACCTCACATTCTAAGAATCACAATTTATTTCCCTGGAAAAGCTTTTAATTTGCACTATTACTACAGGTTATTGCTGTGGTCTTTCATCATGTCACATGACAGACTGCAAGCACTACGTGGAGAAAAGTGATTCTGTTTTGAAATACCAAGAATTCTTTTTACATTCACTTCAGAATGTTTGTGATACTTCAAATCTTAACCCAAGCAATAGAGTCTTTTTAAAAAAGCAACATAAAAGCCTTAAGATTGGAAGCAGAATTCCACATTCCACTTGCTGTAATAACACACTGATTAGTGTGTTATGAGTTCAGCTCTACATGAGTTCTACATAGACTGTCTCTCTTAATTCTTGGAGCCTTTTTTCCCTAGTTTAAGCATGGTTTAGTGGATGCAGAAGCTTTTCAGTCCAAATGTTGGCATTCTGACAGAAACAAACAAGCAAACAAGCAAGCAACCCCCCCAAACCCTGACCTGTCACACAAAAGGAAATGTGATTTCAGAAGTTAGATATAGAGTGAGGTTGGGCAATGTCTTTAACAGAACAACTTGCTCAATGGCTTTCAATCACGATATCGGATAAAAATCTTGTTATTCATATTTCATAATGGATCTTTTTGCTGAGCGCTATATTATATTGGTTAGATCCTCTACTGGAATCACAGAATCACAGGATGGCTGAGGTTGGCAGGAACCTCTGGAGGTCATCTGGTCCAACGCACCTGCCCAAGCAGAGGCACTTAAAACAGGTTGCCCAGGGACCATGTCCAGACAGCTTTTTAATTATTTCCAAGGGTGAAGACTTCACAGTCTCCTTGAGAAATCTGTGCCACTGCTTGGTCACCCTCACAGTAAAAAAGTGTTTTGTTACGTTTAGATGTAACATCCTGTGTTTCAGTTTGTGCTTATTGCCTCTTGCCCTTGAGGCTACTTGTCCGGAACTTGTCTCCGTCATCTTTACAGCCTCCCCTTGGATATTTATACACATAGATGGGTTTCCACCTGAGTCTTCTCTTCTCCAGATTGAGCTGTCCCCTCTCTTAGCCTTTCCTTATATGAGAGATACTCCAGCCCCTAAATAATTTTAAAGTCTCTTCACTGGCATCTACTCAGTAGATCCATATTTCTCTGACACTGGGATGCTCAGAACTGTATACTTCTGTATATTTTCTTTTCATGTTTGAGTTTTGCCAGGAACTCCATGGTCATCCACTTAGGCCTCCTGGTATTTTTGCTCGTTGGGAGAGACTGCTCTTGAGATTGAAGGAGGTGATCTTTGAATATTAACCAGGTTTCTTGGACTCCTTTTCTCTCCAGGATCAATGGTCCATGCTTATTTCATGGTCATGGTCACATTTATTTCATCTAATGTTTATTTCAATGTTTATTTCATCCATGTTTATTTAGCTCATGAGATGATCCACGTTTATTTCATGAACATAACCCTGTAAAAGTATCTAACTTTCATAATTTTTGAAATTATGTATTTTTTAATAATACCTTTTAATTACTTTTTCTGATTAGCAGGTAATTAAGTAGTAAATTAATATTGGTTATATAAAACAGTTTATTAAAACCTGCTCTTCTTTCTGTTATTCACACTGTATAGATGTTTTAAAGAGGATCTCAGTGATTCAGACAGAACTAATTAGTTGTGTAATATCACATGAAATTCAATAGAGAGACTTTAAATTTACACCACTGTACATGAGATCAGACTTTGGCTTTTGGTATTTGTCTTAAAGAGCAGCTCAAATGGCAGTCTTATGCCAACCTAATGTAAAGATAAAAAGCATTCATTCCAGTCCATGATTTCAATACTAAAGTAGTGCATGGGGAAAGGTCATGACAATTAAAGGCATAATGTAAAAATGAAACTGTGAGCAAGTATTTGTGCTTCTTCTCTATCTCAAGATTTATGTGATTGACTCTTAATTGGAGACCTAGGGTTTCATTTCACAGCTTGGGCAGACAGGCTACTAGATCTCAAATGAACAGGGAGAAAATAGCAATACTTTGCGTGTATGTAACAGAGAAATAAAATACTTTTTGACCTTCTGTGATGATTAGTTAAAGAAAAAAGAAGTTTAGAATACAGAAATTCAAGATAATATTTGAATATAAGAGCTGTTGCTTTAACACATGTCCACATCATCACATATGGGCATTATCTGAATGTATGAATGGGTAGAGAACATTGTCATTTCAGCAAACTGATGGTATTTTCTTGCTGCTTTTTAGATATAAAATAGCTGCAGAATATAAAATTTTATTGTGTCTTTAAGATTCTTTGAATACTTCTGAATGTGGAAATATAAATAATTGTTCAGTTATACTGGTAATTAATGTAAGGCCAAACGAGGGGAGATTATGTGTCTGTCAAAACTGTGAGACGGGGCACCTTGAAATACAGCTGTCTATATCCTATCATCCAAAGCCCATCAAGGTAGATTATATTGCTAGCCAAACTGATGAATGTCGCAAATCTTCAAGTCCTTCCTGGATTGCTTGCATCTCTATCCATGTTGATGGCAAAGAATTTCTCTTTCCAAAATAAACATTGCCTTTGCAACTATGTTGATTGCACTGTACAATAAAAGCATAATGGATAAATTAATAATGTCTTATGACATTGTGACATATTGTGACATCCTACAAGGGTTTTTTTTTCCTTTTTCTTTTTTTTTTTTTTTTTTTTTTTTTTTTTTTTTTTTTTTTCTGTGAGAGGTTGATTTAATTTGTAGGGAGCATGACTATGTGACATAATATGTACACTCAGAATGATTCTTCGTAGGCTATGATAGAAGAAGAAAAATACTAACAGATTCAGACTACATCTGTTGCAATGTAATGAGGCCCTCACAAATCAGGCAGCCTAGGGCAAATGACTTATTTTTCTTGCTTCTTTCACATGTAAGTAACTTCTTTCAGTTCAGTAACTGAGCTTCTGGGCTTTTACTTTTTATGTTCTTCATTCGGTTTCTGAAGCTTCTATTTTCTCCTAGTATGTTCCAGGGCCAGTAAGATAACAGCTCCCAGAAATGTAATGAGAAATCTTCTCAGCTTTGCATTTGCTGAACTGCAGTTGGAGATGCTCAACAGAATATTAAACTGGAGAGTTATAATTCCACTATATCATCACCACTCTTCAGATGAGACACACATACGTAAAAAAAGGCATATAAACGTGGCAACTGAACTGTGGGTGGATAAGCATAGATAGATAGTGTGCAGCCAAAATCTAAATCCATCAATCAAATGAAATTAAAGCCATAGTCAGCACCTTGTGTCATAATCTCTGTGAAGAGATAATCAAACCATTTGCTTCAGGTGGGAAGAAGGCAAGTGTGCTAAAACAATCTTGTGTTATTGATCCAGTGCAATTCTGAAAACAGCCCCTGCAGTGTAATCTCTACAGTTTGATAGATTGCATTAGTAGATACACTTAGACCAGTGAGATTACCTTCCACATCAGTTAAGTAATAAAAAATAAAATGACAGCATACTTTAAAGAAGGAAAATCAGATTGGGAAATAAAAATATGGTATGTATATGGCTTCCATCAGTGGAGTATCTGAATACATCACCATTTTGAATGTAGGAAGCTCACACATTTGAGTAGAATGGTGCTTTACAGATGTGGGAACTGAGGCTCAAAGATCCTCATCAGGCCAGGTAGCCTCGTAGGATGCCTGCATTGAGAAATTGACTTGTTCAAAGGCCAGGGTGCATGGACAATTCTTTTAATAAACCCTTACTACCAGGAACAAACTAGAAGACAATATAGAGATTTCTGGTAATTTTAAGATAATATTAGCAAGCAAAAATCTTAACTACTTAATTCCATGTTCAAGTCAAAACAGCAATAAACAGAGCTGACAAGAAATTCAATAGCTAACAACATGTATAGACACTCTTACATCTCTTGGTTAAAATATGAATTGCAAGGAGGCTAAGAAAAATGATGCCACACACAGTTCTGCTTAGTTACCTTGCTCTATGAATGGTGTAATTTGACAGAGCTTGTATAAATTTTTGTAGAGCTCCGCTGCTTTATATAAGATGAAGGTCTGGCTTTTCAACTTCACTGAATTTATATTTTATTTATCCACTGACTTAATTTATATCACCAAGTTCATGGTACCACTGGACTTTCAAAGTTTAATAAAAACCATTCACTTTCACATATTTGCAGCCATGGAGAACAGCAGTTAAAGATTTTCCTTATTGTATTTATTTTATGTAGGCATTGATTGTGTGTGACGTTATCATGAAGGGATAAATGGATAAAATTTAATTTGGTCACTCATAACTGTAAAGGGAAGAACACCTGAAGTCAACTATTTCTTTCAACTTCATAAGTAACTGGATGTTAGTTTTCATCCGAACAGAACCTGACTTCTCATGCTTTCCATTCTACTTCTCCTTATTTTAGAGACAGCAGGGAATGAAGTTCACATGACTCCCCTTTTAAATTCGACCGGAGCTGTGCTTGCTTTGAGTTCTCTAAAACATAAGCAAAAAGCTTTTATATGGAAGGTCAAAGTCATAGAAGTCAGTGATGTTTAAACTATGACATAAAGCCCTTGGCTATTAGTAAACACTAAAACAGCTGAAACTGAAAGGGAAGCAAGACATTAAATAGCTTTAAATGGTCCAGTAACCTTCCTGCAATCATTGAAACTATTTCCATATTCTTCAAATCCCATAAACTTCCGCATTCCTATTTTTCCTTTCTAATGTTTGATTTTAAAGAGATGCATATTTTGGACCAAGAGGAAGGGGACCTCTTCCAAGAGCTTCATTAGTACTTTCATTATGTGACAAACTCATCATCACATTTATACCAATTTGTAGGTTGCCTCCCTGTGGGACCAATCTGAGGGAGAATAGAAATTCTGTGCAGTGACTCTGGAACAGGTACTGGACCCAAATCTTCCTGGGTTAAGCAATCAAATCCTGTGACTAAAATAGAGAACAAAACTCTTGGAGGTATGAGACAGAGGAGGTATTCAGTACAAGGTGAGGCAGTGTGAGGAATCTGTCTACCTCCTGTGCAGAAAGCCTTGGAGCTGGGCACGGGAGGATGCTGTGCAGCTGTATGCAGATGCAGTCCTCTGCAGATGCACGTGGCAGCTGCAGACCCTGGGGACACAAAAACCCTGTGAGAGCAGCTGTATGGAGGCAATATGCTTCCTGATGTTATTTTTTAGCTCTTCCACTTGCAGTCCTGCTGATACTGATTTAAACCCTCATCCTGTATTTCACAAGAATGTGCTCTTGTGGAAAGCTTCCTTGCGATACACATTCTGGAGACCAGCACTGAAGCTTTCTATTAATTTTAATAATTTTTATGCTGCCATTTTACTGACTCTTCTTCTCTGCAGTTCCAAGCTCCTTCTATTTATTTCTTTTCTTCAAACTGTTTCCTGCATTTACCAAACCATATTCCTTGCTCTAAAATCTGCACATTAAACAATTTATTCTGTAAAGATTTTTCTCCAAAAAGTAGAAGTAATCAGTCATGTCTTCCAATGTCTTCCATGTTTTCTGATCATGTCTTCCATGTTCAGATCCTCCATGAAATGTCCTATCAAATATATTAGGCAGGAATATTTGCCTTCTTTGTTCAGCAGAGTAACTGAGGATGAACCTGTAAGGTAAACACAGAGAAGACTCTAAGATCACACCCTTGTGGGAAAAGCTAAGCTTTTCTCTTGGCTTTTGCTATCAGATAGATGAAAATTAAAAGTGAATTGAGAGATCAGTTTAGACCTTGAAAATGCAACAGTCAGAATGGACACAGTAAAACACTGTGCATGAAACATGCATGTGTGAGAGGTTTCACGGTAACTCTGATGGCCCAGAGTACTCTCCTTGATTCTTTTATGAACTTACCAAAGGGTTATGCAGATTAATGTGTTTTTTCTGTCACAGAATCATCTAGGTTGGAAAAGACCTTGAAGATCATCCAGTCCAACCATTAACCTAACACTGACAGTTCCCAACTACACCAGATGCCTCAGCGCTATGTCAACCCAACTCTTAAACACCTCCAGGGATGGGGCCTCCACCACTGCCCTGGGCAGCCCATTCCAACGTCTAACAACCCGTTCTGTAAAGAAATGCTTCCTAATATCCAGTCTAAACCTTCCCTGGCGCAACTTGAGTCCATTCCCTCTTGTCCTATCGCTTGTTACTTGGTTAAAGAGACTCATCCCCAGCTCTCTGCACCCTCCTTTCAGGGAGCTGTAGAGGGCGATGAGGTCTCCCCTCAGCCTCCTCTTCTCCAGACTAAACACCCCCAGTTCCCTCAGCCGCTCCCCGTACGACCTGTGCTCCAGACCCTGCACCAGCTCCGTTGCCCTTCTCTGGACACGCTCGAGTCATTCAATGTCCTTTTTGTAGTGAGGGGCCCAAAACTGAACACAGGAATCGAGGGGCGGCCTCACCAGTGCCGAGTCCAGGGGTCAGATCCCTTCCCTGTCCCTGCTGGCCACGCTATTGCTGACACAAGCCAGGATGCCATTGGCCTTCTTGGCCCCCTGGGCACACTGCTGGCTCCTGTTCAGCCGGCTGACAATCAACCCCCCAGGTCCCTCTCTGACTGGCAGCTCTCCAGCCACTCCTCTCCAAGCCTGTAGCGCTGCTGGGGGTTGTTGTGGCCCAAGGGCAGCCCCCGGCATTCGGCCTTATGGAAACTCCTCCAGTTGGGCTCAGCCCATGGCTCCAGCCTGTCCAGGTCTCTCTGCAGAGCCTCCCTACCCTCGAGCACATCAACACTCCCACCCAACTGGGCGTCATCTGCAAACTGACTGAGGGTGCACTCGATCCCCTCGTCTAGATCATCAATAAAGATGTTAAACAGGAGTGGCCCCAAAACCCAGCCCTGGGGGACACGATTCATGACCAGCTGCCAACCCGATTTAACTCTGTTCACCAGAACTCTCTGGGCCCGGCCATCCAGACAGTTTTTTACCCAGTGAAGTGTGTGCCCATCCAAGCCACGAGCAGCCAGTTTCACCAGGAGAATGCTGTGGGAAATGGTGTCAAAGGCCTTACTAAAGTCAAGGTAAACAACATCCACAGCCTTTCCCTCATCCAATAAGCAGGTCGCCCTGTCGTAGAAGGAGATCAGGTTTGTCAGGCAGGACTTGCCTTTCATAAACCCACGCTGACTGGGCCTGAGCATCTGGATGTCCCACATGTGTTGTGTGATGGCACTCAGGATGAGCTGCTCCGTCAGCTTCCCAGGCACCAAAGTCAAGCTGACAGGCCTGTAATTTCCCAGATCATCCTTCCAACCCTTCTTATATATGGGTGTCGCATTGGCCAATTCCCAATCTGTCAGGACCTCCTTGGTCAGCCAGAACAATAATTTTCTCCAAGAAGTAGAAGCAATCAGTCATGTCTTCCAATGTCTTCCATGTCTTCTGATCATGTCTTCCATGTTCAGATCGTCCATGAAATGTCCTATCAGAAATATTAGGCAGGATTATTACTGGACTTTGATTTATTTTCAGTTACAGATACAATTATTTAATCTCATGGAATTTTTGTCAATACAGTTGTTTGGAAGCCATGCTGAAAACTGGAGTATACCTCTGTAATTGAATCAGATAATTTTTTTGGTTTTTTTAAGGAGACATTTCTTCCAGTTTCAAGGGTGAGAACTGCTTAAAAATTACTCATTTGTATGCCAACAGAAAATAATATTAATGAATTACTAAAGTTCCCTGCTAAGTTTTCTTGGGGGAGGAAAAGAAGATAAAGTTTCTTTTCAGGATTTCTAAGAATAGCTCTGAAATATCTGTCATACTAGAATACAAGAGTGTATAGACCACTTCACTGATCCCATTTAACTTTTTTTTTTCTTCCTCTCTCTCTAGTATGTTTTAGCTGACTTGTGGTACTCTATAGCTTCTTCAAGTAGAATAATCTTACATAATGTGCAAACTATCAAAACACTGAATTGTATAAAAATAGCCTTACCTTGAGTTGCTGAATGCAAGGTTACATAAATTGTTAAATGTGGAATAATTATTCTACCACAGGATCATCAGTGGCCACATGTGTTTCATATAATTGAATGGCAAGTTATAGATTCACTGCATTAAGAAAAAGTCTCTAATGAGCTCTTAGAATTTTAATACCTGAACTGAAAATGTGCACTGCACATCAGTTAAGGACAAAACTGTTAAACTTAGTATCAAGAAAGTCTTCAAAAGAAAAGGAAAGATGAGAATGGGTGAAATAATTGGCTAATTCCCTGACAAGTTTCAATACATAACTATGAAGAGGGAGAAAGAAGTTCCCCTCACCTCAAAGTTGTGCTATTACAACAGCCCATAGAGAATAGTAGCTTGGCCATACAACCTCACAAGGAGTTTGCCTTCAGGACATTCATCGTTTAATAGAGAGGAAAGGAGAAGATATGTATGAAAGATCAGAAGGAACACAAAGGATGTGATGATTCAACAAAACTATACTCACAGCTTTGCCTATTTACGGTAGGATTCTGTTCTTTATTTAATCACAATCTGCACAGCAAGCTAGCATATGGGCTGGGGGCGAGGGGGGCATGATTTGGCATCCACTGACTAATTTGATATATAGCACATTTTTCCTATCTTCTCAATACATATGATGTTGAAAATTATTTGAAAATTAATGAGGAGAAAACTGACCCATTTTTTTCTTGCAAAGCATGCAGTTCACTGCACCTGGTTGGGGAAAGTGGAAAATAATTGCAAAAATCTTAAAGGTACATTTTCAACCTTGTAGTCAGAAAAGAATATTATTAATCGATTACATTTAGTGCTAGAATGCACTAGTGTTATAGGAAAACAATGGAGAGAAATAACTTAGAAAAATGGGAAAATCTTCTAAGCACATTTCTGATTCATATAAACCAGTGTCACTGCACTGAATTGGAGAAGCTTCAGTCGGTGGAAACTGCCTGATCAATGTACAAAAAGTCCAGTTCAGCTTCAAAATCAATGGAGGTTTGGAACAGAATTAGAATTTTAAAGTTGTAAAGAACAGATTTAGAAAAATTCCACAAATACATACATTTTGAATAAAAAATTTTGCAAAAACTTTTATTTTCAAAATTCCTATTTCCTGACAAATCCAAAAAGCTGATAGTAATTTTTCATTATTTTAAAATAGTTTTTCTAATGAAATATCAGCAAAACCAATTATGAAGTCTTAGTTGAAATCAAGAGAAGTTTCCATCAATACTAAAGCATGACACTGTAAATGCAATTTAATCTGCTGAAATTTGTTCGTTGTCTGTGCTTTGGGCTTGGAATGAAATGTGATATTCAAAATATACATAGAAAATATGAGTAAAGGGCTATGCTTTCAAACTAAGCATCTCTGTGTTCTTTTTAATATTTTGTTCATCTATATGCCAGTAATTTCATAAAGCAGTATTTGATCTGTGGTATACATGTATCATAGAAAAAAGAACTAGAGATGAAAAAGTATTATAATCAGCCACTCTGTTAATGTACTTTAAAAATAGAACTATTTCTACTATTTTGTGTAGCTTGGATTTAAAAAATAACTATACAAAGAATGCTGTAATTTCCTACTTATACATTATCAATCAGTAATTCAAAGCTTAACAAAGAGAACACATTAAGGCTAGTCCACCTATGGCATATTCTATGACATGTACAACTTCTAGTGTCCAAACATAATCCTTCCACTTTTGTTAATATATTACATTTCTTAAGAACGAATATTCCATAAACTTTTATCGCCATGTTGTTGATCTGATCTTCAGCCCACAGTTTCTTTCATAGGTATTTTATATTATTCCTTGTTAGGTGTATTAGAGCCACCCTAAATAATTCCTTTCTCACTTCAAGATTTAAATATTTATAGACTATTGTTATATGCACCTGCATCTTTTGTCTGAAATAAATAAGAAAAGAATATATGGAGCTTTTGTTATTAAACATGATTGCAATTTTAATAAATGTGGATGAACTTGCAGTCAGTCTGATGTATAATGAGATTGGATCTACATAGTATAAATTGGTGTCTGATTGTTGTGCTGTTGTAAAGTAAACCTAGATAGAGAATGAAATTTCCATTTAAAATACACCACATACTTAATGTTTCAAAACCTTTTGTTTCTCTAGTTTTGTTTGAAACTGCTTCTGGTGTCACCCAAGGAAATAAATATCAGTGTACTGGTTTTGGCTGGGATAGAGTTAATTTTCATCACAGTAGCTAGTAAGGGGCTATGTTTTGGATTTGTGCTGAAAACAGTGTTGATAACACAGGGATGTTGTAGTTACAGCTGAGCAGTGCTTACACAGGGTCAAACTCTCCTCTGCCTCTCCTCCCACCCCACCAGCGAGGAGGCTGGGGGCGCACAAGGAGTTGGGAGGGGACACAGCTGGGACAGCTGACCCCAGCTGACCAAAGGGATATCCCATATTGTATGGCATCGTGCTCAGCAATAAAATCTGAGGGAAGAATACGGAAAGGAGGGATGATACGAGTGATGGCATTTGTCTTCCCAAGTCACAATTACATGTGATGGAGCCCTGATTTCCTGGAGATGGCTTAACATCTGCCTGCTGATGGGAATCAGTGAATGGATGCCTTCTTTTGTTTTGCTTATGCACACAGTTTTTGCTTTACCTATTGAACTGTCTTTATCTCAGCCTAGGAGTTTTCTCATTTTTATTCTGCCGATTCTCTTTCTCATCCCAATGGGAAAGAGTGAGCTAATGGCTGTGTGAGTCTGAGCTGCCTCCCGGGATTAATCCACAACATCCAAACTGACAATTGGGCAATTATTGGCATGGAGGACCCACATTAACACTGCTGTTCTGAGTCAGACTCAAGAGGAGTAAAACCCTTGATTATCTACACTACAACACTTATTATCAGTAGAACTACCCATTTTTAATGTGAGGTTTTTCTTAGATGAGAAAATCCAATTTAGGCCTGGAACATTTACCGGAAAAGGTTTTGTCTGTTTTATTTTTTTCATTATTCAAATCCAGTAGGGTTGCTTTTTATGTGGGTTTTTTGTTGATTCATTTGTTTGGATTTTGTTTTCAAGTTGATTATCTTTCAGGTAAGATATTTTTGGAAAACATTTATGATTACATGAAAAATTCTGTCCCAAAATTATCATGAACATGTATGTAAAGCCTCCTACTGAAGACAACAGTATTTTCCAAAGATACATTGTGGTCTGCTAAACAGTATGTCTGAGGCTTTTGTCAGCATTTGTCGCTTTAACAATAGTGAAAGGACAAATAGTAGCATCTGTCAGAGAATATTGTGAGTAGCAACACATGGCAAAGAGGTGACAAATATGGAAGAAATCCTAGCACAGTCCAGAATGACATTTTTACATAATCATCTCACTTCATTAATTTAAAATCTTTCAGTCTGGCTGATAGTTCTCAAAAATCACTTTATTTTCATTACAGAATGTTGCTCCCCCCCCCCTAAAGCTCTAGATTTCCAATACCAGTTTACCAGTTACTTAATTGCTAGGTCTATTATATGACAGGTATAATTTTATGAAAATAGATTGCATGTAATTATTCAGGTAATGCCTACTCATTGTAATCTTCTTGAAAATGCAGATAGAAAGTCCTTACAAATTTGTAATATTGTATTTCAGAAAATCAGACTGTTAAGCTCTTCAGTACTGTAATACTATAGTAGTATAGATAGTGTAATTTCAGGGACGTTGCACTGTCACCTACACCTGAAGTGTACGCTTCTGGGCAGGGACATTTTTACATCTTTTATATCTTGCAGATACAGCGCATGGAGAAGGCATTCAATTCATTAAAAACAGGCAAACAAACAAAAAGACACTGCATCTAACTGTAACTAGATTAGGTCTCCAGGTATCCCGAAAACAGTTCTTAAGAAGTGTTTTATCTGAGGACAGTGAAAAGGAGAACCCATCAGGCCACTGCAGAAGGTACTTGCTCCTCACAGAAATTAGTTGCCCAGTGGTCTATATATGGTAAATCAGGGCAAGATTGTGTCCTTCCACCTTCTCCCCACCCTATTTAGGCGCAGGAAAAGATAGGATGGAGTTTTGCAAAGCCTGCTCACTGTGCCTGAAATAAACTACAGGACTTGTGTACAGTGTGGGCATGGTGAGGAACTGACCCCCATGGGATAAGCTGCAGGCTAGCCTAGCTGTAATCAAAAGACATCTCTTCCTCTGCTCTTTTGGGCAGGCTTTTTGGGGCAGATTATCCAAGGCAACTAAACTCTTAAATGTTGCAATGCTGCCAATCACTAACAAAATATAACACACACACAAAAAAGTGACCTTTGGATTTTTTGTTAAAGCATCAATTCAAATCAAAAATTTGGTAAGATGTATAAGCGTAGCTGTCAGTCACAAGCCAAGGGACTCCAGTCTCATTTTCCTTTTACTTCTGAGGTGCTTATGTAGCATATGATTCCACCCAAACTCATGGCAGTCACCTTTACTGGGACAAAAGACTGCAAGAAAAACAGAGACTGCAAAAACTGCTTTCAATGACTGAGAATGAACACAAAAATATGTCTGGCTACATTCCAGAAATGCTTGTGCTTAAGTGGAACTGGAGGAAAGCCAAGAAATGTGGCAGGTTTGCTCTGAATGCAAATATTATCAGCTCTCATCATAACATGGCAAAAGACAAAGTCATACTCAAGGGAGAAAAGGCATCATCCAGTTGCACAAATGCCATGATTCTGTCCAGTTTCCCTGGCAAAAGCTAGAAAGCAGAAACTACTGTTTTGACTGTGTGTGGATTTTGAAAGAAAATCTTTCTCACTGGGATTGTATCCTAGCGATTTCTTACCACAGGTCTGTCCTGCAAAGTGTCTGTCTGCCCCAACTTTGACAAGCGCAGTTAGGCCAACTTGTCCGTGCTGAACATTTCAGCCGATTGCCTGTATTCAGCTGTCATTTTTTTGATGAAACCTTTAAAATTGGATTAAATATTCTTCTAGTTCATAGCCTGTGTACTCAGCATGAATCAGGATGGACTATCAGCACTAAATCTTGGTAAAACTGTTACTGACAAATCCTCAGAAGAACAAATAATACTCTTTCGTTCTGCTTTTTGATATGTGTGACTATATTCATGCATTTGTGACAGCAGCTACTCTCTTCATCCAGGCTCAAGGTGGCATTCCTAATGGAATCAGTAGAAACTGAACCCAAACAACTGAGAGCAGAATTGCTCCAAATTGCCTTAGTCTCAGATTGAACCAGACTCACCTATCATTTATGTTACACAGTCAGGTGGTCCTATTTCCTAGCACTGCAATCAGAAAACTATTGACCAGCAACAATACAGGTTTTACTTCATATTACTAAAATGAACAAGTCCTGCAGTAAAGTGTGTTTTTTTCATAAATTTCAGATGGTTCACTGAAGTAAAAATCCTGAATTTAAGGATGAGTTTAGGCATGGAGATGTCAAGTAACCTCTGAGAATTAACTGTCCTTCAGCTTTCCAAAAACTTTTTTTCAATAGTGAGTTGTTATGAATATATATCTAGGTTTATAGAACTGGTAGCTCTTTAGGATACTTCCATACCTAGGTTTCTTTTCTGCCAATATTCCTTTTCTTGCATGGGATGTATCACACCGAAGTGTATACATGCAGTACTGGTTTGCTGCTTTTCACTCCTCTATAGTAAACTACCTTTGGAGATCGCCCCAGTTTCCATTTATTTATTTGTTTAGTTTTAAGCTTGTGAGGAAGTAATTCCCAGACACAATTTTATATGGTCAAAGGTAGGTGAGATGAATCCCATGATGACTGTTTCCCATTCATGAAACTAAAACTTTCTGTATCTTTTCTTTCTATTGTGGCTTTAGGGTTTCAAATCAACAAGTAAGGCACAGTTCCTAAATTTAAAACTATGTGGTATCCAATGTAGTAGGACACAACCTCAGTATGTATACCTCATACTGCATAACAACTAGGAAAAAAACCCCAACATATACCGGGGGAAAAAATCTAGACCAAAATGAACAAAGAAAAAGAAAAGAAATGTTAAGACTTGAGTCTCATTTTTAAGTGCAACTGATCTGTATCATATTGCAATTAACCGTTCTTGGTGCAGAAATCCTTGTCACAAATTTTAACATCGAGATGCTGCAGGTGGTTACTTCCCTCTACACTGTAAGTTAGTTCTATGGTGATCTAGTAGTTACCTAGGAAACAGATTTAAGAAAGAAGTATTGGTGATTTTGTAAGGACTGATTTGGATTTTTGGGTTTGGAGTGTTTTGGTTGTTTTTTTTTTTTTTCCACATTTTCAGAGGTTTAAAAGAATTTTGTATTGCTATATGTTGAAAAATTTACAGAATTACTTCTGGTCTTTCTTATTCGTTTAGCTATATCATCATATACTAAAACTAACAAGTAATAAAAAGAGAATAAGATTTTTTAAAGACTGAATAAACTGTACAGATATTGAGCTGCTCCTTATCAACACTCTGTGGATGACACTAATTTATTCTTTCCATGAATATTCATAATATCACAAATTTCCTTGCAGCTTTGGCTGATCTATAAATAAAAATCAGGGATTCCTATTATAAACATACTTAGGTGATAAGAGATATCTTGTACTCAGTTCTCCACCTCTGTCACATTAAATTCTGGTGATTTCAAGAACATGTATTTAGGCCACAATGCGCAAGATCTCAAAGAAATTTACACATTATCTTGAGTTATGTGGCTTAATATAGAAATCATTCCCTCTGTACATGATTCAGATAAACTAAAATTCTTATGTTATCACAGGTTGTTCTAACAATTAATAAGATGTTGGACATGAAATTTTAGGACAGAAATACACAACATCATTTAGATGTTAAAGAAGAGAGTGAATGCTTTTAAAAAGCTAAAACCATATATTAATTCACCAAAGTTTTGTAATGAAAGAAATAGTAGATCTGTTAGCATTAGGAAAAGTGAAACATGGTATCCTATTAATTTACAATAAGATTTTTAGTACTTAATAATGACTGAGTTCACAAAAACATTTTCTTTATAAAATTTATTTACTCTGCTTGACTATCTACTTTCATGAACTCAATATCTGCAGTCAGCATGGTTAATGTGTCTGTAATGCATTAAGAAACCTGGCTAAATAGCAGAGTTGCTGCAATTTAAATTCAGTAAATTCCTAAAATAGCTTCCTAAAAATGCTGGTGAAACAAAGCAGAAAGGCTAAAAAAGCGTATTACCATATGCTTAAAAACCTGTACACAGCTTTTATTTTATCACTTGCCAATAATATGACCATGCAAAATGTATCATATTAAAAATCTATAACCCAAGCCTCATAATCACTCTTTGGAATTTCAAATGTTTCAAGAAATGACTGCTGTGCAGAGTTGAAGCTCACCCAGAATTGTTGAAAATCTTTTTTTGAAATTTGCTACTTCCTCCCCCTTTTAAGGTTTATTTTGAAATTTGAGATATTTCACACAACTCTAGTGGCCACTGTCATGAATTTACTTCCATTTTTCTCCCGTCAGTTTTTCAGAAATTTAACTAATAAATTTTTAATACAAATTTCCAAGTGTGGTATCTATATGTTATTATTTAATTTTCTTTAAATGTTCTTAAGTTTTTTGTAATGTTTTTAGTCTCCTGTGTTGAAATGTTTGGATTTATTAAAAACTATACATTTAGGGACTGCACATTTTTTTTAGTCTGTAAATAGGTGACATGTAAAATACTTGGAAAAGAAATAGGAAAAGAAAATCAGCTCTGTGCTTATATAATTATGATTTCAAACCCTATGCATGAGAAAAACCCACATTGTTTTCTTAGAAAAGAAACATAGATTTAATGATACAATTAACTTGCTTCCTAGAATCTTTGGTATACATTTGATCAGAACTGAAAATGAAGGATGCCTATTTTATTTTGATATAGTACATTTTGGTTTAATTTAACATGAATCTCCAAGGTTTAGTTCTGTTATACTTTTGATTGTACTGTATGGATATCTTTTATCCCTACATGTCCACAGTACAGGACTGTGAATTATCTTCTTTAATCTTTGATGGATAAATTTCATTCACAAAAAATAACTGTTATGTTTCTTCTGTAGTAAACTGTTACAGCTATTTCACCTTTCATGTATCCAATTCCCTTAAAGCACCAAGAAAATTAAATGCAAAGTAACTAAGAACAAAACTAGTGTGAATGCAAGATTGAGAGGTGGAATGTAAAGCTTGTAAAGGCCAGGAAATAAATTACTGTACTTTTTAGTACAGCATTACCTTGGTTTTATTCCATATACACTTCTTCTTAGATAAATACTTTGGTGTTTTATCATTTGTTATCTAAGATCACCACCATACATACACAGGACAATGAACACACATATACAATTTTTGTATTTTTCTGATATTACTTTTTTTTTTTTTTTTCCCCATTTTAAACAGTGGGATCCTTTTGTATTTACAATTGCATACATATGCTGTGCACATGCACCACCCACTAGGAAAATGAGCTGTGTGGTTTGGGGGGTTTTTTGGTTGTTTTCTTTGAGTTAAAAGGAAATCAGGTTTTTGGATCAGAGTACACTGTTCATCACTTCCATGGAAAGGAGCAGAGTTCCTCCTAAAAGCTTTTGATTTGCTCCACCACTCCAAAGTCAGCAGAGATGGGTAAGGCACTCTATGCCAGCCACTCGTCTTTTTCCTCTCTGGCACACTCTTCTACAAGGATGGACTCACAGAGTCACAGATACCATTCGTGTGTCTTACTGAGATGTCTAAAGTTGCAGTTTTTCCTGGCCAGGTAACACCAGCACTTTTTTTTTTTTTAATTGTATTCTCAAGCCAGAGAATCTGCCCATATAAACAAAGCAATTAAGACAGCAGCAGAATTGTGTCTAGTAGCATTAAGGGAAAAAAAAAAAAAAAAAAGAGGACTTCCATCCATCAGATAATTTAAGAAGTATTTCCATTTTTTTGTCCGAAATTTCTTTTAACTTAAAGACAGCACGTCATTTCCACTTTTCTGTTCATTCCCTTCTCCCATCCTCCGATCCCTTCCCCTTCCCTTCCTGATTCATAGAGAAATGGATTTGGAACTAAAGGTCAAAAGGGTAAGTGCTAGGCATACCTGTATTTAATTTAGCTGTTGCTGTCTTTCCCTTGCAGAGGAGAGTAATGTTTTTGTATATTAAATTAAGTTGTTGGGTTTGGGGTTTGTTTTACACCGGTTTATTTTCTAAAGGAAAAATCAAAGATGTTTTAGCACAAATAAACACATTTTTAAGACAATAATGAAAATATGCCCTTTCATATAATGATCTGCACAGGAGAATCACTTTTGTACTCTGTTTTTTGTTACTAGTAAAATCAATTATTCAGAAAAATAACATTAGCTACAATTAGAAATACCACACTTGAAGATTTAGTTCATTACCGTGGGTTTCCACAAATGTAATAATGGATTGAATTGCATTTACTCCAGATTTAGTCTTTTGTACAAAACTCCAATCTGTTTTTCTGTTAACAATATATTTAACAATGTAAGAAAGACTACAGACAAGAACATTACACCCTGTGAGATAAGAAAGTAATTTGCTCAGGTGTGTGAGTGGAAAATAGCCCAACATATGAATTGACTGCAGTATTTCTGTGATTCAGCTTTACAAAAGGCATTGTTACTAAAAAGAAAATGCATTCTTCTTTTCAGAGGCAACATATAATGGCAAGAAATCAACAGTTACAGCTGCTGAAAATCAGATCACATCAAATACACCACCCCTTCAAATGTCTTTAGAAAAGACACTTTTTATGGGCATTTACAGTTTTGGGAAGAAGATAGTCCCTGATCTCATCTGGACCTTACATTGGACCTTTAACAGCACTACTGAAGAGTGACATTAAGTGCTCTGGAATTCATAAATCTGATGTTACATACTCCCTGAAAGACCTTTGGGTATAGACAATTTTCTTCTACTTTCTAAAACATTAGGAAACTTAGTGAGTTAGCACGGTAAGAAAAAAAAATTACTATTCCATAAGATCTCTGGATTACTGCCTCTTAAATTGTCCCAGTGTGGTGGAAAGGATATAGGTAGTGAGATACAGGTATGTCTGTTTAAATTTGTGCTAGCTATCTATCTATCTATCTATCTATCTATCTATCTATCTATCTATCTATCTATCTATCTATCTATCTAATCTATCCCTATCCATCTATCTATCTATCTATCTATCTATCTATCTATCTATCTATCTATCTATCCCTATCCATCTATCTATCTATCTATCTATCTAGACATGTACCTACCTACCTATCTAATTCCTTACCTATACTCAGTTTTTGTAGAAATTTCACTTATGCTGTTATACCTACATTTTATGGAATATTCATCCATGTTTCAGGCTTGGGCTAATGCACACAGGTTTGGGCTAGTGATCACAGTCGGTATAATGGAAAAATATGTGATTTAGCAGAATTATAGGAAAATGCTGACTGAAAGTGATGGAGAAGAAACTAGGAGTTCCTAGATGGAGTAGAAATATTTGCTGTATTTGCCTCAGTTCCTAAGAAAACACATGAGAAAATCTTTATTAGTTTTTTAATTATTTTATTTTTTTTAGGAATGGGAAGAAAAAGCTCTCCAACTTTTTTGTTTTCCTGTTTACTTCCTGACATAACAACTGCTGCAAAAAAGTTCAGCTACTAAAGGAGTGTTTCTAATTACTGCAAAAACCATCAGAAATTACATTTTTTTATCACTTTTACTGATAGATATAAGTACAGATACATTACCTTTCTGTGAATACTGAAAGGCAAAAACCTTTTAAACTTGCTGATACCATCTCTTGGTAACTTTACTTCCTTAAGGAAACTCTCTCTTTCTTCCTCTCACAGCTGATAACAGTTTTATAACAATCTGTTGTTATTCCCTGGCTAATTAAAACTCTCTTGAGATTTGACCTAAATTTTATTTTATTCTTTTCTACATGTATTTTTCCTTAGTAAACTGTCCTGAATTTCACTTACAACAGGCTTCCTTTTGGTGTTTTGAAGTAATTTAAAAGTTCAAGAGTTGACTGTGTTGCTCTTTGACTTTCATTTGCATATGTTTCTATAACATTTTTTTATGAATGAAATTTAGAAGGTTTTAAGAATGCCACTATGGGCAATCTAAAATATCTGTCTAGTCCTGCTTCCAGACAGCAAGTATAGTGAGATATTAATTTGTAATATTGTCCTTGAATATAATGTTTTGGTGATCTACATCTGTGGAGATTTTCGAGACCCATCTTTACAAAGCTGTAAGCAAGCTCATCTGAATTCTG
This sequence comes from Athene cunicularia, assembly GCF_003259725.1. Taxonomy (NCBI): domain Eukaryota; kingdom Metazoa; phylum Chordata; class Aves; order Strigiformes; family Strigidae; genus Athene; species Athene cunicularia. The sequence continues at coordinate 39,652,380 of NW_020799095.1, forward strand.
CACTGACCCAGTTTTGAGCACCTCTTGGAATCCCTGTCACCCTAATGACTCTTTGATGCTGTGATAACTTGATTGGGGGCAGTACCCTGCAACTTCTCTCTCTGATTTCTTTCCTTATGTTCTCAATAAAAAAAGATAATTAAAAAAAGTCACTAAAGAAGTCCACAGCTTGCTACATAGTCAGTTTTCCTAGTCCTCCAAATTCCTTAATCATAGTTCCACACTTCTATGCTTTGAGTGATGCTCAAAAAACATTTTGTGTAATTGATCAGCATGATTTGGTGATTTGTAAAGACCTGTGCTAACTTGGTTCTCCTCCTCCTCTTATATTTACTAGGAAACTTATATCTTACATTCCTTAGACTCTTTTGACAACAATTATGAAAAAAAAAAAATTTTTTATATGTACATTGTACAAAAATAGCTACTATATTAAGTTACCACAGCTTCCTGTAGCAAGCAACACATTTGTTGAATTTTTTTTGAAGACACTGTTTGAGAGAACAAGTAAGAAAATATTAGGTATAATAATGATTCAGAACCATATTTTGCAGGATCATAATATCCACCATTAATCTGTTGATAACAATATGAAATACCAATTCAAGCATTAAAAATGGCCCAAGAGAGACTCTTTCTTAGGAATCTATCATTCAAAGTTTAATTAGGTCTTGATTTTCTTCAATTTATCTAACGTTATGACCCTTGGGGAAATATGTATAGAATTTAATATAGTTTCATAACCTGACAGGGAATTCTAACACATATCTCAAAAAAACATATTAGAAATACCTTCTTCCCCAAACGTATCTAATTAATGTAGAACAAATACATGTAGGTATTTAATTTTTGTAAAACTATTACAATCTTCCTCAGTACTGTTACTCTCATCATTAAATGATTTTTCAACAGGAAAAATAATGTACAGGTCATTGTGATATGGTTCATGAAGGTTTTCCTCTTTCTGCTATTGAAGTTTCCACAAATCTCCACTAGCTTAGCTTTAGTAAAACACTAGAGAAGTCCAAACCAGAACATTTTCAAACTGCACAAGATACCTTTTGTTTAAATAACCTCTTTTTTTTTTTTTTTTTTTTTTTTTTTTTTTACCACTGCTGATCTCTGATAAAGTTGTCCTTTCTTGCCCCTCTCCCATAGATTGGTCAGCTTCATGTACAACCAACATCCATGCTTTACAGCAGTCTGCAATACAGGACAGCCACAGGTTGCTTCACTGCTGTGGTTGCTGTTTTCCATCTACTTGTTTTAATTCTTTAACATAAAATGAGCAGAAATGCTGAAACAGCATTCCATATACTTTCTCAGTTAAAGTTGAATACTAGGAACAAAAGTACTCTTCCAGCAAATTACTGGGCCTGATGTTACTCTTGCATATTAGAAATAGAATTAAGAAGAATTGAAAGTAAAGTATTTCTTATGGGTTTGGTGCTTGAGGAAAGATTTTTTTTCTCCTTTAAATATCTCTTTGTATGTTTGATAAGTTCTGAGATTCAGTGCAATTTAGGAGCATCTTCATTATTTAGAATGCAGCCATGTATACCACCAAAACAAGAAATTTGATGACAAAATTAAGGATTACTCTGATATCTGAGATCTTAACATTGTTCTAATCAGCTCACTGGGTTTACTGTCTCTGTGGGTGTTGACTCTACTAGGTCATTTTCTTCCCAGCTTTTCCTCTTCTATGGGTTGCTGGAGTCTTTTCCCTTCCTTCTTCCTTTCCAACACTTCTAGCATTTACAGTACTTTCTAGAGCCTTTAAGTTCCTTCTAATTGCATCTGATTGTTGAGTTTGGGACATTGCTCAAATTGCAGAACAAGAATGCTCTCTCACATCTTGGCAGAGAAGATACCAGGTATTTTCCATGGACATTCTTCTCACTGTTTGCACCTGGGCAGAAAGTGGCATGAGGAGATGTGTTCAATGAAGCACAAAGAGATTAATTATTTGCATCTATGTCGTAGAACAGCCCAGAGCTGGGAAAATCTCAGGCCAGGTCAAGAGCAGATCCATGCTGTCATCCTGGATATGTTGACTCCGTGACTGATACCACACTGTTACCACTCCCAGTTCCTCATCAATTCCACCTCCATATTAGAAACATAGCAAAATAAATGCCATTTTTAGTAATTAGTTCCACGTGTATCACATATTATTCTGCTCACTTCAAGATTCCTTGACTCTAGCTTGTATCTTTAATTTGTTTGTTTGGGGGTTGCCCCTTCATGTCACCCACTACCTACATTCTATAGGAAAGACAATTACAGTAGCCAGGATCACAGTTACTTTAAGACTCAGCCAGGATGCTCCAAGGTGTATTATTATTATTTCACCAGAGGGCTTCTCCTCTGGCCAGCAGTACCTTGCTAGTATATGTTCAGGTCATTCAGCTGGAGCAGTCATTCAATTGCAGACAGAGGGTTCTTAATTGTGCTGCTAGCAGAGAAGGCTTTAAATATCTGTTCCATTTAAAAAGGCAAACTAGCATTCCTAAACTGTGACAAGGAGAGATGGTGAATCATCAGACACAAAGGCACATTTGTCCCCACCCTGTTGTTTGCTCTTCTACTAAGAGCAAGTAGAGGTAGGAAAATGTGCCTTAAACCTCCAGATTTTATTTTTTTTTTTTCTTCTGTTAAATAAGACCCGCATCATAAATGGCTACAAGTACTGTAAGATCGTGGGTGATTCATCTCCACAGGAATTATTAGAGAGGAAGTATCTTTCTTTGTGAAGTGGATTGCATTCATTGAGGCCATTTGGTGTTTTTCCCTCCTTGTTATTTATTAGCATTTCGTAGACACTCATAACAATAACTCATAATCCATAATAGTGTCATAAATCTAAAAAAAAAAAAAAGAGGTTAACATAATCTTTTCAGTTTTTGTTATACACTTTGCTGCCATAAATCTTTCACATTTCTTCCAAAAATAGAGGGAACACCCCATTACATTTCTCTGAATCAGAAAAAGGTTGTGGTGCTGTAACTATGTCTGCGATATCATCTATGACATTGGTGCTACTGCCTCAATGAGGTGGAAGTCCTTTCTCCATTGGGGAAGCTCTAAATTTTCTCTGGATACTGGTTAAAGGCTTTTTTCTCTCGAGGGAAAAATGATTTGGTAGCTGAATTCCTAGTTGTAGGTACATTGGTGCAAGCTGATTCTGCATATTTCTACTTGTTCCTATCCACATTATTTTCCAACTGGCGATTTCTATTTTAATTTCTACGTTCACTGCTCATTTGCACTTGATTCCCAAGAGATAGTTTTCTTGAGCAGGCATTTTGTAAAAGTACAGAGAATGGATCAAACACAGTTCTCCAATGTACTCTGGGTTGTGTATTTTCTAAAAAGCACTTTATAGGCATGGACCCTTTTTTCCCTGTCAGCTCCTGAATTCTGGGTCCTGTGCTTACCTCATAGTTTGTGCTACTCTACAAATGAGAAATGTTATGCATGGTTTGAGTTTGGGGTTTTGGTGGGGTTTGTGGGTGTTTGGATTTTGTACTATGCTGTACATTAACGGTATTTGTGTTTCAGATATGCCATATTCCTTCACTAGTCACTTGAGACACAGCACAAGAATGAATTACTCTGAACTGTCTTTCTGTCTCCTGACAGGTCTGCTTGAAAAGTAGCTTGCCTCAAGCTGAATTCATTGTTATTTCACTTATCTCCAAGTCAGCAAGAGACAGTTTTACAAATCTCTAACATAAGGCATGAAATGGAATTCAACAGCAACACCAATTTTCTTCTTTTTATTTAGTTCTGGCCAAATGAATGGAGGCTGATAGATCGGTAATACAGAGAGCATATTTTGGGGTGTTTTCCTGAAATGTTTACTTTATTAAAATCAGTCACTATGTGAGACAAACAGTAATCTCATAGAGAATCAATTCTCCCTCATTTATTTATTTTCCCTGTATATACTTCAAAATACAACCTTTGGGGTGAAACTCTATGAAAGTTGATAGCATTTACTGAGGTGTGTGAGACAACATTAGTCTTTCCTTTTTTTATCATTATGACTCTAATACATTACTGCCAATAAATGATATTTAAATAAATATGCAATTAGCTTAGAACCACTAAAAGACATTCCATTTTCACGAGGCAGAATGTTTCTCTGAACTTTCCAGGGCACAAGGATGATCTCAAACACATTTTCCTAATTATAGTGTTGTGAGTAGTAATTGACTTCCACACATGGATTGGCTGCCATCTATATAGTTATGTGAAAAGAAGCCAAGTTTTTAAAGGATATGTCTATATTAGTAATCTATATGTGACCAAGGCCTCAATGACACAATTGTCTACATAATCAGAATGGTCCTTGCTGCTGGTTGTCTGCTACTGCAAAGAGGGAGAAGGCCCCAGCCAGTGTCTGTGTTAAACACCTTAGGTTAAGAGGACCGTTCCCTTGCAGTGGTTTGAGTGTGGTCACTCCCCTGCCCCTTGGGGATGTGGGTTTAACTGTTCAAATGTAAGTTCTGCCGTTTTCCCTCAGAGCTAGAGAAGGTAATTTGTGTCTGTTTTTAATAGTAACGAGGCAATCAAAGGTTGCTTCTCTCAGGGGAACAGAGAGAGCTTTCAGGCTTGGCTTGGCATGGCCCACCTGCTTGTTGTGAGCTCAGACCCAAACACCCAGAATAATCTTACCCATTGAGCAAGGTTATTGGCTTTTATTTGTCTCTTGCATCTTGCTAAAACAGCACTATATACCACTTTTTTTTTTTTTTTTTTTTTTTTTTTTTTTTTTTTTCTGGAAAGAGTTCTCTTCCCATTTCTCCCCTTCAACTGAAGATTGCCTGCTGAAGAAGTAATTGAGGCAATGAGATCCTAGACCTGTCCCAATCCATGGCACATCTTTCAAGGCTATGTCTGCATCTGTACCTAGAAATGGGCTAAAAGCTATTCTGTGACTGGGAGGGCAGAAGGTATATTTTAGCACAAATCCATAGGGCTCAGCATCCTTTCTACCCAGGCTGTCTTGCTTTGTCCATGCTGGAAACATTCCTGGATCCTTGAACTGTGCTATCATTGAACAACAGGTTCAGAGATTAGAAGGCTTCTAACAAAATAATACATGCCATGCCAACATTCATGGCTTTTCAGTTACACCTGCAGTCTTTAAAGACATTGGTGACTTGATAACATGACTGCCAAAAACTGACTTCAGACTGCTGCAGCTCATTCCTCTACCTTAGGACTCTGAGATTCATCACACACAGAATCTTGCTCAGAGCATTTTAAAAACACATGAAATGCACTAAAATGCTGTGGATAATGTCATTCAGAAGCTGCCATTGTCCTTGACCTATATATGGGATAACCAAAGTACAGGAGAAAATCTCAGATCAGAGCCAGGAGCAGGCCCAAATCATCTTTTTATTAAAATTCATTTTTCTTTCCATCATAGATGCTTCTCAGAGAAAAATTGGTAGTTAGACTGGAAAGAATTCTCCATTAAAACCAACGAGCAGTTCTTTCTACAAATCAGGGGATAAGATTATCAGTAGTGGCTGACATCAAAATTCTAAGCTTAAGACTGTGAAACAGTGATATTTTCTATCACTGTAACAGAACAGGAGTCTAGTTACTGTGAGTTGCAGTAGAGGATCTCTAATGTAATTTCACAATTATTAATGCACAGTAAGTTTTTTCTATTATTTTCTTTTTAGTTTCATCAAAAAGACCAGATCAAGTGCAGCCTGCTATTGTAGCGATGCTTAATGCAATTATATAATTAATGATACAATACTAAGCCATGGCAGTTCAATTACCATTGATGAACATTTCTTCAGGGGTCTCTAGCTCTTCATAGTGGAGACTGGCAGAGAATGGATTCCTAATAGGCAACTCAGAGCCCCTTGGGCTGTGTCACAGACAAATAGAATTTCACATGCTTATACTGCTCTTGTCTTATTCTAACAGCTTTCCTCCTAGTCATACTAAATGAGTTAGGCTTATTCTCTTGAAGCTAACTAAAAGTTCTGCATGAATGCTGTAACCAGCAAATGCAAATATTGGAGTGCAGCAGTGTTACACATTGTGTTTTCCTCTGTCACCAGCAAATTTCAGGGTAGGAAATTTCACTGCAATTAACAGTGTTGGAAATTATATTAACCATTCTTCTTGTCAGATATCCCAGGAAATAAACGAATATGTGGTTAAGCGGTCAATAGCCTACACTCATACAGCTCAAAAGTGAACTACAAGAATTGAAACTTGTTTTGTAATAATAAGTATGTTAGAGATAATATCAATATCTATTCCTCTCAGATAAATTCTTAAATAAACAAGATACATACTTCATACATGGTACTTGTAAAGACTCATGGAGAGACAGAGAGAGTAAGAGAAATAAGAGCAGAAAAAAAGGAAGAGTATCTAAAAGTAAGAGACTGTATAATCTCCCACCTCCCAAATAATAGGATAACATGGAGCATAGTGACAAAAGCTGAAGTGTTGTAAATCAGTGTCTTTTTGTGGAATATCCAGTCATATTTCCTGAATGGCATGGCTTATAGTAATGTTATAAGGATGGTTAGGGAAGAGAATTGGGGAGAAATGCTAGGAAAAGCATAAGAGAAATGTCTTATAGATTGATAGATGTTGGGCGAGGACTCCATTTCTTCTATAAACGTTCTTCTCGGGCTCAAGACAAGGTACAGCTACTCTGGTAATGAGGAAGGAAGTGTGCATAACAGCACAGCTTCTTCACTTAAAATGCTGAACAGCTCTCACTACATGTAGGACTAATGAGAGGAACTACAGTTCCATTACTGCTCTCCAGGAAGCCTCCATACTCCTGTTAAGGATACAAAGCCACCAAGAATGAAATCACATGATGAAGCAATAAAATCCCCTGGGGAAAAAAAAAAAACCTATATATATATATATATATATATAAATATATAAATATATAAATATATAAATATATAAATATTTCAACTTAAACTAACTTCTGGAATTATTCATGGTGGGTATTACTTCTGACTACTTCCGGCCTTTTACCTCCTTATGTGCTAACTTGCTGTATGTGTTTGCCAGAAAACATATAAGCCATTAGCTCCTCTCAGTTATTTGGAAAATAAATGGAGGAATGTTAAGCAATTTGGGTGAGTTTGGCTTTTTTTGTTTGTTTGTTTGGGATTTTTTGCTTCCTTATTATTCAGTCTTCTCTTGAGATGAAGAATTATGCTTTGCTGTACATTACTAAACATGGAAAAATAGTTGTTCCGTACAAGGAGGCAATATATAAATCCCTAACACACAGCTTTTCAACCCACAATTTCTTACTCAGCTGAGATACTCCAATTTAGTCCAAAAGACATTTGTTCCTCCTGCCACTGGTACTATTGCACAGATTGCTCCAATTAGTTTTGGTTATAGCTATAGTTTCTTTATGAAGCTGGCTTCGTTTTTTACAGCCGAAAAGACATGTAAAACATTGCAAAATCAAATATATATTGTGCCTATTGATTGTGTATCTACAATGAGCCATAAAACTTAATCACTATCATGAAATCTCTTCACAGAATTACTACTTCAAAACTCAAAATGAACGAACTGGATGAGTTCTTTTATGGTTCTTATACAAATATCAGATATATATGTATTGTTCGAGGAAGAAATTACATGATTACCATTAAACCTGTAGCAAAATGGATAATTTTTTGAAATATGATACATCAGTACTAATACAAAACACCAGTTTGCAGACAAAAATTATGCTTGGTTACAGAGGTCTGGTTTTGCCATATGCACTAATATTGACTATATCACCAGATACAGAGTTGTGTAATCAACAACAAAAAAGGTTCACATGGATCCTGGTATCTATTGACAAAGATTAATATTGACATCTACAGAAATATATATCTCTCAATTAATGAGTACTCCCATAAATTTCCATTAGCTTTTTAAAAAATTTAAACTCTGCTTAAATTATAAAATATAAAGTGCTTTTATGTAAATACTTCTGAAAAAAACCTTAATATTTTATTGCCTTTTATGAATTAGAATTTGAACAGGTATTGTTCAGTCTACAATTTATTCTAGATAATAATGGCGTGTTGTTATGCAAGTATCACTACTTTTTTATTGCTAAGAATGTGAATAGTTTAGACTCACTACTCACTGCTTAGTCTTCTAGAACGATACTAATGTAATTATGGGGTTTTTTTAAATTCTTATTCAGGGCAACTGAAAACTTCTTGACTCAGGGAAGGATGTGAAGGTAAGCAATAATATTCAACCTTGAATGTTGATATAATTCTTAAATGGCTATACATTATTAAAATAAATTCTATTTTACTAATGTGTTTGTAAAAGTCAAATCATGCTGTTTTAAATGCAGTAGTTTCAAAAGCAGAACAGATCTACATTAGGTTAATCTCATGACAGGGCTCATCTTGCATATCTCAATGGTACGTAAAACAAACTGTCTGAAAATTCCTCCTACTTCTTGCACTGCAGGTCAGAAAGATACGTGGCTGAGCAACATGAATTCCATTTTTCTTCCTAGAGCTTTTGCATGGAAAACAATATAATGTCAACTCAAATTTAACATGAGAAATCTTTTTCTGTTAATTTTATTTCCCATTTTAAAATTGTACAATACAAGCAAACTGTGTCAAATGGACAATGGTACTGAGAAGTCCTGTTCTCAAGGTCTGAATGAAAGCAAAATGAAGCACCAATCATATCTTAAAGGCATTTCTATTAATCAAAATTGCCATATTTTTTTCCATTTATTTTGCTGGAAAACATATCCTTGGTGGATGGAATGTTCTGTAACAGAAATGGGGGAACTACTGCAACACACATATAGTTCGTTCAGGTAATATGTTTCCTCTCTCTCCCAGTAACAGCCATCAAACCACTCCAGTGGAAAGCACCAGATGCCTGCAATCTACAGATTTCAAAAAATCCTACCCCTAAGCAGGTATTTCATTGGTCCCAGTACAGACATGGTAGGTTTTCTTTTGCCAAAGTTTGGCATGGGCAATGTAGACATCTATAACTGTGTTCATTATCCAGATTTCCTTTCTAGTCAAAGGAGATAATTAGATATTTCTAGAGCATGTCATCACACCTATTTTAAAGCACCTAATTCTCTCTGTTAGAGATAGAAGTGAATGAGGTGGTGTGAGTATATGTAGATATTTACACTATAGACATCCAAATGTTAGTGAAATACAGTTTAACCTTGGAGACCAGTTTAAACCCCAAAATAAGCAGCTATAATTTCCAAAACTCTCCCATCCATGATAGAAAATTAGTAAGCATTGTAAGCAATTTTGTGTAATATGTTGGTACATTAACATCAATGCTAAAGGACATTGAAGGTTAATTTCAGTTTAACAATATAATCCTTGAAAAGTCTTCACTTATTACTCAGAAGACTGGGGAAATGGGTCAATGAGGTTGTTTGTGGAGCAGAAGCTTACAAATGCAGAAAGATACTCTTATCAGCACCTGAATATGAAAAAAACATGGACTGCAGCTTGTCCATAAGTGATTCACTGCAGGAATTCAGCAGGTGATTGATAAGGGGAGTACACCAGAAATGTAAGCAGGCTGCCTATAAAAAGAATGTAAACAGTTCAGCATTCCTCCCTGCACTTACCACCATGGAAACAATAACAACCCTCTCTCTGTTGACATACTTTGCAGCTCAGCCTTGCCTCTCCTGTACATATAGATGGTGAACTGACTACCTACCCTCTCCAGATCCTGTTGCCATTCCAGACAGGGAAAAAAAGGATACATCCCACAGCCCCCTAGCACACCAGCATAATGATAATACTGAAGCTATCAGTCCTCTGCCTCTAGTGAGAAGCACTCACTAGGGGCAGATCTGGTCAGACACACAGGCCTAAATATCTACACATTTTCTTGATCTTGCAGACAATCCCAACAACATCTTAAAGCTCTTTGTTTCCACCTAGGGTGTTAATGGAAGAAAATCAAAATGAGATGCCAAGGAAGACATGCAGAGGTAGCTCCTTTTGGTCAAGTCCCTTAGTATCCTGCTGTCTGGATCCTCCTGACAGCCTTAAGGAGATAGAAAGGGACAACCTACAGGGACAACTTGCAGGGCTGCAGATATGCCTGTTGAATAAAACCAGATTTTCAGTAGACAGGATGCTAAGAGAAGATGATTTCTGTAATAACTATATGGTATTGCAAAGCTACTATTGAGTAAGAATATGTTGAGGGGTGATTTGGATCCTCCTTGCTTTTATATTGAAAAAAAAAAAAAACCTGTTAAATCTTCTATTTATGAGAGTGGATCAATGATTGCATAATCATTTGATTTAGCACTTTGGAGGAAATAAAAACGCCAATGATAACATCAGTGTATTCTTGGGTCAGATCTGCATTCCACATGCCTTTGTCTCCTACTACTGAGAACTACACTGACAAGTTACAGTAAAAGCTTAAAGCATGCAGACTACTCAACCGTTGTCATATCCTAAATTAATACTGCTGCTTTCATCCTGCTTATTTTGTAAAATGACCCTGTTCTTCAGTACAGTTGCTTTATATGAGATTCTTGTACATTTATAACAGCCAAGCTCTGCATGCATCAGGTGTTCATTCATATGACTCTGTTCAGAAGAATAAACAGCTTTCCAAGCTGTTTTATACAGATTCCCCACATTCCCCTATTTATCAGCAACCAGGGTTATTCAGCAAAGCATTTAACCACTGAAATCCTTTGACCAATTTTTTCACGGAAGCTTGAATTTATTCATAATTCATGTTCATTCTTCCTCTGCATATGGATGATAGTGTTTAGATATGCAAAGTCCAAAAAAGACTAAAACTGATGCCTAGAGCAGACAACTCTTCTGTGTGTGTGTTTGTTCACTTTGGAAAAGTGTGGTGAGGTTCTTAAACCCGATCCATTCTACTTTCATATGATCAAAGAGAATGTGATTCAAACTGAAGTGAGAGAAAAAGAGTTGTAGAATGCATCACTGGAACGATGTGTAACGCAGAAGTTCCAAACAGAAGTCAAGGCTGCAATAAGTGAGCTATAACTGTGATATGCATTCTTTCACTGAGAAATGCTTAGGTCTCAGAGGACTCAAAGGCAGTTAATATGATACCAAATTTTAAGAATTATTTCAGAGAAATTCTGGAGAAATGTTAATCTGTATTTATTACAGCCAAACCACACAGATCAGGCAATCTGTAGTAAAGACTAAAATTAGCATGATATATGTGATGTATTAGGGAAGAACAAGTATGGATTTTCTATAGGTTCATTATGTCTAAGCAAACCTACTATAGTTCTTTGGTGAGATCAGCAGTGATGTGCATAAGGCAGAGCTGGTTCATAAAATTTACATGAATCTCCTAAATACATATGGAAGTTTAACTTGCTGAAGGTTTTTTGACAGAAAAGCAAGTGGCCATTAGGTAGATGTTTACAAGATAAACACTTGGTCAAAAAATGGAAAACAAAAGGTATAGTACAGTCGATATTCCCAATGGAATGAAATGATCAAGAGCATACTTCAGTGATCTGTGCTGCTAACTTATCCATAAATTATCTGGAAAGGGGAATAGCTGAAGTGACAAAATCTGGTGGGAAGTCACTGAAGCTGAAGTTGTTCAAAACTGAAAAATGTGTGCTGACTGTGTATTTCAGAAGAACCTAGCCAAGTCCTGAATACATGATGAAATAACATGGAAGATGAAGCTTAGTGTAGATAAATGTAAAGTAATATATTTATTAAGAATGATTCTCATTTTAGGTATGCAATAATGGTTTACCAGTACTACTACTCTACAGTGAGTTTCAGTACCAAATTCTATGGAAATTGCTGACTCCGAGTTCAGTGCAGTCAAAAAGAAAATAAAATGTTAAGCAGTGTTAGAAAAGAATAGAAAATAAATCAGAAAATAACATTTTGATAGTGTAATCTAATGTTTGCTTTTTATTTGCAAAATCAAGGAAGAAAAAAGGTACTTCAACTTTTTCTTCTGGCATTAAAAATAATAACAGCAATACCTCCGTGAAGTCAGCTTCTTACATTAAGCCATTTGAAAGGTCACCAATTCCTAAGGTGTTATGATAAGCGCTGATAGTCCTTGCTAATTAAAAGAACCTCCTACACACTAGGGTTGCTTTTTAGAAACACTTGTTTTCAGTCTTTGAGAAAATGAATTTTTCAACTAATGGTAAGTTCTCAAGTTGATCCTCAATTATACACAAATGGAAATTCGGTTTTCTCTTTGTGTGTGTGTGTGTGTGTGTGTGTGTGTGTGTGTGTGGTATTTTTTTTCCTTCACCCTCTCCTACTTTTTCCTTCCTGGATGCAATGTAATAGGAGAAGCAGAAATTGGAGTTGTTGAAACCAGGCCACTATGAAATAATTGCAACTGCATTAGCACCAGAAATGTTTTAAGATCAATTAATGGGGAAATTCGCTAAAAGCTCCATTATCTCTTTAAAAGAGCTTTACACCCTTATGTCATGCAGCTCATAAATAACAGGGATCTAAAAGGAAATCCCTTTGTAAATTGTTCTTCAGACTTTGTAAGAGTAGGTGCCAGTCATGTAGCTATTGAAACATACGTTTATATTCAGAATAAAAGCACCACAGAATGAATCATGATCTCATTTTGGAAATTACTGTGGGTGGAAATGGGAGACTTTGGCCAGACCGGTTATGTTACAGACACACAAGGGAACTGAGGAGATTTGATTTAAACAAGGGGCTGTCAACTGTGGTTTATTGGTGATTTAAAGATTCTGTTAAAGTTAGACACATTGGACAAAAAGCAAAATGGAGATCATAAGTACATATAAAGCCATATAGATAAATGACGAAACCCAAAAGGAATGCAAAGAGATTAATGATTCATTCTTACTTTAGTAGCAGTCAGTCAAGAAAATATGTAATGCATTAAATTGACTGGGTTACATGCCAAGAAGCACGAAGGCATCTTGGTAAAACTACCCACAGAGTAACTGGCATGGCATCATTGCATGAATGAGTGAGCACTTGAGGGATCAGGCTTCTCAAGAAAACAGGCTTCATTGATTGTGTTGGCAATTGCTGTCAAGCTTAATTACTTTATTGTATATGTTTATGGTCAAGAGTGATAATGTCAATATGACCCGAACTGACTCTCATTGCATCTGAGATAGTTAGGGGAAACTGGCATGAAATTTGTGTTGCCTTTGTTTGTCTAGTATTTTGTCTCAGTATAATATCAGTCTTAAACAGTCTTTGTGAACTGCTACCTGCTGGTTTCTTAATTACTATTAACTATCAAGAAGGTATAACAAGAGCTAACGTAAGGAAACAATCTGTGATTCAACATATTTAATAAAACTCTCCTGGTGCCCATGCCAACTAGACAAGAAACCTTACCAAGAACAGATGCAGAATAATCAGATGCAGCAAACCCTATCAGGAATATGTTAACGTGTTGTGATGGGGAACTGCAACATATTTTTTTTATTTTTTTTTTCCCCCACCTTCCTAATGTGAAATTATAATTTGAATTTCTGTAGGTGTTAAGAGTACTCTAAAAGATCACAATTCAGATGCCAGAGAACAAGACACAGAACCTTTCTTACCACTGGTCCCTTATATCAGGGATATATACATATCTTGTGTGCATATGCTAGATATAAATGTAGATATTTAGGAGGTGCTTTCACTGAAGTATGGGTTATATATGGTAATCAATCTGGCTTCAATGACCAAATTAAACCCTAGTTATGTTTTCACCTCCTGATCTTTGAGATTACTCCTAGAGAGGAAAACAAGGCAACCCTTTCCCCCAGGGAAGGAAAATAAACATCAACAAAAAAAGCTGCAATTGTATAAATTCAACAGTGTGGTTACTGTCCCTGGCTTTGCAGTGGTTCTGTTTTAGCCTTTGGGTGTCAGGCTTTCATTTCACACTACCAAATACTTCCTGAATTCCTGGGGTTTTATTTCTTCTGCATCTGTTAACATTTCACTCCTGTCCTTTTCTTCCATTTTGCTGCCCTTACCCCTGTGTCATGCTCTAGAAAGTATGTTGAATTTACACTGAAGAAATCCCAACAGGAATATCAGGTAGCAGCATCACTTTCATCTCATTGCTCCTTCAACAGACAACCCCAACTCTGTTTCTCTAATTTTGACAGAGAAAGTGTTTCAAATAGAATTACTGAAAGGCATCTGGTGTCATTTTGGTCAGTGCCTCTTTGGATGATAGATACCATGGGAAGATACTGTGTTTGTCTTACAGAAATTAATGAGACAGCATTCTCTTCAGAGGAAGAAACAAAAGAGCAGCAAACCTTTAATGTTTCTCATAATACTCTTTCTTCTTTGTGTTAGTAGGCACCATTAACACCACAAAGTCTTTGAAGAAGCATTCTCTTAATGCATGTCATCTTGTTCACAACATACAGAGCTGTATCAGTAAAGCTGGTGATGATAATCGTATATAACCTATGTCAAGTTAACATAGACCTAGAGAACCTGAGGGAACATCAGCTATAAGTGTATCTGCACATGGATTTTTCTAGTAGAAAGCTCTTCATCTTAAATGCAGGCTTGAAATTTCAGCAAGTTTGGCATAGTACAGACTACTGTCAAAGAACATATAACACAAAATGAAATCCTCACAAGTAGTTTTTGATGGAAGGAGATAATTTATACATATATTTATATGTAATCATTAAATATTTAAAATATCTGTAATAAATTATCTGTTGGATAATGCTGGTTTCTTAACATTGCACTCAGTGTCTCAGCATTTTATTTTTTACTGCTTTAAATTATGTAAGTAACAACTATTGTGGTTAAATTGCAAGACTGTTTTTAACATAATATTATATAAAAAATAGTTGTCACCTTCTGATTTCTGATAGAGTCTGCACGAAATCTGGTAACTTTTTACTGTATCTTGTTTCTTTAGCTAAAATCTAATGATCTGAAAAATGAGATGTGATGGGAAGAAAACTATTCACACGTTTCTGCTAAAATACTCATACCAGTCATAACAAGGAACACGTGGTTGCCTAAACACAAATAGCCATAGAGGGTTAGAGGACTTGGCTTCTGTTCCTTTTGGTAAAAAGGATTGAAACCCTTATGACTCCTAAGAGATGTATGAAGCTTTGTGCTTGAGATAGGTGCCTTCTTCTGTCACTTCTGTTATTCTATTTCATTTTACATTTCATAATAAAATATTCATCAAGTTGCTATATAGCCTGATAATTAGGACAGTAATCTGAATCCTAGTTCCTGTGCCAGCTGGTATTTCAATATGAAGGCATCCATCAGCTTGGATTCAAATCCCCTTTTTAAATCAGGTGGTCTCCTAAAACTGCTAAACCATAGAGACAGCCTATTTTGGCTCAATAAATATTTCATTATATCCAAAGTGAAGAGATGGAGAGCAGTATTTTCTGAGAAGCTGGAAATTATCATGATTACTGTAGAGCCAGCGTGGCAATTGTGAAGCTTTCAGGCTTTGCAGGCTCCTAAATCCACATGAGCCCATCTGTTGACCTGTGAATTTGAAAATCCTGGAAACCTTCAGTCAAGCTGTAAAGGAGACAGACTTCAAGGGTCTTTGTCCTCTCACCTGTTCATTTATTCATTAATCAGGTGCTAACCAACTCAGCAGGTACCCTGGTGTGTGATTAGAGGGTTTTGAAAAATTTTTGGCGTGAGCAGATCCATCAGAACGCTATCTGTCTTCTAGTGCAATTTCACTGTCATCTCTGATTTTTTTTTTCTTTCACTGATTCAGCATTCTTCAACAGAAAAAGCAAAATTGTTCATATTTTCCAAACAGCTAAATGTTTACTTTGCAGGCTTAATTCATTACACGTAGTGTAGCCAGACAGTTCAATGACACACACTGAAGGAGAACTCTCTATAGAGGAACATGACAGACTGTGTCACTGGTTTCTAATACATGTGTGCTTTGGTGAAGCTCATGTTTCTGATGTTTGCGTAAACTAGGATGCCAGGGTCTTATTGCATTGAGTAGGAGGATGAGATGATCAGATCAGTGTGCCAAGTTCCTGTAACTCATCACTTTCCATTCTCTGTGATGTGGCATTCCCCTAATCTGGATGCCAAAAGCTGGTTTCTATTTCGCAGTCCCAAGGACAGTGTAAAATCTCACTTACTACCTTCTTGTTAGGCAAACTGCTGCAAAACCTGTTTCTGATTTGCACTTTGTTTGAGCTGTTGATCAGCTACTAATAAACTCTCTTTCTCACTCTCTTGCTCTCTTTGTATTCCACCCTGCCCCAGACCTTTCCCCACTCCCCTTTGGGCATATTTCCAAGTGTCAGCAAAATCTGGGTCCCCAGCCACATACAATAGGCTGTGCCTGCTGTGCTTTATTTTTCTTTCAGCTGGAGTGAAATACAAGACATAGAATGAGTACTGTCTGGAGTCAAACTTGCTCAAAAAGGTATGTTAGTATATTAGACTGCATTTTTTTTCTGTGATATTGGCACTTAGATTCATGTAATATTTACACATAAGACTTCAATAACTTTGGAAAAATCAACATATATTGCAAGTTTTGCCTGGAACAAGCAGATATAATCCTACAAAGATAAATATAATCCAGTTGCTAGCACTGATTTCTTTACCATTTTATCAAACTCCCTGTTGTAGCAACGGTCTTATGCTGTTTTTTCCATTCTGCTTAACCAGCAGATGACTCAGTCTACAGACCAAGATAATGTAGTACAATTATAGCATTCAAAATGGTTTATGTGTGACTACTCAAAGCTTGTCTTCACTCTGTTTATTGGCTACCAGCACACTAAGCTAAATGCAAGTTAACAAATTCCTAAAAATACTCCAGGGATGAATCATCCCTTTCAAAAGGGTTCTGGAGAGTGTTTACCACTGTGATGGTAAGTCACGGGGTAGTAGGGAAGCCAATTTCTGTTACAGAAAGAGACAAGCTTGAGTCAGCCAAGTGCTATGTTACAGATTCTGAATGCTTTGCCTGGAAGATGGCTATTATGAGTTAATGTCCTCAAACCTGGGCAGCTAAGGGAAACTGTTAAAGCAAAATTTTTCCCAACGTATCCATTTAGCTTGCAATCCTGATTTTTACTTCTTTCCATAGGAACTCAGGAATGAAGATATTCTAATTTTTAAAAGAGCTATTCCCAAATCCTAATTCCAAATCCATCAATTTCACAAAAAAACTAAGGAGTCCATTTGCTTGGAATTTAGATGTTTGACTTTCAACACTAATATTTGAAATTATGTGTTCAAATTCATGTCACAGATGTATACTTGAACATTTTTTGCTACCTACAGAGCAAACAAGTATTTTTTGAAGGTATTCAAATACCGTATCTGTTCCTTAAAAAAACTATTTAATAGATCCAGAATTACAGGAAAAGTGTTAGAAATATAATGGTTAGTTAATATCTATAATAATAATAATAATAATAATAATAATAATAATAATAATAATAATAATAATAATAATAATGATCATCTAGATAAAATTAACATTGACATTTCAACCCCTCACCTGCAATAAACACCTAAGAAATCATAATAGATTCATTCATCTCTCCAGAACTACTTAATTTTAGTTCTGGTATTATTAATTTTCACTCTGATTTAATCTGTCTGTAAATTAGAGTGAAGAAATGACCAAAAGCTTCATTTATGGAGATCTTTGTTTGCTAAATAATTGCTCCACATTTACAGTATGATCTCTAGCAAATACCGTAGACAGGCATGCTCCAGTGTGGTTTAAGGAGTTATCTTCAGTTGTACTCAGCAGTGCTCTTCTGATGGAAGTTGCTATCCCTACGCGTCTGAGATACCATAAGTGGCCATAAGGCTGCAGCATGGCCTCACTTCCATTGCATTTGGGATGCCTTGCTTACCTATCTAATTAACACAGATGGCTTGTGCTCATTAGATGTATTTAGTAGCAGCTTTAGATAACTCAGACTTCAGGTTGGAAGAATAAAGTCCTGAAGTTATCACTAAATAAACAGATTATTGATTATCATAGCAGGTCTTCCATAGTTGAACCTTGACCTGTGGCAAAATATGGCTATATTCTTCAGATAAATGTGAAAAGACCAAGATAAAAATACTTTTTATAAATCCTGAATCAAACAGTTGAATATACAGGAGGCATCTCACAGACCAGTCCTGACACACCCCTCTGTTATTCATGTTTTGCCTGCTGTCTGATAAACAACAACAGGAAAGAAAGGCAGACATTTGCCTTGGCAAACGTGAATAAGGTTGGTGACCAATTAGGTAAATTAAACAGAATTTTTAAAATAATGTTTTGAAAATAAGAGTTTTGTGAATGACATCATACTCTGCTGTTTTCTTCACGCCATCATTAATTCCAATCAAACAAGTTTAAAATTCCTCACAGGTGACCAGTGAGATGTGACACGTGAAAGGACACAGTTTGACATCTTCACCTTCACAGACCAGGTATCCTGGATCCTCTGCATCACTGTGAAAAAGTTCAGTGAATCCTTATTTCTGAATTAAAAAACTTTTTTCATAATTACATGCTTACAATTTAATCATACTCTGTTTGTTCCTTGACTCCTCTCTCTCGCAGTTATGCTTTAATAAGCAGGTTGATGTTTGCATTGAGGTTGTGTTATAAATCTTCAAGAAAGTAGCCTATGAAAATTCTCACTTGTGCTCACACGTCTCTTGTCAGAAGGGAAAGTGTTACCTAAGATCTGCCACAGAATGTTTTGTAGAGGCAGATCTGGGAAATTGCATGCTGGAAAATATTTCTGTGAAGAGTAAATGAGGATATCTTTAGATAATCACCTATGATTGAGACTTTGAAACATGCACCAGAAATGTTTGTGATAATGAAACCTCTCACTTGATCCCTGTGGATATTTGGAGGGAAGACTACTGCTCTGAAGTGGTGCATTATGTCCCCGTGGATGCCCAGTCAAAGTCCTTTGCCAAACCATTGCTTTTAGGTTGATGTGAACTGAAAGCTCTTAGCTCCTGAACTTTGTCAGATGATGCATTTGCTGTCCTTCCAAGACAGTACTTTGAAAGATGTGCTGTAATGCAGCTTCACAAAGTGAGATGTAAAATAAATGAGCCTACAGGTGGGATGCTACTTAACAGCCTTCTGGGAGATGTTTAGCAAAGCCTAACTCTGCCTCACATCCATCCTCACCACCATCACTGGTTGTAGGGATGGCTCAGAGCACTCACTGGAACTATTGGACAATTGCAATCTTATCAAATAGTCCAAATGCATTAGGGGTCAGGAGATAAGTGTTTGAAAACTTTATACTTCAGAGTTTTTTCTCTCCCATTTTTTACAACTAGATGAAGGCAGCCAGCTGGCCGAGAGGACCTCTCACAGGCTTTAGAACCAAAGTCACCTGTAATCTCTCAAATCTTCAGAAATTTGGAACATCCCAAGCCGAGATGACTAAGTGTTTATGTGATAAACACATAAGAAGAGAAACAAATATTAATGAAAAGCTGGTAATGACAAATTGATGTTAAGGAGCACTGATGCATGAAGACCACTCAAAAGCTGGTTTGGCCTAGGAAAAAAAATTCTTGATGACTTCCACTTGCTCCCCCATCCTAATTCAAATTCTGCTAAAGAAAGAAAAATAGATATTGGTGCCAATAAAAATACAGGGCAAAAGTACTATATGTGACTAAATGTAAGTGAGCATCTGCATAAACACAAGTGCCACAAGCCTAACTTCATATTGAGAGTGTTATTTATTCCTACCTGACAACTGGGAGGAATTTATGCACTACTATTTACATCTACTTGATCCTGTAAGATAGTACATAAGAATAGAACAAATAAATAGCAAATTCACAGTTTTACATAAATTTTACTTTCTGTTTTTTTCTTCTTTCTCACAAATATGTGATAATATTAGAACAGTATACAAACAATAGCAAAAAATATATTCTGTAATAAAATTATATGCATAGAAAGAGTTAGTCCCTCAGAAAAGTTCTTGAAGAAGTCCAAGCACAAATAATTGTCCTCAGTGTGCAGGGTTTTCTCAATTGCATATGCATTTTCTATAATTAGAGCTGTATGAATAATAGTTCTGTTTGCTGGCAGCTCTAAAAACAGACCCAATCAATGAAGGTACAGGCATCAAAGGACATTTAGTATTGATTTAAAGCAAAACATTTTGTTTGAAAAAACTTTTGAAACTAAATATTTATTTTTTTTTTTCCCCTGAGTTTTTAAGAAGAACAATTGGCAAAAATGATGAATTTATGAAGTACTTCAGACAGCTGTACATATATATATTTCACATGCAAACTTCTTCCTGGAAAGACTTGCACAAATCACAAATTAGGAAGCTACAGCCTGCTACTGTCTGCAGTAGTAACTGCAGACAAAATGTCAGAATTCAGTTGTATACCAATGTTACTAACACCTTGTGCATGACACGTCATTTCCAGTTTTGTGACTTTTTTTCTCTACTTATTTTTAATATATTTTTTTTTTTAATTTTCTTATTTTCATTCTTCTGGTCAGCTTCTGCCCAGACCTAGCTTATTTTACTTTGGATGGGCGTGTATTAACAGTGAAGTCAGATCATTCATGCATTCAAAATCAAAAGGAAAAAACAGACTTCTGTACATCAGCATTTCTGCGTTTGGTATGATTGGCACTACTATAGTCTGTATTGGTTTATATTTTTGATACTCTTCAAGAATTAGTCACCTTGCTGACCTCCTAGGACTGGGAATAGCTAAGCAAACAAATAGAAGAGAGAACCTTGATCGGACTGTTAGACTAAGCAAACATGACAAGGAAGTCACTAGGGTAGTCTCATACATATGCACTGTCAAGGTGCCATCCTGACAAAGTGTCTTTTTTTCACTACAATTGCACATTTTATACTGTCAGCAGGTTTTAGAAGTGAAATACATGTATTTCATTGTTAGAATTAAAAGGAAAGCTTTAAAATCCTTCTCCACAGACTTTTCAACAAGGTATTAAGTAAAAATGCTGTTAGTGCAAAAAAGAGAAAACGTTCAGGGAAAGGTCAGTGTGATAGGTTTAAAGAAGTGCTGCTGATGACTCATTAAACCTAACTGTAATGATGATTTTAAACAGCATCTTTGCTTCCACTGATATCTTGAAGTCTCTCCAGCAAGGATCAAAAGCACTGAGGTCTTGACAGGAGATAAACAAACGCATAAAGTTCACCAGTGCTTGAATTCATCCTTCTTCACTGAAACATACAATTACATCCCCTTAATTAAAATTCCCTTGATGTATTGCTGTGTGTGCAATAGGAGTGTGAATTAGGAGTGTGCTAGACGCTTGGTTTCAGATCATGATGATGAGAGCAAGGGGAGCTGGAGTTCAGGTTCCCTGGGACTGTAGTTCCTGGTGGCCATGGAGGTCTGATCACTGACTGGGTTTAATGGAAACATTTGATACATGTCTGCCTATACTGCTCAGAAGTAATTAAAAATTAGGTCTCTTGCAAGTATTTTATATGTGGCAGTATCTTGACTTTGATTACACAGGAAATGTAATATGCATATCCTTTTCTACAAGAAGGAGGAAAAAATCAGGTTGCTGCATCAGACACCTGTGTATCGCTGGGTATTGATATACTGATACACTGATGGTGACTGGGAATATGATACTTGTGTTATAGATATGCTACAGTTTCAGGTGACTCTACCACCATCCCTTTGCACATTAAGAAGCATATAAGGAGAAACTAAACCCTAAGCTGACCACAGAAACACAAATTTTAACACAGTGAATTTGCACGTTCCTTCTGTTGGATGAAGAAGGCAAGACCAGCCCACAGCAATTTTTTTCCCACCTGGAGCTGTGTTTCCTTCATGTGCTGCAGGAACATTTTGTCAGATATCCTAAAACTCCACTGTGAGCTAGTAACAAGTCTGTGTACATAAAGGAAGAAAAATATAGGGGAGGAAGGAACAGAAAAATGAAGACAAAGTGTGACCCTATCAGAAAATGAAGAAATATTGCAGAAATTTCACTGTCTCTCAAACCAAACAAAATACTTGGAAGAAATCACACTTCTATCTGATACCATGTGATTTTTAATTGTTTGATAAGGAAGGTATTCCTGTAGGAATTTATAACTTCAAGAGTAATTACCAGCAATGTTTTGACTACTGATGCCTTTGGGCAGCAATTTGCTTCTGTTTAGCTTTTAGGTACTGTCATGTCAATCAGACCTGTGGCTGTATCCACAGGCAATTGTATTACCTAAACCAAGGAAAATACATGCTAAACGGCAGGTCCTTCCATTCATGTTTAAAGCAGAGTCATTTCACCCAGATGCTCTTTTAAGGACAGAAGACTGAAGGTGTTATTTGGAGAGATGAGAGCTTCATTAAGTATGAAGATGCTAGGGAACAAATCTCTCCTCTTTTTCTTCACAGTTTTATTTACAGACACTGATAGTTTTGTAACTGTTATTTTTCATATTTCTTTGCACAATATTAATGAATCAGCACAAACCACTTTTTTACGAAGTTCAGCACAATCTCCCACCCTCCCTACTTCCTTCTACTTATTCTGCAGCTCATCAAAACTACGTGCAATTACCACAAGTTTGTTCACCAATATCTATCCAAGAACAGTTTAGGTAGATATAAAATCTGTATGTTGGGGTTTTGCAGGAGGTGGTGGAAAAATTGTGGTTGGTTGGTTTGTTTGTTTTTTCTTTTGCCAGTTTTGTGTAGTCAGTCTGGCTTTGTGTGTTTAATGTTCATAACTGAAACTTAAGTTATTTTTACTAGACCATAAGGGCATATATTATATTCTGATTTTTTGACTGATTATACCTCTTAGAATTAGTATCGTAAATATGAAGTTAAAAAGGATTTTCTATAGATATTCTATATATTGATTTAAAATATTTGAAAATATTCCTAAATTTAACAGTCTTTTTCTTTTAGATCCTTAAGTGACATAGCATCTGTTGCTGCTGTTTCTAACACATTGTGATCCCACTTACTAGAAGACAGGGAAATTAATTTTCCCCTTTCAGTGGCAGGCTGCTGATCTAAGGAAAGATAAAGGACCAAACCAAGACAGTGACACACTTTACTTAGTAGTTTCAACTGCATGCAGGATACAGAAGCGCATCTCACTCTTGGAAAAAGCTCCCATCCTGCCCACATCCTACCTCCACAGTAAGCCAGATTTTTTCCTGTGGGAAGGATGAGCTACAAAGGCAGGACCAGCTCCACAGCATGTAGCACACTGTAAGTGTTGCCATGGGAAGTCTGTCCGGATAGACTTATCTATCCATCTCGTTAGGAGAACTGCAGAAGACCAGCACATGGAAAGAAGAATGTAGGCAAAAACATCTAAAGGCCTCTTCAAAAAGCCACTTTATGTTACCAACTGTAATTGCTGTGATTATTATATAATTTAGCGCTGTATTAGCACCTAAAGACCCAAGTTCCATGTTCCAGAAATTGTTAAGATATACAGTGAGTGAACCTAGACCAACCCTGAAGTGTTCAACTAACAGCAGATAAGTAAAATGTTTTCCAGTGTGTTACACCAGATAGCGTGCTAGATTATACTTCTATGACTGGACAACCTTGCAATGTTTGGCAAGTGACTTTATCACCCTGTGCCTGTTTCCTATTCACAGATTTGGGTTATGACTATGTCAGTCCATGTTGCAGTGTTTTCAGATCTGCAGGTGCAAGGAGCTATTAAATAAAAAGCAATAATAAAAGGAAATTAGGAAACAGTGCTGGCAAATAAGGAAGCATTAAAAAACCCATATTTAATATGTCTTATAAATAATAAAGAATCTGGAAATATAAAAAGCCTATCTGTTTCTTCACTATGCTTTCACTTTTTTTTTTTTTTTTAATATGAGAACTGTAAAGTAAGATCTTATATAATCTACCAAATGAATCGTCCATGGGAAAGAGAGTTCTGGAACAGTGCAGGAAAAACAAAGTCAGTGAAGGTGAAATTGGGAAGGTAGATAAACTGTAAGTTTTTTGATTCTAAACCAACTTATTCCCCAGAAAGAATTAAAACTTTTTTTCAAAGTCTTTATCTGGACATTTTCTAGCTTATATTCATACTATACTAGAGATCTGATTCCTTAAAGTCAGTGAAATAAAATTTTTATTTATACTGGACACAAACTTCCTTATTCTGCCAGAAACCTTCACGGTGAAAAAAATATGAGAAACTAAGAGATTAAAGATAATGTTAGCTTGTTCCAACTTTAGTGAGTGAAATAAATCTGTAATTTTTCATATCATGAAATCAAAATATTATCAAACTCTTGGTTGTTTTTGCAGACCCCTATTCTCTCCATCATTTAAAGAATAATGAAAGAATCCTCTTTACTGGTAGAAAAGGCAGGAAAGCTGCAATTTTCTACGTATTCTTAATTTCACAGACAGATCTGTAAGGAAGCCTGAAAATTAATGGAAAAACAGAACAGTCATACGCTGGGTATTGTGTCTCACGTGGGAGAACACAGGGTAATCAAGGAGCATTAAGGGGATATTATTCTGTGCTTAGTTTGGGATGACAGATAGCATTGCCGTCACTGGATTTTTTTAGCAAATAGGACAAGATGTGAAACCTGCAAGCTTCACTCCTGTATCTATGTAAGAGCTTGGTCAGGGTCTGAGGTCTCTCTCTGAGGTGCTGCAGGGAAGGTAGAACAGAGATCCTGGCGTGGAACTTGCATAGCACCAGACAACTGAACATCCTAGCTTGGACTGGAGACTGTGCTTCAGCATTAGCACAACTTTGCACAAATGAATAACTCTCCAGCAGGTTTTGCAGGCCTGTTCAGACTGCTACACTGTGTGTGACACTCATGTTCCTTGTGTGTGACACTGTTGTGCTCCATCTCAACTGCAGTTCGGAGACACCACCCAGTGAAAGTGCAGAACGCAGTTTGTCCATCTCTGGTTGCTGCTCATTGTCATTTGCAGATCGGCTGTGTCTGGATCACTGCAGCATACAGTGATGGAGACTTTACACTCGGCAGATCACTCTTCTAGTTGCAGTGCTGCAGCCCAGATCCTGTCAGAAGGCCTGAGACAGAACGAAGAGACTCCAGGAGAAGATATTTTACTAGCATAAAATTCATTCTGTGTTATTTTCAGTGCCAGGGCAGGCTTAGCCAGTAGCAGTTAAGGAATATCTGCAGTGTGTTCCACTCTACAGCATAAATACAGCCCTCATGGCTCTCACCCTCCCTCTGTTCCTTCTATTTTTGAATAGGTTCAGCAATTGTATGGAGAGATTCAAAATAGGGTGCAAATAACCCTGTTAAATTCCAGCCAGCCATGCTATACTTTTTAAGTAGAAATGAAAATAACACTGTCATGCCACAGATTCCTACTGATAGGTGGGGTGAGGTCGAAACACTTCTGCAGGCAGGTTATGTTGAAGTAGTTACTCCAGTTTAAAGCAACACCATGGGCACAGAGAGTTTCCATACTTGTCTAAATAGACTTCAGTACAGATAACTTGCAACATCATGATCTTAGTGAATATATCTTTCAGTAAAGAATACGTGACATACTTGAATATAAATATTAGTTAAATATAACAAGTTTAGTGTAATAAAATAATTTTTCTCAAAGGATTTCAGGTTACAGTTCCAAACTGAATGGATCCGGTCTCACCACACTCTGTGTCATGATTCCCCTTGCACAGATGGAGACATTGCCATTGAGACAAAATGAATGATTTGTTTCAGATCATGCAGAATTTTTAACAACGTTGTGACTATTTGGTCTTATGATTCTACAGCAAAACCATGTAAGAGCCAACTGCTGCCCTTTGAGTTGCTCTGATTGTCATTCTTTGAGTCATTTGCATTTTCAGTCTTATTAAACATATGTTACATTGTACTGCCCACCTACAAATCAGATGAAGTTTGGCTTTTTATGCGAAAAATAATATACTGTTTGTTCCCTATCTCCAAGAGTAAGTTTCCATCGCTACTCTCTTTAAACAGTCAAAAGATACATCTGTACTTTTCTGTCCTATTTTATATAATCTCACCTTTGATAAACTGTGACAGTAGATCTCTGACTAGTTTAAACATTTCTCATTTACATTGTGAAGTTGAGAAGCTCATTCATAACAATTCATATCCTTCCCTATTTCTTCATCATTCATCATTTAAAAGGCTGTTTCTGAGTTAATCCTCTATGTTCTTTTGTCTCTAGTTGTGAATATTCATTTGGTCGAGAAAAGAAACAAATGTGGATTATCCTTTAAACGGTGCCTCAAGGTTAAAGTGGTTGGGAAAATACAGGATTCCAAAAACCAACCAAACAAAAAAAGTGCTATCCCAAACTCTGGCCTGCACAGACCTGTCTCTGGCAATATGCAAACCACTGTGCATGGGAGATCATGAAGATTTTATAATGTGGTA
The DNA here is from genome assembly GCF_003259725.1 of Athene cunicularia. NCBI lineage: Eukaryota > Metazoa > Chordata > Aves > Strigiformes > Strigidae > Athene > Athene cunicularia. The sequence continues at coordinate 39,678,862 of NW_020799095.1, forward strand.
GTCCCTCTTCCTCCACTATGCTTTTTCATAAGGAACCAAGAGGCTTTTTTTCTTCTGAGATGAGAAACACTACAGCTAACAATGTTGACTGTGGACTGATCACAACAGGAGTTCCTAGTTAATATCCCACCAAGGTGAGAAAAAGCAGTTTACACTTTCCAGAACTACTTTGTCTTCAGAAAAAGGCTGCCCTCAAAATAGAATGACCTCAACTGCAGCTATTCACACCCAGTTCAGCTCTTGAAGGCCACCTTAGCAAATAGAAGAGTCTAAAATGAGCAGTTTTCTTTTCTTGTTGTTTTGAATAACTTCTGAAAGGCTTCAGCATGTCTCAATTTTGATGTATCACTGCCAAATGGCAGACATCCTTTCTCTGAAGATTTTTTATTTTTTTTCCACATGTATGCTTCTTTACTGTATAGAAAAGAGACTTAAAATCCCGAGGTTGTGGAGTTCTCTTTCCACCGTAGGAGGCAGGGTCTTTTAATGAACAAGTCACTTGAGACTAGATTCCTGCTAAAGCTTCAGGTGGAATCAAGAAAGAAAAGTCCTGACTTTATACCTCCTCAGGGCTTCTTCTTTAAGATTCCTTCAGGTGATAGCAGCGAAGCTTTAATGTGTCTCTATATCAATTCTTGTTGATACGGCATGTAGATAAGGTTTAGACAAGGCCATCAACAGTTATGTGCTAAATATATTAGGCACAGACATGGAAGGCAAGAAATTGCTCAGCTCTGGGTACAACATTCTCTAGACCATACCTGATGAAACATTATAAAACATACTCTAAGAGAGAGCTTTGCTTCAGGGCCAGTCTTTTGCTTACTGTGTCTTTTTATTGAGTAGGGAGAGATGGAACGTTACTTTTCACACAGAAGCTGGAGTGAAAAAGATCAAGAAGTCTTTCATCTAATGCTTTTTACTGTTGGGTGTTTTAATTCATCGTCTATTTTTTGTGGCACTCCATTTTCCTGAACACATGAAGGAAAAGAACACTCAGGCAGTATCAAAGTCAGTGGCTTTTTTCTTATCTTTCTACATTTCATTCTACTTTCTCTGGCTTTAATCCCTGGGTAGGGGGGGAGAAGCTGTGCGCAGTACATTGGCAGGAACAGAGAATGGAGGCAAATCTTATCTTTGCCTATCCCTATGAAGATTGTTGACAAAGTCTATTTCCAAGAATCCTATATAGTCCGTTTGCTTGAAAGGATACATTATGCATATCCTACTAGTTTTGTAGTATGTGCTGTTGGACATTGAAGAGAGCTTTTAATCATGGCTCAGTGATGAAAGTTTATTACTTTTAAGGCATTTTGCTAGTTGACTCTCACTCCTCCATCCCCCTTCCTGCCTCTTCCTCTTGGAAGTGTTACTTTTTCTGTCCAGCTGATGTAGCTCTATGAAATAAATGACTACAGGCATATCTGAAAGTGTACCAAAGTGAGACTTGAGAAAGTGGTGGAGACTTACTTCAGCAAAGCTGTACCAGATCTGAATTGAAATGCCAGTGGAGAGACACCCACAGACACCAGTTCATTAATAGAAGTGGAGTAAAATGTCCTAGGTTAAGACACACCAAAGACAAAAAAAAAAAAAAAAAAAAAAAAAAGTCTGTTATTTTCCAAGCACCTGAATCTTTTATTCATTTAGGCTCTCAAGTATTTCTGACATGAAGGTAAGTAATTAGACACATAGAGGGAGATGCTGAGAGGTTTCTAATTTAGTCCCATGTTCCAGGTTTTGGCCATGTGCATCTCACTGTTTGTCTAAGCTTCTCTGAACGACATTAGAGATAGGGAGTTTTACATCCTTCAGTAATCTTAGGAACAGTGACCTAATAAATCCTGGGTTTAGTTAGGTTTGCTAACCACTAGGTTGTGGAATCATGCTTCAACTACACCATTATTCTTTTAGTGTCTTTCAGACTTCCCTGTCTCTTTCTGTGGGAGAATATCACACCAGTCTCAAACAGAACAGAAGCCTGAAGTTCATTATAGCTAGATTTCTTCAACAGTTAATGAAAACAGTGCATGGGGCCATGCCTGCTTTATGGCTCAGACCCAAATCAGTCCCCTGAGGGAGGCTGGCACAATTCTGAGCTGGGGCACTTCAGTGTTAATTCAGGTAAACTACAAAAATTACAGCTACTTCTGAGATTCAGAAATCTGTAAATTCACCTATAGATCTGTGTAGTCACTCCATCTATACAAAATAAATTGCTAGAAAAAATCATAGTGCCTCAGAAAATCACAGTATCTACTCATAAAGCGCAGGGAAATATAAACTTTGTATATTGTACTAAGTGGAATTCTTTTCTTTCCTTTCTAAAAAGTGGCTTATAAGATCTCCCCTCACATTTGAAAATTCAAGCAATCTTGCTCTATTGTCAAAACTTAATTGGTTTGATCTGAGAATGCTCGTGTAGTTAATACTGCAAGAGAAATCCTAATTTTCATATAATAGTTTGGAAGTTTGAAGAAAGTTTTAATGTCAACAAATTGAAGTTCCTCTCAAGTTGCTGTAGCTTTTGTGAATCTGAATGAAGCACTTCTCAGGTCTTTGAGACTTGTATCTGAAACTGTAATATACATCCTGCTTCCAATGTGACCTTTAAGGTTTTATTTTTTTGATAGGCTGCTGTTCACAGCAGGGGAAAATGGCAGGAAGAGATTTCTTTATGGCAGAATAAAAATGTGTTTACCTAAAGAAAAAGCAATACAGAGTGTAGACTTTTATTTCCTTTAAAAATGACAGGAAATCAGAAAAGAATCCTCAAAGAGCCTTTGAGGAACTTGGATCAGAACCTGTAGCAGAACTCATCAGTGCTCAGGGTAAATTCACTCATTTTGTTCTTGAAAGACATTTATTAATATATATTTACCCTTCAGGAAAGTTATTAGACTCAAGCTTGTTGAAACTATAACTTGATTCTTTAGTGGTAGCAATGGACTAGCAGTTCAATTTTATTTAAACAGAAACTAATACGCTATGGGCCTTTGTTTCCTTAAACTGGCAAGGCAAGTTCATTTGATGAGAGGATTACAGACCAGGAGCAACCAGTCACTATGTGACTGTTCTGTGTTATACATTTACCACAGACACATAAATTGTGGTTTTGGAGGTCCTAATTAATCTTGACTTTGCTCATCCCTGTGAGGAATTACAGCAACTGAAAGCCTTCCATAGAAGCAGAAAGAGGTAGTATGGTTTAGCACTCATTTTCATTTCATTTTGGTCAAGGAGGACTAGTGGTACCACACATTAGGTCTTTCTATAACCACTTGTCACCATCTAAGTGTTGTTTCCATGTGTCTTGATGTTTGGTAAAGTGCCTCAGGGACTGCAGTGGGAGATACATGATCTCTTCAAATAATTTTTGATGCCTGTGACACTGGCAAGGTTGAAGCGACTGTGGCTGGGATTCAGATGTTACATGGAGTTTACCATTTAAACTTACTGGTCTGGTCAATAATGTGCTGAGGAAAAGACTCAGAAAATATAACCATCATTCCCAAACTTGTCCTTGTTTTTTTGGGTGAGTTTAATAATTTTTCTTTGTCTTTCTTTGCCATTGAAACATGAATAATAATGCATTATCCACTATGTGGTGAACTCTATGTATTATAGTAGGTTCAATAACAATGAATAGATTTCCAATGCTGCATTTTCACCCCAGTGTATACTGTTCTTAAGTTACCTATGTATTTCACCACACACTCAATATGGTGAGTTGCTAACCACCTCCATCAGTGTGTGGCACATTTTCTGTTTAGAATGAAATGAACAACATTTGAGAGTGCTGCAGTATAGCACTGATCAAGAGGAGGTTCCACAAGCAGCATTGTCAGCAAGTTTTCATTCATGCAAACTTGCAATTCCCATGGGTATTCAGATTCACTGCCTATTAAATTCTGAACAAGGAGAATTAGTGAGGTCACAAAGAGAAAAATAATGTGCAGCTTGTAATTCACCCCAAAGTTCATATAAAAACAGACAAGAGAGATTTATTATGGCTTTTCAGAAATTCATGACAGCCAGTTAGTGGTATTTTTGGTAAGGTAGAATTACGCCTATTATCTATGGAAATCCACAAAACACAGCTTTCAGTAAATGAGTTTCAAATACCTCACACTCAGCAGGAAAAAAAGTGACTGCCAAAGTAGTTATTTAAAGTTACTGAAAACACAGTGTATGTGGATAACTACTCCAAGATTATGTAAATTTTTAATATTCCTTGTTCTGCCCTTCTGTGTCTGCTTTAATTTACTATCTTAATTCAGCTATGAGAAATCACTGAGGTATGTCATAGGAGTCTTTAAAATATGGCTTCTAAGTTTGCAGAATACTGTATCCTGTTTACAGCTTTCCTAACAAATGTCCAGGAAAATATCAAATTACAGTGATTTTGTGGCTGTTCAGCCCTCTCTGTTTCCACTGACCTCCTACAAAGTTTCCAAGCAAAACACTCTCCTATGTCTATATTTTGAACATCTTACTTCTTTATTTGACAGAAAATGCATTAACTAACTTTTTACTAATTCCATCCCTGGTGTATAGCAATTTGTTAATGAAACAGTGACACCAAAAATAAACAGCCTCCAAAATGAAAAGAAGAATGACTTTACCTTCATCTTAATATAAATGGAAGTAGTACAGTGAATGACAAAACTTCAGTACTGCTAGGAGGCATTTGGGATTTGGTCCTCTGCAGAACATTTCAGTGAAGTGTTTGGCCCTATCATTGCTCACTGAATTCAGAAATGAGCCTTTATATCCTCTATATGAAGGGTAACTATGAAATCAATATCCAATATAGTTAACATTCAAGTAAAGCAATTTCAGTTTCATCATTTCTACAGAGGTTCCATACAGAAATGGTATTACTATTTAAAGGTGATACAGAGAGGAGAAATGGATTGAAAATACTATCCCTAGAGAAATTTAAACCCAGACTGTAAGAGTTAGGAGTATTCCACAGTGGGGAGATGTACTGGATGTACAGGATGCAAATGTACTTTACCTTCAGAGTGGACAATGCTACTTACCTTGATGTTCACATTTTACAAAGTTCTCAAGTGAAAATGTTTTTGTGTATACATAGACATTGGAATACATACTCAAACTTTGATTCAAATCCTCCAGTCACCCACAAGAGCTGTTTCCAAAAATGTTGGTTTCTTCATGAATAAAGATGGTGGGAGAATATACATGGGAACTTGAGATATCACAGCAAGTTCAAATTTGAAATCATCTCACCCACATTTTGTTATTCAAAAATCCTTCACAGCCAAGGAACCTGACAGAGGTTTGTTATATTCCATGTGTAAATTTTAACTGCTCTGCATTGCATAACATAGGTCTCCACATGTCATAACAACTGGTATTAAATGCTTTTTCCCAGAACCTCTTAAAGGTACAGCTGCCCGCATCTTCCTTTGTCAGTTAACAGCAATTAGCAATAAACAACCAGAAAAAATTTAGTACACATAAACACATGTACATGTCTCACTAATTTATCTGTGATGTAGGCATACTGCTAAAGTTCCCTGTATTATTTTATAGGCCTGTCTTCTTTCAAGACTACTGTTATCAGACAATGACAAATCCATTGGTTCTGGTTGTATCATGATCTCATGCTCAGCCATCTCAATCTGCTATAGTTGCTGTCTGAGACCTTCTTGGGGGAAAAAACCCCAAGGCACAACAAAATAACTCAAAGCCAGGCATTTTGTTTATCTCTCTTGGAGATCTGGAGAAGTCTGTCATCCATCTGTTCATTGTGTATGTCTGAAGTGATACTCTCACGTGACTGGAGGCATCTTATGATACTACCGTTGTTTAAAATATTACTGTTCTCCACTGGAGACATGCATGTTATTATTCCCCCTGGACAGGTTCCTCCTAGGACCCCTCATTAAATGGATCATTTTACATTTCTTTCTTTTGTCTTTTCATAAATCTGAAAGTCCCCAGAGTGTGTAACATCAATTTTTAAGACTTTGGGGATTTTTTTTTTTTCCATGTTGAGACTGAATAAAATACCAACATGTCTCAATTCTGGATTCACTGGTGCTGTTCCCTAATTCAACATCATGAAATATGGCTCTGATTTTAGTTTTGAATCATTTGACAAGGCATTTGTTTGACACTATTTTCTACTAAGTCCTGAGAGTGGACATAGTGGTGATGAGGTGATACAACAAAGCTTCTGTTTCTGTAAATCTCAAAGCTAAATCATAGTTTCCCATCAGATATTATTATTTCAGTTGTTCCATGTTTAATGAAAAAGACATTTCTGTGGAATTTTGCAGTAAAATTCAGAAAAGTAATTGTGGCTAAATTCAGAGTAGTTTTTCTGTTTACACTCTTGTGTTGATTTTTAATGCAGTAGAGTCAAATCTAGGCTTATGTTGCTTCTGGTAGCCACTTTTCCAGTGCAGTAATTTGAGCCTGGGTTATTCTGTATGCTGTGGTGTTCGCTTGGACCTCCTATAAACATTTATCTCATTTTAAAAAATTATCAATCTCTTTTACATATTTTCTGTAAGATCTAGAGATGATCACCATAAGGCCTTTAATGTGAACACCATCTAATTACAAAGGTTATCTCTTAACCTGATGATACGATTTTCCTGCAGTTCCCTAAGAGCTTTATTACCTCCACCACTATTTCCTAACTTCATCCTTAATTCTAGCAAATGTAGGTTATGTTGGGGGCAAGGCATGTTAGACTCTAATCACATATACTTCCTCACCACCTTTTACTGAGTGCTTTACACATGTTCTACCAACTCTTCCCAGGTTTATTGTTTGTGGATTATACAATTGTATCTGAAAAAAAGTGTACCATCTGAGGAAAGTATGGAACATGAAAGACTCTTCAGGCAATTATAATAGTGTTTGTTTTAACTAGCAATGTATTTTCAGATGTACAGGCATACATTTTTTTATACCATGTTATAACATCAGGGCCTTTATTACTCTCAGAAAATGATAAATCATATCCATAATCTTTAGGATCAAAAGACTGATGGTGACATAGAGCTGGTGGTTAACTGGTTAACTGGGAAGGGGCAGCCTGGCTGCTGGTAGCTGTTTGTGTTTGGTTTCTGCTTCTTATGCCCTGTCTACTAAAGGAAAAGCACATGAATTGTCCTTGGAGCAGAGAACAAAATTCCTACTGACAGCTCAAGTCTAACCACCAAGCTACAGCATCATACCCCACCAACATTGCCCTCTCCTTGCTGCATGACATGGGTTCAACAAGAAGATAGAGGCTTAGAAGATCTTTGATTTCTCCCAGCCTGGCACATGGGGATTCCTCCTGAGATGAGGGTGATACAGTCTCAGCTATTACACATGATTGTCCTAGGTGCTTTAACCTGCAGGCCAAAGTCTGTTTAAGTAGGTAACACAAACTTCTCAAATCCTCTGACTCAAACTCAGTGGTATCTTTTAATTTTAAGCATGTATTAAGCTCATCTACCAAATCAATGATTTCAGGAATATGGTTCATTTTCACTCCACTAAGTCATTAGGACTCCTGTGTAAAAGCAGTAACAGACATACAGGTACCTAAGGATGTGTGAGCACTGGTAGCCTCTCAAACCCTAAAGTGGATCAGAAAAGATGATTCTGGATGTGTGTCTCTACAGAATGAAGACATATAAATTCTACCAGAGTTGCACTTTTGCTCATTAAGTGCAATTTTGGATCTCTGAGTATCAGCTTTCTTTAACCAGAGGAGGCTTTGAACAAAAGCTGGCTTTTACAAAAGCCTCTAAAAGACAGTTCTCCATCTATCTCACAGTGTTTCCTGACCTTAACAATGGAATGAACAACACACAAGCAAAATAATAAATAAGTGAATAAAGCACAGGATTTTTTGGTGGGGCTTTTTTGTGGGTTTTTTTGGTTGGATTTTTTTTTTTTGGTCAGTACTTTCATTTTCTGTTAATAGACACTAAAAAAAGCTCACTTGTGAAACATTCTGATACACTTTTGTGTGCGTTTAATTCCATTTTTGCTCTTCTCACCCCAGGCTCTGGCTGGGAACAGAACCACAGCAAACACAGTAAAATTCTTTATAATGCTTTAATGTTTGGGACATAAGGGGGCCTTGCTACATCTGTATTGTCAGCAGTATTCAAGTCATAAATGGGATCAGGCTTTTTAAAACTATGTAGTACCAAATGTATGTCTTTACAAAAAACATACAAGTTCTCTTCCTACCAAAACTATTAGTTATTAGCACAATATACATATTATAGTAATCATTCACACTCTTATGAATTAAAATCTATATTACACAGAAAATCATTACTGTGGGATTCCTTAATATAATGTTATATAAGACACCACATAATAGAAAATGAGAAAAGAAGTGATGGGTCTTGTAAATTCCATAGCAAAGCATTTTTTTTCCATTTCTATAAATCAGAAACCTTGAAAGCTCCAATTCTTTTTCTCTGTTCCTGTGTTTTAATTTATTTGTACTATTTGTAAGTATCAGAAAGAAAAATAAAATAAAAAATAATTAAAAAAAAGTTTCCTGAGGTTAAACACTACTAAGACCCTAATCTAATTAGGAGATTGGTGCTGTTAATACATGAGTTCTTCAAGGTCTTGAGCTTTAAACGGCATAATAAAGTTCCAGGTTTCTTAGAAGACATAAACACTAGACATTTCCTGTATTTGCATTTTAGTGCACTTCAAGAGGAATAATGTTCAGAACGTAGTTGTCTGCAGAATAATGGCATTAGCATTACAGTTTGGAAAAGCTCTACACCACAGCTCACAAAGATAATGGCTTGGGATCATCTCTTTGGGTGTGTTTGTGCATGTGTGAGTGTGCATGTGTTTGTGTTTGCTTTCATTTTTCTTGGATACCTTAAGTGTAAAATCAGTTTTGATTTTTCACAGTAAGGAGCTGCAAAGTACATTCCAGTAGTCACATGGCAACTCTTCTTTGAAAGTTTTTGGGTTTTTTGGTGCTTGGTTGTTTTTTGGTTGGTTTTGTTTTGTTTTGTTTTGCTTTGTTTTTCGTCTGTGTGTAATGTTATATTCTTGAGAAAACTTGGTACTTTTTTTTTTTTTTTTTTTTTTTTTTTTTTTTTTTTTTTTTTTTTTTTTTTTTTTTTCCCTTCTCTGGAAACAAAACAAAGCTCTTGGCAAGGCAGCCTGCACTTACAGTCCTCTTCCTTCTCCTTTGTGAAGCGTGATGTCACCACTTGGCACCGGGAAAGCCATTGTTTCGGTGAGACTCCCATAAATGGCCTTTCTGTGCTCCTGATTTACATGTTAAGGAATCGGATGGGAATTGCTTGCTGTGGTGACTCCCACTTTCCTTTCAGTTAAACATCATTTGGTAGTAAATATCCACAGGATACATTGTTATTCATGGTACATCCTGTCTACCACCTAAGCACTCTTTTTTGTTGTTTTCTGGAACTCTCAATTTGAACAGGATTTGCAAAATAAAGCTCTTCTTCCCTTCTCTCCTTTCTCCTCCGTCTCCTTCCAAACATTACAAATGTTGGCTCTGATATTTGAACATTTCAATCCTAGAACAAAGACAACTTGTTTCTTTATTTCAGAAGTAAACTCATAATGGTGGCACACTTCCAGAGTGCTGTACTATTCCTTACAGAAACGTATTTACTATGCTTTAGACAAGTCATGGCAAAGCTATTCTATTTTGAAACTGCTCAGGGCTGACTAATTTTATAATCAAGAGTTCCCCTCTGGATTGCAAAGAAGAGTGGGGTTAAATTAGAGGATAAAGGAATTTTGGTGATTAAAGAGCTAGATAAAAGTTGTGGAATCTACAGTTCTCGCATGGTCTTCTCTTAGGCTTTGGCAAATAACTTTATCCCAGTTTTTGACCTGTAAAATGGGGAAAACACTTCTCTACAGTTTGGTGTGTGTGGGGTGGGGGGTGTGCATGTTGGGTTTTTGTTTGTGGGTTTTGGGGGGTTTTGTTTTTTTTTTTTCTTTTTAGTTGATTTGAAGCTCTTAGGAACACAGCATTGCATGTGTGCACAAGAACTACCACAGTGGATTCCTGATCTCGGATGAGCCCTCCATGAACCATTGCAATAAAATTACTCCTAATAATTAAATCCCAAATCCCTAGAAACTCAAACTTGGTGGAAGTTCAGATCTGATCTGAATCATTTTCCTCTCTGACAGGATAAACAGATTGGAAACAACGGCGAAAATCCTCTGAATTCCAAAAAGTCAGTACCCCTCACTAATGAGCCACATCATTTGGAGTACTACTTAGATCTGTATTCAGGGTTCAGGCAATTCTCAGTTATATGAAAAAGCTTGATAATGTGAGTGCTTTTTTTTTTTTTTTTTTTTAAGTTTTTAAAAATATGCCTATGATGAACATTTGCCATCTGCATGTGTTAGAATGTGATACGCAGGATCTCTGGTTGATGTAAGTCAATGCTGCTCTGATTTACACCCTATTAAGTTTGGCTTTCTGCCTCTTAAATAAAAAGGGAGCTCAGATATTGTTGTAAGTACTGCTGTGAGCTATTTTTACTTAGTCAACCAAGAAAAAATATCACCACCCTAAATAAAGAGAGTTTTAACAAGTCCTGAGTAGGTACTCTGGGGCTGTGAAAAATCTGTTTCTTCTCAGTGAGCATCTGGAACCCCCAGTGGAGTTCTGGCCCGTTCCCATACACTTTTCTTCCAGCAATAACACTGGAGAGTGGCAGTTTCCCATCAGCTCTGTGGAGCAGAACTGTAACCTCAGGAAGGAGTGAATAAACATCATTGCCAAGCAGCAGCTCCTGAGGAGAAGGGTGAAATTTCACGTGTTTAGTTCATGTGGAGAAAGGAATGTTGACCAAGTTCATCTGAATGATTGTAAAAATATCCTGAGATTCATTAAAATTACTTTCTCCTTCTGAGGGCTTGACAGCCACTTTCTGTTTCATGACAGCAACATTTTCCAACAACAAAATTGACAAATAATGATGAAGCAACCTTTATGGAAAAAATTATTAAGCAACTGGCCTATAATTAGCTAAACAAAGGAGACATTTTTTTAGACACACTTTATATTGTGAGTACTGGATAAGACTGTAATTTGTGTTTTATCAGACAGCATGTGAGCCCAAATGTAATTCCAATTTAATATTCAAAAGCTTATTTATTGTTTTGAGTGTAAGAAGTTGATATCCTTTAAAACTGTTATAAAACAGCTAATGCAACTAAGTATTATTTAATTAAGAACTTCACAATGCAACAGATATTAGTGTGTGCAACAATATGTCTTCTAGCAGACAATGCATATTTCCAATCAGGACCTCTGAAAGAATACAAATGAACTCATCTGGAACTCAGCATAAAAAAATATTAAGACAATTAAGAGAAAAAGATAGGGAGACAGCAATCAGTGCAAGAAAGGGAGAAAGAGAACAGATATGGTAGAAAAATTTATATGTAGTATGGAAAATAAGTTACAAGGATTTGAAAACATCTGGAATACATTTCTGGAATGTCTGTGAAAAACAAAGCAAACCACAGGAGGAAAGTCAGACTAAGCGTTACTCAATTCTTTTCTTTCCTTTTTATAGATGGGGGGGATGCAAAAAATGTTTGATGTTAATGGAAAAATTCCTTCCAGTATATGTGTTCTGCCTTCATAGGCCTCTACTGAGTAAGCACAAACCTAATTTTAAACATTTCAACAGCTCTTTAAAAGTCAATGGGATTATGCTTATGCTAGAACTAGTTGAATAAAAGGGCCTGAGTGAGAACCTCTTTCCAGTGATGATGGTAAGCTTTGGAACAGACTGGTTTCAAGTGCCTTGCCTTCAATGCCCTACACCATTAAAAGTGACATTTGCCAGATGAACAAGAGCTAGAGAAAGACCAGTATTGGCCCAAAGTTCAGTGAAGCACACTTTTGTCCTAGTTCATCTTCAGTATGCAAAAAGTATTAAGCATGGAGAGGCTAGTCAAAACAAAAATTTTCAGATCTGTAAAGTACTGCTTAAAATAACAAACAGCTTTTGCTGTGGATGGAAGCAACATCCAAAAGTAAAGATTATCAGATCTGCAATGGTGATACATGTGAGCTGTTGTACTTCCTTTTACAGGTACACATTGTATTGGTCAAACATTATTAACTGCTCTTGCTGAGACATGTATCCAGCCTTAAGAAAATGTTCCAACTCTGGTGTTAGTCAGAAGCTAAGGTTTTTATCTGAAACAGTGACTTGAATCTCCACTATCCCATTCTTGTGGAAAAAAAAAAAAAAAGTGTTACTCAGGGAAAGGCCATGAGTGCATCAGCAAAGCTGATGTCATGAGAAAGGGATCAGGCCCAATCTTTCTGAGGTCTTCCAAGCTGGAGAGTTTGCAAAATACTGTGAATTCTGGACCTTAAACAAGCTGATGTATTGCAAAGACAGTCAGTTTGCTCTGAAAACCAAACAAAAATAGTGCAAAAGTAATACTCCAGGGAATTTTGGATCCTCTTGCTTCCCACGTTCCATTATTCCCAACCCATTGTGCCCTCATGGAGATGCTCAGGGCTCAGGATACCTTAGAAATAATGATGCTCTGGTTACCAGCACTAGGAGAGGGTTATATTTGTGGCCATGCTTACTAAAGCTATATTCTAGTTTAAGCCAACCTAAACCAGATCTGAAACATAAACATTGTAACTGGCCTTAGTGGTGATCCTATCCCATCATCTGTGTTCAAACCCTGGCCATTTGACACCTTTTGCAGAGAGAAGACATTTTTCAATACATATGATTTTTATCATCTTCACTAAATGTCTTATAATTACTATTCAGAAAAAAACCCACAAAACAAACAAACAACACCCCCCCACACCCCCCTCCCAACAGCTCTGCTTTTTAGACAATTACATTATTCATCAACTTTTTGGTTTTGAAAATGAAAGCTCAACATTCTCATCTTGAATACTCTAAAACAGTACTCTATATCAGGTGGAATTAACCACCCCTAGTCAAACATATATCACATTTGTTCAGGATTTTGGAGATTAACCCAGAATTTATGCTTATGTGGATTCCACATACATAGAAAAATTCTATGGTGGTGATGAAGTCACTTCTGTACAAAATCTGAACAGTTGAAGTGTTATCCCAGATAAAAGGAAGATTATGGTTTAATTGCCTGTTAATTCTCCAAACTCATTGCCTGAATGCTGAAACAACAGTCTCTTCTGAAGGGCTGAGAATGACAAACTGATTTATTTTGGTCTCAGTCAATGTGAAAAAGATGTCAGGTCTCTATGGCTAGAAAGAGAGGCTTTGGTAACTTGTGGTTCGACTTCTCATAGGAAAATCTCAGTAATAAAAAATGTTGTCTTGTACATTAAGCTAGAACTATATAAAATTTATAAGGAGTTATTTTCTGGTTAGCTGTGACACAGATTAAGATCTTTCTTATAAATTGTTTATCAGCACCTTCTTTTTTGAAGTTACCAGAATATAAGCTATTATTGTAATGGACACTATCTATTAGATCTTATCTTGACAATATGTTATTAAATATGTTAAGAACTAACAATAACTATGCAATATTTTAATTTTTTTCCTGACAAAGTAATCTCTATGAATTCTATATGGTATCTGAACCCAGACATAGCTATTAAGTAACTGCAGTGTAGTTTTATTCAATTTAACAATTCCAATCATGGACCGCTTTACCTAGGATTTTTGGTCATGTACATTTAGAGACAAGGAGGCAGAGTAGTATACTCAGGGCAGTTCTACTTGAAAAGAAAATGTAATTTGCATTATTGATAAATAAAGAAAAGTACGGAAGGTTTAATGGAATTTAATGAGCAGGTCTTGTGATTACAGCATATTCCCAATGGCCTGTGTCTATTATCTCAGTATTATAGCAACCCTAGGAGTCTCCTAGAAATGTGTGAGCTTTTCCCTTCTTCTGCTACAGCCTCTCTAACTTTTTCATCCAGTGCTTTTCTATTGCCTTTGGAAGAAATAGCAGCTTCCTAACTTTTCTTCCACTCACTGACTCCCACTGTGCATCCTGTTTCAAACTACAAAATATAATCACAATGGGCATGAAATTCTCTTTTTCATATCCATTTGCCAGGTGCGGTAATTGCATGATAAGCATGAAATACCAGGGGAATCCTCCTATAAAGTGGGTATTGAACAGACAGCAAGCATAGATGGCAAAATTAAGATTTTCTGATCCTAACACTGCTGTCCTTTCTGCACATTAACCAAATTATTTCTTTTTCTGTATCTGCTACAGAATGGATGATTATGTGCTGCAATGACAGGTGGTACTGAAAAATGTAATATTCATGTCAGTTCACAATCAGTTAGGACACTCTTTAATTCTGTTGATGTTTTTGTTATTGGTAAGTAGTATAGAAGAACCATTTAAGCTTATGGATAGTTGATCAATAGGTCCCTTCCATGATAGCCTTGGTTACAATTTCTGCCACTGGCACTTGTGCATGCTATGTGTTACTATTTCTGCTACCCTCACTTCTATTTTTTGAGAAAATAACACATTTAAAATATAAAATAGTAAATACATTAACGGATGCTCTTTTATAACGAAAATTCAGTTAAAAAAATTAATGAAAATGTACATGTTTATCTATTTTCAGGCACCATAAGAACAGAATGATACATCTCTGTGTGCTAACAACATTCTGTGGAAAATGATTTCTTTTCAGGGAATAATGACTTCTTATTTCTGTGGAAAGGGCTCTTTTTTTATTTTGAGTGTAGCCAGTACTGGAAAACTAGGTGATTTTTGATTAAGAAATGAATTATTTCAGAAGTGTCACCATAGTGCTTGAATTGTTCACTATGACAAAATGTATTAACAATGTCATCTCTGTAAGGAGAAAATGCTGTGATACATTGTGGAAGATGTCATCTGATTGAAAATTATGTGACAGGAGAATATAGCCGTGGAGTTACTAGTGTACGGCTCTTTTAAACTAAACCCTTAGATTGAAAATTCTGAATTTTCAACTGAAAGTTATCACCCTTTATTTTTTTTCCTTTTTTATTTAATATTTTTTGTTTAGAAGTAGATGAAAGAAACCATTACCTTCAGGTCAAATGAATATCTCTGAAAAATCTTTTTCAGTATTTGGCCAGTTACAACTTAACACTATTATTCATACAGAAAATCAGTGAATTGAAGAGGTAGACATGCTGTGAGTGTCATGTTAACTGGTAATAATGCTGTAAATTTAGTGGCAGTACATATTAGACTGGAAAGAATTTACATAGTAGAATAATGTCAGTGAGACAAGCTGATGTCCACAGGAGAGACTTTTGTTTATTTGTAGGATGAATTTCACTTGGTTATTCAAGTTCTACAATTAAACACAAGGGCTCAATTCAACTTGAGTTTAATGGAAGCAATATCTCACACTGGGTACATAGTTGAGCCAACACCCTCCTAGATAACTGAACATTTTGGCAAACATTGCAGTAAAAATTAGCCAAGAGAGTCACTGATCTATCAAAACTTTTGGTTTTACTGTCACTTAAGCAAGTTCTACCTTAAGAACTGATCTGCGAATCTGGCATCTAATTACTGGTGATAAAACAATTCATCCTGCATTGGTTGCCTTGACCCTGAAAGGGAAATTAATATAAAAAATATTAAATATCTATATTATTTCTCAACAGGCAGTATAGATTTGTTGGTTGTCAGTCACTGATTCACTCCCACAGAATGAAGGAAACTCAGTACAGAGGCAGAAATACTTTTGGCTGTTTAAGTCCTTATAATCCCAGATCTTTAATTTGTTATTTACGAACTGGTAAAATGTAGTAGGACAGTCTGAGCTAAAATGTGCAATTCATTATTATCCAGATTTCTTTATAACTTTATTCGTTTTAAGGAAATTGCAGGAAGCACAAAATAATTCTCCTAGAAATGAAGTAGCTGATGCTTTACATTTATTACAGCTGTGAAGCCTTCAAGGTAGATGAGTAATAATTTTTCATTCTCAACAATAGTTCTACAGAGAATGGTTGGAGACTTGCAAAGGATGATTAACAGGCTGTGCATTCCCGTGTAATGGTATCATGCTACTAATTCACTCCAAAATAAGTTCACCATTCACTACCAACTAGGAAAGAAAAGGAAAGGCTTGGCATTTTGCTCAAGTTATCTGCTTTCATAACCATTCATTTTCAACTCAAAGCCAAGAGCTTTTCTCAAAAATGTGCAAGCTTACAGGCTATATTTACCATAAATACATAGTGTCTGCACTCAAGCTTTTTTATTAAAAATACAAAAGATTACAAAACTAGATGGATATCAATGAATAACATAGTCACAACAACTCATTGAGAATTTTTGGACCCTCTGTTATTCCCATGTTTGAAAAATGTCACTGACTGTGAAAAATAAATAGCTTTGATTTCTTTCTTCTTTTTTTTTTTTTTCTTTTCTTTCCTACTTAGTGTTTTGTTTTATGTATGAAAGTAGTAGAATAAAACTGGTAAGATCTGTTCATCCTAAGTTTTGACGCTCTGCAAGAAATGTAGAAAACATATATAGCAAAATTAATCAGTGGCCTTGATAACCTGATCATTTTTATGAAGTTACTTGTCTAGTATGAAACTTAAAACTCATAAATCCTTACTGCCATCTAATTTGAGTTACACTTACTTTTAGTCATTCTATTTTTTTTTTAATTTTTGAATAACAACAAAAAGGTGTCTGGAGATATTTAGTAACTGAGCATCAAGCTCCCAGACTAAAATTTAGAATGGAAGAAAAAAAAAGAAGGGGGAGCTCTGCAAAAAGCAGTTGTATTGGAGAGGTTTTGGAATTAGTTAAAAACTACTTAAGCACATGCTGAGAAACAGATTCCCTCTGGAAAGACTGAAGCTGTAATTCATGCAAAAATTTCCACTAACATCTTAAAGAATAAGATACAATATGGAAGGTTTATATACATCTCAACTCAGAGATGATATATGGCTTTCTACTCATAATGTGTGTCACAGAAGTAATTAAATAAACCAATTCTTAGTTAACATATCTGACTTTAGAATCAAAGATGGTTTAGGCTAGAGGAGCCCTTGATTTAGTAGTACGTGTTGGGAATGTGATAATTCTCTTCTTCCTCAGAAGAGCATTTTTGTGGAATGTCAGAGAACAAACAGAGATATCAGTCTTGAAGATTCTTTCAAATGCAGTTTAAACTGAGTAATGGAAGGATTTGTGATGTTACAGTGGCTTTCAGGAAACCTCCACATCCTACCTCAGGCTCAATGATTAGGTGACTAACAGAATCACAGAATCATCTAGGTTGGAAAAGACCTTGATGATCATCTATTCCAACCATTAACCTACCACAGACTGTTCTCAACTATCCCTCAGTGCTATGTCAGCCCGACTCTTAAACACCTCCAGGGATGGGGACTCCACCACTGCCCTGGGCAGCTGAAGTGCTAAGGCTTGGACATCTGGCCCAAGCCAGAGTTGACCTATAGATGAATCCTGTATATTTTATAACTGAAAACCATTGTGCTAGCAGGTATTGTACTGACTTATAACAACGCACTTATGCTGATATAAAAAGTGCTGAGGCACTGAAATACTGAAGCCTGAGCAACAGGCCCCAGGCCGAAGCTGCTAACTCAGTCCGTAATCATTAACAAAGTCTGTAAACTCGCTAGTGAAAGATGCAGCTTAGGCAAAATATAATCAGTATGAGGAGAGAATGTATCCAACTTCCCTTGTCTGGCCTTGCTCAAGGCTGAGAACCCAAGGATCTGGCCTTGTTAGAAACTCCCTTGGTTTCCCCCCCCGAGCCCTGGCCAGGCTTTGGGTGGAATCCAACAGGAGAATGAAACCAGAAATTTTCCGCTCAAAACAAAGGTGCCAGCTATTCTGGCTGGTCGATCTCTGGTATATAAGGCTGGACCCGCTCACAGAGACTTTGGCAGCCTCCCCTACGGGTGGACGCCCCGCGTAGGATTTCCCATGGCCGGGACGGGCTCTCCAAGCCCTCGCTGTGACCGGGGCTGCCCAGCCACTGCGGGGCTGGGGGATGGTAATACATGCAAGTGGGGATGGATCTCTCTTAATCTCCATTCTCTCTCTCAGGTAGTAATGATTTGATGCATTACCCTGTATTCTCCTGTCTGTTGCTTTAAAGTGCACTATTTGCTTTTTCTTACTGCATGTTTTCTGTATTACACTGTTACACTACTTGGTTATCACCAGTAAAATAGGCCTACTCTTTTCACTCTGGTGTCTGAGTTTAATTGGTATCCTTAATCAGTAAAACAGTAGCCCATTCCAATGCCAAACAACCCGTTCTGTAAAGAAATACTTCCTAATATCCAGTCTACACCTTCCCTGGTGACAAGTTCAAGCTGTTGCATTTGAAACAAATCTCAATATCTCTGAGTTTCTTGATTGCTGCCTGCAAATATTTACTTTGACTTGTGAAAACAACAGGACTTTCCAAATAATTTTTGCAGGAAAATGTTTGACTTGGGATATATAAATTTCTTTAGAAACTCCTAGATATTGATTAGTAATATTGTCCTCAGCAGGACTGGCTGTTTCTCAAAACATTGCATTAGACATTGATCACTGTGCATTAGACATTGATCACTGTGACCTATGAGTTAAATGAAAAATGGGGTCTGCAGGTTTTCTGTTCATACCCAGAGCCTTTATCAATATCATCTGGAAGAAAGTTGTAGTCCACCGTCACATTCTGTAGTTTTTTTGGACGTAACATTCTTATGAATAAGACTTCTACCCAGGAAGGAATGGTCTGTTTAAGAGTATTTACTACAGCTGCTAACTACAGAAAATGCTCTGTTAACAAATGCAAGAGATTCCTGCTTTTAATACTGAATATTCAGAATTCTTAATATCACCCTAAACAGTTGCAAAAGTGGTTCATGAACTATTTTCTTGAATGTTAGTGGACTGCATGTAATCCAGTGGGGTTTTTCTGGATTGGAGAGCATATAACTTTCTGTAAAGGTATACAGATCTTTGTTCATGTGTAAAGGATAAGTCCCAGAAGCAATGGATATATTCACTGAGACTTATACACTCTTTGAAAAGGAGCTGACATCGTCTGCTGCAGGCAGTCTTTTAGCTATTTAAAAAATACAGTGAATAAGCGCACACACTCTCTCAAACACCTTCTCTTTTCCACAGTTATTCAGAGGAAAAATAAATAAATCACAACTATTCCTAGAAAAAGATTCTCAGAAAAAAATAATGGATAAACTTCTCAGTGAATGTAATGACTCTAATTACGACAGATTCCTCTGTAATGAAATGAATAACAGTTTTTTCTGTCATGATGAACCTGTGTCTAGTTCTTTCATTATTATAGTAACCAGCAACACATTATTTGCAAAACTTTATGGGATATTTTTGTGTATATATATATATATATATGTATATATATGTGGCCATGTCTGTACACCTTTTACACAAAATTGTGAAAAATTATTTGGAACTTCCAGTTGAAAACTAAATATTAAGGGGAGATTTTTCTCCTGAGTTTTATCACTTGGGTGTCTTGCAGATTTATTAGGATCTGTTGCATGTCTTTAGATTTATTTTATCTTTTTATATTTTCACTTCTTTCCCCAAAGTCGGGATACTTAACTGTTCCTTCTCCCATTTGCACTGTCTTTATCAGCCTATTTTATTTATTTTGAGTGTTTATAATGAAATTTACATTACATAAAATTTGACATAACATTCTACACAAACATTGGTGTTTGCAATTCAATACTATGGTCTTGTAATTAGCTCAGGTGGGTAAAATCACTATCAAAAATGAAACAGGGCAGATGTAAGTAAGATTTTGTGCATTTACAGCATTATGTATTACAGGATTTCCATGAGATAGTCATAAAGAATGTCTACTGGAACTAAGAAACCAAGGAAAACAATCTGATTTATTGAAGTGGTCTTTCATTTAGGTCTCTATCAAAATTATTAATTAATTTAGAAGGTAGCCTTCAAGAGAAAAGTTGGTAGCGTTGTTTATATCTGTCCTTCTGTCTTCACTGCCCTGTAAAAATCACTGATTAACTGTGATTCAAATGTGGATGTTGTGTACTGCAAAGATCTTGAATTTATAGAATTTCCACATGTACCAGTGTGTCAACGTTACTGTGACTTACAGCACCTTTAGCTGTTTCTGCTTTTTGGTGTCTCTTTATTGCAAAATGTTTCGATAAAATGTACTAAATGAACTACATCTTTTCAATCACCTGTTTATATGCTTGAGCAGAGCATTCAGTATTTGTGTCCACTTATAGATATAATGTCTATTCTTGCTTTTGTACTCTTTCTACTAAACATGCTTCTTATGCCAAGTTTCCCAAGGCAGCTTCAGGTCACAGTTAGAGCCCTATCAACTGAGTTAGTAATGTTTTCAATACAATAACAACATTTGTTTGCTTAGGAACTTCCTTGTTAGTGTTTCAAAGTGCTTCATAAAACCTTAAATAGTGCAGTCATCTGGGGTTAACATTTCCTTTGTTTGTTTGAGTACTTCTCCCCCCTTCCTCTCTTTCCCCAGAGTTATAGGCTATCTAATGAGCAAATGGGGAAGAGGGAACTGTGGTCGTGCATCTCCCCCAGTCGTCATTAACCATAGAGCATGTTTGTTCCCATGTCACATGTCATAACCTCAGGAAATGCCTTATAAGCCCCTACCCTCCATTAGGATCAATTCTGTATCAATTCTGTATCTATTCCTGTCTCAGTGCAGCTTATGAATAGATAATTGCAGCAAATGTATTTCACTTGTAATAATCATTTATTAACTACAGCTGGTATAGCAAAATAGATGTTTGCTAGTCCCTGATTTCAGCTGATTATAACTTTAGGAAATGAAAAGTGAAATTCACCAAGTCAGTTTTCTGCTAAAGTGTACATTTTTTTCATGGCATTAAAAAGAAAAATACTCACCTCTTGCACAGAATGATATTAGGGGGAAAGACATTTCTATGCCCATGTAAAGTATAGCTTTAAAAAAAGAGAAGTTGCTCTAAGGCTCCCATAATGTGAGAATTGAAAATAGGCTGGTAGACTACTTTTCTTGCAGGGCCAGGATTTTCACCATCTAGATGGAAACTGAACAGCTGGAAAGAACTGGCCCCATGACCCTCAGATGTCTCAGGAAGTGCATGATCCAAGTGTATGATCCAAAACCATTTTCATCACCAAATGCCATAAAGATCCAGTGTGTGCTCTACAGAATAACAGTGTTTGAACTCCTCTCTAGTTTCAGAGGGCAGGAAATTGTGTTGACACTTGAGGAGATGGCTTACAGATTTCTTGGGAACTTTACTAAAATGTTAGAGACAGAAGCCTCTTTGGATAAGAGCTGGGCAAAGCCACCTGGACAGGAGAAATCATGGAGATAGAGAGAGGAAATTAAACAGGGAAAAGGAGAGAGCAACTGGGAGTTGATGGGTATGTAAGTACTATCTGTCTAAGTTTGAACAACTGTGCTTATACAGGGAGTAGAGAGAATCAAGCACTTTGACATCCCTGACTGCTGGGACAGGTTAGCCAGACTTCTCTACCCAGCTATGAGACAAACCTAGTGCCTAATGGACTACTTCAGATTTTGATACCTAAAACTGGGTGAAATGAGTCTGACCTACACACACATTGAGAAATTATATCATCTTGATGCGAGATTGCTCCTTACACATGGGGTGTATTAGGGTAATCTTTATTGATTTAAACTACATTGCATTTTTTTCTTAAGAATCTGGTTCCTCCAGGATGATGGCAAACAGTGCCTGAGATATTAACTAGGATCATACAGCAAATGAGTGTGCTGAAAATTGTCTTCTTGCCATATTAGACATTATAGAATTTCAAAGCTGTGTAGTAACTATAGAAGAGAAGCATTGAGAGAGAAAGGACAGTTTAATCGTTAAGACACCTGAATGCTGTGAGTATCCAGATCTTTGCAGCAGTGGCATTTTTGATGGAGCCAAGCAATTCACTTAAATCAAATTTTTCACTAGTAACCACTACTACATATTCCTCATTTTCTGATTGCCCAGCCTGGGTCACATGGGGCCAGATTTTCCAAAACTGAGCACTTGCAGATGCAAATGACGTCAGTTATGTCTGAAAAGTGTTGCTATCCCTGAGTTTGTGTGTTTCAAGTAGAGAGTCTAAAATAAGAGTATAAACTTGACAATATTGATGTTTATCTGTGCCTCATCTTTCTGTCCCTAATATATAAATAATAGCCCCATCAAAGTTTCAGGGGTAGTGTGAAGTGAAAAACACCTCTTGTGTAAAGTATGTCAACTCCTCGCACAAAAGACCACAGAAATAGCTATAATGGCCTTATATTTCCTTCAGAGTTTAGCCAGTATGCTCTAAATAAGATCTAGAACCACATTGTGCCAGAAGAATAGAAAGAAATATTTAATAACATTCATTCACTGTGTTAGGCTTGGAAAAGATAAAAGATTTAACTTGAGTCTCTAATGGACATACCAGCACAGACAGGTCAGATGAAGATTGCACTGACGACTTCTCTTCCGAGGTGCTTAAAAGTGTAATAAACTTTTATTTTCTTTCAACATTTTTTTTTTTTTTGGTGTGTGTTACTGGTGTGTACAAAACTTCCTGGTGTTTTGGAGGTGGGGGGCTAGGGGTGGTTTTCTTTTCTTTTTTCGCCTGGGATATCAGTTCAGTTAAGGATACTGGTCATAAGATTTGGATAGCTCAGGTCTCAAATCCCTTCTCCATTCAGAACAACAGAAAGAGTTCCAAAATGCTGAAGGGATTTTGCCTTCTCTGTAACATGGCAACAGTCAGAGATACCCAAGCCAATGAGATAATTCTGGAACTGGATGTGGAACAGCCATGTCAGGACCCAGCCCAGGTTTCCTACTGCTTAAAGGAAACATGCAGTAATCCTTGGACTCTGCTCAGCACTGGGGAGGTCTCATCTAGAAACCAAGCACTGGTTTGGACACCTCCCTTCAGGTGAGGTGTAGAGACAAGCCAGAGCAGATCAAGGAGGTGGAGAAAACACGACTGGGGAGAGGAAATACTGGGAAGAATTGGGATTGTGTAGTCTGAAAGCAGGAAGGTTGAAGGAGGTGGGGTTTAAGTGTTTGGGTACAGATTGCATAAAATTCTGCTATAGAAGAATGGAAGAATGTATTCTCACTGTGCAAGGCAAAAGCAGTAAGAAATACATTAAATAGAATTTCTAGCAGGAATCATTTTAGATATCAGGAATACCTTCTAATGTAAGCAAAGCACTAGGAGTGATTCACTGAGATGAAGTGCCCGTGTCACTTTGTGAACTTCTATTACAGTAAGTCTTTAAGAAAAAGTTATAAAAGTATCTCAGGATGACCAGAGGGACGGTTGAGGTGAGCTATCTGGGATCTGCCAATTTTGTCATTCCACATTTCTGTGTTTCAGCTATAAATCTTCTCAGTAAGGCAAATTAATTTATGTTAAGAGCTGCACTAGCATGATTATAATGTTTCAAGAATCCCTGGTACTTGCTCTGTAATGGAACTGCAGAGATGTTAGCTATTGCATCCTGTAGTTACCTTTAGTCATTTAGGAACTACCATCTAGAATTAAGGCTTTTGCTAGCTAGTCCAAGAAACGCTCCTGAAAATATCCCTGTCTAGTTGCTGTCAACATGAAACTACTATTAATGTGTAATTTATAAGAAGAAATAATATATATTTATAAGTATTTATATGTACATATTTATAAATATATATTTAGGTAAACATAATAGATCCTTTGAATGCAAGTCAGATGCTGAGTGCTAGAATGACATTTGTTTATACAGTTTCAGCCAAATATAATTTATAGACAATATAATAATTAATAAGGAAAAGTAGGCTTCCCAAAAATGTTTTCACATAACAATCCATACATGGTGTTATATACCAAAAACTCTCTGAGCACAAACAGTGTGTATAAAAAAAAAAAAAAAAAAAAAAAGCACAAAAAGCTCTCAGGAAAATGCTGTGCTATTTAATATGATGGTAGCATGTGTTAAGGCAGTCCTGTCTTCTATAAATTCCTGCTTCACACAAAGTGAAGGAAAACATTACTTGAGTTAATGTTTAGTATAAAATGACCACATCAGAGTACTCCCCTGAAATCAGTAGCTTTTATTTGGTTGTACAAGACAGCATATTCAAGTATATTAGACTTAGAAAGCAAACTGCTGGAGGGGAATAAACCACACACATTAAATGGATGGAAAAATATTTCATAAATATAAAGCTGTACTTATGAAATGTTTTATTATTTGAGTTGTATCCTTGATCTATGTTTACATTCACAAAGTAGTTTGCCAAGCCCCTTAGAGGGACTTCTATTATGTGAAAGTCATCTTTTAATTGCCTTAAAAAACTTCTGTGGCATTTCTGGTGTTCATGGTTTTATGTTTTTAAGGAATCTCATTCAGGTTAGAGGTTAAATTTTAACTCTGTTATTTGTTAAGTTGCTCAGTAAGCACCTCTGAACAGGCCTAATCAATCTGGCACCATTCTTTCAAGAGAGATTTCCACTCTGAATGTCAAATGATCTGATATATTCACTCTTTACCTAGCTTTGAGTTCAAAATTGAATCTTGAGCTTTTAAAATTCATGTATGTTCGATCATATATTGCTTAAATCTATGCACTGTTCTTTTGGAAAGACTTCAGATTTTCTACACCTTTTCATCCTATCAACATTTCATTAAGTATTAAAAATCTTTCTTTAGAAATTATATTTCTGTCACTGCCCATTTTATTTATTAAGTGCCTCCTACCTATTTTAACAGAAACTGAGATAATCCAAAATATAACACTAGTATATTCCACAATACATAAGATCTTTATAAGCAATTACAGTGGACAGACAGTTAAATAAAGTAAATAAAGTAAATAAACCTCAGTCAAGAGGTGAAAGAAAACATTTACTGCTTGTCCTTGGTGAACTGGTTCTGAAAACATGAAATAAAAAGCTTTGATAGGTCTTTGGAAGTAATCAACTCCAAAACTGATGTTTGAAGTAATTGACTGATACACTATAAAATGAGATGACAGAATTTCTTTCCAGGATAAATGATGCTCTAACAAATGAAGATAAGACTAATGTTTTTATTTATTTATTTAAACAAGATATGTCAGCAGAATACCGAACAAGAAAACTCTGAAAAATTTGCAAGTAATTTAAATTCTGAGATTTGTCTAACTTCAAACCCCTCCACCCCCAAAGAGCCTGCTTTATTTATATCTAATGAGGGATGTTCTGAGACACTGAAGTCCAACTCTGACATTTAGTATTATATAAAGTTTAGATATGAAGTAGCACTACATCTTGGCTGTTGTGATGCATTTATGAATGTCATCACCAGAGTTAAAATCAGCCTTCTCTAAAAAAAAAAAAATAAATATAGCTGATGCTCTTAAGGCCAAGAGAGAATGCAGTGTTGAACAACCAGTTGAGATTTGCTCACCCTGATGACAGAATTTGGGATTTCTTGGATCCCCTTTATCGTCAGCACAGCATTTGGAGGCCACCACATCTTGCCCAGTAAGGCAGACCTGGCTGTGGGTGACCACTAGCTCCTGGCTGGGACTGGAGTATCCGTACTTGTTGTCCCACCTGATGGCTGGAGAAAAGCCCAGCTATGCAGCCATGAGCTGACTGAGAAGCTAGCACACAGGGCAGCTGGGGTTGCTTATATCTTAAAAAAAATAATTGTTTTTTGGCTCACAGGTAATAATTAGAGCTTCCCAGTGCTCCTAAAATGATAAGAAAGTTGAAAGATGTTCTTGTTGGCTTTGAAAGAATACAATTAGCTCAGTGTTTTTCTTCAGCCATTTCTTTTTGAAGTTCTTTGCAGAAAAGCTAAGCAATTTCCTTTCCCTTTAACATCAATAACCCTACTCAGTGGAGGAGTTTGTTTAAATAGTTTTCCACTGTCTGCAAACAAATCAAATGAAAATAAAGTTAATTAACTGAATGAAAATGTGGCTGAGGAAAAAAAAAAAAAAAGGGGGGGGGGATTATTCAGTGTTGGTTCTTTGGCTCTAAAATGTTGATTGCATTTAGATACTTGAGTGAGGCCTCTCTTACCTAAAAAGCTGCCACTGTGACTTACTGCCAAGACTGCTGGTTATCTGGGCAAGCCTCAGGCCAAACTTGAATGACACAGCAGGCTTAAAATAAACTGTAACCTTCTCCTGTGTAACACGTTTGTTTCAGTTTTGGTTACGTGAAAAGCAGTACTTGCAGGATCGTTTCAGCTTTTACTGTAAAGCATGAGATGTGGAGGAGGACTATCAAATCTCACCCTTCCTAAAAACTGTGCCTGTGACTCAAACTCTAGGTTATCTGTATCTGTCTGGATGAGCATCTCCTGGGAAGTATGAAAGTAATACTGACTGCAAAAATAGTTTTATTAAACAATATGGTCTTTTCAGTCCTTTCTGGGAAGGTGCAGTCTTTTACAAACAAATTGAATTTTCTTTGCACAAGCAGATCACGTGTGCTTTGTCCTGCCTTAACTATTTAAAATAAATTATATACACACTGGATTCCATCTATTTACTCCATATTGTATGGATGCACTGCTTCAGAAGTGACACATCAGTGCTGAAAGTTCATGTGTTTGTGCTGCACAGGTAGTGGGATGTTTAGATACTTCTGGTTTTCAAAGAATGAGGTCTCACCTAGAACAGAAAAGCTGAAATGGCTTCACGTATTATTCTTTGCCTGTAAACTGGCTTTCTACAAGGGTGATAAAGTTTTCCTTTCCATAAGTTTTGATAAGGGATCAATGAATTACAGAGAAGACTTTCTCAAACACTAGCAAAAAAAGTATCTAAAAGAAGGATTAGAAATGAAGGTTATCCTGGTGTTCCTGGAGGCAACACAACACAACCATACAGTGGGTTTTGGGCTCTCCCTCCACCCTGGATGTCCCAAGATAGATGTAACTCCACTAAGCAGAGCCAGAGCTCAGAGCCTGACATATTCTGCAGGAGGGGACTGAAAATGAACAAACTGAATGGGGACAAAGTCCCTAAAACCTGTCCTAAAGATGTTTGGCTAACAGACTTTTCCAGCTGGTGTTTTCTACACTAAAATTACATACAGGAGTAACTAACAGATGCTATTGATCACTGACTTCAGCAGAACTGGACCACTGAGTGATGTGAGGTCAGTTCGTGAATATTGATGACTGGAGATCTCCCAGTCCCATACTGGTCCAGAGAGGCCAAACACTGGGGAGATGCCTGCAATCTCTGACACGTGCCACATCTCCAAGCCAGCCTCAGGGTTTGCTCCCACTGCCAGCTGAGGTCAAGGTGACCTGATGGCAGTACTGGGAGCCTCTCCACAACCCAGTTGCTTCCTATGAAGTGCTGCTATTCATCTGGCAAGAAGTTGCCATGAGTGACAAGAAGGAAAAAGTACACTTGCTGGAAGATCATTATATGACCCTCATAACTTTAGCAGTATGAAGTTACCCTTATATCCACATGCCTCCAGAACACAGCTCAGCTGTTTGGTAATAAATTACTGATTACTGGTGGTGTCTGGAAGAGTGGGGATGTCTTAGATGTGTGGAAACACAAGTAGATAAAATTCACACCAATGATGCTTGTGAACTGCACTGTAAGGTCATTACTATACATTACTATAGAAAGTATCCTATTACCCAGTGTTACCATAATCTTGTTTGTTGGTTAAAAAAAAGGGACAAACAAACAAACAAACGAAAAAAAAACCAAACAAAAAAACCAACCAACCAACCAAAAAACCCCAGAAACCCAACACATTTTGGTTTTGATAATGTAGTATGCTTGGATTGTTTGCTGGAATAGTTAGTAATGACATCTAATCCTCAGTTGTAACTGCAACATAACCATGGTTATGTGATAATAAGCACTTTTGTGATTTGAAGAAAATTATTTCCACAGCCAGTAATAATTTTATTTTAACATATTAAACTATGTGTTTAAGAAATACTTAGTAATTATGTGAGCAAAAGTAAGTTTTGTAGTTTTTCCTAAAGTGATGTTTCTGAACACAGTGTTGTATACATTTGTCATGCCAAAGTAAAAGATGTCTTTGATTTCAGCAGAAAAGAATGCTAAATCTGCATCTAAATTTCTGTTCATGCAAACCCATGGCTTTTTGTGATGTTATTGCAGCTAATCAGAAACAAAGCCAGAAAGGTTAACAAGTGCTATTTGGACTTTCTATTTATAATGTGGTCTGACAGTATGGGAGTGCAGTATTTATGTGTACAGAGACTTCCTTTTCTTTTTTTTTTTTTTTTTCCTTCTTTCTTTCCTTTTCCTTTCCTGTTTTTTACTCATCTGTGTATAGCTGGGAAATAAACAGGTCTTTAATTACTGAGTGCTGTATGATTCTTACCCAGGCACTATCCGTTGATGGTAAATGAAGAGTCCAGCTTCAGGCACCTCCTTGGTCAGTGCATCCTTGCTCCTACAGCACGATTGTCATATTGCAAGTGTAAAACTGGCACTGTGCAGCTCTTCTGTAAAAAATCAACACAAGTGGGTGTGGGCTGTGTGGCAAAGCCAAATTACAACTGGATCTATCTCAGAAATGAAACTGGGAACAGAAAATCTGAGATACAGCTTTACAAAACTCTTCCTTTTCTCTTTCCTTTTGCAAAGGAAAATAGCATTGGAGTAAAAAAGACAAATAATGCAGAAAATCATGTTGTGCTTCCTTGGATCCTTTTTCACTGTGTACACGTTGACAAAACTCCTCAACAGAGTTAACTTCATCAGGAAAAATGCCTTAAAAATAAAACTAATAATTTTGATTTATGCAGGATTTATTTATAACTGTTGGTTGAAGGGGCATCTGTCAATTGTTGTCTCTATAACGTTCATGTTCATAATGTAATGTGACTTATTCTGGAGAATGGAAAGCTTCTGTGCCCACTGAATGCAGATGTAATCCAGACCAACCCAACTCTCTCCACAGCCTCAGAAATTTGCTTGATTCATAAAATTCATCTTGTTTTTAAACTGGAATCTCTCACGATCAGGTTTTTAATACTTGAATGTACTCATCTGCTTTGTGAAGAATTCATTAATTCTCAAATTTCAGACCCAAATTGTCATTGGGGCAGGGACAGAGAGGTGGAAGCAGTTGTTTTTGAGAATTATTTTTTTCAGGCCAGATGAAAGTAACGTTTCAGCATCAGAGGTGAGCTTTCCTGAAATGTCAAATCGGGTAAAGAAGGTTTAGCACTCACTCCCTAATCTCTTGAATGTCACAAAGTTTTTCACTTCTGAAAACCCATTGGATTCTTGCATAGTGAAAAAACACTGTATAATAGCTTAGGACAGGAAGTAGGTGCCATGTTATATCTATTCGATATAAAAGGGGAGAGAAGGATTATAGTTGTTTCAAATCTAATCTCTGACAAAGGTTCACTAAGTCACTGATGTTAAGACCACTGCTTCTACAGGAGCTTTGTCCTGTGATTTTGGAAAGATGTGTTCAGCATCTATGATTAAAATTAAACTGAAAATAATGCCATCCTAATCATAGCATTCCCTAAATATGTAGTCAGGGCTGATTCAGATGAGAAAATCAACTTAATGAATCATCAGACTTGTTTCCTGCACTGCCTAGGCAGGCCATGCTGCCTCTAATTCCAGTTTTTGCCACAAAATAATTCTTCTACATATGAGACAGACTGGGATAATAACTCAGTGCTGGGATTCATTTTATTAAATCTGAGCTAGTCACCATGGATTTCTTTAAAGTCAACAGAGATCTAGGAAATATCATCAATAAGAATTAAGGCTAAATCAATCTCACCATAAGGTAGATAGCTGCACTAGGTCAGATGAATTGCTCCCTAAAAGAGAAATGCATATTACTCTCTGTTGCTTACAGCAGTCACCAGAGGAGCAGCTGAGCTGTAGATGTCTGCATGCTACTCCTCTGCAGTTGTCTGGGGTGAGTACCCTTCACAGTGTTGGAAATTCAGTGTATCTACCATATCTCCCTTTTCTCTTGGGCTTCACAAACATTCTGTTAGAACTGAATACCTCTGAAATCAAAAGTCATCTCTGGAATTTCATATCCAGGGACTGAGCCTTTCTGTAGAATTCCTTCAGAGCTGAAATTTCCTTGTTAATTACACCAAATATTTCAGCATAATCACTAATTATTTCCATGCTTTATTAAATTTTGTAAAATATCTCTGTAAGATTCTAGTAAAATATGCTGGTTTATATATTCCTCTTTGTGCAATCTCTATATCATAAGAACTGAATACCATTTTTTGAATATACCTCACTCTTTTCCTAATTTTATTTGGACATGTATACATATTTATATATACATACCTATATAGCAATAATTACACAGAAACAGGGAATAATACAGCAGACACCACCTGTGGGCTATTAAGAGACATAAACTCTGAGTTTTAGATGTGCTTATATAGTTATACAAATGCTGTTAGTTCTGTTATTATTTAAAAGAACAGTTCCATAGGATACAAGAGAGGTAATTGTATTGGGTAGGGTGATAGAGAATAATATGTAAAGAAAACCAACAATTTTAGGTGAGTCTATTGAAAAATGTTACTAAAAATAAAAGAAGGCAAACTTTGGAGTTATAGTCTCTTCATCAGTCTATGGGAAAGCAGAACAAAGGGATCAGAAAATATATACTTAAAGGATGATGATTCAGAGCTCATAAGGGAATATGTTATTGTAGTATGAGTAAAAGGTCTATGGGAAATATTTTCCTTGGGAGACCAGGAAATGCCTGAAAAAACTAAGCCACAGGGTGCATTAAAGAGAAATGTTTCCCTGGGTCACCATTCCTTTTACAGAAGGAAAGAGAAATCTATTAAGTCAGGAATGGACAGTAAGATCAAGGGAAATTAATGAGCTGGAAGAGAGCCTTTTAGAGCTGTAGTAATGCTCAGACCTGTGGGCTGCCCTGAAATAGGATTCTGTTTTCCTGAAAACCAATGATAACTTCATACAGCTGCTCATTAGATATTTCAGATACCAAAGGAGAAATTGGAACCCTGGATGCGTTAGATTAGCATTTTCCCTCTACTTCCTCCATTTATATTCCAGATGGCATACTGTTTCCCTATTATGTTTTATTTATACAAGGCTAAGCCCATTCCCCTTCCAACTCCATTAACCTCAGTGGAACAGCACCAGAAATTACTATGGCCCATTGACTACAGAATCTTATTTGACATTAAATGTTTTCTTTAGGAAGATTTGATTGACATAGATTATTGCAGCAGATGTGTTTTGTAACTTGTAATGGAACATTTTATCCATTTGAATCCACATAGCCTTTCTTCCAGGGTCTTCATTTGTAATGCTGCTTATTGGTATCTTTGAATCTTCATTGTGTCAAATAGCAGGTATTTGTAGGGGCAGTTAAGAGCTGTGCAGTATTAATGATCAGTCCATCTACACTTAAATATCTTGCTGTTTTCATCTTGTCCTAGTTCACCAGTGGGAATGAATTTGGTCATCTTATCCTGGTACATATTTACAAAACTCATGGAAGTGACACGGAATTTGATGCAGTTATCAGTTTCACTTCAGAACGGTACCAGAATGATATGAATGAAATGATAGAAATCTTGTGGACCAGGACAGAGGTACTTTGCAGGGTTATATCAGATGCTTAACACTGGTCTCCACTATGTTTAATTTTTTCTTTTATCCTTTTTTTCTCAAGATATGGATTTCTTCATTGTAAATATTCAGTATATATTACATGTGTAGAGAACTTGGCAAAGGGAAAGGGATGCGAAAAGGATAGTACTTAACATTTGGCTATTTTGAACATGATTCACAACACTAATCATTGCTTTAAACATTACGAATATTGTAATAGCTTTTATTTGAAGAGCAGGAAAATAGCTATTCCCTGGTTGGATGCTTTGTGAATTGAAGGATGAGACATTCTTCTCAGGTACTGAATCAGGGCAATGCATGCATTTGCATGACGTGGGAGTACACGAAGCAGAAATCAGACTGTCTCAAGTATGGCTTTGAGTATGGCCACAGCTGACTCGTCTTCACAGCCAAGTAAACAGTATTTCAGGAAATTAAAACAGTATCCAGGTTGAATTCAGACAGATGTCAAGGAGGGAGAGGCAGTGCAGTGGGGTAGCTGCTGTACCCTCCCCCAGCACAGACCCTGTGTTCCCCTCCAGGAGGTCCCAGTGGTCTAGGACAGCCCGGGGAAGACAAGCCTTTATCCACATCTGAGAAACCTGAAAAGTCTGGAGAAGAACCACGCTCAAGGTAACATGCTGTACAGAAGAGCTCATTATCTTCAATCCAGGAGTGCCTATCCTGCTGCCGAGTCAGCTGGGGAGCCTGTTCCAGCACACTTCTGCTTGGGGCAGACAGATGATACTCCATGGCTGTTGAGTGAAATCCTGGATCCCGGTGTACTACAGAGGTGTGGAATAATTACTGTGCACTATAAGTGATGAACAGTTTTTGACAGATGGCCAAAGTGGAAATCAGAGCAAAGTGTTTTGGCTTAATCCAAACTGTAACAGTTTAATTCTTTTGACTTCTCTCTCACCAAAATGAGAAAAACCTAGGATGAAAAAAAAAACAACAACAACAAAAACCTGAATTGATTTTTCTTTGATGAAAACCAAAATGTCTTTTTTCCCTATTCCTCCCCTTTTTCTTTCTTTTCGATTAACTTTAACTAAACTTTCTTTTAAAGCATATAAGCCAGAGAGAAAGTACTTTGTAACAAAGGAAATGGTCTTATTTTCTTCAGTGGGGTTTTTTTGTGGTTTGTTTTTGGTTTTGTGTTGTTTTGTTTTTTGTTTTTTTTTTTTGTCCTATCTGTTAATTAAACTGCACCTAAAATCACAGATACTTTCTGTTACACAAAAGATGCAATTTTAGTGGCTTAGCAGCTTGAAGCATTATATTTAATTCTACACGAGAGTCAAATATATCTCTCCTAAAGCAACCCATAGCATACTTGAAACACATGGCTTTTGCAGGGATAATACCTTTTGATAGTATTGCTCAGATACCACCAGTCTTCCTCTACTTTCCCATAACACTTACCAGACTCAGAAGACACATAAATATGCATTAAGAAATTTATATCTATTTCACAATGTATTAAGGAAGCTATTCTCTTTTACTAAAAATCCAAGGATCCAAACAGAGTTTTGACAGTTAAGTTTTCTAAACAGAATTTAAGTGAATAGAGGTTCTTTGTTAGTCACTACCTGGAAAGGGTCCGTTGGCAGTTAATCAGTGTTACATTGCACAGCCCACTTATAATATGCATAGAAATAGAAAATGTTTGTATCATTATCAGCTGTATTTGACCCTATATTGTAGTTTTTGCTGAACTGAAAAAAACCCAAACAAAAAACAAAAAACAAAAACCCCACCAACACCCCCCCCCCAAAAAAAAAAAGAAAAAAAAAAGAGCAACACATCATGCAAGCAATTACGAAGAAAGGATTTCATGGATCTGCCTAATAAAAGCAAGGAAGACTACTTAGTTGTAATATGTTAATGGAATAAAGAATATATGATGTCGGTGACAAGCAACAAAAAGTCTGCTTTTGGAAGATGGAAGAGTGGGGTTTTTTCCATTAAAGAAGCCTGGAAATAAGACAAGCAGAAGGCATCCATACCTATGTAAACCATGGACAAAACACTGTTCTAAGTTGTTTTCAGTATGCCTGTTTTCAAGCGAAACTGAATAAAAGTCACAATAGGAGTTAACATTACACTTCTAGTCCATACCACTTTAAAGTCACTAGATCTTATCTCTCTCCTGGTGTGGATTTCCAAGTGGTTGAGACAAAGTTTCAAAGGCTTGAAAATGAAGGTAGACAAAACCAAACAATAAAGAAATACAAAGTTTTCACAGCAATAGAAAATTTGGTGAATATCACTCCTTCCAGAAGGAATCATATATTCTATCATGTTCTGTGCTTACAAAAGTATTACAGTATTGCTTGTCTTTCTAAAATACAGACATTAGCTAGTGGGAGAGTATGCCTGGAGGACACGCTGATGTAGAGAATGAAAACAGGCCTTTGCTCAGGTGCTGCCCTCTTGTTTTGCCTTCCCCCCACCCCCAACCCCAGGTACCTGGCCACCTGTCACCCACACCTCTACTCTCAGAGGTCCCCACTGCCTGGAGTGATGTGAGCATCTCATAGTGAAATGCTGCTGTCTGTGCTATATAAATAGCATACTCTCCTCACAGATGAAGTGATTATAAGGTGTCCTCTCACCGTGAAAAACTATGAATCCAGTAATCTATACAGCACTGAGGCAGTATTTCTTTGGGAGAAAGCTCTAGCATGTTAGCCTGTTCCCCTCATTCCTGCAGGGCAGAGGCAGGACATTCTTTTTTTGCCATCTTTCACAGAATTTGAATCTTTTGTGCCTGGTAGAAAGCCAAAGCTAAAATCCTGGGTTAATCCTGTTATCTGCTACACAGCCTAACGCACGCTTTGCAGAATTCACCTCCATGCTTTCCCCATATGGGAACAATTTCAAAGGTTTTAAATTGAAAGGATAATATCCATTCTTGTGTCCCTCCTTCCTCTTCCAAATTGCATTTGCTTTTAGAGTCTTGTGCTGGGCAACAAGATTGACTTTGTAAAGTCTGCTAAAATAAATTTTATTAATAAGATATATAGGTGTGCATGCAGACTATCATAATAGCAGATAAGAAAAGAAATGCAGATAATAATGAACAAGCACCAATTTTAATCCATAAATCCTGAAATAATTTTCTCTTAACATTCCAATAAAAATTCCAAGACAATTCACTGGTTTCCAGTGATGCTTTTTATGTGAATCAGAATTCACTGTTCCTCTTCCTACATGTACTCCCACAGAATTTCAGTGGAGTGTGTTTCAAAGAAAACACAGGGGTGGAGCAGCAGGTTTGTAACTGAAGGGTTAACTAGCCAGAGCATCTGCTAGAGCTCTGTTGTTACTGGAAGGAAGTCAATTGTATAATTTGGTGGAAAGCGGATATCTAACTATTTTTAAGAACCCAAGTGCCACAAGTATGAACCTAGGTACTTTATATAATCAGTGGAGAAATCCAGACTCCCAAATTAGGTGTTCTGGCTTAAATCTGAAGGAATCTACCTCTCTAGAGTCAGAAAATATTATTATTTCCCTGGTCCCCTTCTTCCTCTACTGAATGGCATAAGCTTGTCTTGGATTAAATACAAAGAGTGTAGCCCTCATGACCACCGAAAACATGTGCAGGAACAGAACCTTCTTTCTTGTTTCTTTCTTCAAAGTGAGCAATATACCCACTGACCAGCACAGTCAACCCAAAGCCACTCTCTGTAAAAGATTCAGAATTAACCCCTCTTTTTCTCTCCCTGAGTATGGTGGGTAAGTAATCATAATTGCAAAGCGCCAGGATTCTTAGAGAGCAGAGTAAACCATGGAGACATACAAAGCTAAAATAAATTTACTGCTGTTGTGCCTTCTACTGAATAAACTGAAAATCTAACTGAGGGCTGCCATGCAAAGCAGCACATGCCAGTATGGTGGAGGACAGCTGGAAGAAGAAGTGCATGTTGTGAATTGTAATAACAATGGACAGGTGTATGAGAGATTTCTGAACTCGGGAACATGTCCCTGAAACTTGGCACCTGATGCTGTTTGCTCCTGGGCTGGCATCCAGCAGAGAGGAAGAGGGAGTGAAACTGCTGCCATTAGTTACGCAGTGTGCACACTTTCAGATTCACTAGAAACCCAAGTATACTAGTGAAACATTTATAAATCACACTAGAGCAGCTGCCACACAAGAGACTATGTTTGGTGGAGTGTAAGGGATCTAAAGATCACCCAATCTGCTAAAATATAAGGGTTTACTAACTGTGACATTCTTAATAGTAGTTAGATAATTATTTACTTAAGTATTATTTGACATTCAGGGTAGCAGTTGGGCATCTTTTCTGTGCTATTCACAGGGGCATCCTCAATGTTTAGCCCAGAGGGACATGTACCCCCAGAGCTCATATCTTCCTCTCTTATTCTTACTGAATAAAAAGGGAGCCCATAGTTCAGACATACGAGGTTGAAGCTGTATAAACAGAAACCCCAAACTGAAATAATAGCTAAGTGAACAGAATAGAAATGAACCATTAAATAAAAATAATAAATTAAAAGACAAAATATGTAGAAAGTCACTTTTGTGTGTGTGTACTACCTCTTAGAGACTGAGTATTGCCAGGCTGGATTATATTCTCTTTTGTTAAGCAGTATTTGTTGAAATTATTAACAGTTGGTATGCTTCAAATCTGGCTCAGTAGACTATAGGAATTAATTTATTATATTTCACCTACTATTGATAGACATCTACAGTTTAGAAATTTCCATCAGGCTCAGCTTGTTCCAGGTTCCATTCGGATTTAATAGAGTCACTTCTAGGATACAGAGCACCTGATCAAAGGTAGAGGTGTGTGTTAGCAGTGAGTTTTCTCAAACTCATGGGGTCAGGTGCATCCTACTCAAAGTATCTGTCTGTCTGAGACAGAGATTTCAGTCATAGTAAGTGTTTTCACACAAATGCACTTACATTTAAAATACATTTTCTGGTTAAATATCTAAACAAAAAGTTTCCTGAGGCATTTACAAGTGACTCCAGGATGAATCCTAACCTGTGAGTACTCAAAACTGAACTCTGCCTGTAATTACCGTGATGTTACAAAAGCCATATAAAATCCACAAGATCTTTTTCTTTCTGATAGCATCAGGAATTTTCTGATTAATTATATGATCCACAAAGCATTTTTGGCACTAAATTAAAAAATCTTTTTCATCCCTGTCCCAGTGGTTATAACAAATCAGTAAATAAAAAAGTAATTTGAAGAATGTATTGCCATTTATGATATTCATTGAAATTGAATAAAATTTGTGTCATTTTTTCAATTTTTCATATGCTTGTGCCTCTCTGGGTAAATCTAAGAAATGCTAATATTTAAAGAGTAGTATGTAAATGAGTAGAAATGACTCCTTGGGTACAGGCAAAAGTTGGCTATAGATTTTAAAATGCAAAGAGAGATTTAACGTCCTAATCAGGAAGATACTTAAACACATTTTCAATTTTGAATGCCCAGAGGAATTAAAGATGTGCCTAATGTGAAGCATGTGCTTAAACACCCTTGTTGACTGTCACTGTTTTCTTGAGCTGAACTTGAGCCTGAGTCTAGAAGCAAGAGTGTCGAATGTCAAAATTAAAAAAAAATATTACACATATTTTACTCTGTTCTCCTTAAAGCATGTAGAGTTTTCTGGGCTTCTGTCACACTTTAAAAAAAGAAACACTGGTAGAAAAAAAGCCATCATAAACCACAACATGAAAATCCATACTTATGATATAAATGTTGAAGGATCTGTCCAAATAAATCAGCAAAATGGGGGATCACACAGCTCTAATCTTTATGAAGTAATTGTCTAAAGCTTCTGAGAGAGCAGTAACAACAACCCAGAGAATGGGATTTTTCTGATGGGAAAAAATAAAATAAAATAAAATAAAATGTCCAAGACGCAGCAAAGCCTTTGTCATTTGTAAACACCGGGATGGGAGCCAACTGACTCAGTTCTTTGTTAATCTCTACTTCATTCTCTGTGACATTAATTATCTGCATTTGACTGGCAGTCATCTATTCCCAGTTTGGACGGTTTCCCCATTAGTGTACCAGGCACATGGTTTGTACAGTAGTTATCAGGCAAAACTGATTATGTTGGACTGGACTGAAACACAGTCCTGGACGTGTGAATCAAATATCACAGGAATTTGTGGGGGGTATATTTATCCAGACATCTCAAGGTCTCAGAAACACTTGGTAGGAAAAAAAATTATAAAAAACTCCACAATGCCTCACTTTTTTTAAGTCCTTGTTTTTTCACCTGTGAGCAGTCCATCACCAAGGCATTAGTAAAAGCCTTTTTTCTCTCTCTTGCCACCAGAGTACAATGTGCCCCAACACTTATTCATTATAAAAGTAAACAACCGACACCAGTAAAGCACAGTCGGTGATCTCCACCTGACAGCTGGCTCATAAGTATATGGTTGCTATACATACACAGCTATACCCATATAACCATATATACATAAAATTATTACAATTTTCATCATTCTGCCTTCAGGGAAAAAAACCCAGAAACAACAAAACCACAAAGTAATCATGAAGAGAATATAATTTGAAGGAGTGTAAATTAAACATTGGCATTACAATTAAGTGATGGTGTTGGTATTTGAGAGAGAAAAATGAAGTAATAGTAGTTTTGAAATCCTTACTGAGGCCATGCACACATGGACAGAGAGAGATGAAGCTCAAGGCACAAACCTGGAGCAAATCACACTGACAGCAGCATACAAAGGAGCAAGTTGTGCATTTGAAAGAGTGAAAAAGAAACACGCTGTGTCTGGAAAGGTAAGTATTTGAAAGTACAACAAATGTAGCCCTGATTCATTCTGACTAAGTTTGTAGGTAAAAGGGCTAAATTATTTCTAGGAATTGTCTCGTATGTTCACAGTTTGACATCCACAGTTTAACATTGTGGTGTACCGCCCTTCATATGCTGGTGTTTTGCTCATCCAAACTCCTTGATTGTCTTCTGTGCTCATTGTAGATCTGCCTTTCATGGGACAAAATAGAAAGAGAGAATTTTAATCTTACTGGTAATAAATGGACTGTTGTTTGCTCCAGAGATTATGTGTAGACCCAGTAATTGAAATTGTTCCACTTTCTCTTTAACTCTCCACAGTCTGTAAGTAAATACTGTTGCTTTTGTAAGATATTATACCACTGTCATGTTGAGCAGAATATTAAATATCACCCTAAATGGAATTAAATCACCACTATATAGACATTTCCCACTATGACTATAACCAAATGAGTTTTACTGTAACTGACAAGAGCATATAAACTATGTCAATTGTCTAATGAAGATGAAATAAAAAATTATTTAGGCACATGGCTGCTTCCTATTGTTTTTTCTTGGTTTGGCCAATCTATTCCAGCAGCATTTCTTCTTGGCAATTTCTGTGCTGTTCCATCCGGTGCTTAAAAGAAACGTGTTTGGTGCGTAGGGCACATCTTGAGTAGAGAGGAGTGGAGAACTTCAGCAGCCATCGTGCATGGAGCCAATGACTTCCAGAAACATATTGCTGTTTCTGGAAGTGGCTTTGTCTGTGGTGAGATAAATTATTTAAAGACTAATTGTTTGACTAAGATATAAATAAACTTGGCAATTTCCCTGCATTGGCTCAGACCTGTGGCCCTCTACTTTAGCCCTCCATGTCTTAAAGGCTTGAGTAAAAGTCTGTTTATAAAGGTGTAGAAGTCTATTTAGAAAGGTGTAGGTAATTGAGTAATTAGTAGGTAGCCCATTCACAGATAAATTGCTTTCTAACAACAATGTTTGCAGGTTGAGCTAGAGTAGATTAATTCAGCTATTTGACTTCATGTTAGGAGGGAAGAATCATGGGCATGCTTAAGAAACTCATCTTTATATAGAGACCCATATAGGAATCAGTCATGCTGGCATACCAGTTAACAGAAAATTGATGGTTTGGAACCCATCATGGTTTCTACACCCAAGCAGCCAAAATTAGCTTCTTTTGTCAGAACTGGACAGAGCATAGCCAAACATAAATAGTGGAAATAAATAGATAAAGAGCTAGGAAGTAATTCTAGGATTCTAAAGCTGAAAAATAACCAACTGCATGGTTTACACAAAATGGTATATTTCAGGTCTGTTTTTTCTCAGCTAATGTTAACTTAATTTCTCTCCACTGAAATAAAGTGGATATAGCTGAGACATCTACTGCTGAAAAAAATCGCAGGTGATACTCACCTGCCAAAACAAGGGCAGATGGGTTTGGCACCATAACTCTCCCAGTGCCTTTGCCCAGTGAGGTTGTCTTCAAGCTAACTTAGGATCTTCTAGTACTGATGAATTTTAGTGACTGTGAAAGTTATGTCCCTTTTCCTGATGAATCTCCCTGTCAGGTTTTGTTATTGTGATGTTTTGCTCATGGATCACCAGAGGAACTGTGCTTGCTGCAGCTTCAAACTGTATCACAAGCAAAGGAAGAACAGATATATTTTCCAGGCTTCAGTGAAACTTTTTAAATGTAAAACTGTTCCAAGAGAAAAATCTCCAAGCTGCATCCATAGCAGTTTTCAAGGAAAATGCCATATACATCAAATGATACCTGTGGTGGCAGAATTTATGGAAAAAGTTCTGAGAGAAATAAATCAAAAAATTGTCAGCATAAAAATGTATTGATGAATGTCTGAAAGAAGTGGAGACATTTTCCTCTGCTATAATAATGAAATGTAATATAGTCTGCAAACATGATCTTTTCTTCTCATACCTGTTTCTAATGGTCCTTTATACAGATACCAAGCTCTCATGTTGACTCACCCTCTTATCAGGCAGATGGATCCTTTCACTTCCAGAAGC
Organism: Athene cunicularia; assembly: GCF_003259725.1. NCBI lineage: Eukaryota > Metazoa > Chordata > Aves > Strigiformes > Strigidae > Athene > Athene cunicularia. The sequence goes on from NW_020799095.1 coordinate 39,719,433, forward strand.
GTGAATGAGATTGTCTCTGAGAGGCAGTTGGACTTAAAGAGAGAGACAACAGTAAAGGAGAAAGTTGCTGTTGTACTTTACAGATCCTTTTTTGTTTCGAAGACAGTGTAAATTGCAAATCCAAGCAAAGGGACAACTTTAGCAGAGATTCATCAAGGGCATCAGGTGAGAAAAATCTCTCCCAGCTAAATGGCTGCTCACATGTGTACATGCCTCAGACAGGCTATATTTCACTTACCTACAGTTTGTTCAACTAGTGAAATTTCTTACTTGTCCTTAAGTGAGGATTTGCCTGGAGGCTCTTCTAGATGCACTTAACACTATTGCTGAGTAAGTTCACAGCAATAAGATTATCATTAGCAGAATTTCTCCCATACTAACAGTTTGTCCTCTTGTTTCTTGTTTTCCCCATATGATAACCTGATACCTGCACTTTTCTGCTCCCACTACAAAATTTTGTCAGCTTGTGCATTTTGGACTATGAGAAGAGATTCCTCTATGCTAGACTGATAACTCTGAAGTAAAAGAGTTCTGTTAGGCATTTCATATTGCTGTTAAGAAGACTGATCAATTACAGACATAACTCTGCTTGGAAATACTTCTTCAGAGAGACAGAAAATTGTTAAGAGAAATAACACAAGGACTGGAAGCTGATTTCAGAATTCCAAAAGAAAAACATAAAACCTTTTCATTACTTAGCAATATGACCTTATTTAAACACTGTTTCTCACTGCATGGTTCCATTTGGGGTTTTTTATATATTAATCTCATGAAATTATTTTCACATGTGTCTATTTGGCATGTGCTTTTTATGTAATCTGGCCTCTACAAACTTTATAATGAATGGAGCCAAGTTCAATAATTTTCTCAGAAAATAAAACTTGATGGAGTATTTTATTAGAGATTTTCACCATAATGGAAGCCTCGTGTGCTCCAGAGTGAAGCACTTGGCACATGTAAATAGTAAAGCGTAAGAGGGATTACTAGTCACTAATTTTATGAAAGTCACTGGCACTAAGTCCATGAACAGTACTTGCTATCACCAGACTTAAAGGATAACAGCAGACTAAAATGAAATACTCGTTGAAAGGAGAAATGAGAGGAAACATTTTCATGTTCAGAGCTGAAAAATGCTGCTTAAAAAGCAATGATTTTGAAGAAGTTCAGGTATTGGCCAGGTAGAAGTGCTCTGGGCAGTCATTTAGTAAAGGGATTATAGGAAAATAGAAGTAAAATTTGTCTCAGACTGATAGACAAATTTTAGCACTATAAATACATTAATAAGAGAGCATGCTTTCCCAGAGCACTTTTGACAGCAGGACGACTTTATTCTTGGTTTTTGCCTTGGGGTGTTTGTTTCATTTTTGTTGCTTTCAACAGAATTGTTCATGTGAGTCTGGGTTATTCACATGCCTTAGAGTTATTGGTCTCACCTAGACTTTGCAATAAGCGACAAAAATTTTGACACAGTCAACTGCTCACAGAACTGTGAATCTGAAAATCCATAAGCACATCAAAATATTTTACACAAGCAGAAGATCTTCTGATATATTCATGCAGCTAAAAATAGAAACTTATGATCTTTAATATCTTTCTGGGAGACAGGTGCTCTCATGTTTCAGAAAATCCCACTAGGTACCATTCTGATCCTTTGAGTACCTAAGTATGCCTGAACCATAACTTAAAACCAAGCAGATAGTGTTTTTGGGAATGGGTATGACTTTTAGTTTATTCCTGTTGGAAAGGGGTGAAAAATGCTAACAATCTTCTGAGAAATGGAGATGTGAATAAAAGGTCACGGAATCAGCCATTTAAATGCATAAATATGCAACTGATTAAAAAAAATAAAGATGGTGATTTATTATTTTCAAGAATTTGTTATGTATTTCTATCTATCTATCTAATGTTTTCCAGGACTATGTTACATCTTTAATCTTATTGAATTTTCTTATATTTTGCTAACAATGGGTATATGGATGAGACTAGTGTTTGCTTGCCTGGGAGGAGTTTGTAGAACAGCATCCAGCAGTGGAGAGGACATTCTGGGTTTTCTAACTCACAAAGGAAGGGAAATTAGCACATTAGCTCCAATTGCACCTATTCTAGATGAATATGTTTCTTTGCTGATTTCAAGGTTCTTTTTTTTTTTTTTTTTACAGTTGCCAGAGAAAAACCCTTATAATAATGACCACATACACCATTGTGTTTAAGAGCTCTCCCCTCTTGACTACTAAAAAATGACTATTGCTCACAGATAAAAACCAACCAAAAAACTAGCAGCAACAACAACAAAGTCTTTCAATATACCTTTTTAGAAAAGTGTGTTTGTTGTGGTTTTTTTTTTTTTTTTTTTTATTCTGGATCTGAAATTATGGTCCCAGTCTGCTTAAATACTTACAGTTTATTGTATGAAAAGCAGGTTCAAAATCATACTGAAAATCAAGGAGAACTTAAGTTTTACCTTCACAGGAATATTTTTTTCTTTTTTTTAAGTGTTTTTCTCATGCTAGAGTGAAATTAAAATAAACTCTGACAATTCACATCATTTACAAAGTGAAGATCTTGTTTCCAGTTAGTCTATATTTTTAGTTTTGCTCCCCACAGTGTCTGATTTTGTAGTTAAGGTTACATCTGTCAGTCTGGAAGTTGTCCTAAAACTCAAAATGATTTTGATAATCTGTGTTGCAAACAGTGTAGCTTGACATCCCAGAAGCTTTGTTGCATTGCCAGATAAGAAGAGGTCTCTCAGCTTTCCCTTTTCTGCTGTGTGTGTGAAATTGATGCAGACATAGCTCTTGAGGAACAGTATGTCCACCAGTTGGATTCCCATCTTCCCTGTCCCTGACAGAAGGTCTTTCTGAACCAAAATTCCTCATTTTATGGCTCATAGTAAGACAAAAGGGAAGAGATATCCCCTGATTCTGTGACTCTAAACTCTTAGAGAGGAATCTATTCCTACAGCCACACCATTCTAAACACAAAAGAAAAATACAAATGGTTTTGATATGCACCTCAAAATATGATAAGAAGAATTCACATAGCTCAACCTAGTTAATGTGAGCTCAAGGTGCATATAAAATAGCAGCATAGAAATATTGTATAGGACTTAACCAGCTGTTATTGACAGCTTCCTATTTAGTTTTATCTGTCTCCTTACATATGCAGTGTTCTGTGGGACTTAATCAGTACCTATTGAAGCCATTGAAAATATACCTTTTGTCATCAATATCCTATTACCAGTTCCTTTCAAGTGTAATTAAATGTTTTCCAGATTAATAATAATACTCTATTAATCATTACACAGGTCAATCATCCCTGTTCTTGCAAACTAAGGCATGAATCTCAAAACACTGCAACCATGGCAGGCAGAAGAACTAACCCTGATCAATAAACAGCCTCTCACCCAGGATTCTCCACATGTTCCTAATTAATTCTGTTCACAAAATACTGAACAGAAAGAGAAAGAGAAAGAAAAGTTATTTACATCTCAATCACAAACCCTTTCATTAGTCCTTTTTCATTATCAATAATGTTGCTTTTACATTGCTTTTAGCCATTATTGACATTCAAACATTTGTCTGAGTCTAGTCTCCTTTTCCTTTGTTTTAAAAAGATTAATACCGCCAAACTTCCTTTATGAAGAAAACAGGTAACAGTGGTCACTCATGATAGAAAAGGCTAACAGGACCATTCATTTTTTAGGTATTTTAGAAGATTTCTGCTTAAAAAATGGATTTTTTATTGATGAACAAAAGCATAAACCTGGACATAAAACCTGCCGTAAATCAAAAAATGTTCCACCTAAATCTACATCCTTAGTTCAGAAGATTCTTCCCCTCCCCTTCAATATTCACTCTTTTTTTTTTTTTTTTCCCTAGGATTTGAAGCAGATAACCATGAAATCTTATTGAAATAACATATTTTTCCTTATTTTTGATGTTTGGAATCAATCAAAATCTTGTGGGAAATTTTCTCTTTATTATTTTTTTTTCTTTTTTGAGGAAGTAATAAAATAGAGGGGCAGTATCACATTTCAGATGAATAGTAGAACATTTTTACTATGTGTCTGAAAAGCATCTTAAGACAACCTATTTGAAATTTACCCTCTGGGGGGGGGGGTAACAAAAATGTTACTTTGAACATTAAAGGGTATAATATACTGTATAAAATGAATGATTCATATTTTCCTCTTTTTTCTTCCAGCTCCAAAATCACTGCATCTCACTTCTTATCTGCTTACATTTAAGTCTAGTATCTTGCCAGGCAGCTGTCACTTCCTAAGCTACTATGAGAGAGCTGTGTCAGTATGGGACTGGGCACAAGCATGCTGTGATTTATAGCAGCAGCAGCCTGTTGGCGGAATTCATTTGACTTAACTTGCTCCATCTAAAAGGTAGGGTCCTCCTCCAGTCATGTCCTCCAGGACCTCATATTGTCTTTGGAGAGAAACAGACATCTCTAGAAAGTGATTTATCTAGTACCAAAGTGGATACTATATAATGGTGGAAAAAATACTCCTTTTCCTTCAGCTCCCGTGAGAACACAGGCAGCTGTCCAAACCTGTCACGTTACTTTTACATGGCTGAAGTCTGATGGAATGGATACAGACTTTTTTCTCATTCAAATGGCTAGAAGTATGTACTAACTGTTCTGAGTCCGAAGTAGGACTTTACCAGAAATTTTTTGGTGAATATCTCCATTCAGAGTCTACTTGAATAGCATTAAAAATAAGACCTCACCATGCATGGCCACACAGGAGAGAGTAATGTTGCCTTTGGCTTCCTTTCATAGAAACATGGTGACAGCGAGCTGTGATCAGACCAGGGTTCCTTCTCTTACAGAGGGAGGGGGAATTTTCTTCTCTTTTCCATAAATTGAAGCAGCAGTGTAGCCCATGAGGCCCTTCCATCTTCTTGATTGATGAGTTAAAATAATGTTTCAGTTGTATTAATCTCCTTTATCTGCTAAATAAGAAGATGTGGATTGGGGAAACGTTGTGGGGGAACAACAAAGAGTGAGGAATGAACAGGCCCTTCTCTGTATGCTGGGTAGCAAAAGAATTGTTCCAGAACTGCTTGTATGTGTATTGTATGTTTATCTTTGTTGCAAAAATTGGAACAAAAGGGGAGACACAGTTTGTTATCCAGTGTGCTGGGAGCTGAGGCAGTTATTGACAAGGCCCCTCTGTTTGGCTTATTCTGAAGGTTCTAGACAGCCTTTCCTGAGCGGGTAGAATGCACACAAAGGATCCGAGCCAAGTCATGGAGCTCGTTATGAGTCTGTGGACTTCAGAAGGCTTGAGCTGTTTCTTAGAGTTTAAGTCATTCCTGTTTATCCCTGCAATGTTCAGGAAGGCAAAGAGGGAGTTGTGAGTTCTGCATAGTGCGCTCCTTGTACAGCACAGACAGGTAGGTCGGAGTTAATTATTTCTGTCTTGCCCTGACACATCAAAACAGTCTGTTACAAGTTCTTCTTTCCCCTTCCCCCACCCTTTCAAAAAATCTACCACTGCTCTTCATTTAAAAGGCTCGGGAATGGTATTTTAGGAGTCATTACTATCTGGTGGTCATCTGTGACAGCCTGCAGCCTGCTATTATTTGCAATTTAAGTCCATCACCAATATTTTATGACTGCATCTGCAGTTACAGTTAGCTGAACAATATTTAATTGCTTGACTCAAAAACACTGTCTTGTCAACAAATGCATGTTCTCAGGCTCCATTATGCTTCTGGTGGCATTTGTATCTTGCTTTCCTTTTTATTTCTTCTGCTTCTGGAAATCAAGGTTTACTGTAAGATGTCCACTGTTGATGAGCAATAAACTCATAAAAGAATTTTAAAAGGTGATAAACAGAAGAAATTACTGCCTGGTAACAAGGTTATTTAAGAGAAGGCGATGGGCTTCATTTCCACTCAGAGTTCTTGTTCTTCTGTATTAAAAAAAAAAACCCAAAACCCAAAAAAACCCCAACACCAAAACAATAACCTTTTGGCCTATGAAGGGTTTCTTTTTATCCCCATCATCTAAGGGTGATGGCAGACCTAAATTTAAAAATTTATTCAATTACAGCTTTCTTTGAGTATCAGCCTACAGTTAAAAATGTTCTAGAATGTGCCAAAAATTTGAGGGGTTGTACCTACGTTAATATTTCCTAAACTATGACAGTACATGGCAGTTACAGTTATTGGTTTGACTTCAGACTTAAAATTAGTATTTGTATTATTGCAGTTGAATTTTAAGCATACTTTAAATGGTAAACAGAAAGACCATCCTTTACAAGCTATTTGTGGCAAACAAGAGGAAAGAGAATTCCAAGAGGTTTTCTAGACCAGTGGCTACCAACTTATGGACCATGGGATATAAGAAATTGTCCACAAAAAAATTGAAAAATACCCAAGCCCTCCTTAGACTCAGGTAATCAAATGAAGTAGGAAAAATAAAAATAACAACTCGTATCTCAACTTTTTCTAATTGTAAATGAAGGTGTATATGGAGGAAACATACAAGATGCTCTCTCTATGGCTTTATGTGAAAAAATGTTACATAGCTCTTAAATGCTTTTCAGAACATTTATGTGATACTTAGATCAACTGAATAAAGGCATCAAGCTGTGACCTTTTACTGCCTAACTTATCTTAAAGATCTCCATAAATTCTCTGAGCAATCTGTGCCAGTGATTCAACTTTTCCCAGTACATGTAAGCTATACCTCTCACTGCAACTTGACTCTATCGCTTTTTGTTCTATGACTAACAGATAAGGATAACAGGTTATTCCCCTCCCCTTTTGCAACAGCCAAAACTGAGCACAAAATTCAAATTACTCAAGTAGCTAAAAATGTTAATTTACCAGAATGTAATTACGAATCCTGATCTTGCATTTCACAAGCCAAGTACTAGCATTTGTTTTAGTGGGACTACAGAGATGATAGAAGATGAAAAGTTTGAAACCTGATTAACCAGAAACTATACATTCAGAAATAAACTATCTGCTGCTTTTACGGAAGGATTCACATCTGACTGGTGAGAAGTGGAAAGGTCTCAAATATACTAATTTAAAACTTTTTTAGCAACACCACTGTGTTGCCTCTGGCAATATTCTTATGACTGTGTATATATTAATATATATTTTTATTTCAAATTACTTCCTTTTCCTTCTAATTGTGTCCTGCAGATTTTTATGCCAGGTAATTGCTTCTCTAGACTCTTAAAAAATTGTCAGGTTTTTGTCTAAAAATATGTTTAATTGTAACTTTTTGGAAACCTTGCTTGTTACTGAAAAATTAATCAGTAGAATCAGGGAACTAATTTTAATGATGATTGCTGTTTTAATGGTGGAGTATTTTTAGCTAAATCTAAAATGCAAAAAGGCTTTATGGTTTGGTGGAACTTTAAGTGAGTACAAAACTGTAATACATCTACCAAGCACAGATAACGCATTATCTTAATTCAAATTACGAAGGTATTTATAGAACAGACCAGCAAGTGGCAGTACATGTTGTGCATAAATCATGAACGATAAGACTAAAATCTTTAAAATGAAACTAAATAGACAGTCAAACAAGCTTTCATGTACAGTCTTATTCATTTTAACTGTCTTGCCAAGAACTGTAAATGCTTCATTCCACATGACCTTATTTATTTTCCTGGAAATAATAAGTATCTCTCAATTTTAGGAAAGATAGGAAACAACTCTCCTGTAACTGCTAGGATACATTTGTGTCTCAGTTAATCAAAATGTATGTACTGTAAGCCTAATGTTGGCTCAGAGTAGAAAATGGAATTTTCCAGAGACCGTAGTGTTATGAATTGCCATGACTCATAACATATTCCAATAAATAATCACTGCCTATGGGTAGTGTATTGTAATGGATGCAGAATGCCTACTACAATGGTCTTTGACCCTGGTATCTTTTATGTGAACTCTATTTTATGCAGTTTATTTTCATAGTTGAAATGTTAGATGAAACCATAATATTTACTATTATGGATTTGTTCAAAGTCAGTGTAATATATTGCTAGGCAACATCCAGCAAGCAAAAAGAAAAGGAAAAAAAAAAAAAAAAAAGAACTGTTGCCTTCATTCAGTGAGTTAGCTAAGAGAACAAATACTAAATATCTGTGTTTTCAAAATATACTAGTTTTAAAACCTTAGTTATATTAATAAAGTGATATTAATGGAAGTATGCTTTTCTTCTCCAGAAATATTTAGATAAATGTACTGTGTGACTGTTATGTCTGATACCCTCTGAGGTGAAAATAATCTCCATACCCTAAAGACTGATGTAGAGGGAAATAGCGGAGGAAACCACTAGTATTTTGCAAGAGCAGATCATCTCTGACCCCGAGATGCCACTGCTATGGATGAAGGAGGAATACTTGTCCTGGGGCCCTTTTAACCCCTTCCATGCCAGTTTAGAGTATTAACCAGAGTGCTAAATACTGCTGCTTGTGAATCTGATTGCTGGCACATATATACATTATATGTTGAAGGAAACTGGTGATCTTTACTATGTAGCTTTCATGGAGAAGCACAGAAATTTCCTTCCTTTTGCATCCCTGTTCCTGGGGTTGCTAAGCATGATGGCTTCACTTCTTTCCTGTGTAAAATAAAGCTGTTCAAGGAACAGGCTGTGACATTTGTTTGTGAATTTCAGTTAGACTTGACTGAAAAAATGTGAACTACATTGTTTGAATTTCAGAAAATGTTTCTGCATGTTTAGGTTACATTTTCAAATGGGTGAGAGGCAGTGGCTGGTGTGGTTCTCTGACACAGCAGTCCAGAATGGAAGGAATACATTCATGTGCAGAAGAGCTAAGATGGAGTCCCTTTTCTGATGGGTTTTATTTCTCTTCTTGACCCCACAACTGCACCTTCTTCGCTGTGCTTTAGCCGGGTTTTAGGTGTGTTCTCAGGCTCTCCTAAGGATGTTCACATTTACTTGGAATGACTGTTGAGAGAGAAGAACCACAGTTTTTCATATCACAAATGGAAATCATTAGGCTGAGAGGGTCATTCTTACTTGATCTCCTAATAAATATGTAACCTACACAAAATGAAATATACCCAGCGGGAGGAACCAAGAGACATTCACCTGCATATATGTAATGTATTGAGTATATGATTTTTCTCTGTGCACTTAGAGATTTAAATCTGTCTCACAAACTCTTAGCAGAAGATTCCAAGAACTAGTTGTTGGGAGTGGGATTTGGGAGAAAGTTTGTTTGTTGACTTCTACTGGAGATATTCCACTTAATGGTAAAAAATTCTTAAACACTTCCTGAAGACATGCTTATGAAGTACAAAGCATAAAATTCAGGCAGCAGGAAAACGGTGTTCTATACTGAGTATTGTCCAACCTGGCTAAGAAGCTAAAGACATATTTTGTAACTGTAAGGTCCCATTGTATGCACATGAGACAGGTAAGGCTTCCTCTCTCTGGTGTTTAGGAGGTTCTTCTTCATAAAGACTATGATGGAAACCTTTTCCACAAGGTTGTTTCTTAGCCAGTGCCTTCCCAGCCTCTACTATTCCATGGGATTACTGTTCCCTATGTGCAGAACTTTTCACTTTCTCTTCTTGAATCTCCTGAAGTTTCTGTTGGCCTGGTTCCCGAGTTTATCAAGGTTTTCTAGACTGAGTCTTTGTTGTGATTTGTTGAGATTTGTTGGTCCCAGGGCTGTGTCTGATCAAGATCAGAAACTACTTTTGAATTCAGGGTTTATATATTGTTCTAAAAGTTTCTGAAACACTGGTATCTTTGTATTCTCAACTTTGCTATGCAAGTTGAAGATACATAGCCTGAAAAACTGAGAGAGGCTGTCTTGAAATACATTTTATAATATCTCCCTCAGAAGATGAGATACAATTTTCTTCCTAGCTAATTAAGAAAAAACCTCAGGTTTCCCATTTGACTCATATTTCCAATTTGTTACATGAGCTCTCTAATCATAGAGCTGTTATACAAAAAGTTGGTAGTATCATGCAGTTAGGTGCTTTCAGAGTATTTCTAACATAGACTCTTTGAAGACTTTATTTGAGATCCCATAGAAATAATACACAAGGAAGAGATCTAGATGATCAGACCAAGGATATTTTATAAATTGTATTTATTCACAGGAATACTTACCTCCATATTTGGTTGGTACTCCATTTCAGATGCCAATGAAGTTAGGAATGGTTTGGCCTATATTTGGTTATGTCTTCTGAATGCCCCCCTCAGTTGCACTTCTGTTCCTTAAGTCCTATGCTAGATCTTTTCTTAGGAACCTTCTCAAATTGAAGTTTAGTTTATCAGCCAACTCCTGAAGAAATTACCCTTCTTTTTCTGGGGCTGTGTAGACATCCACCTATTTCTACCGAAGAGTGGCTAAAAGATAGCATCTAGTCTGCAATGACTATATTTAATAGGTTAGGAAATCTCAATGTAAATAAGAATCAGACAACAGTGATGTAGCCCTGCCTAGGGGCTCATCATAGCCCTAGCTACAAAACACTGGATAATCAGTTACCATGGCTGTAACGTCATAGTGAGAATTCCAGACTTTCAGAACGGAAGATTTACAGCACCACATAAATTCTTTTGCACTTGCTATTGCTTTTGTTTTCTACTACAAAGGTAAGGGAATCCCCTGAGTGTGCAGTAACTGGCAATGTTTATTTTGGGATACATTGCAGGTGGTGTTTTCTGATTCAAAGCTCAGGTCAATAAAAAGTGATGGAAAATATTAGCAAAGTTTTGGCCAAATTCTCTCTGTGTCTTTAGGAATCTGAATAAGACTTTCCTACTGGTAAAATATCTTTCTTTTAAATTTCCCAGCCTCTACTCATCCTATTATTACATGGCAAAGGAAGAGTAAAAGGAGAACATGTCTTCCAGCTATTTTCCTCTGAAGCAATTTTGTAACAGGGAGAAAAAAACAAATGAAGCGTGAGGGGAGTGAAGTAGAAGTGTAAAAACTAAACAAGTTTAATTTCTCTGTTAAGATTCCTTCTACAGGAAAAAGGGAGATGGGCTAAAATATTTAAAACCAAGCACATCAAAGTAGGGAAAACGTACAAAAAATTCAGGAGAAACAATGAACAATACACATAACATACAGAATTTAAACTTTCTGACAGTAATGACAAAGTTATGTGATTACATTTAACCTCTCTCTTTTTTTTCATTTTATGACAAAATGTGTCTTTCTGTTCAAGGTTGAGTTCTCCCAGTACTGTAAGCTGGTGGACAAAGCAACAAAAATGTTAAACTGAGGATACTTTCGTGAGTGAGAGACTAATAACAATCTACTGCTATAACAGCCAAATTAGAAAGGCAAAAATACAGTCGCAAATACTGACCTCCACAAACAGCTCCTGGAGCCTGTGCTGTTCTCATTTTTTGCAACAGTTGTTATGTCAGCTCTCAATAGGTCATAATCTGAAACTTTTTCATTGAGTATATTCAGCAAAAAAACTATGAATGCAAAGTAAAATCACAATCAGCTGAACTGCATGATTCATGAATCAAAAAGACAAAATACGTTATCTATTAGGTCAATATATAACATCTGTATAGAGTCTGCTATTTTCAACTGAAAAATAAGAGACCTAGGAAAAGTAAATTGCTGAAGGGCAGGAAAAAAGTTATTCTGAACCTCTAAATATAGAAAACTCTCCTGTGCTTTTTTATAAAAGATATGACCAGCTGCAAGTGCCATCCAGATCAGCATATTTTTTCATGATATCTTGACCTTTTCCCTTATTTTGAAAACAAGTCCCAAAGCAGAAGGGATATGTATCCTTGCACATCTCTAGTAAAACTGGGGGAAAAAAAGGCACAAATAAATGACAATTAAATCCACATAAACAATTATTTGTGGTATACCTAAGTCCCTAAAATAACCACAACTGCAAGACAATCTCTCACTCTTCGTGAGAATAAAGATGTATCGAAGTAACAAATTATTAGTTGCAGTTCACAAGTATATACTTTGGTTTGTCTTTGCTTGTGTTGTGGAAGTACGTATGTTCTTAGATAAGAATGAACACGACAGCAAGAACAAGGAGGAGGAAGTGGAGCAATAAATTCATGAGGATATGCTCACAGGTAAAGACTTCAGCAAAAGGAATTTTGTGATGATCCAAACCTTTCAAACATTTAGTTCCATATTGTCACTTTATATTCATGTTGGTTGGTTGTTCTACATCATGTTTATTCATATTCAAGTTTCTGGATAATGCCATTGGAGCAAGTGGATCAGAATCAGAGTTCAAAGCCTTCATTTGGAAGAAGATCCCATGTAAAGACTAAATTAAAGCAGGTACTTAAACTCACATGTGTTTTGAAAAACTGATTTTTTTTTACAATCTTGGATTTAAACAAGCATCAAATATTTATTGTTTTATTAAACACTTCTGATTGTTCAGAGTCATGAAAACATTTTTTTTTTTTTTCTCAGTGTTCTGCACAAATAAGCTAGATACCTGTAAGTGAACTGGATAGGATTTTAAAAGTAATTTTGATCTGGTTATGTTTAATTTTGGAAAATAGACCCACTGACAGGATTTTAAAGAAGAAAAACATCAATTAAAGAAAATGTATGTAATGTTCAGGTTTCCTTCACTTCTTCTTTGTACCTTATAGCAATGAGGTTGAGCTACTAATAACTAGTAAAGTCTAGTGACCTATCTCTATGAGAACTGAATAACACTGAAAAAAATGCCCCTTTGTTTAATGCCCTGTGTGATCTGTTTCAAGGACTTCTAAAGGATTGACATACTTATTTCAGAGTTATATCATAGGCCGTGTAGCATAGTCCTATGTCCATGTAAGCACACAACTTTGCAAACCATCTACCTTCAGGTCAGTACAAGACATAATCCATTCTTGTATATATATACAATTTTTTTCAAGAAAAAACTCCAAAGTAACCAAGAACTTTTCAGCCTGCACATCCATAGGTGATTGATTCTAGATTTATTGATTTTAGAGTCCTACTTCTGACAAGCATATCCCATCTGTGACCACAGCTGTTGTTTTTACTCTCAGAGGAGAGAAGAATAATTGCAGCAGCATAAGTAACACCCAACCCCAGGAAATCATAGGCTTTCCTGTCCACAGACCTATTTGACTGAGAAAACTCCACTCTTTAAGACTTCAACAAGCTCCCAGAATACTGGTTTAGTGAATCTGAGTTACTGGGTAGTTGGTTTTGTTTCCCGTATCCTAGTACATGCCAAGCTAATTTATAAAGTTTACTTATGTATGTATTTATATGTTTACATTTGTATATTTAAGCATTTTGGGAAATATGCTTTTTAATCTAGAAGGTAAAATTAATTCTATTGCCATATATTAGGACACATCAGTTTTTAAAGTCCCTATTTATTTCTCTCTTGCAGCTGTACATTCCAAAGAAAATGGCATCTGCATACCTTAATAAAAAAATATTGAGTATATGCATGTAAGAAATACATTTCATAACAAAAACATGATTCACCATAAAAATGATCAAGAAATTAAGGAGGCAGAGAGATGAGCTATAAAACATCACATTTGCTGGAGAAAGACTAAGCATTCAATGAAACAAGGCAAAAGAAGTTAAAACATGATAAGAAAAGCAAAAAGAGGAGAAAAAGATAATTACACAAGTGGTTAAGATAAATAATAGGAAATATTTCATAGAATCATAGAATGGTTTGGGTTGGAAGGGACCTTGAAGTTCATCTAGTTCCAAGCCCCCTGCTTTCCACTAGAAAAGTGGAAAACTTTCCACTAGCCCAGGTTGCTCCAAGCCCTGTCCAACCTGGCCTGAACACTGCCAGGGAGGGGGCAGCCACAACCTCTCTGGGCAACCTGTGACAGTGCCTCACCACCCTCACAGTGAAGAACTTCTTCCTTACATCTAATGTTTATCTACCCTCTTTCAGTTTAAAGCCAATACCCCTTGTCCTATCCTTGCATACCCTTGTAAAATGTCCCTTCCCATCTTTCCTGGTAGCGCCCTTTAGGTACTGGAAGGCTGTTACAAGGTCTGCCAGAAGCCTTCTCTTCTCCAGGCTGAACAACCCCAACTCTCTCAGCCTGCCCTCACAGTAGAGGTGTTCCAGCCCCCTGATCATATTCGTGGCCTCCTCTGGACCTCTTGAGCAGGTCTGTGTCCTTCTCATGTTGGGAGCCCCAGAGCTGGACACAGAACTCCAGGTGAGGTCTCACAAGAGTGGAGTAGAGGGGGAGAATCACCCCCCTCAACCTGCTGGTCACTCTTCTTTTGATGCAGTCCAGGATACAGATGGCTTTCTGGGCTTCAAACAGACATTTCTGGGACATGTTGAGCTTCTTGTCAACCAATACCCTCAATTCTTCTCCTCAGGAATGTTCTCAATCCATTCTCCACGCAGCCTGTATTTGTGCTTAGGTTTGCCTTGATTTATGTGCATCACCTTGCACTATCCTTGTTGAACCCCATGAGGTTTACACAAGCCCACCTCTCCAGACAGTCCAGGTCCCTCTGGATGGCCCATCCCTTCCCTCCAACATGTTGACTGCACCACACAGCTTGGTGTAATCGACAAACTTTCTAAGGGTTCACTCAATTCCACTATCCCTATTGCCAGTAAAGTTGTTTAACAGTGCCAGTGCCAACACCAACCCCTGAGGAACACCATTCATCATCGAGCTGTTGACTACAACACTTTGAGGGTGATGATCCAGCCAATTATTTATCCACTGGTGGTTCATCCAACACACCCATGTCTCTCCAATTTAGAGACAAGGATGTCATGTGGGTCAGGAGCAAATGCTTCACAAGATTTCATGTAGGTGAGGTCAGTTGCTCTTCCTTTTTCCATGAATGCTGCAATGGCATCATATTTTGTCAGACACGATTTGCTCTTATTAAAACGATGTTGGCTGTCACCAATCACCTCCTTTCAAGTATACAAAGAACAAGACTCAATGAAAGAGAATATAGTGTTTCTAAGAGACAGCAAAAATAATTTATTAAAGAGAACAATAATATGAGACCAAGATTAATATTTTTCCTCATCATCATCATGAAGAAGGATGGAAAGATGATACCAGAAACCAACATTCCCAGTCAAAGAGAGGAAAAAAGTATATTGTTAAGAAACATTCATGTAGTAGGAATAATTTTTCTCCAGGACAGTGGTGGCTTTTCCAGAAAACTATAAGGGTAAGAGACATACACACATGGACAGAAAGACACGTGACTACATTAGTGCTCACTTGAACTTGGAAAACTTTATGCATTGTTTAAAATGTCAACTTATGAAATATATCAGATTTTAACGCTTCTTAATTATAAACAGATCTTTGCTTCATGTATTCAAAATCGAAGGGGAATTCCATTTAAGTGTGTATATTTTGTACTCACAAATTTGTCTACCCTTTTAAGCATTATGTGAGCATAATAAACATATCTTGACAATTGTATGGGTGGTAGAAATAAAACAGAAAAAAAAAACCCCAACTTTTTTTTTTATTATTGTCAAGCACCAAAGGATTTTTCTTAGTTAAAACCCATTAGATGATTATTGAGATGCTATTATTTTGTAAGGTTTTTTTTTTTTTTTTTTTTTTAAATAATTTGGCCCCTACCTCAAGGATGTAGATTATGTTGATATAGTAAGACTTCTAGAGATATACTGTCTGCTTGTTGCATTTCTTGTGTGTAATATGATCATTCTGAATTTCTGCACACTCCAGTAATGCTCTTTGTTTATCTGGAATGTTACTTAAAGCAACTGGCATGTTGTTAGGAAACCCACATTCTGGGAATATAAGAACTAGAGACCAAAGCATCATCAGAAACTTGAAAGCTTATATCAGATCTTACTCTCAGGAGTACATAGACAGTTGTTTAAACTCAACATGTATAGCAAGCAGGTGCCCACAGAAATGCTAATACAGGTATTTCAGTGCTTGGAAAACATAGTAAAAAATCTTAATGGTGAACTAACAATTATTTGTGTAAATTCCAACAAACAGTTGAATACAGATTAGTGTGAACTGGGTTCTAACCTCTCTTTGCAAAATAGTGCACAAGAACTTTAATATTCTGATGAAGGTATGAAAAATATACCAAAATCATTACAGAAAAATAATCAAGTAAATTATGATTATACAATATAGAGCAGAAACTGAAGCCTGTTTTAGATTGGTACAACATGGTTGCAATCCAAACTCTTATTCACCATCTACTGTGTCAGTTGCAAACTTCCATTAATGTCAGTGGTGCAAGATAAAACTCCTGAAGCTTAAACACTTCAGTCAATATGTTGTTAGTGATCTATTTGTGCAGATAGCAAACGAGCTTAGATGAGGTGACCACTGAAAAGCCCTGTTATCACCTCTCATCTTTTTTACTCTATAAACCAATGTCATGTGAACAAAGGGTCATCCATAAACTGAAAAAATTTATGAAAAGAGGAACAGGGAAATCAATAAAAATGTAAGAAGGCAATAAAAACCAAAATTGCTTAGAAAAGGAAAGGCTGGGGAGATATAGTAAATACTTTAGGCACATCAATAAAATGAAATGTATACTTCAAAATAAGAATGAGAATAAAATAAAATATAAGATTAAAGACATATTTCAAAATACAGATTTGAAAACTAGAAGTGTTCCTATATTTTCTGTCAGGGCCCTAAAAATGAGATTGACTAAATTTAGTGCAACTTTAATCCCTCCAAAATACATTTTGCTTTTCATTTGAGGAGTGGATTTGTTGTTTTGGTCTTGAGAGGTTTGTTTGCTTGTTGTCTTGTTTGTTTGTTTTTATTTAGTTTTGACATTTGGATTTTTTTGCAAACATTGTGTCTGTAGAAACTGACATTTAAAAATAAAAGCTGAGTTTCGTTTACAGTTTCATACTGACAGAATCTGGGTTTGTAGAAAAATGACAACACTACAAACAAAGTGCTAGGCCCTGTGGAAGTCAACACAAAAGTTTTTACTTCACCACAAGTACTGCTAAGTGTGTAGCTAAAGCACAAGATTTGGTAATATCAAAGTGCTTGGATAGTCTTTAAGGTTTTTTTGGCTAGCAAAGTTTTCAGTTTAAAACTACAGATCCTAAAAATAAACTTGCAGATGCTTAGTGCTGAAACTGTTGTTGGGCATTTTAGTCTTTCTCAACATTAGCTGGGCTAATAACAGAAGTTGATTGCATGGACCTGACTTTATTATTTTTAAAGTATTAATGAAGAACCAAATGAGGTTCAACCTTAAAATTGAGAGCTTTTTTATTGAAATACATTAAAAAAATATTATAAAATGAGTACAGAGAAGCTACCTGTGATGTACATGAAAAAAGAGAGACCACAACTCAAAAGCTGAAAGAAGACACAGTAAAGGATTTAATAAAATATATTTGTATCTAGAATTTCAAAACAAAATTTCTTCCTAAAGGAAATATTTGGTAGAGCTTATTTACCAAGAAGGCCTATGAAGAAAATAAATCAGGGACTTGATTAAAACAGAAGATGATATCAGTGTCAAATCCTTCTCTCTGCGGTGCTTGGTGTTTAATATTGGGAATGGTGACAGGGAAGCTTTTTCTCCACACAGCAGACAGGCTGTGGTTCAGCAGAGACCATTAGCTTTGGTCAGGTTAAGACGCTGGGGTGGGATTTGGAAGAACTTGTAGGATTTCTGCAGCAGAATGTTGGGGAGTTGAGCAAAAAGGCAAACCTCTCTACAGAAACATGAAATACTAAATAGCTGCTGAAGAGTTAGGTGGTTTCTGTGTCCAGTCTGGTTTGTTTATAGCAAGAGGCATAGGCACCTACCACAAGCACAGGGTAGAGACAACCTGTCTTTAGATTTGACAAAGGTCTTCTGAAACAGCTTACACAACTTCTATATTATCCACCTATTGTCACTATTTCTTCTTATGAAGTACTGAGCCCAAGAAGCACTGAATGCCATTTGGCACTCAGGATACCAGTATAAAATAAAATATAAAAAAAATTAATAACAATGACCATAATAGTCTATTCACAGTATATTAGTAAAGCCAGACATCTCACTGGGTAAGGTTTATTGGTGTGTCATTAGCAAATATCATTAGCCTGTGACACAGTTTTCCTTAAAATACATTGTATCATCATCAGGAAGATTCATGACCAGTGGGATTTATGTATTTCGCAAAAGGTCAGAACTGGCAGAAATTTGTTTTCTTGTCCTGTATCAGCTAAGATGTTAAATGAAATCAGTGGAGATATAATCACTTTTCAGAGAGAAACAGATCAAAATCAATTCCAGGAAAAGAAAATGTATACATCGTGAAGACCAGCATGCCAAGACAAATGTTTGATTTATTAGAAAATACACAGTATAGATATTTGTTGGAGAGAGAAAAATTATATGGGCTGACATGAAAACAGACTAAATGACAAATTGTGATGGTCTCAATCTGGAATATCTCTGGCATTATGACACCTACTCTGTGAGATTTCGTGTGTGTGTATATATATATATATATATATACAGACACATATATATATGTATTTGTTAAGGGGACAGAAATGGAAGCCTAAAACATAAACCTAGAACAATTAAGCTTAAAGTATTAATACCACAAACAAAACAGTTGTGAAACAGTAACATTTTCAAATTAAGTATATACAAAGCAATAACTAACCAAAGTCACCAAAGAGCCTTTAATTTTGTATATCTAAACAGAACTTTAAAAAGGTTAAATGTGAACAGAGAATGCCTAGTGTGTCCTTGAGAGTAAACAAGAAATCCTGTTCTTGAAAGTATATCTGACAAAATTCTAAATATTGCAGCATAAGTAGCAGTCTTCTATAGGAGCAGACACACACACAAAAATAGGTCATTTATACCTCTGTGATGTAAAAAACAACAAAAACCACATATTAAAAAAATAATTGCACTCGATACTATATTCACGAAGACAAGGTACCTCAGTGTCTTTCTAAAAAAAAAAGGGTGATAAGTTATGTGCTGATGGAAGGGACTGATATAGCAGTCTGTCATCTAGGAAAGGAACATTTGGAAGTGTCCTTGACCCTCTGGAATTGCTATTTTTTTTTTCCCTGAGTATATTGCTGGTGGAGGTGGGGGCAAGGGAAACTCTCATACCTGTTCATATCATTTAAAAACCAAAATTCTAAAGGATTTCAACTGTGAAAATTAGGAAATACCATGCACCACAAACAGGTGATGTTGGAAACTGCTCTTGGTTTTCACTTTTACTGTGGATTGTGTGGCCATAGGCAATGAGTCCATGTGCAGCAACAGAAGGAAGGACATGTCTTCTCACTAATATACCTTGGATATGTATACATATATATGATTCCTTCAGCAGCAAAACAAGGCAGGATTTGTCTGACTAAATGTACACATCTACAATATAGTCACCCTAAGCTATCTTTGCTGCTATCGAACATCAGGTCAGGATAATAAGTTGCATCTAAGACACAATTTATCTATCTTAAAGTAAAGGCCTAAAGTACATTACATTAATCATGTCTCACAACAAAACTTACTATAAAACCAGCTTATAGTGATCTGCATGTAAGTGTATAAAGCCAAGTTAGAAGAATCCCTCTTGGTAGTACGTATTGAGGCATCTCTTGATTCCTTAGCATTGCACCCTCACTAAATGACTGTGCAATTAACTTGGGTTTTTTCATCCTCTCTTGTATTTGCTTTTAAATAAAAGCTGGACACATGTGACTTCTATTTATGAAGAGTGCATGCAAAGTTCTGCCATCTATATTCTTTCCTGGAAGGGTGAGATATATAGAAAAGTTTATTACTATTTCTTATTGGAACATATTTTTTAAGCTGTGATTTGGCTTCCCTCTTCTGTCACCTTAACAAGAGAGGCTGTGAAAAGTGTTGCTGTTCTGCATCCCAGTGAGTTGGATATGACAAGATCCCTCCAAGCACTCTCCAATCACTGCAAATGGGGATTCTGCCAGCCCTCAGAGCTCGTACAAATGATGTACTACTATCTGCTCAAAACCAGCCATCAGTCATGCAGCAGCCAAAATCTGAACTAGATATTACAGAAGAGGGAAAGGAGAAATATAGCCATCTATAACACTTCTCAGTAGTAATCCTGATGGTAATGTATTTTAAAGCTGAAATGTCTTTGTCTTCACCTTCATAAGGGGTGCAAGTTTGAGTCCCAAAATCTCTGTGTTGCAGACCCATATATGTATCCTCTTGATTTAAGCCATTGGTAATTTTCTGCAAAATACGCACAATGTTACTGCTGGCTCTGTCCTCATTTAAAATAATATGCCACAGCAGTGAAACTTTTTAAATTAAAAAGGATGTTTTAAGGAATTTGGCAGTGAAGTGAAGACTCGGTAGACTTGGGAAATATAAAATTAAGATACATATTTCTTTAAAATTAGGATAATATTTCCCTGCTTCACAGGAGAACTCTAACAATAACCAATTGATAGTGTAAGGTGATGAGAAACTTCATCGAAACCAAATGAATGTGTGGAATTATCCCTTAATTTGAGAGTATTGTTTGTAAAATCAAGATCAGGACTGTTAAGTTGCCTCTCTTACTGTTGTTTTTATGAGAATTTAATTTTGGCAAGCATTCCTTACCTGAGAGATAGCTTTTTAGCTTTGTCCTTCTCTGATTATTAAGACCATAGTTCACTTTCAACCAAGATGATTATCGAAAAAGGTTTGTTTAATTTCCTGCCTCTAAGCTGTCTGAATGGATTAAAATAAAATAAAATAAAAAATTCCATTGCACTTAATTTGACACAAATCAATATGATTGGCAGGCTTTTCTGCAAAAATGTCTAATATTAAACACACGTGCTGCCTGAATTGTCTCTAACAGTCTGTGGTTTAAGGTGGTCCCAGTCAGGTCAGGCATGTAATTTCCCAGGGAATGTAGATTATGGTTTTGGTACTAGACCTAGTTGCCCAGATTTCCTCTTGCAGGTCTTCAAAAGTAGCATCAGTTCTAAAAGGGCATAGTCAAATAGGGCAGTCCTTAATGATCAATCCTTTTGTAAGATCAGAGCAACTGCTTCCTAATGGAGGATCTAGGAGAAAGGAAGTACTGGAGGATGGAATATGCAAAAGCATATTGAGTGGTGCTTAGTAGATGCATAGGGAAATAGATACAGAAAGACATTTAAAGATGAAGTTGCAGAGCTTGAATTATTCAGCATAGAAAAATAGCTGACAGTACTCAAGTTAGAAAGAAGGTGAATATGTAAGAGAATAATTATCTTTACTGGAAAACTGGAGAGTCTAAGGAGAGAAATGTGATTGGAGAGAAGGAATAAAAGTAGGTGAAGGGGATGAGGGAAGAGAACAATGGCTCAGGTTAGACAGCATCAGATGGTTCTTGAAGAATTTAGAAGTTAAGCGAGAATAAAACAGATATTTAGTTAAATAAGTACACCAAAAAAAGAATCTAATGATAATATAATACCACTGATTTAATATTAATATTTCCAATTAGTTGGGTAGTTTCAAGCTACTGCCTCAAAATTTGCCTTCTCTGGAAAAAACTATTAGAATATAATCATGCAATTTAACCATATCCTGGAGCCTAATCCACTCTGCCTCACTACTCATATAGAGAATGGGTTAAAGCCCTTTACTCCCTGTGTGCTACTGGAAACACACACTAGATAATTTTAGTTTGGAAGGCTACAAAGGAAAAGTGGGGACCAGGAGTGGCAAGGGACTTTGCACAAAGCTCCAGGCCTGCAGTAGTCTGTGGACATATTTAAAGACCTAATGACATTTGATGCACTCTAGTGCTTTTCAAAGACAAATCAAATTGCTCTTTAGAAGCATCTTTATGAACTGAGGAGGATTTATTGGTAGAGAGAGTATGATCACAATCAAATGTAGGGAAATCCTCTCATTTCTCCTTCTCCCTACGCTTTGTTATGACAATACTGTCAAGTTGAAAATGGAAATAGCCCTGTTCTGTACTGAACCTCTCTTTGTCTTCTCCAGGCAGAGAGAATATGTTAAGATGCTTTGGGAGAATCAGGTTCACTTTTTACTTGTGTCTGGCATATTGCTTTTTATGCAGAAGTAATGACCTCATCTTCCCTCTTGCAGTACCGGTTTAGCACCAAGGCTACCAGTTCCCCAGCCTCCCTATGCTCAGCTATAGAGGTGCATTTTCCCTTCATGAGGCCATTGCATTTCCTGTGTTATGCTACAATACAGCAGAAAGCTTCATTAGCAAGCTACCAGCGAGTATACTATAGAGTAAAATGTGGTTCAAAACAACCCTGTCCTTACATCCTTCAACTGTGTTCCAGGTGGTTTTATTCCTGATTTAGTTATAGAACAAAATATTCCTGCAGGAAATGGCCTGTGCTGATCTATACAGTCATATAAATGTCCTGTTGGCAGAAGCAGCAGCTACAGCTGTTATGATAAAATGCTTGCTGCAGTAACATTTCTCAAAGAAATAAAATGATTTAAATATATTCTTCTCTGTCATTCATATATGCCATTAACTCCCTGAGAAGAGATTAGATTACACATATTCTCTGGCATTTCATGATCAAATCACTGGCTTCAAGCAAAATTTTGTTCCAAGTACTCAAAAATTCCATGTTACTTCATAGCCATGTAACTAAAATTATTTGTAAAACAGCAGTTATGAAGAGAACGGGGCTTTTCTCCTTGTCAGTTTAAGAAAATACCAAAACTGGCTTATTTTCTAAACTCTTTCCCTTTCCCCTTCCACTTTCTCTTCCCTGCTTCCTCTCTCCCTTCCAAAGACAAATTCTCAGCTTCATAGAAAAAAAACCCACAAACCATCAGTAAAAGGAACAAACAAAGCCTCTGCTGTGATGCCCTGACTTTTTACTAGAAGGCTGGAGAGGGGCCTTCAGGCTACAACTTGTTTGGCTGTTGGAAAGCCCAACAGGAGTAAACCCAGGAGGTCACATCTGTGAGTGTGTGAATGGAGCAGAGTTGCCCTCCCACACATCAGGAATGCCATCAGAAGTATGTGCTCTGTATGGGAGGAGAAAAAATAATCTGTTTAGTAGATCACTAAAGGAACCCAGATGCAGTATCACTGCCAAAGTACAGAAGACAGTACAGTTTGTGACTATGACTCAAAATGGCTAAAGCAGACATCTTTAAATGATGTTGATAAGGCAGAAAATTATATAAAAAAGGAGAAACATGCTTCTGAAAAATTATCTAAAGAAATATAATACTCCCTTTTTGCATCACTGGGAAATATAACTACAGGTTATTTCACACCTGCGATGCACTGAGGTTGCAGAAACTGGGAAGAAATGTGTGCTTCATAGAGCATACTACTATAAATTATTTTTTTCTCACAATTTCTAAACGGTAAGCAGTCTATCTACTTATAGATTCTGCTTCAAGTGGTCTTCTCTGTGATACCTTGAAATTGTAACAATGTGAAAAGGGGCATTGCATGGGTGCATGTGTAAATGCAAATTATTTTCCTCTGGAGCTCTGCTTTGGCCTTTGTTTTTACTAGCATTTTCCAAACTATCAAAATTATAAGGATAAAAACTGCACGTCTGCAGTCTCCCAGTTGTGCCCCATACAGGCTATAGCATAGCTTAATCTCAGACAGTTACTGGATTAAGATTTGCGTGCATAACTACAGAACAATTATTCTCTGAAACAACTGAACTATTCTGTGATTTATAGATTGCATATAAATTGCTGTAAACCATGACATCTATAATATCATCTCAGACTCAAAACAAAACAAAACACCAGAGTAAATGCAGCAATTTTCCTTATATGAGAGGTTATTGGTTTCACTGTAAACTCTTTTTATTAAGGCAGTTCTTTTCTGTGGCATGTGATCTAAGAAAATACTATTTTATTACAGAAGAGATAGGAATATATCTTTGTTTTTCAGGCTATTTCAGGTTTTGTTTTTGGTTTTGTTTTTTTGGTTTTTTTTTCGGCCCTAAGTGTTATCATGTATTATTTACTCTAGCACCTTAGTCACAGCAAGAAAGAGAATATTGAAATCCACACATTTTTGGCCATTTACAAATTGGCAATGGGAGGCAGCATGCACACATAGGTTTTATAGAGTTCTTTAACACAGCGAACAGCAGATTACTGGATAAAACTTCCACCAGTAAAAAGCGTATTGGCCAGCGGTGGGTCTGTTTGTCTATTTTTGTTAACAGAAGTGCAAACATCCTGAAAAATATTGTTCTGTACCTTGTGACTGTGTATATTGTACATTTTATTATTCAGTTCTGTTGGCTGGTAGTTCGAAACAGATGGGACTCCTAGAAAATAAATATTTAACCCAGCAGACCAGTAGCTAATGTTTGAAATCATATTTAACGAAAGTAAAATGGTATTTATGCCATCAACAGTTATACAAACTTTATGCCTATAACATTTCTACCTAGCCTTCCATTTTAACTTGTTTATAATTTTATGAAAATGTGCCCTCTGCGGCTAAGAGTTTCCTTGGTTTGTTGACCTCAAATATGTTCTTTATGGAAGTTTACAATAGAAAGAAAAATCTTATCAGCTGTTTTTAAGAAATGTGAAGTTGGAAATATATGCTTTCCTTTATGCATTTTTTTTTTCTCTTTTTGCATCCGTCAGAAATTACTCCCTTTTGAAATAAAAATAGATAATGCACTCAGTGAAATAACACTTTTCCTTGCTGGAAAAAAAAAAAATAGCAATTTAAAGGCATAATTAAATAATATTTTAAATCACTGAAATTCTCGTGCTAAGCACCTCAGTGGGTACAAATAAAAGAACAAGTTTATTAGCAAGGCCGGCTGATGTAAAGCGGTATGACTACAGTAAACTCACAATAAATATGTCAGTTTGCATATTGAGCTGAGCTGAGTCCAAGGGCCAGTCCTCTCATTTGAGAATATCATACTACATTTCCTCCTTTGCAACAAAAAGGCTGAGAATGCTTCCATATTGATAGGATTTTACATTTGTGAGGGCGGGGTTGTAAATGGCTTACTGAAACACTTGTACAAATGGGCTTTTTGACAGTCTTTTTCAGATAGCATAGGTCTCTACCTTAAGGAAGTGAGTTCCTGCCCCATACTATCACACTTCTGCATCATTCAGATTTCCATTTTTCCTGGATGTAAGATTTAACCACGGAAAGAAGCTCTCTTGTAGGTCATGTGTGAAGCTAGGAACAATGTTATTAGTCAAGCAGTGTAGGAGTGTAAAAGGAATTGTGGTAGGTTTCTTCCAGCAAAAAGTGACTACCAAGTTCTCCAGTAGTCATAATCTCTTTCTCAACACATGTGTTCAAAGAAGAGGGAGACTGACTGTGTCAATCATTAACAACCCTAATATCCCCCCCAAAATAAAGGTTATCTATGTAATGAGATGACCAAACTTTTTGTTTTCCACATACAAGCTGGGTCTAAATGTCTAAACATAAGACAACAGAAATTCTGCAAGCTTAGTTTTTGGAGTACACCTTGTACTTTTCTCAGATGTTACGACAGTACTGGCCTTGCTACAAGATTAAAAACTTCACTGTGTTTTGAACCCTACAATAAAAAAGTTGTTTGGTAAGAACAAATTCAATATTTCTTATGAGTTTGACAATGCAGCATTTTGTGACGCAAACGTTGCAGACATAATAAACCTGCATAAAAGTCGAACTTTGATTAACTGAACGATGAGACAAAAAGTGTGTGAGGTAGCAAGGAATCAGTATTCTCCCTTGATCACACAAGGTTTGCTGGTTGTAATTGCAATTGCTACACTTATTGAAGAAAAAGTTCCTGGATCGTATTGATAGCCAGCCCAGGGCTACCAACTGATGCCCTCATCACACCTATCAGAAGAATTTTAAGTATAAAAGCACCTCCGTCTTTTAAATGTATGGCACAGCAGCTGGGAAATTGCCTTTGCTGGGCATAATTCTTTCTTCTTGTGTTTTCATTGCAATAAATAATGAGCTTAGAAAGAATGCCTTATGTTTTCCTGTCTCATTCATGTTTTGAATTATTGAATCTGTACACCATCACAGCACTTGCATATGCAGTTTACTGTGCAGTCATGTAAAAGCTCATTTGTTTGCCAGTGAGTGAAAACCTGAAAACCTTAGTCTACAAAAATCTAATGCAATTGACACAAAGAGAATGATAGAACCATATAATAAAGTCAAGGTTGCACAACTGATCAGCCAGTTGCCTTCAGAGGCAGCAAGGAACCAAACTAGTGGTTGTGTTTTTTTAAAGATTCTGCCACTGAATGGTGGAATTGGATGGACAAGTATGGCAGAGGTTTAGGTGTATACAAAGCTCGAGTAGTCTATATTAATGGCAAATTCAGATTAGTCATCTATTTTCAGTCTTTTCAGGTGATGAAACATGTGACGTGGCAATTATGTTTTTACTAGAGGGGGAAAAAAAAAAAAAAAAGAGAGGAAAAAGAGAAAGCGGCATTATCAAAATCTGAATCTACACTAGTTAAAACCCCTACAGAAGTCTCAAAAAATTCCTGCTTCTTATTGAAATCTATAAGCTGGCATTTATGTCAGTAATAATGGAATTGTGCTGTCTTCACTTACAGCATAGTGCTTCAGTTCTCCAGGGATATACTTCACTGTCAATTCACATTAGGCCATTAGAGCAAAAAGAGCTTTGCTAACTTTGGATGGAAAATAATTTTCTACTATTGCTTCTATGGCTAATGTACAATAAGGAGCTTTCCTTTGAAACACAGTACATTTTTTCATCAGTCATTGATATTCTGTGCTATATAACCAGCCAGATACACAAAGGCACAAAGGGTTCACTTCTCTTGACCCTTTTTGTGGTAGTGTCACATCCGTGAATAGTCTGTAACATGTCAGTCCTTCTGCCTCTCTTTGCATCAGCATCTCAGTCCCTGTTGTCTCAAGAGAGAACACAATATCCCCAATTATTTGAACTTTAGAGAAGAATAAATTCTAGACTCTTCTTGTCAGAGTTAAGGTTTCTTGTGAAATCAGTATTGCATTTTTGAGTGAACTAAGTGAAATAATTTGTTGTGATCTTGGTATGTTTTTGAAGGTTTTATGTAGCATTCTCATCATGCATTTCATATTGTCATAGATCTGTTATTTATTTTATCAGTCATTTAGACCTCATAAATAAAATAATCTTAACAGGACATGACTCATGACTATAAGGCTCATAAATTAAGTTATTTTTTGACCCCTTTACAGGATATCTCCCTTAAATCACTGCACCAAGTTTAATTTACTGTATATTTTTCTCTGTTTTCATAAAGAATTATTTTCATGGGGATGAGGAATATGTGAATGAATAAATTAACACAAAGAACTTGCTTCTAAGGAAATTAACTTTTTTTTTTTTTTTTTTTTTTTTTCTTGCTGGGAATGCAACCTGTATCCTTCCTAGACAATCACATATATTAGGAATACATCCTAAATCTACTGTATATAGTTCTACTCCAAGTTTTAAATGGAAATGAGTAATTGATTTTTATGTTTGCAATTTTTTGGTCTCATGAATTGCTTTAGAGAGAATTTATTGTGCAGTATGTGAAATGAAGCCTGCTTTACCAATATGCTAGAAGTAAACTTGGATAAATTATTCATTGTCAAAATATTTAGTTGCAAATGTAGCCTTTTCCTATTAATTAATCATAGACACACTAGTCCTAATTTGTAAAATATATGAACTAGGCCTAATTCCCCATTTGTTATACTAGCTGTAGACTGATGTACTAGAATAGAGAAATACAATTATAGCAGCATAGGGTTACAGAATTGTTTAAAGGAAAAAAAATATTTTTGTTTATTAAAAATGTCTAAATAATGCTTATTGGACCTATCAGTTGTTCACAAAATGTTTAATAACAATGCTTGCGAGTTAGTGCTCTTGGTGAATGCAGCTATTCATTTTGTCTCCATAGATTCTCTTTCACCCTATGGATTATTGTTTCTGTATGAGAATTTTTAAAGCCAGAAAGAAATCATTAAGTCCATTAAAAAGCTCTTGGAGTTAGTTTTCACACGGATAGACTTTATTTGTGTTTAACTCTAGGATTCAGGTATTTTCCTTGACTACAGAAGCAGCTCTGTATGAATAATAGCTGTTACAATCTCACAGAACAATCAGAACCTCAACTCTCGCCTTTTCTTTGCAGAAACATGTGAGCCAGTTTTTACACTGTATACAGTTAAAAAGAGAGAGAGTCAAAGAGACTGAAAATAGAGAAAAAGACTGAGTAGTCTGTTATTTACTCTCTGTTGGCATGTTTCATATATAATCTCAGCAGTTGTATCTCAGATGCTTAGCTGTCAACACCTTAATGAAATATTCAGTAGATCAAATTCTGTCTGTACCTTAGCACACATGTAAGCAAGGATTGAATCTATATCAGTTTTACTTGCAAAAATATAGATTTCTTCCTCTCTTGCTCTCATTATTACTATTACTGTAGCATGAAAGCTGTTCAAATTACAGAACTTCATTCATAGGAGGTCTTGGACATAAAATAGAAATGATACTTTCTAACCTGTAGACTTTTCCACAAGTATCATTTAGGAGCCAACAAGTATTTAGTCTGTTCCATGCGTTGGATTTTGACTTAAACCTCATCCTTCATCTGTTGATGGTATGACAAAGTTCCCAGCAGTATATGCATGAAGCACTATACAACCAATTCTTGCTTTCCCCTTTTGAGGACCTGTGAAAGTGTCTGCAGCAGTTTGTCATGAAGTCCAGCGTGCAACACTTGCCCTGTGGGGAATGAAGAGACCAGCAGACCTATAGCTCCTACCTCTCTCCTCTGAAAGTAAGGCATTTGTAACTTTGCAATTGGTCTTTCTTCTACACTCCAGCTTGACTTTTTGCACTATCAAGATGCATATTCATGTGAAGGGAGGAATACTGGCAACATCTCTGCCTATATTTCTCAAGAGTAAAGAAATTACTTTGGTAGAGGGACAGAAAATGGACTATCAATTGTATTGTTAAAGCAAAAATGCCTGAGGGTAATTTAACACCTAACAGTTGTTCTAGACAAGAGCAAGAATGTGAACTTTTATTGTTTGCTTTACAGTATCAACAGTTCAAACAGCTAAAAAAATTGTACTATGTTACACCTTCCGAATACAGAGGGTGTAAGCACACATTAGACACATACTTTGAATTACTGATAGCTTGGGCTTTAAAGAGCTAAAGAACAAAGAAACAAACTGAGATATCCTCTGAATCATGTTCAAAATAAAACACTCCCTTTACTTGACCCTACAGATTTATAGTTGTATTCTTTAGTTTATCCCAATCTTTGGCAATATTCCTAATTTATGAGTAATATTTCTGAAAAAAAACCTTCACTGTCTTGCTTTTATGCAGTAAGGTTAGTCAATAATTTATGAAGGGGATTATTTCTTGCAAAAATAAAATTATTATTTCACAGTACCCAATTTTAAAACCAGAAATATATGAGATTAGGGATTAACTAAACCAATAAAAAAACATATAGCTTTTTATGTTCTATCTTATTATTGCCTTGATAATTAAAATATGCCATGGCAACATAAACCAATGTTTTGAAATTACAGTACTTAAATAGAAAAGTTTGCTTTTCAAGAGCGCTGAGCACTTCCAATATTCCAGCATTATGAGAAGTGACTTCTCAGTACTGTTGTAATGAAGACCGATAAATTCAGAGACTGTGCTTGAACAACCTGTCCTTCAGCATCCAGAAGAAAAATTGAATTAAAAGACTTCCTCCAGTGAAAGAAGCCTCTTGCAGGTCTCACAGAGGGTTTTAAAACCTGCCATTTGTGCAACAATTTTAAATTCCCCAACCTTTTCTCCTCATAGATGAAAGGGAGCTCTGAAGGGAAGATGAAGGTCAGTCATGGCACCTTTCTTCATTTAAAGTCATCAGTTACAGATCTTTGCTTCTACTGGGAACTTAAGCAAGATGATCTCTCCTGCACAAAACCAAAAATATCCAAACACTTGACTGCTCCATTTTCTCCACTTCAGTGTGCTCTAATTGTTCTTAAGAGGAAAAGAAATCACTAGGGATGTATTAAAAAATTGTCCTGCACTTCAAATTCCCATTTTATCTGCGTCAGAATAGGAATTTGAATCCAGGTTTCATATTTCCTAGACTAGCAATTTAATTTGACTAGTGAAGTGTCTCCTGTTGGATTTTTTCAACACCATATACCAGATTAAATATTAATTCATACAAGATTTTGAATATTTCATCTTGTTAATAACTTACCCTTACATTATATACTGATACACTTTCTGCCTCTTCCAGCTACCACTCTTCCCCTCTCTACTCCCTATTGTATGGAAACTATACCTGACAAGTCCAAGGGCTGTTATTTTCTCATCTGCCTCCAGGAAGCTGTCAGAGTGACAGTCAGAATTCTCTGAAAGTTTGCCCCAAAAAAGATATTCCATCTTCTGTTTTCAACAAACTGGCCTTTTTAAAAAAAAAAAAAAAAGTAATTATCTTCAAAAATTACTATCTCTTGTAAAAAGAATGTTGTGTAATTTTATTAATTTTCCACATCTGATTAATTTAGACTGAAAAAAAATCACGCATGCCATTTCTATTTATCGATCTTCTGTGAAGATCATTAGAAGTTCTAGTTAAATGTGATATCTAGTTAAATCTTTGTGAAGAAATATAGCAATACAAAAATAAAGCAAAAAATACTGGTTTTCCAAATAAAATAAAAAAAAACAAACAACAAAGCAAAACAGTTAAGCCTGATAAGCTGCAATGCAGCTTTTCTGAAAGTTTAATTGTTTAGCTTACTCTCATCTTCTTCATCATGGACATTCTCCGTGACTGAACTATACTTTCAGTATACTCCAAAGCAAGGGACTCACTACCCCAGGAGATGTGGTATTGAATATAGTGCCCCAGGAAGAGTAGGAACATGAGACACATGAGCTGCAACTTTCTTGACACACACACACAGGTACACTGTGGTACTGCAGCTAATCTGAAATTGAAAACTTGAATTTTTGACTGGAAAAGAGGTATGTTTTAGCTAAATTTTCTATATTTAATGTTTGTCTGTAGAAAGTTAACAGATTTATGGTAAAATATATTAAATATACTTATTTATTTCCATCAAAGCATTCTATAACAGTAACAATAATAATTCCAGTCCACTTTGCAGAATTGGAAGTGAATAGAAATGGTCTAACTCTGGTTTGTGAAAGTTTTATATTTGGTATACAAAGTATATGTTTCTAGTTTATATTCACTAGTAAATGCTCCTTTTTTTTGTCTTTCCAGGAGATTGAATGTTGCTGTGATGAGTTTGGACCAGAAATGTATGTATATACATAAGAAATAGTATCGACATCAGGTAAGAAATCTAAATCAATTTATATCTCTTTTCTGAACATTCAGTTTCTTGTAACAAGTGGTACAAACTGATACCAGCAATCTGTTTGCTTCCCATTTTGTTACTGTTTGATCTGTAAATACATATTCACAGTAAGTCTAGATTTTCCTGATTTGAATAAGAAGGAAATATAATTTGTTCCATTGTTATTTACATGACAGAAGAAAGTGTTTGGAAATCTACAAGAATTTCCTAATTAAATTGTACCAATTTCTATTTCATGAACTTGCATGCGATCAAAACAGGGTTTGAAAATCCTAAGAATTATTGCAAATATTTCTTCAACTGAGTCTACAGTTAATTTTGAGCACATCTGCCTAGATTAAACAAGTTAGAAATCTCCTCATATAAGACACATAAATCTAGAGAAATCTAAAAGAGGATGAAGTTTTATAATTAATTTCATATGTAAATTGTTTCTTATGCAAACTTTTTAGTTTAGAAATTAACTGTAGAGGACACAATTACTTATTAGAAACATTTAAATGCACCAGAATGTTTTCCCTTCATCATTACCAAGTAGTTTTTGCCAACAAGTTAAACAGCAGCCAATGATGTTGAAAAGTCCTTTGCTTTGTCCTTTGTCTTTCTTATTTATTTGTGCTAGATTGTTATTACATGAACCAGAAGTATCATCCTAACCCTACTGCAGATAAATTTTTTAAATCCTGTCACTTTTTTGTTGTTGTTGTTTCTAACCCTTTGCCTCTTTTCCTGAAATTACACAGAGCTGTGACTTACCTCATGCAGAAAGGAAGCAAAGGTGAAAAGTTTATTCCAAATCCGGGGGCCTACGCTTGAATCTGACAAGGAAGCATTGCTGCTGGACAAGAATAGAGGATAGAGACTCATATAGTGATGGCTGGGAAAAAGTCGTGTGATAGGAGGCTAAGGAAGAAGGAAGGGCAGATAATCCATGCCAGAGTATATTGTCACAGTTCTGATGTCACAACCAAGTTTCTTTATCACTTAATTCCACTTGTGCTATATCATGTCATGTTTCCACTGACCTCAGTGGCTGACACCTATAAATCAAATGTGTAAACATCCTAACCTTCCATTTGATAACTTTGTACTTAAAATCACTGACTCTTTCCCTAAAGTAGTTTATCACATCTGCAAAGGCAACATCTTTGACTGAGCAACATAGCTCAAATCTTCATAAAGGTATTCTCAATACCAATTCAGAACCACAAAGTTCATATCCGAGGGACATTCTCTCACTTAATTTTAGCCAGCTAAATGTTATTTGTTTAAGTGAATCACCTCAGGTCCACTATAGTCAATGGAAAAGAACATTCAACTCCAGAGTGCCAGAGACGACACTGAAAGGTAGGTGTATGATTTGTTGGGATCAACTGTGATCTGAAAACAACCTTTAGATGGCTAAAATTAGAGAGGAGACTCTAGATCCTTATGTCTTCTGTTTAATGTAGCAAGATAAACCAAACCTGAATTGAGTAATATGACTGACATTCAGTTCATTTACACTTATATCTGGGCTCTTCACCCTGAATTTTATAGTTAGTGGAGATCTGACCATTGTGAAGGCAATAGTCATTAAAGTCCAGGGTGCTATTT
This sequence comes from Athene cunicularia, assembly GCF_003259725.1. Lineage (NCBI taxonomy): Eukaryota > Metazoa > Chordata > Aves > Strigiformes > Strigidae > Athene > Athene cunicularia. The sequence goes on from NW_020799095.1 coordinate 39,752,417, forward strand.
AACTCATTCTAAGTAGGCAGATAAAGAATGTCAAACATGAACATGACCTAAAAGTACCTAGATCTCTCTGGCAATTATAAAAAGAGCTTGGGGAACGTAAGTTATTACCTTCCCAAGGAGTGTAAACCAACATGCACTGATATTGCTCAGCAATTTTTCTTGCAGTCCTTGTTCAGATCTTAAGTGCCCTGAATTCGTCCTGACTCTCCCATCTATCACTCCTGTTTTCATGTTCATCCTAGTTAAGATAATTAAATAAGATGTGGAAGGTGTGGTGTCTAAGTATGCCTGGACTCAAACACTGAAAAAGCTAATGATGAAAAACATTTTCTCCTTCTACTTTTAGTACTACAGCCATTTTGAATACCAAATGACAGACAATATAAACACTTAAGAGAATCATGGTAAGTACTCTGAGGATAAGGTACATGGATATTCCTTCATGGGCCTCTGTTTCCTACTCAAGTTATTCTGTAATAAAAAATCATTAGTACAGTGAGATTGACTGAGCGAACAACCATTTGTACAGGATATGGAAAAGAAACATTCAACAGTGTTCAAATAATATTTACTTAACAGTTCAAAATTCCTTGCAAACAGAGAAAATACTATGCCCAATGACACCCTTTACAATCATCAGAAGTGTATTTAGAGTGTTCTAAAAGCAAGCAGAGATCTGCGTTTTAAAATCACTGATCATATTTGGGAGCAGAAGTATTGGATGACAGTATCCACAACTCCTCCTTTCAGGCACCCAGTTCTGACCTGATGATAGAATGTCTGATAGAGACTGTTTTGTGTGATGTTGAAAAACTAATAGAAGATGTGGATTTTTACATTTGCCATGTCTTTCTGTCTGCGTAGTGATAGTTCTGATAGATATTTTGACATGGCATGCTGAGAGAAAACAGGAAAAATGATGTGCTAGGGATGCACTTGAAGACCACTAATTTTAAAAAATAAAAGCTGTTGAAAGCAATAACATTAGTACACTGATGTTTATCACAGGTGTCACAAGATAGTTGAAAGAGACTATGTGACAGATATCCAGAATAAACTACTTATGGCATTGTATCAGGAGAAACAACCACAATGGCAGCCTTCCAAATGTCCAAAAGGTTTGCAAGGCTGACCAGCTGCATTAGCTGATGAGCTGATCTATATGTGAATTTTCTACTTCTTGTGCTGCATCCACTCAGATAATCTTGCATTAGTTCTCTTGAACTAAATTAATAGTTTTGAATTAAAAACAAAACAAAACAAACAAAAAAAAACCCCCAAAAACAACCCCACATTATTATTGAACATGAGAAATTGAGAAATCAAAAAATCAAGAAATCCCTCCCAAAATGACCAGTATTGCTTAAGTTAACTTGTTACAAAACAATAATATTTTGTAAGTTATTTGATTTGTTTAATTTTCTCTTTATTTCTCTTGCTGTCAGGAAAATGCTAAAATGGGGGGAAAAAAAGTTTTTTAAAATGAAAGCAGAAGCTCACAAATAAACTTATTCTAGCAACAAATTTTGGGGAAAAAAAGCAACACAAAACTGTCAAACACATGGAAAACTGCAAAATATGCCATGTTGAAGAAGTTCTTGACAGTGCAAAGTAGACTTATCTACCTAAGACCCATGAATTTTCAATAAGAACTGGATAACTTACCGTTCTTGCTGCCTTTGAAAATGTTTCTATAGTCAATCCTTAAAAGAATGTGCACTCTGCTGCAAATTTTACTATAAAAAACAATGTACTATGTACTATTTTTTTTGCATTTCCTTTGCAATTATTTCGTATCTTTAAAGAGTTTTTCTTGTTCTCAACCTTGCAATAAATGCATTAAATGGACTTGTTCTTAAGGAATCACAGTTTAGTACTTGGGTTTTACTGTAGCGTCAAATGGAAAGTCCACATATAACTGATGATGAAAACATAAGCTTAGTATGAGTGTCCACTTGACAAGGACAAAAGTGATAATCAGTAAAGGAGAGAAGATTCCAAAGTTCCACAGAAATTTGGAAGGCAACATCCTAGAAAACTCCAGCAACAAGGACTCTTAACAGTGTTAATCTGAGAGTAAAATGTTAACTAAGTGGAAAAACTCTCAGTGTCTTCAGAGAGCCAGCTTGTTTATTTCCTAATGAGTTATTAAACAATATACTAGTATAATTAAATTAGCAGAAACTAGTATTTGATATTATATCTACCTTTCTGGTCCTTCTTTCAGAAAGGAAAGCAAACACATTTGACCCAAATAATTTAAATGTTATTTAGGCATGCTTGTGGCCAAGATGATGTTCGTGGCAATGTACGGTCACAGAATTAAATAATTTCAAAGTAGTCTTACAGTATTATCAGAATAATAAATTGCTTTGGTTTTCCATGAGACTGCCTCTGTACAATGTAGTTCACAGATGACAGAGACAAAGCATCAGTACTCTGTGTTAATGAACCTAATGGAGATGAAACTTGTTCTTAGTTAGCAGGTGGAATAGGCATGCACACGAGACAAAATTCTCAGAATGGTAGAAAATGGGATGGGGTCATCAGTACATAAAGAATACTATTACTTTCTATTGCATTGCTTTGGCTGATTGGCTGCTTTTTGTCAGCTGAGGATTTGGCCCAGCAACAATAGCATGCATACATAAAAAGCAGTAAATCAAAGAAAGAAAAGGAACAGATTTTTATAACATATTATGATATTCTATTTGAATATTTCATAAATCCTGCTAAGAAACATCCCATGTAATTCTACTCCATGATCAATAAAAAGAATATGACATAAAAAGTATTATAAGACATGATGGAAATGCAATTTCTGTCTTAGTAGATGGATGAGAAAACCTATTATTTTGTCCTTAATTTTTAAAAAGTCACAATGGCATGCTAATAAATTGGTGTGGTCTTCGAAGGATACTCAGAAAACTTGTCTGCTGCAGTTCATAAATCTCCCAAGTGTTTTGGAATTACCAATGCCTTCGGGACACAGAAACACAAGCCACTGGTTCAATGTCAGCTCTGCAAAAACTGCGAATGTTTAAACAAATAATGAGATAAAAAGTAATGCATAATTAAAGGGTTTCTTCAGAAGAAGTCTGGGTTATATTTATTTTAAGGGTGGCAGTGAAATACATTTCCACCTGTGTATGCTCCAAAGGTGTCATTTTCACAAGTCTTACTGCACAAATAGGATTTAAGCACATAATACATTATTAAAAGGGTTATGCATTTCAAAGAGAATAAAACGACATGAAAATAAATCTAATATTTAATTTTAATAATATATCAGAATAGCTGGTATATTGGTCCAGAGGAAGAGATATAAACAAATAATCAAGCAACACAGGTCAATATTTTATGTTTTGTTTTGAAATTGTATTTATGAACAGTCTAACAAAAGATCACTTTGCATCAGTATAATTGGCTCTATTTAAAGGGTGACAAAGTTAATATCTGCTTCATAGTTCCTCTGGTGAAGATAATAATCTGAAATTGGTCCATATTAGTACTGCAGCAGCAATATTTAGCTTCCCCAGGCAATACAAACATAGTCTAACTAGCTCAATAACATAAGGGATGTGGAATATTTGCCATAATAGGCATCGGGCTCAGAATACACTCCCTCTTTAATGTAATGCATCAGGAAACAGAAACTAACTGGCTTCCAGACACAGTCAAGGGCATTTCTGATTTGGGTAAATCACTAAAGTGCTCTTCCTTTAACATATTCCTTTAACATAAGTGCATATTCCTTTAACATAAGAACCACACAGCAATAATCAGTTTAAAATACTTCTCTGTGAACCTTAAATTAGGAAACTAGTCAATTTAGTTACTTTATTTCTAGTTAGAAAACTACTTTTCTTGTTCAACCCACAGACACAGAGAGGTGATAAACGTATGCCAGCAAGTAGTGCACTACACCAAGAACAGATCTAGAGAAGAAAACACTTCTTACTGAGACTCAAAAATCCAGATTACCTGAGATTTCAGGTTGCAGTTTGGATAATCCTCTGGTCTGGTGTACTGGATCTGGCTGAGCTGGAACTGGTTTTCCCCTACATCAGCCCTCACGGTGCTGTGTTTGATGCTGGGAGCTGGCAGGGTGTTGATGGCACCCTGGTGCTGTGGCTACTGCTGAGCAGTGCTTACACAGCACCGAGGCTCTTTCCGACATTTCCCCCCTCAGTGGGACGGGGTGGGCAAGGTCTTGGGAGGGGACACAGCCAGGACAGCTGCCCCGAACTGGCCAAAGGGATATTCCAGACCATGTGACGTCTGCTCAGGATAAAGCTGGGAGAAAGGAGGAAGGGGATGGGGACACCCTTGGTCCTCGGAGGCAACCCCTGTGCGTATCAGAGCCCTGCTCCTGAGAAGGCCCCACATCGCCTCTTCATGGGAAGGAGAATAAATCTGTTTTGTTTTTTTTTTTATTTTTTTGCTTCTGCACGTGGACCTTTGCTTCGCTTTGCTTATGTTAAAACTGCTTTTGTTTTACCCACAAGGGTTGGTCTATCTTATTTTCTTTCCCCTCTTTGCCCTGTTGAGAAAACAAGGGGAAAGTGGGGGAAGTGATAGATCAACCTGGTGGGTACCTGAGTACCTGGCATTTAGCCAAGGTCAAACCACCACATCTGCTCTGCAAGATATGCCTGTATTAAGAGCTGGGAATCATTATGAATCCCTCTGGAGAGCAACTTCTGGTTTAGGTTCTACCCAAAAGGAGTCTCGTCCCTGAGGTGTAAGAATTTCTCCATGATACAAACAAAAGGGTGATAAGACTAGTCAACTGGGAACTTCATTACAGCAGTATATGCCTGACCTGAACTAACATTCCCGTGTGATCATCAGCATAAGCAACTCCAGGAAATGGCTCATTCTACCCGGGACTGAAGACAGTGTTTCTGTCCTGAATCAGGGACCTCAGGGTCCTTAAATTTAAATGTGCTGATTCTGGCTTAATAGATTAACCTCCTATATTCTGGAAAAACTTCAGGAATATACCTATCCTGTTCTTCATGGCCCCAACATGCCCATACTGATCTCTTGTGATTGATCCTAATTTTTTTGTGACAAAAGACACATCTAAATCTGGACTCCTTGTGACTTAATGAAAAACATACACATCCTTTGCTCTACCTTGTCCTCTGTATAATTCATTTCAGCGACAAGCAGAGTTGGCAATGCCAATGTACAAACAATTTTAGATACTATTTTATGTTTTTACCATGTGAGACTCTGTGGAGTCTAATCACTTAGTCAGGAAACTTCATTCACTTGTCTGCATTATATCAATGCAATAATTAACACAGAAAAGAATTGAAAGTCTGGAGTAGGAACCTGAATGAAGATCAGTGGCTTTCTTCCTCTTCCATTTTCTCTCCTCTGCATGTGTTCATCTACCCAGAGGACTCACCAATTAGTAATTCTACATTTGCTGAAGTTGAATAGAAAGCTAATGGGAGAGTACATATGTCTTTGTTTGTGGAAAGAAATCTTAAGAAGGTGCGATTCCATGCATCTCATAAATCAACACAAATGACAAAGCTGTTGAAGCATCTGAATTGACCATCATGTACTGGACCAGTAAGGGTCTGATCATCTGGTTCTTCTGCACTGCAATGGGTCACCAAATGGCATTAACGCCTAGTGTAATTAAAATGCTATGAAAGGAATGTACTTGGTTCTTAACATTAAATCTCATGTTTTAATTAAAAGTTGTTTCAAGAAGCCTCAGCTGACACTGGCTAAGGCTATAAATGTTCCATAGTTTAATTACATGGAAATCTAAGATTTCTCCTTCTCAGTATGCAATCCAGCTATGCAAGCTAGTCATTATCTCTTTAGATACCAGTAGTTAAAAATTAAGATTCAGTGTTACTGTCTTTCATGCTGTTTTTAAAGCATTCCCATAATCCCTCAGAAGTGATTTTGCTTTCTAAGTATCTTTTATTGCAGGTGTCTGATTGCTAACCTAAATAGTTCTCTTTGTATTGTTTACTTGAAGTCCCATCAAGTTAATACATATGTGAACACTGGTTCTAACACTACTGTCAGTGTTAGATGGTGATGTATAGTCAAAATGTAGGAAAAAACTGATGGTATCCATAGGCAATAGGAAAAGGAACTGTCTTTAGCATAACTACACTGCCTTTTACTTATCACAGCTTTACATTTGGGACCAGTTTCAACAGATAATGACAAACTGCACAACAGAATGACACAATGGACAAGGAAGGGATGACCACAAATTCTTGTAGATTCGAGAGGGATCCAAATATTTCTGGAAACTCTGTTGCTGGAACCAGGAGTTGATTTCCAAGCAGGAGCCATTGATGTGAACCATGTATTGATTCAGTCACTCAGATTGTAGCCAACCTCTTCAACATGTCTTTTATAAGTGTCTAAATAGGAAGTGTATCATGCCCTTACTCTATTTGAAAAGAGGTTTCAAATCTAAAAAAAGACAGTAGCAAAATATTTGAACACCCTCAGCATTATCCCAGCCTCTAACTACACCAAGTTATAAATTTATTAGCAGTAACAGTAATATCCATGCTTTTCTATTTCTAATTTTCTTAAGATGAAGGGTGATATTCTCACCTCCTTTTATAAATGTGGATAAAAAAAATCTGTTTGTTTCTTGTTCTAAGAGTATATGTGAACAATATCAGTGATGACTGATGGCAGTGTGAAGGAAGTCAGAGATCATTAAAACTATGCAGATATAAAACTTTAAATTTGGTGTTCCAAAACCTCTCAGAAGTTTGGAGATTCAAACTATTTAGATATCAAAGTCAGCTGTATTCTTCTAAATAAATTCTTGGATCTGGACCAAACTGTTTTCTTGGGTTTGTGGCCTTGATCCCATGGAAAGGAAAGCAAATAATACTTTTGCCTTTTGTATACTTTTTTTGGTATCACAAATAACCAAGAAATCCCATATATAGTAACTCCCTCCTTCTCACTCATATAGACAAATAAACAGGAAAAAAACCTGTTTAGCTAACCTGATGTCCCTAACATAATTATTTTTGCACTTAACTGCAGAGCAACACATTCAAACTCTGAGGTTCCATGAAAAATTTTCATCTGGCTTAATAAATAAACGATTGTGTTTCTGCTTTCTGAAGAGTTCATGAAAAGGTGAAAGCATGTATTTTTTCCAGAATTATTTTCTTTTCACACCCCAGGAATACAAAACATATCTTAAGAAACAGAGTTTGTTTGTTTGTTTGTTTGTTTGTTTGTTTTCATTTAAATAAGGTCTGGAATGTATGTAGTTTAATAAAAGGAATGTGCTGAAGGTGAAAGGCAACTCTGTTTACTGTATTTGAATTTACAGCCAAATTTATTGAGAACATGTGAAAATTTAGAGCTTGCGGTACGTAACATGCATCCTCAGGGAAATGTGAGTCATTTAACTGCATTGTCAAAACATGATGGAGAAAATCTGAGTTTATTAAAGAATGTAGATTCACAGTCTAAGAAACCTGGTATTCAAGCGGGCTATATGACTCTGCCAGTAAAAAAGCTGGTATTTGATGTATATAAATCTAATAAGAGTATAAATTTTTAAGTTTTTTCATCCAAGCTGTAAGTAATATATCTGACAACTCAGGCAGATGTCAGTAAGGTTTTACTATGAGACATTTTAACTGGTGCTATTGGATTTACAACAGATAAAGTAAGATTCAGAGTGCCTAGTTGGAAATGTCCCACTCAGTACAGTAATTAGATTAATACCTCCTGTTAGAATATGCAGGCTTGGGCTGGAACACATTTCACAAAATTTAAGTAATCTAAAAGTTAAGGATTTAGCTGAAGATGCAGGATTGCTCTTCAGCCAGGAATAACCAGCCCAGAGGAGTTTCATCCACCAGCCCCAGATGTCTCTACCTGAGGAAGGAGGAGCCACCCACCCTCTGGCAGCATCTCGGGTTTAGCTGGCTATAGAGGAAGCTAGGAAACTGGATTAAGTCAGACCTCTCTACAACACACAGCTAAAGTTAGGGAAAGGACACCCCACACATGGTGCTGAGAGTCAGGAACTTCTGGAAAGTGTCACACAAACCCCAAATACCACTCTGAATATTAACATGGGGAAGGGACAATTGGTGTGGGAGTCTGAACTCTTCTTCCCTCTGATGTTCTGGCAAATTAGGGTTGAGATATCCCTGTTCTTCCCAGAATCTAAACCTTCATCAGAGTCATGTTTCTGACAATGAGAAGTGCTGTGCTGCCTAAAGCTGGCTGGAAGAGGTGTTCCTGCTGCCTACCTTGGGGAAATAATCCACTCTGAAGAGGCAGCTAGGATGATCCGTCATCCACCCGAGGCTGCTCAAAACCTCATCTTCCTAGCGATCAGTGCAGAACAGTCTACAGAGAATGAACCCTCTACCTGTTCTGATAGGACTAGGGAGAGTTCAAAGGCAAGAGATTTTTGCCAAAGAGAAGGGGTGAGTTAAGAGAAAGAATGAACTAGACTAGATGTCTGGAAGACACTTTGGGGTTTGGGTTTTTTGGTTTTGTTTTTCTGATGTAAAATTCAGTGTGAATGCAACACATAGTAAAGCAAGCTTGACCGTATGGTCAGATCTCCCTGTCTTTTGGATGAGTGACTTTAGTGCTAAGCATAGGTTCCTGAAGTGACAACAAGGTACCTGTCTCTTTTGTGGTTTAGGTCCTGGCATACGTTATTGTGGTTCTTTCCATTTGTTTAACTCCTTTTATTTTTTTTCACTTGAATAAAAAGAAAACATTTTCTAGATTTCCTCCAAAAGGTAACAGTGGTGTGCAAATCTCATATTTTGTCCACTTAAATTCACTCATTGGCTTACACCTGGAATTGTTTGTGCCACTCTGCATAGCTTCTGTGAATCTGCATTTACATTTCTATTATTTTCACAGTGCTATATCACAATTCCACTCCACGGAAAAGTTCTGACTATAATCTTTACCATTATTCTTTCTAATTTTTAAACTACATTAATAAATTTTAAGGTTAAGAGAGACAACTATGATCTGATTTTCTACTTAACACAGGCCAAAGAATTGCAAATGTCTGGGAAATGTCTATCACCACAGAGCTTAAGATTTTAAACAGATGGCTAGATTTATATCTTCTTTTTAAAGACTTGAAAATATGTCAAACACAGACTCTAGAAATGTATTTTTGAATGAAGACTTAGCCCTTCACTTCTATGTTAAGATCAGGTGTCAAGGTCCAGATGATAACTTCATGCCAAGTGAGGAGAATTCTTTTTTCTTGCAAATCAAGATAGTTTAGAAACACTGACCTCAACCTTCCTCAGACTTTGAAACCAGACACATTTTTAAAGGTATTTTCTCTACTTAAGTAAAACAAATCAGAGCTCAAGTTAGTTTCATCACCGGTATCATAGAGTCTTTGATTCTGTAATACAAGGACAAAGGATTAGATAATACCTTGGACATTGTAATACTGTATGTCTGAAGTTGTACACAGAGAAAAAGCTTAAAAACCTGACAGTATCTTTAACCACCTGAGCTCCTTTAACGGATGTAGACATCAGAACCTTGAAGCAATACCAAAACCTTATGCCAAAGGAAATTTTTAGTGAGGTATACTAAATGTTATTAAGGATTGTTCTTTACCATATTACATATGGTATTCCTAATGCTCTATTTATGAGGAAATTTGACATGATGAACAAACACGTCAGCAACATATCAGTACATGTCTGAAACTGATTTCAAGTACACTGCTTTTATACTAATGTATCTTTAGATTGAGAGTTATTCTAGTAATACCAAATGTAACTGCAGTCAGAATGAGATCAATGTACATCTATATTTATGTCTCTCTCATCTCTCTATATGAAGCAGTCTGCTCTTGCATGCGAAGCAGGTGGATATAAATAGATGAGCTTTCAAAAACAACAGTTTCGTTAGTAAGGGATGGATAGAGCAGACTGAGAAGTAGAAATGAAATATTTATTAAGTATATATAGGATCCACTCACAGTGAGAAGTCTAAGTTTGCCTGTAAGCAGACCTGCTGAAATGAATCCTTGATGCTCTAGAATTTTACTATATCCTTTTTTTTTTCACTGTCCATCCTTCTTTAGAGTACACATCACCACAAACAAAACCTCATCTATTACTTTTATTTATTTTAATTATGTATTTTTGGGTGGTATTTCAGCATTATTATAATTTGGGCAATTCCTCAAGGAATTATATTACTAGTGTATGAGCACCCACCATCCTAATGTGGAAGAAGGCTAAAATATATATTAAATTATTAACTTTCTACACCATCAGCTTTTCAATGATCACAAATATTGAAAGAAGCATATAGGAAAGTAGGTCAAATGACTTCAGATAACTGCAGGAGAAAGCCTCTAGGGACAAAGATGAGAAAACCAAAGCACAAAATAATAAAGAACTAAAAAGTCTATAAAGTATAATGAGAAAGAATGAGCATGCTGTAGTGAAAAGGTGACAAAAGAAAGAGAATTCATTTACTACTCAGTAAAGAAAGCTATGAGTGGATGATAATATGAAGAATTCAGTGTTTATTCTTATTTTTACATCATACTTCAGTAAAATTTCAAATGGTTTCAGTTTATTTTAACATAATAAAAAATAAGGGATAAAAAAATCAGCCTAGAACAGACACATGTCTTCATATCATCTGGGCCTGGTGAAATTAATTACAAATTGATTTAGAAAAGTAACCTAAACAACCTCTAAAATATTAATGAAGAATTGAGAAGTCATGGAGGATGGATGATGTTTCCATGAATAAACATAGTTTTCTTGGTCTCTAACTTTAAACAGTTAATATAGACATCTAAATTAGCTAATTGTCTACACTTATTTAGTATTTAATCCAAATATATAAAAGTTGTTTATCTCTCTGCAGTGATTACAAAGGGTGCCTAATTTGTTAAGATTCCTAATTGGGATATCACATATAAATGACTAAAGTATTTTGATGGGAGTCTGGATTGTAATATGTATCTTTAAAAAAGAAAGAAGTGGAGGAGCTATGCAACTATAGACCATTCAGTTTCTTTTCAGTTACAGAAAATACTCGGTAAAATACAAATATTATTTGTAAGCAATTATCCTAGAAAGTAACAGGGAATATGAAACAACCAACACTGATTCTCAAGAATAAACAATTTAAAATTCTTTCATATATCAACCAACAAATCATGTGGAGAAAGGGCAAACCATAGTTTTCATGTATCTCAGCCAGAGGAATGTTCTCAAAATGTCCTGTATGATCTCAAAATCAGGCTAAAAAATTGTTGACTTAGATCTATGGTCAGATGGCAAAACCATCTAGAAGACTGTACTTAGAGAATGCCTAGTACTGGCTCATTTTGTTAGACTCCTTCTGGGGTCATCACTGTATTGGGTACTGCTCTGTTTTCACTAATTATTAGGATAACAGAATAAAAATCTGTTCATTTAAATGACAGATGACACTCATTTAAAAGTGTTTGGTGTCATGTTAATATACTGAATTGGAATTATAGTAACAGATTGAAGAATTGTTCTGAAAAGATGAACTAGAGTGCAATTCTGTAAGGAAGAATGCAAAGATCTAAAGTTAAGTGAGAAGTCATCATCACAGATTTAGAATAAAGAAGTTATTTAGATCAAATGTTTGCATTAAATAATCTAGGGATATAAGGGACTGCAAACAGAATAAAAGCAACTTTATCTTTGTGCAATAACAGGCAAATATCAGTAGACATGTGTAAACAGAATAAGACCTGTAAATTATTATCTCCTTTTGCAAAGCACTGGTGAAGCTCCAGCTGAAGCATTGTGTCCAGTATTGGACAGTATATTCAAAGGCAAGAATCAAGAAGAGTTCAGACGAATGCTACGGCATGATCAAACTTCTACAATTGACCTGAAGGAAAGAGGAAAGAATCATTTTTGAAGAAAGAATCCTGACACACGAAAAGTTAAAATGTAAGCAGAAATTCAAATGAGAACATCAAGGAAAGGGGAATCTGACTGTAAGGCAAGTTAACTACTGGAACATATTGTCTGGTTCATCACGTAGAGGACAGTTTTAAGAAAAGATTAGGCAAATATCTTGGGAATGTTGGCCTTGCTTGAGAGTAGGAAATGGATTAGATAACCTTTAAGATCTCTTCCAGGCCAGTTTTTCTTTAAAGTATCACCAAGCATTTTCCGTCAAGAAGGTCACTCTGACCATTAGACACAGTGAATGACAAAACTGAGAACAAGCTGGGTAAAGAATTAAAGTCCATTTTAATCTGCTTGTTGGTCAATTTTTGTTCAACAGATGAACAGGGGAAGAAGTCTTTTGTCTACAAATCAAAACCCTGACAATGTATTAAGAGCTCTCATTTCATTAGAGAATATTAATTAATATTAAGAACTCTCATTTCATTGGAGACTTGAGTGATTATGAGGAATTTGAAACTAACTTTAGTATTGGAGAGATAAGTGGGAAAATATGACTTAAGCATAATGTTACAAGCTAAGAAACCAAGAGGAAAATTAAAGGAACACAAATGTAATAATGCTGGAAACTATTCATGATTTTTAAGTCAACTTACTAACTTTGGTGACTGTGGTTATAATGACTCTTAAATACTTTCAGTTGCAATAAATACATGCAGCTTACTAAAAAATAGGCCACGCTCAAGAAAACTGAGTTCATGAAACCAAAATAGAACTAAAATCCAACAAAAATTTTAAAAATCATAAAAAAATTGCAGATAGGAAAAAATGTGGTTAAAGTATTTCAGAGGATTAATTTACCCAGTGCTAATCACAATAATTACACACTGTGTATTGAAAAATGTTACTTGTGCTGGCTGAAATTCATATCTTGAAACAATAGCAAACAATTAAAATGAGATAATAATATGTAAATAGACAGGAAATCTATTTGTTAAAACCACATATATCCCCACCAACACATTAATGTAAAATGAACAGCAAGATAAGGAGAAGTAAATAACTTTTCTGTCCTCTTTCTGACTTTAGCCTCAGGTGTGCACTGGAAGAAAAAGACTTTTCTCAGTCTCTCTCCAGCAGCATGTTGGCCTACATGGAAAGGATTCATCCTGCTTTTCCTCTGAATCCACATTGTCTGATCAGTACAGCCAGTGCCTATGTGCAACTGCAACTATATGCAAGTTGTGAGGATTTAGGGAGGATCCTGTAAGGACCTAGTTCTGGCTATGCCTGTAAGGAATGATCTGTCTTTCCACAGTATCTTTTTTTTCCCTTAAATGGTTTCAGATAAGTGGTACTTGACACCATGCCCAATTTCTGTTTATGTTGTTAGTGTATGCGTTAATATGGGTTATACATGCATGGGGAATACTGGGAAAAATTTCACTTTAATGTAATTATCACCTTGTCTGTTGGTAAGATTATGATTTGATAAAGACTCTGCAAACTAACCCATCCACCATCTCTATACTAGAGGCCAAGAAAACTTGTTTAAATTTAAAAGTTTTGAAGACAATGATAAATATCCATCAACTAGTTGAAAAAACACCTACTTGAAAAGAAATTGGCTTGCATCTTAATAATCACAGAGAGTGGTCCTTAAGACAGGTAGGCTAATCTTTTTTTTCTCATTTCAAATTAAAAGTTTCGTGCCACTGTGTGAAATATTTTTCTATTTAACAGCTGCATTTTACTTGTGTGAGGGTAAATGCTTCCCTCAGTTCCAATGGCAACCTACATGTAAACAGGGTGGACCAGGAAAGAGGAAGAAAAAAATAAATTGATAAATTAGTTTTTTGATGCTACTGTTCCATATCTCTTATATAGAACTGATGGTCATTATCACTTTAGAAAAATCATGCTATTTCTAAACTTAATATGACCTGGAAACTTGTCCCTTCATTCCAACTATTAACAGCTTTGAAACAGGGCCCCAGACAGTTTATCTTCTTCTTTAGTATTGCACTTCCATTTTTCCAGTATTTATGCAGCTGTAGATGTGGCACAGCGCACAATTATATGGTAGATGTCAGAGGCATAGACTATGAAAACTATACTTGAAAATAATCAGAGGGGGCAAAGATTTAATTTGTAGTGGTCTGCAGACAGTCAGCTAGTTAAACACTTTAAAATTATGTGCTGTTATCTCTTCTACTGCTGTATTCATGTTTATACTGAAGCTCTTCATACTGAAGTATTAGTAATGGCCTGAGCCAAGCCCTGGTCCCTTTGGGAATAGATTGGAATTTTGTTTTTTACTCTGTGGAAACTGAAATTTGACTAACAGAACAGAAACTGCTTCTTTGTATGCCAAATTCAGAGAAAGCTATCAGCAGGTAACTGAAGAATTAGACCAATTCCCACTGCACTCAGTAGAATAACCTGTTGATATCTATCAAAGCTACAGCAAAGTGTCAAAGAGCATTAGTCACAGCACAAGGACTCTTTCTACCTATTTTTGATATGCAGCAATTCTTCACTACGATTTCACACCCTTGTGAAGTACCAGACTAATATTTAAAAAATGCATTGGTGTATTAGTTCCCACATAGTTCAGACAAATGTCTTTTGTAATTATACTTCTTACAGTCTTCGAGAACTGATTTGAGGATATTGTCATATTTCTGAAAGAATGATTAAAAAAAAAAAAAAGAGAGAAAAAAAATTATATGTTAGGGCATCTCTAAAAGAGCAAAGATTTCCAGGATAAGATGAATCTGTGCCCAGACAACAGCAGGGCCAGCAGTAACAGGGAGAGTCTCAACAAATGTAAAAAGCGTTACCACCAGCTAAGTACTTGCAATGTATCAGTCATTTGGAAACCAGCAAATAATGAGGCAGTCAAACAAATAACATTCTACAAAGGTTAAAATTAAATCTCTAACTGACCAAAGACTGAATGATGTTTCACAACTGATGAGAAATTAATAGTTTTGAGTAAACTAAGCCAGGGATATTTCTTCAGCACAGAAACCCTTGACTGAATGCCAAATCGCCTATAGCTTAGCTCCTGTTAACGGTTCTTGCTAATTGTTTACTATGGATTTGGAACACGTATGGCCAGCATGACAGGCGCATGTTTAATTTTAGAAACTAATACAGAGGGTATTGTCCAAGTACATTTCAAGTCTAATAATGAAAAGACATTTATTTGAAAAACAACTTCCCTACAGACAAAACTAATCTTAGAAGTTCACATTCATTCTTATGTTCATTTGAAGAAGCGCAGTTGTCCCAGTGACATCAAATGAAATTTCAGATATGTTAAAAAAAAAAGAGATTTCACTGTTATGTGCTGCTGCAGTGCAAGTCACAATCATTAAGAAAATAACTGCAATTTAATTTTGATTCCAGAAAGCAGATATCTAAGTTTGTTTTGTTTTTCTATATAAATGTCAATAGCAGTTTGTTTCTGCTATTACTTTACACTCTTGGCAAACGTTCTTATTCTCTATAGACACTGGAATGGGTGCAGTGCAGTCACTTTGGATCTCAGAAACTAAACAACCCTGGGATTCACTAGCACTTGGATGGGAAGTCTAGAAATCTGTGGTGACACAGACACGGGCAAGGAGACCTTTTGGAAAAAAATGGTCTTACTGTAAGTTCTGTTATATTTTTTTAGAATATGCTTGTAGGGTGTAATTCTTTTTTATACTTAATTCCACTTCTTTTTAGCTTCTGCCAAATCCTGATCTCCCTGGAATAATTAGTAATTTTCCCCACTAAAATTATTGCACAGAGTCCCATTGACTTTGATGGGTTTCCAAACAAGGCCTCGGAAAATTCTATTTTAAATTAGTTATCCCAATATATTCAGATTCCTATGGCTTAGAATCTGGGAAATGCTACAAGATCACTTATTGCTAAAGTCTATAAATATAGAAGAAATTAGTTTCTTACTCTGTTCTTGTCCAAAAAATACCCCAACCAGAATTAGCCAAATTAAAAAAATAAAAGAACTATTAACTTTCCAAAACTCAGTTTTATGACCATCAGACTTTGAGCAAATTCATTTCTTAATATATCTGAAAGACCTGGTTTTGACTTGTCTGCTAACTGAAGTACTGCACACTCACTGGGATTCCAGTGGAACTGGAGTTTTCCTTCTGACTATAGTGCAACTATGTGCAATCTCTTACTTAGATGTTTGTTCTGTGTAAGGATATTTTAGTATTTAGCAGTAAAGCAGTGCACATTTACTCTTACCTTACTTATATTTCCTACCAGCTAAAGGGCCATGTTCTGAGCGTATTTATGATACTCACCTAAAAGAACTGGAGAAAGGAAAGTACACTTTTTTGGGGGTTGTTGTTGTTGTTGTTGGATTGGTTGGTTTTTATTTTTTTCACCTCACGGACTTGACCAGCATATTTGCAAGGCTGTTTTCATAAAGGATGTGCCAGCTAACTTTGATGTGTTTTTCCTGTTGCTGCTCCACTGCTTAAAGGTTTTATTTATTCCCTTTCACTTGGACAAAAGGTCTTTATTTAAGGCTTCTAGACAGACTGCTGAATTAAGGGTTGGGTTAATTTACATCACTGTCATTAAATGTTGAGAGGCATCACTTCTCAGAGGTTGTCCCCTGACAACCCATCAACATATATAAGTTTCCTCTGGGAATTCACATATCCTGGGGTGTTTTGTCCAGAGATTGGCACTACAGGAGAAGCTAATCTGAGGACACAAAAATACTTTCAAGATATTTCTTCTCTCTAAACCGCCATTGAGAACAAGAACTGGAAATGCACGTCAACCCCTTGGAGTGCTTTAGAAACTTCTTTGAGCAGTAAAACAAGGCCTCATGTCATTCACTCTTTACTAGGAAAAAATATATTTGTTCATGTATTGAGATTGAAAGGCACACTTTCTACCTCCAGAGTTTGCTTGTCTACACACCAGCCACTCAAAAACCCCAAGGACTCTTTGAATATTTACTGCAAAATAAAACAATAACCTTAATATTGCTGCTAATACATTATCAGAGACTACAGAAATTATGATTCTTTATGTTCACATGTGAGATCTGCTGTCAACATCTGTCATTAATAAGGCATGGTGATCTCAAGAGCCACCCTGGGTGTTCATGTAATTCATAGTGACCAGAAGAATGATCCTTATTTCATGAACGATATGGTTTTCACTAGGATCTTAAATGTCTGCAGCAGTTCAAGCTTATAAATATCTTTCTGCTTTTCAGAGCAACATCAAGAATTTTAAGCAATCAAGGATTACACCAAGGGCCACATACTACGACCTACCCAGAACTAGAAGTTTCAAGAATGGATGGCAAATGGGCTGGACCTGGAATGAAAAGCTCAGATAGAGTCAATGATGTGTTCCTGGGGAGATAGACTTCTGCCTCTTCTGATGTGGAAGGAGTGGGCACATAATTACTGTTTCTAGGCATGACACTTGCTGTACCCTGCTACCGCCACCATCTTCTGATGGCCCACATGTCCTGGTTTGGCTTTTCTCGAGATCAAACACAAACGATGGTGACAGAGCAGACAGTCAATCTCTCCTGCTCCAGCAGTGCTGGTCTTGCTTCTTCCTCTTTGTTATTTACTCCACTGAAAAATCCTTCTAATAAACAGAAACCTGATGCAGCAGATTGCCTTTTTCTTTCACTATGAACGTCTAGATCATATATCATTATCAGTCACAATATTGATGTCTTTTTGCAGACATCCCTAAAACAATAACAAAAGCAGCTTACAGATCCTCTCTTGAAAATATATTGTCAACAAAAACACAAACTGAAATATATTATTTATACTGGTAAATAGCAAATAGAAGGAGTCTGCATAATGAATACTAATCGTTCTTCATTGTTTTTTGACCTATACTAAAACATAAGTTCCAGTTTTCATGAGTCATCCTAATTAAAGCAGTAATTGAAATTAGATTTGTTTTTCCATCATAAATAGGTCATCCATTAGAATAAATCATTTTATTGTCTTGCAGAGCTATACGGAAGCCATGCAGCACACTGGGTTCTTGAAGCACTGTGTTCTGGACAATCAATAAGACAAATTTACGAACATGATTTGTTCAGTGAAGTAATTTAATTGTATGTAATCTGATCAGAAAGGATTTAGAAAAACGAAGTTGGGAATTGGGAAATGAGTAAAGCAGATGCATAGTAACACAAAAGCAAACCAGTAACATGAACCTACCTAAATGTTGATTCAAGCTTTCATAGACTGGCCTATCTTCCTGGCTCAGGAAGCTTTTTGTATTAAACTCTGGCAGAATTTACCCAGTGTAGCCAGGCTGATACTGACAAAGCAATTTGCACCATTGTGAGAAGACTGGCACTAGTCCACCTATTGGGTTCCTGTTTTTATATTTGCAGATTTTGAGTGGGTAGAAAGTTGTTTATAGTTCAAGGGGCTGATCCTTACTGGCAGTGTAAAAAGCCTTCTGGAGCCAACTGAATTATCACACGTTCCTTTTTTTTCTTAAAAACATGAATAAATTAAAAAACTTGTGCATACATTTTGCATTCTAAGGTGCTGTTTGCCGCTCTCTGGAAATATCTTTATTGTTCATTAAAACACAATAATAAAATATGCACCCAGAGTTCAGTAGACAGGCTCACAGGACACAATTAACCACAAGAATGAGGTGAGATTTAGAGCTCAGGTCTCCTGTTTCCCAAGAAAGTACCCTGCAAAATACTTAAAGAAGCAGCTTTCTAATTTATGTGTGCAGATTTTGCAGTGAAAAAGTCTGCAAGTGAAAATTGTCCCTTTTCAAAGACTAATTTTACAATTTTACACAGACATGAAAGGAATAATCCTGCCTACCTATCAGTAAGTCAAGGCATGCAGTATAAAAAGGACTTGATGTATCCTGAGTGGGAAGCCAGCCTTCCTGGTGTGAACATCACACATTGGTTAACTAAGTTTCATTCTGTCAAAGTACCTAAAATACCCCTCAGAGAGGGATAGTATATTACTCTGGACATATTACTGCTCTTATTCCAGAATCCGAAGCTGGAAGCTCCCATCTGGCCAGTTTGACCATCAGCAGAATAAGGCCACATTTGTTCTTTATGCCGTGTGACTGAAATGATGTAAATGACAGAAATTGAAATTTATCTCTTCTGAGCATGTCCAGACATCTGGCTTCAGTGTTGACCATAATCCTTACCTCCCTACAGCTCACAGAATCACAGAATGGTTGAGGTTGGAAGGGACCTCTAGGGACTGTCTGGTCCAACCCCTCTGCTCAAGCTGAGACACCTAGACCCAGTTATCCAGGACCACATTCAGACAGCTTTTGAATATCTCCAAGGATGGAGAATCCACAACCTCCCTCGGCAACTTGTGCCAGTGCTTGGTCATCCCTCCAGTATAAAAGTGTTTCCTGATATTCAGAGGGAACCTCTTGTGTTTCAGTCTGTGCCCATTGCCTCTGGTCCTGCCACTAGTCACCTCTAAAAAGAGCCTGTCTCTGTCCTCTTTGCACCCTTCCTTCAGGTATTTGTATACATTAATTAGATCCCCCCCTGAGCTTTCTCTTCTCCAGGATAAACAGTCTCAGCTCTCTCAACCTTTCCTCCAGTTCCTTAATCACCGTCATGGCCCTTTGTTGGACCATTGCCAGTATGTCCATAACTCTCTTGTACTGAGGAGTCCAGAACTGGACACAATACTTCAATGGAGGTCTCAACAGTGCTGAGTAGAGGGGAAGGATCACGTCCCTCGACCTGCTGACAATACTCTGTCTAATGCAGTCCAGGACACCCTCAGCCTTCTTTGTCACAAGAGTACAGTGCTAGCTCATGTCCAGCTTGGTGTCCATTAGGAGCACCAGGTATTTTTCTGCCAGGCTGTTTTCCAGCTGGGTGGCACCCAAAATATACTGGTGTCTGGGTCATTCCTCCCCAGGTGCAGAACTTTGCAGGACTGGACTGTCTGTCTACTAGCATCCCATGGGAGACTATAAGCAAATTGTAGCTGTTGACTTCTTGCAGCCAAATGAGATACAGATGCCTAAACTCGACAATGTCGAACAAGGGCTGAGTTTACTGCAGTGTGAGCATCTCAGTGAGGTGATGTTTTCTGCAGAACTTCACATATGATTAACTTTCTATCCATATTTGTCCTTTGTAAGACTGGGACCCAAATCTATAAATGGAGCCTAGCTGTGCATTTTCTTTTAAACAAAAATAAAATAATAGAAGGCAAATAGAAGTGTGATATGTATGGTGGCTCTCCAGAGTGTGCTAATGTACTGCTTGCAGCTGGTTGTTGTCAAACTTTTCCAAGGTTTCTGAGTTAAACATGCATAGAGTCTCCAGATCTGAAGCATAGGTCTTACTGCCCAGGTCTTTCTTTGTTTCCACTGTGGGAAAGATTTTCAAAGTGTCTTTGCAACTAACTGCAGATAGTTTGCATCAGGGCCTTGAGTGTATTCACAGTCCTTGACGGTCCCAACCTGATGCAAGTGGCACCTCCCCTGCACCCTGCCCATGGTTCTGCTCCATTTATGATAGGCTGGAGCACATTATATTGCTTAGAGCAATGTTCCTTGTCCTGCTGCCTGGATGGACCTTGGACCCATGCTGTAGCTAGTCTCTAGCCTTGCCTCTGGCTCCATCCTTTTCTCCTGACTGAATACCCAGGATGTACCCAAGACATGATTAATCTCTTACCTTGTCGGAAGCTGTTGATGGACCCTGTTACGAGCCCCTGTGGGACTGTGTCCTATTGGGGAGGCCATTGACTGTTCAGGGTCACCCTGGCTCGCAGTCTGGGAAGGAGTAGCCCCTACTGTGCCCCAGTAGTGGAAATTTCTTTATTTAGGAGGAGAAATTGGTCATGTGCATAATGGATAAACTACATGGTAGTAATATACATAAATGAGACATAATTCATAGAAAAATACCTTGCCAATTTTAGATGTTTAATTTAAACAAGATTATGGACTAAACAAGTTGATAACTCTTGAGAGTTTTCTATTATTTCTTGTGCTTTTAAAGGTAAATATCTTTCATGGATATTATATGGAGAACAAACTAGACTCCACAGAAATGCTTAACAGGTCTAAGGAGAAAATACTCTTCCTATTCCCTAGGAATTCTCAGTCTTTTTTTTATTTGTTTGTTTCCAAGTTATGCAAGTGATGAAGATGCACAAAATTTGGAAAAAAAAAAGTTAAAAAAATATTCAGATCAATTCATACCAAGCTCATGTGAAAAATATTTCTATTTTGTAACTTTTTTGTAGCAAATTCTAAAATAGTTTCTTCGAATAATTTTTAAAATGTTTCCTGACAATCTGGGATTTACTCAGAAGTGCCTCAAATTTCATGAAATTATTTTTAATGGAAAAACATTGAACAAATAATATTTAAATACAATAACATTTTCTAAAAAGTTGTTGCAGCATGCTATTGCAATCACTGAGAAAGACATAAATGTAGCATAATAGATGCTATTGAATTTTGCCCTTGTGAGGAAAAGTATTGGAGCATTTTTAAAGATCTGCATAGTCAATAATTTAAGTGGACATAGTTTAATAAGATTGTAGTTAGGCTAACATTAAAGATGTACAAACACACTCACATTTTAAGATATGATTGAAAGCAAACAAAACACTAGGCAACTGCTGAAAAGTCGATATGACTTTCTAAATTCACTATTATAAAAGTCTTGTGAACTTCGTCTTTTTTCTCATTACTCTGTAGAATTGCCTGATCATCCAGTCATATTTTATAAAGATAAGATACATAATGATAAATAAAATAAGAACATAAGAGAAAGGATTTAAACTTTTGTGTAGAAAAGTTTATAATGGGAAATTCTCAATGACATTTTCTTTGTCTACAAAATTATTTAAATATGGGAAAGTGTATCTCACCTGTTGATTTATGCACATATTAAAGAAGGGTGATGATAAATATTCCGGAGTGAATGCATGCATGGCTTTTATCTCTCATGTTTTAAATGCTTGTTAGCAGTGTTTTCTTGCAGACTGAATGAGAAATGGTTTGATTCTTCCCACTATCTACTTCCATGATGTGATCTTTGAAGAATTTGTTTATTGCTCAGCAACGGAAAAAGACAATTTTGCTGATGTTCAGCTTGATAAGGCAGTTCGTTCTTAAGAATCACTTTGCCAAATCCTAAGATATGGATCAAAACAAGAGACCAAAGGAATTTAAATTTAAGTGGCATCATTTTCCAGCAACACTTTTTTCTAACCTTTCAGGATTTGTATTACTTTAATTCTTTGACTAAGGAAACAAAATACATGTATCAAATAGAAGAAATAGGAGCTTAGCCAAAAAATAAAAAATTGTGTAAGAAGAGAACTTAGAAAAAATGGACAGACAAACTTTTGCTTGGTTTAATAAGCCAGATGTCCTTAAATGGGGATTGAGGTGATTGCTTAAAAAAAGAATTGCTGTTCAGGAAAGATGTTCAAGACTCTGAGTCCTCCAAATTACTAAAGAACATTAACAGTGTCTTAGTTCTCAGTTATCATTGTCACTGCATTTTAGATTATTGGAGACGTTTGATTTTCAGAATAGACATCTATTTCCAGATTCTGCATTGATCCAAATAGAAAAAAATCCAAAACAAATAAGAAAATTACATGCTGTAATAAATGAAGCGTAACCTGTGATTGATATGATGCATTTTCAAAATGTTTATTTTAAAGAAATTATTCATAACTAAGAAATTATTCTGCTTGAAAAAATGTCAGTTATTAACTAATTATATTTTGATTTATTTTGAACTCTTGTATGAAATTCCTAATGGTATCTAGGAACTTAGTTTTTAAGATATCGCTTGTTAATGTTTCAATAAATTCTTCAATAAAACAAAACCATTTATAGAATTACAGAAACCCACCTTCCCTCCTTTTCTTAGGGCAAGGCAATAGAACACATTTAAAAAATAAATAAAAGTAGCCTCTCCTTCTGATTAACATTTTATTTGGTTTTAAAAGCACTGCAGTTATCTTTAAAAACATGAATAATTCTTCCCATTCAGTAATTAAATGAAGGTGATAATTAGAATACAGAATAAAAATAGTGTGACTTTTAATACCAAATATAAGTTTAAAAAGGTACTTACAAAACCTCTTCTAAATGTTTACTAGGACCTAAAAAGCCATACAAAGTATCTACAATATACAGTTTCACGAAGCAAACCATTTAAACTAAGAAGTATCTTCTTATTCTCTAATATGCATGTAGAATATTAAAGTTAATCAGATTTCTGCTTGGTGAAATAATTCTGGACTGTTGAACTGGTAAGTTATGTACTAGAGATAGCACCATTAAAATTACTGAAAGAAAAGCTATTGCCTGATTTGAGATTTCATGACAACTTCAGACAATACTTCAGCTTGCCAAGGTTTTGTACAATTTTCACTGGACACAGGAGGAGAATCAAATTCATTTGATCTATTTTGAACAGTTCCCACCAAAGCAAGATTGAAAGAGACTGAGCCAACTGTGCTGTCTACCCTTGCCTTGACACAAGCCAATCCCCATCTATTTGCTGGAGGAACAAACGGTAATTTAATCAGAGAACAGGTTAATGCACTATTTATGTACGCAAAAAATGGGCCTTGTGATACAGTGAAATAATACAATTTTTAGACAGTTATGAACACAGGCCAGCAAAGAGACTTCTAGATCTACAAATTTAGTTCCCTTCTGAAAAAAGGTAAACAGGTATTTAATACTCACAAAACTCACTTTAAATCTTATTTATCAAGACTGTCTTGGGCCATGTCTCCACTGACTTTGGGAGGTAATAATTGTAATGCTTTTTAGTCTCATCGCTGTTATATTATTATTATCATATATTATTCAACATTAGCAGTTTGATTTATTCAAAAACATATATTGTGTATGAACCTAAGTAAAATTAAAAACAAAGCGAGAATCAAATGGTGGGAAACCCTGTTGCTGATGTTTGTCTTTTTGAGAAAATTTTGTAATAAATTCATCTTCAGTTAATGGTCAATACATGGATGGATTCCGTGTATTATAACAGCCTGGAAAAACAGGTTATTTTTATTTTGTTATTGGCATGTAGATTTACATGTGTAAATTCTGAATTTTTGTGTTAATGCTGTAGGACAGACCTTGGCATTCTTTCAGAAAGGCAAAATGGAAAGGTTTCAGGGTCAAACTCATAGAATGTAGTTAAGCATTTTTGTTATTTCATTTTGAAAGAAATGTGCCAAGAACTTGTGTCATATAGGACTTGAGTATATTAAATATTAATTTCTACACTGTATTACATATTCATAGATCCAATATGTGACAACCATGGTCTCATGTTAGTCTTGAAAAAGGAAGTATATTTTCCTTGGTTTTGACATCCCTAGTCAAGACTTATCTACATCTGGTTTTGAATCATCTCCAAAGTTGTTAATTATTATACCATAAACATTCATTTTTATTTTATCTTGCCAAAGTGGTGAGAGATATTCATCAGTCTCATAAAATATTAACAACTGGTCTTCATTTTGCAGTAATGGATTTACTGAGAGATTTTGAGGTTCTGCAAAAGAAGGAAATTATTCTGAGGGGGTGGAAAGTAAATGGAAATAGGAGATACAGCTCTAATCCCAACTAGAAAAGATGGGAAGACTATGAGTATTCCAGACTGGATTTGTACTTACAAAAAATACCATATTGTATAATAATCAGAACAACCCTCCAGTCTTGCTTGAGTTTAGTCCCTGAGGAAATAACAGAGATTGACAGTTCCAGTTTAAATTTAAGATCATTGGTACTGCTTTTTCTTCTGCCTGTTATGGGTTTGTCATTAAAAATAATGGTTATGAGTAGCTGATAGGTAAATTCTTTTGAATAAAGATTGTCACAAATAAAGGCAAAGTAGCAGTGTCTCTATGTCAAAAATACTTGTAATGGGCTACTGAATTACCATTTAGATAATTTGTTGAAATCAAAGAAGATAATTAGTGACTAAAAACATTACTGCAGGTATATGTACAACCTACCACAGTTTTAAATGGATTTCTTAGCCTTTCTGAATAATTACTGGGTAAGAAATAACATTAAAAACGTAGCACTCTTCAGAAAAGAAAAAAAAAAAGAAAATTATTGTCATCTTAATCCTGAATATTGCTTTATTTTTGAGGTCGAAACATAAGAAAACATTTAATGTCTACAGGCAAATATTTCCCCCTCAGGTTTCTTGACAATATTTACAATTCCTTTAGGAAATCACTTGGTTTGCAGTTTTCCCTCCACCTTTACAGAGTTTGCTTACTTCTCAGACAGATATAACACTTATAGTTATCTCCAATGTTGGACAAGGATTTAAATTAAATTATTTCATATTATTGCATTTTTTTCCTCAGACAGTTACCATAATCCCTTAATACATTAAAACTGTTTCTTATTTTTTCCAGGACCCATCTGATGAAATCAGTAATGAGAAACAAGATTCTGTTACAGAAAGTAGCCTGTTCTTTCAAAGGAGCTACCTGTTAAATTATATTCATTATTTCATGGGTGAGGTTCATTTCATTAATGCATCTAAATTGGGTGCTCCAGGTTTAAACCAGTTGACTGATCCCTTTATAGATAAAGGAAGAACTTCCAGTGAGTGATGAGGACCTGGTGACTCATTATCATCCTATGCCACATCTAAGAGAAAAACTTCCCACCCAAGTTGTGTGAATCATCTTAAAAGTACCTATCTCCATGGACAACATAACAAAACTAGAGATTGTTCCACATGGGGTATCAAAATTTTAGGTGCCTGAAGTTAGGTTAGATGACAGCTGGTGTCAGATGAATGTCAGAAGACAACCCTAAACCACGTCATTATCTTTTCTTTAAAAGTGGTTTTTCAAATACAAGACATTCTCTCCAGATTAATAGAAAAACAGAAGTGTTAGATGAGATAGGCTGTGAATATCAGGTTATGTTTCTGATTTCATGATACTAAGAGAGGACTTTCTGGAATCTGAATATCTGCATAATCTTGGTTATTCCACATTCCTTCATAAAACAGATCACTTTTATGATGAAGAGTTCATGAGTTTCTTTTGTTCTACTGGAAGTCAGAACTTAAGAGCAGACTATAACAAGGGTGGTAACACATACCTCTTGAAATGCATATATTTCACACAAAAAAGTTTAAATTAAAATTTCTTCAGAGCCAAAGAACTCTTATTGAGTATTCTAAATACCCAGCTGTGAAAGGGAGAGGGATACATCTTTTGTGTTGCTTCTTAGTTTCCCGGGCAACCATCAACATTTCTTGCCTATGGAGTTCCCCCTTACTTTTCCTCTGAAATTAGTGTGCATGTCTTATGTTTTGGTCATATGAATACTCTGTAATATGGGCTTGCAAACTGGACTAAAGGTTATAGCTAATATAAATTTTTTATGCCAAATAATAGTTATTTCAGAGCTGTAGGAGCTGCCGAAAAGTAGAAAAAAAAAGATAATTTTTCTTACAGCTTTTGATCATGGAACCATTTTTTTTCTGTGCTGCATCCTTAACAGGTACAAACTGTTACAATAGCTGTAGTAAAAGTATAAAGAGAGTGGAATATTGACCCTCCACAAATGTGTTCCTGACTTTGCAGATAAGAGTTATAAAACAGCTGTATGTGGTATGTGGTGAATATTCCTGACTATGAGTAAGAGGATATGACAAACAAATTTTATCTTAAAAATACATACTTTTTTTTTTTTTTTTTTAATAAAGATCTGGTTGACCCTGGTTCCATAGTTAGATTTTCCTGTTCAGCTGCAATTTAGTATTTATTACAGACAGCCAAAAGTTGTTTATTTTTTTCAATACACCACAAGAAGAAACATGCTTAGAGTAAAGTACTTCCATTTTTGGCATGTTTCTACAACTGTGTTTTATTGACCACATTCCATATGGCCACCCCAGCTATGCTACTGCAGCAGTTTGTTACCTGAAGTAATCCCCGAAGCGATAGAAAAATATATTGTGAGAGGACAAGAAAAATGCTATGCTGGTATATCAGTTAGTTGGATTCTAATGTGTAGTAATACAACCTCTGTTCTTCTTATCTTTTTTTAAACTATTATCTGGGCTTGTAATTTGAGAATAGGTAAATTTAGACTTAAAAGAGATATGTCTGTAGTTTGGGTCATAGTGATTCTGTAGACCTCACTCCTGAGCTTTTCTGAAAACTAACACCTTTTCAAAAGCACAGTGCAAATTAGCAATGCTGCATCACACACTTTTTGGTTTTACCATGCAGCCATCAAGTGGCATGAAGCCACACCTTCCCCACTTTCCAGTGTCAGAAGGATCTCATCAATAATGCCAGAGCAAACAAGCATGGTGGAATTGAACCGTGATGTCCACATGTAAAAGGAAGGAAGCATTTCTGCATGAGCTCTTAAAAGAAAAATACAGGAAGCTTGACTTATATGAGCTTTGCTAATAGGCACTTACAGATTTCAAGTGGTGGTGTCTGCAGTTTGAATTGACCAGTATCACTGACTCTATACACATACATGACTCTTAATTTTCAAAGTAGGCAGTTTGACCATCTCTTATTAAAACTGTTTAGAAAGATTAACAAAATTTACAACTAGTCAAGAATTAGGCAAACCATAATCTTGTCAGCTCTTCAGGGAATCATGATTTTCCTACAATGGGAGTAGAATACCTCTTTCAACAATAATGAAAAGTTAAGTTTGTATGCAGGATTTCTGAAGCAGCTTCTCACTGCTACAGGTAAATTGTATTATCTACAGTTTGGATCATAAAAGAGACCTAAGCTACAGTTCATTGTGAAAGGTGAAAAAAAATCACATCCTGATATATCATATTGTAACTCCTGGTTTTGTTTTTTATTTTGTGTATGGTTTTTAAAAGGTTTAGCCTCTTTGAATTTGAATTGAAACTGAAGAAAGATATTTCATGTTTTGTGCCTGTATGTCCAGGACTCTGAAGTTGAATGCTCTCAAAGGAACTTCTAAGGCATATGTAATTTTGATGTAGAGAAATTATCAGGGTGTGTACAGATTATTCTGCTTTGATGTTCCCTATCTACCACACCAGTATCATCGTGAAGAGTATGAATACATTTAAGCACCGAGAAATGTTTTTCTCCGGAGACACATGAGATGGCCTTAATTGAATATTGCTGAACAGAGTGACATTCTACCCTTTGCTGTACTTTACATCTCTGTTTTTTCAAGTCTTCATAACATTTTTCACTCTCTTCCTACAACACTATCAAAAAGACTGAATCAACTTTATCATGTCTGTATCCCTTCCTCTTCTTCATCTTTTGAAGTAAAGAAGTGGTGTGACCCATTTTCCCAATCTTCAGATCTGTCTCTGGCTCTTGAAGTGAATAAAAATTGAGTGAACTTGTGAAAATGTTGCTAATGCTTTGCCAGTTTCATCCCCCACTTTCTTCAGCACTCCTGGGTATGTGTAATCTGGCCAAGGAGCCTTGTCAATTTTAAAAGGCTATAACCTTTTAACAACTGTTTTCTGCCGTATTTTTCATGTTTCCTAATTTTTCACCTACTTTTGTGGATGCCTGATTTAGATACAATTTAATCTCTTTTATATATAAAGGCAGATGTAGGGTAGTATTTCATCTGGCTCTTTCTCTTCTAAGTCTCTACTGTCTTTCATGTGCTCTCAGAATTTCTTAGAAGCATGTATGAAGTTGATAAAAGAGATTTAACTCTATCTGCTCCAACCAAAAATTCCTGTGGTCTAAGCTACTCATGAGTTTGTTACTGACATCAACCATTTCTTTATATTGATATACAATAAGATAAAAAATAGAGGTGTGACTAAAGAAACATTGAGATTTGTAAATCATTTAGAAATTGGAGTTTAATTTTTAATCTTTAAAATCACCATTTTTAAAGAATGATGAAATTATAGAACCATACTTTTTTTTTTTTTTTTTTTTTTTTGACAAAACAAAATTATAACAAAAAAATGGGAAACAAAAAAAAGAGGAACGCACTTTAAAAAATAGGAGAGCTCTTCATCTGTTATCATAAAATGCCTCAGTGATGTTTTAAAATATATTTTCTTGTAACTTTTGAACACCATCAATTTACATACGAACCATCCAATTGATAGATATTCAGATCATTAAAATGATACAAGAACAAAAGCCACAAACACAAGCTTTTAGATCCAATGACCCCTTGATAATGACAATATTTTACCTTCCACCATCACCATGAATCTGTGAATATTCAAATAGTGCCTATCCCATACTGAAATAGGCCAGAGGGCAGTAAATAGGAAGTTTCTTAAAATGTATGCAAGCCTCACCTTGCTCCTCCTTTCCTAGGTGACCATCAGGTAGTTGATCCATCAGGTAATTCCAAATTTTTCTGGAATACTTTTCAAGATCTGAAAACCCTAAAACAGACAAAGAACACACAAATTCTATTGTGTTCCTGAAAATAAAAAATATTACAGAACCAAAGAATCATCTAGGTTGGAAAGGACCTTGAAGATCATCTAGTCCAACCGTTACCCTAGCACTGTCAGTTCCCAACTACACCAAATCCCTCAGTGCTGTGTCAACCTGACTTCACCACCTCCCTGGGCAGCCCATTCCAACGCCCAACAACCTGTTCTGTAAAGAAATACTTCCTAATATCCAGTCTAAACCTTCCCTGGAGCAACTTGAGGCCATTCCCTCTTGTCCTATCACTTGTTACTTGGTTAAAGAGGCTCATCCCCAGCTCTCTGCACCCTCCTTTCAGGGAGCTGTAGAGGGCGATGAGGTCTCCCCTCAGCCTCCTCTTCTCCAGACTAAACACCCCCAGTTCCCTCAGCCGCTCCCCGTACGACCTGTGCTCCAGAGCCTGCACCAGCTTCGTTGCCCTTCTCTGGACACGCTCAAGTCATTCAATGTCCTTTTTGTAGTGAGGGGCCCAAAACTGAACACAGGAATCGAGGGGCGGCCTCACCAGTGCCGAGTCCAGGGGTCAGATCCCTTCCCTGTCCCTGCTGGCCACGCTATTGCTGACACAAGCCAGGATGCCATTGGCCTTCTTGGCCCCCTGGGCACACTGCTGGCTCCTGTTCAGCCGGCTGTCTATCAACACCCCCAGGTCCCTCTCTGACTGGCAGCTCTCCAGCCACTCCTCTCCAAGCCTGTAGCGCTGCTGGGGGTTGTTGTGGCCCAAGGGCAGCCCCCGGCATTTGGCCTTATGGAAACTCCTCCAGTTGGCCTCAGCCCATGGCTCCAGCCTGTCCAGGTCTCTCTGCAGAGCCTCCCTACCCTCGAGCAGATCAACACTCCCACCCAACTGGGTGTCACCTGCAAACTGACTGAGGGTGCACTCGATCCCCTTGTCTAGATCATCAATAAAGATGTTAAACAGGAGTGGCCCCAAAACCCAGCCCTGGGGAACACCACTCGTGACTGGCCGCCAACTGGATTTAACTCCGTTCACCACAACTCTTTGGGCCCGGTCATCCAGACAGTTTTTTACCCATCGAAGCGTGTGCCCATCCAAGCCTCGAGCAGCCAGTTTCGCCAGGAGAATGCTGTGGGCAATATTGTCAAAGGCCTTACTAAAGTCAAGGTAAACAACATCCACAGCCTTTCCCTCATCCAATAAGCAGGTCACCCTGTCGTAGAAGGAGATCAGGTTTGTCAGGCAGGACCTGCCTTTCATAAACCCACGCTGACTGGGCTTGATCTGGTTGTCCTGCATGTGCTGTGTGATGGCACTCAGGATGAGCTGCTCCATCAGCTTCCTGGGCACTGAAGTCAGGCTGACAGGCCTGTAATTTCCCAGACTGTGCTTCCAACCCTTCTTATATATGGGTGTCACACTGGCCAACTCCCAATCTGTCGAGACCTCCCCGGTCAGCCAGGACTGCTGGTAAATGATGGAAAGCAGCTCGGTGAGAACCCCAGCCAGCTCCTTCTGCACCCTCGGGTGTATCCCATCTGGTCCCATAGACCTGTGTGTGCCTGTGTGATGCAGCAGGTCACTGTCTCCTCCTGGATTGTGGGGGGATGATTCTCCCAGTCTCTGTCTTCTGGCTGAGGAGGCTGGATTCCCTCAGTACAACTAGTCTTGTTATTAAAGACTGATGCGAAGAAAGCATTAAGCACCTCAGCCTTTTCCTCATCACTTGTTACCACGTTTCCTCCTGCTCCTAGCAGAGGATGGATACTCTCCCTGGTATTTCTTTTGCTGTTGACATACTTATAGAAACATTCCTTGTTGTCCTGGATTACTGAAGCCAGATTAATTTCCAGTTGGACTTTAGACCTCCTGATTTCCATCCTGCAAAGACTCACAGCCTCTTTGTAATCAGTGTGAGTGGCCAGCCCCTTCTTCCAAAGGCTGTAAACTCTCCTTTTCTCCCTGAGTTGCAGCCAAAGCTCCCTGTTCAGCCAGGGTGGTCTTCTCTGGTGTCGGCTTCTCTTAGAGCACCTGGGGACCACCTGCTCCTGAGCCATTACCATTTCCTTCTTAAAGAGCGCCCAGCCTTCCTGGGCCCCTATACCCTTCAGGATTGTCTGTCAAGGGATCCTTTCAAGCAAGTGCCTAAACAAGACCGTCAGCCCTTTTGAAGTCCAGGATGTCGGCTCTACTTAGCCCTCTCCTGACCTCTCTAGAGAACACTATTATTTCATGGTCGCTGTGCCCTAGTCGTCTTCCAACCACCATATCATCCACCAGTCCTGTAAAATAATACATTATTTTAATGTATCAGTATTTTCCAAGTGAAACAGTTGTTCTAAAATTTTCCTAGTAGTATATTCTGAGGTCAGGATTTGGCTTGTCCTGGCATCCACTCCCCATCATTATCTTTTATGCAGTATGTTGACAAGAGAAACACAATGGCAAAATCCTCACTGACTTCCAGGGTCAGAAGTGGTATGATTAACATGTAACAATTAATTCTGTGGCATGGAAGTCAATGGGTATTTTACTATAGCTACTGAAGAGAGCAGGAACAAATTAAAGAGCCAAAGGAAATCTTCCACAATTTGCCTGATAAAATAGACAACTTCTGTACTTTACTTTTTGAGTCATCTGGATTATATTGAGAAATCCCATCTACTGTTATTCAAGAGACTTGTCAGGATAGACTGACTCTCTCACAGGTAGTATGATCTTGATTGATTTGAAAGACTATTACCAAATAAATGGTCATTAAAAAGAAAAATTAGTAGTCTGTATATGCCTATTAGTATAAGTACATCAGAGGAAGCTAGAGGGTCACTTGGACAAATAAGGAATGAAGTCTTACAGTGTCTTAGAACGAATTTAAATTCATCTACTTGCAAAAGCAGTAGACTAGCTTTGCTTTGCAAGAAGAGAACATGCAATGTGCTTTTGCAGTCTCCTATGAAGATCCTCAGGAAGGATCCAAGCACAATCTTTTTGTTCATAGATTTGTTCCACCAGTGGTCTCTGGAGTTTTAAAACTAATATACTGGAAAATAAAGTGTACACTCTAATATCAGCCCACAAAAATTACCTCTATTAAGCTAGCATTTCACCGTTTAATCTGACAGACAAAGTAGAGTGAAGGGCAAAGCATGACTATCGTGTCACTCCCACACTTAAACCACATACCCATCATGGAAACTTAACATGAAAATTCAAACAGGGCTTTGACCAAATCTTGATATTGCTTATATGTTTCATACTCCCACGCTGAAAGTCAGTTCACTCTAATTTTCTCCCCCTTCACTCTTATTATGTGGCAAGTAAGTCCTTTTTACATAATTTAATGTTGCTGAGCTCTGTCGGCTGGTCTTTTCTCATGTCGAAGTGAAGAAACATGGAGCAAAACAGCAGTTCCTGTACTCACAACTGGCTATTCTTCTATTCCACAAGACACCCAATCTTTAGAGAGGAAATATACCCTCTCCCAGCATATTTTGCCAAAATATATTATTAGTTTTTCTCCTACTGCCAACCTATGTTTTTACTTTTAATTGTGTCAGTTTCACCTGTTACAGAGTTTCTGAAGACAATCACTCAAAGATCTGTGTAGAGTGGAAGTGCTTTCCCTGCAGCACTCTTACTTTAAATTTTTTTCCACATTTCTGTGCTTCAGTGCTTTATTTTGCTTTTGATCAATGCAAAGTATTGATTCATAGTACTGAGACTCTTTCTGTTTCTGAGGGAAGCTTTTATGGGGACGTTGACACATAGACAACTGTGCTATCTAGAACTGAAACCATTCCAACCTAGCTTGAATACATGAAATGGAGTATCTGCATTAGCACCATATTCTGTGGTCTTACTAACTGCAGCTTGCAGAAATTTGTGCAATGATTAAATTATCCTGTAATAATGTAACCTTAATGTTCCTCTATTGGTGGTTTCAAATAGGCTGTAAAGCAATAAACTCTTATTAGAGAAGTAGTTGGTGGTCACAGTCCTTGTATTCAGTACCCCTGTCTTCACACATCCTTTTTTTTAGAAAAAAATTTTCTAAGTAATTTCTGGCACCCGTGAGCCCTTTTAAGTAAGGATGTTTGACCCTTCAGCCTGCTGGGTTCACGCCCACTCACAGAGTACTTGTAGCAGCTGCCTAGACCTGCACTGCAATCTGTGCAGGACAGGAGACATGATTAATGGACACTTGGTGAGTAACAGACACTGGGGAAAAAAGAGAATGAAACAATCTCATAACAAACAGGAAGGGCCAAGGGCACACCTGTCCTGTTAGCGGTAGTCAAATAACAACTCATTGATTTGGCTATGTATCACAGTTTCCTTGAATTTGTAACTATTGAGTGACATAACACTGGAGTCAACAGTGCTCCTTTAGAATTAGGAAGATAAATCAGTTTTTCTTCTAAAATATATCTACCAAATACCTTTTAAAGTATGTACTGTCAAACAGATCTGAAAAGAACCCGCTAAAGGGCTGTTGCTAATTACATGGTGGTCAATATTCTACAATTTATTATTTAAAAAACAACCTTTTCCATTAACAGGACATTTCAAGGTATTAGAAAATCACTTATATAGCCTATAGCATTATCTTTGCAAAGATAAAACAAAACTATGTTTCATTGTCTCGGCTTGAGCACTGGCTCATTAGTGCTGCACTACTTCTAATAAAAATAACACTGAAAGACATTAGCTCTGAAATTAAAATATATGAAGCTAGCAAAATGCTACAGAGGAAGCAATGTACAGTAGGTCATACAGCTGGCCTGTGAGCATCCCAGAGAGGAATTACATTCAGAACAAATCACTCCTCTTGAAGAGATGTACATTTACCTCCCACAGCCAGAGCCTCTTCCTATTTATAAGAAATAGGGACACATCAGTCTGTCTGGTGAAAATGAAATAGTCAGCTGTTCAAATCATTATTTTGTTAAATGTACATTAAAAAGTGTGTTTTACTAGACGGATATGATGATTGGATGGGCTCTGAAATTTATTGTCCTTGAGCACACATTCATATAATTCAGTGCGATGTATAGCTAATAGGCATATAAAAAAGCCACATTAAAATAGGATTACTTAGATGACATGATTACATTTCAACAAGATTCAGCTCATTTGGTGCACAGATAATTTACTTTAAATTCTGAATATACTATATTAACCATTGCTCAGGCAACTTTATTTTTGTCCTGTGCATGTTTGTCCTGCTTCGTGAGTGAAGCACAGGTCCTGATGAAATAAGCTAGGCCTACAATGACCTTGGATGAAGAACATTTCTTACAATTGTAGCCATCAAGTGGTTTGAACCTGAGTAGTCTTTCCTTCCTAACATTCATAAAAGCTGTCAGCAATGACAGTCTCTGCTCCACGAAGAAGCCAGACACTTATTCTGCTGTGTTCAAAGGGGAGTTAACTCAGTCTTGCCAACCAGAAAGGTCCCAACAGAAAGCACATTACTGAGAAGGCAGAAGTTTCTTTTAAGCAGATTGCTTGAGCTAGTTAAGGATTTTGTTTAGTGTGACTCGTTAACTTTTCCTTTATACAAAATAAATGTCTTATAAAATAAACTTTTGTCTACTAGGTTAGAAGAGTGATTGGGAGGGGGAGGAAACAAAGAGTTTTCTAAATTCAATCTGAGATAGATCAACATCCTGAAAAACTACATGCTCACTGAAAACATAACAGATTATTTGACACAAAACATTATAGATCGTTGCCATGTGGGAGGTTCAAGGTTGGATTACCTGTCCAACCTTTTGTAGGAATGCAGTTTTAATAAGCATCTGGGAGGGCAGAGAGAAGAGCAAAGAGAAGTTGGCTGGGTTGCTACATAACATTACACATCTTCTGGTTTGCTTGTACATTAGCATCAGCTCTCAAAGAAGGTGTTTGTTTGATCTGTCAGATGGAAATACATTGCAGTGGTTGCCAGCAAGAGTTCATCAGGAAGTTAAAAACTGGGAGAGGTGAGGAAAGACTTGAACAAAAACAAAAGCAGAAAAATTTAAAATGACAGAACTTGGTAGCTTCATATCTGAGCTTCAGCATGTACATGTCTGCAGTATCTTCTATCTGCAGTGAGAACTAAAATATTTCATACAATGCGCCAAAGCACAGCTATTGCTCTGAACATTTCTAATGCAGGATACAAAACACCATTCGTGGCATTATAGCAGAATTTTTATGTGGACAGGGTGAAATTATTCACACTGGAATTCAGCCAAACCAGTTAGAATTATAACTACTCCTCTTCAATAGACACCTGTAGTATTGTATCCAGCCACAGTTTTAATATTAATTTTCATGTCAAGAACAGCTTCTACGACAAAGTGTACCCAAACATCTAAGAAAGGGGCTACTGTTAAATTCAGGCTAACAGGGGCAAGGACCACTAGCCTTGTGCAAACACTGTTTTCTGTATCCTCTGTTTTCCTGGGTGGACTTCCAAGAACCGGTCAAATACAATCTTTCTAAAAGAGTTAGAACTGGTGAAACACAGCCTAAGGTAGCTAATTTATTAAGGGGTAATTAAGGACATCCTCTGCATGCATCTGTGTGCATAATACATGTCATAATGCTGTGAAAAATATAAGGAACTAACCTTCTATGTGATATTTGGAAGGTATTATCTCTTGCATTTGGAAGATATTTCAAAAATAGTGCCTGGGAAATTTAGCATGTGTGATTTGGCTTGGAATCAATGAACTCAGTGGAAACATACTAAATTATGAGCTGAGGAAGTGGGCTGAAACTGTGGCTCTGTTGAATTCACTAGCAAACAGTCTACTTGTTTTAAAGAGGCAAGAATTTCATCACTGGATCTCACAATAAATCTAATAATAAGTAGTACAATTGTCCCATGTGAAAATACAAATTACTACATTGGTTATCATCCCATGCTTATAACTAAATTCTTACACTATCATCTAAAGAACACATGATTAATCATGCTATCACATTGCTTAAATCAAATATCTAAGGTATGAAAGTAGAAGAGAGAGAATAAACTCTTCATTTTGAAGACTATATCTTCCTTTGGTGTATTTTATTATTGGATTATATTACATTATTGCTTTTACTATACCTGATTTTATAATTATTATTTTATTGAATGTTCTTATTAGAATTTCTTAATTTCAGTGACATTTTGACTGTCCCTGAATACGTTTATTCATTTCGTCTTATTCTTGATATAACTATTAAACATTAGGATGCATCTAAAAGTCCTTCTGAGAAGAAAAGGGGCTCTGTTTTTCAGCAAGTGATGCTGGCTTTTGCAGAGGCTAGAAGTTAAACTAGCACATGAAAACTTCTATTGTTAAGCAATATCCTATGTCATAACTGTACGGGTTTATGGAATTGTGTGATGGAAATACTAAAGACAAGACCTGTCCTAAATTCACATAGTCAGTCTCCATTGCACTGAAAAGGGAATGACCATGAAACATATTTCACTATAATCTCCCACAGTGCTCTTTCGTGCACCAACTGAAATCCAAGGCAAAATTTCTATTGATTTCAGTAGATCCTGTGGACTTCAAATGAGGTCTTGCAGTTCCAAAGGCAGTTCAGGGCAGTTCTTGGTATTTAAATGCACATTTCTTCATCTTATTTTGACTTCTGAAAGTTAGGTTGTATCAATTTATTTTAGTGTAGCAGCTCATGAAAAAGTTCTTTCATCAAAAAATGAGAAAGATTAAATCTTTGAATAAAGCATAATGACTATGTATTCATGAAATGAAATAGATAACAAAACCAGACCTCAGTGTAGCCAAAACAGTTTATTTTTGAGGCCATACATCCTTTTGCATACACAGTAAGTTAAAGTTTTAATCAAGATTTAACTGGATTTTTACATTTTGGTATTGTATCAAAGAACATTAAACAACATTTTATAAAATCATCTCTACAGAACTGAACAATGCTCTCAGAGACACTTCACTGAGTTCTCTCTTTAAGAGAAAAAAAAAGTAAAAATTAATTACACTATGAAGAACAAAAATGTTACCTTTATCACCTAATAAAATATTTTACTGAGGTAAACAAATGAAAATAATAGAGAAAATTAAAGATGAAATGGACATCTGTAGGGAAACTGATGATTTTGCACATCTGCAATGCAGAATTTTTTGAGTTTTTGCTAGTAACACAGAAGGTATTACAGGTAAGGACACATTTCAAATAGTGCCAACTAATAGATCCTATATACCTGGTATAATAAGAATAATTTTAAAAGTACTGTGAGAAGAAAAACAGGAAACACAGTAATCTTATGACTCAAAACCCATTGAAATGCCACACCTAGAAACATCAGAATAAGAACATGATAGCAATATTTAAATATTTTTTCAAAATAAGGTTAAGTAACAGAAATGATGGGAAAAATTATGGATAATCTAAGAAAATTGTGTGGGATAAAATAGTATTTCAGATAACTTCTGATGATTTGCATTGTGAAAACTGCTGTTGACATGATGTGATATTTCTCTTCCTTTTTTTTTTTTTTTTTTTTTTTTTTTTTTTTTTTTTTTCTGACGCTTAAAAGGCCACATTTCAAACCAAAAGTCCCTCGGAGTCCTGAGACCCTAATATTACTGAAAAAAATATATTTTCTCAGCTCTTTTTAAGAGAAAAAAAATGATACAAACCGGGGTGAATGCATATATGCATTCTTATTATGAGGTCTGGCATCAGATTTTAAGCAATAAATCAAATGAACCAATAGACTGCTCAAACATGGATTACCTTTGAATAGAAAAAAGCATATTATCTGTTGATCTGTAGATAAAGCATTTGATTGAGTTCTTTTAAGATCACAAGACTTCTTCCAGCTATGTCAGTTTCAATTAGAAATTGTTTGAGATAAATCAAAGAACAGATGAGGTCTCCAGGAAATGCAAATAAGCTTTAGTGGGGTTGTCAAAGCCAAAAATATCTAAAGTATTGTGGAAAATAGTAGTGTGGGTTTCAGGATCACCATTTATATAAATCATTCACCACAGGGCTCAGTTCAGCTGTTCACAATCATATCAGTAGGTAAGTCTTCACTTCTCAAAGGACAAACTGAAGTTTTGGAGAATACATTGTGCTGATGATAACCACTCCTACAATAATTTTTTATGAGATAGTTAATTCACTTATTGGTAAAATAATTTAAATGTTTCGATAAAAGTATATTTAATGAAAAATATTATTTTGATTATTCACAAAGTATTTTAAATAAATCAGGTTGAATTTACCTGTAAATTGGTTAGAGCCAACACCACTTGGAGAAAATACCCAGATAGGTGTTCATCATCCTGTTTAGCTCAAGTCAGCAAATATTCTGGCACTAGAAGACTTGAATTCACCTGTATCTCTGGCTAAAGTAATGTGGAGTCACATCTCCTTCACCTCAGTAGGAAAACTGTTGTCCTTCTTGTGGGAGCCAGAGGGTAAATAACTCACTAGAATGCTTAGGACACTCACTGGAGAAGGGGATCATGGCTGTGAATGTCCTCTTACTGCTACAACCAGGAGATTCAAACTGTGCGATCTTTCTTCTCAGGTGAATATACGAATTATCAGATCACCAGCCACTTTTTGATGGAGCTCCCCCTCTTCCTTCTGTTGGAGCTTTTGCACTTGACATATTCTTTCCAGAATAAAGAACTGCATTGTTGGTTTATGCATAGGCTTCTGAATTAGAAAGAGACACCTCAGGGGCATCAACTGAGTTACACGTAATGAATAGAATTAAATGGAAATACTCAGACCATTTACTGTATACTGTCCTTGATTATCCCTTCTCTTAACATTTTGGACGTATTTGCTAAGAGTTGAAGGCTGTGTATGCATATGCCTCTGTCAGGAGAAATTAAACCTCCCCTAAATGAGTTCCTTACCTAGAAAGACTTTTCATAGAATTGTTGTCTTTCTTTGTCGATATATCAACCCTTTTGTTTTCTTTGTGCCTCTCTACATGTCTTCTGAAATTAAATATTTCAACTGCTGTTTAAAGACTTTTTTTCTGATTCTTACAGCATTGGTCTTCTAGTAAAGCCTTGACACAGGCTTTCACCCTCAGCTCATTACATAGAGAAAGAGGCATATAAGAAGCCATGAAAAAATAAGATGGTTTTATATATAGTTACAGATTTATGAGTATGATATAGGCAAGCATGCACACAGGCTAATGCGTTCACTTATGTATCTGCTATGATCAATTTATACCACAGAAATAAGTGTCATTACCATCAATTATAGTAGACATGCTACAATGGTGAAAGATATTTATGTCTCAGCAAGACTAATGCATACAATACAAAAGATGAAAAGTAAATATTGTAGTCCTTTATTCTAAGTGGAAACTGTTCAACAATTTTCATTAAAATTCAATTTTGCATTCTCATAATGATTTCTATTATTTTAATTCATGCAGAAATGGGCCTTCACCTGCTTCTTCTTTTTTTTTTTTTTTTTTTTTTTTTTTTTTTTATTAAAGCATGTTAAGAAAGCCTTGTGGTCTTTCACAGTTTCCTCTGGCTTCTTTTTGTCTCCTGCTGGTTACAGCCTAAAGCTCTGGAAGGGAAAACAGATAGCATCTGCTCAAGGGTGTGAGATTACATGAACTCATAATCTTCTAAAAGAGAAAATGCAGAAAATGTACGTTACTTGCCAAACTTTCACAGTTTCCATCCATTTTTTGTGGTGTTTTTTTTTTTTTTTTTTTTAAAGTCACATGCTGTGTAACAGTACAAAAAATTACACTCAATGCATGAGTAAGTCAACATATAAGTGTTGCAATAATTAAAAAAAAATTGTAAGGGGGTATGCTACAAACAGATGCCCTTTTTATTTTGGGAAGCATCGAGATGCTGAGAGCTGAAGCAATTTCAGATTTCATTTCTGCTGGAAATCCCATTTGAAAGCCAAAAAGAAAAACTTCTAAGATATCCAATCCAGTTTTCAACAAGAACCAGAGATTCCAACTGTTCTGGCTTTACACCAGGTTCGTATGTGAATGATTCCCCATGATATCTCACTATGTGGTGGGTGCTCTAAATGGAATTTGTCAGCTGTAAATCTCCTCCATTCCACAGAAGCAACTATTTTGACACTAAATGATGGGGCATCATTCAGTAAGCAAAAAGAAATGAATTATTGATTTCACACAAATTATTTTACTTGCCTGCAAACTAAAATGTCACTTGCTTCTTGGTTCTTCAAACTATTGTTATATAGAAATGTAACTGCAGCATTATGCTATTTCTTAACTGAGTAGCGTTGTATTTCCTCACATTGTACAATAGAGTAAACTCTGTAGAAGAACCTAAACAGAATAGCTTTTATAATAAGATTGGTAATGCCGATCACCTAACTTTTCTGTCTTGATAATTATTAGGAGGGAATAGCCAGGCTTCTGATCATGTTAATTTATATAATGAAACGAACCACTTCCTGTTGACACTAGTCTTCATGCTTCATCTGTATGTAATCAGGGATGTAAGACAGGATCTTTCAGAGGTCGACTGTTCCATTCAGAAGAAACATCTAAAGAAAGTGGGATCAACACTAGAAATATTGTATTTTACTTCCAATTGAGAAAGAGGTCTGTCCCACAACTCCAAAAAGAGTCAACCTAAATATTTAATTTTTAGACTCAATTGAATGAGATTATTTCTGTTGAAAACTACTAATTAACAAATTCAATATACAATAATAATAATAATAATAATAAAGAATACAGCTTTATTTTTTATCTTTCTATCTTTGGGAAGACATGCATGAGATCTTCATTGAACACAGCTCAGATACCTGCCTCACATATAGACACTTCTAATCGGTCATTTTATGCTGTGAACTAAATCCTACCGATAATGTTAATAAAATAATTACTTTTACATGTGTAGGTTTTTTAGGAATACTCTTTATCAGGCTTAAGATGTATCCAATATTCTTTTGGCCAACTGAGTTTAGGATACTTATTAAAGGATTAGGACACAGAAATTTGATCCCCTTCAAGATATGACCTCTGCAATGGACTGAAAAGTGCCTTGTCACTGTGATGATGCATCAGCATGTGATTCGTCTCTCCTGCTCTGAAAGACAGCAGCATCTGAGCTGAAGCATCTTCTCTCAGGTCTCACTTCTGGGTTGCCAGCCAGATGAACAGGGGATGATTCTGGGCACTGCTGGGGAGGTTCAGTGGGAAAGCATCCATCTGACCAATCTTTTCCTTCTCTTACCTCCCACTGAGAAACATGGCAAAACACATGGAGAAATATTGTCCTACTATATAAAAAAAAACAAGTGTATGCAACGGCGAAGCTCAGAGGGAAATGGATCCAGATGTACAAAATGTCTTCTTCTTGCACACCCTCATAGGAAGCAAAAGTCATAATCCTCGTGGTTTCCAGAGAGCAGAGGATATATGACCACTCAGTCCCAATGAAATTGTACATGGTATAAGCTTACATGAGATCACTGGAACATCTCTATCAAATGATGAATAGTCCCCCTAGCATCTCCCAGTCCTTCAGAGTGCTGCACTGTGCTGCTTCCATAGCAACCAGCAGTGCTCAGGATGGTGCCACAGCGCTGCAGAGGCGCTTGATGCTCAGCAATCTGGAGTTACAGTGCTACAAGCTGACTTTCTCATTTCCAGCCATATAACTGTGGGAAACTGGAAGAACGTAAATCCTGCCATAACAACCATGAGGCTTTTTAGTTGCTTGTAAATTGCTAAAGGGATGCGAGGGAGGAGGGGAAACCAAAACATCTATTGAGGAGTATTTGCTGTTGCTGTGAGCCTGAGAGGGAGTTCTGGATTTGTATTTTGGAAAACCATGACCTTTCCCAGAGGGTTACTTAAATATTTGAAACTACAGTGATTTCAAATATGCACTGATGTATATTCTTATTAGAAATTACTGTAGAAATTATGCTTATGCTGCACTCAGTAGAGCACATGTTTACAGTTCATTTCATTTTCCTATTG
The DNA here is from genome assembly GCF_003259725.1 of Athene cunicularia. Taxonomy (NCBI): domain Eukaryota; kingdom Metazoa; phylum Chordata; class Aves; order Strigiformes; family Strigidae; genus Athene; species Athene cunicularia. The sequence continues at coordinate 39,794,825 of NW_020799095.1, forward strand.
AAAATGCATAAGCATATCTGTTTCACCTTGAAAAACACTTACAATGGGGAAAAATAGCATAGTTTATTTAGAAAATAGTTTTAGTAAGAATATTTCTGTATATCTTTCAACTTTATGGGAGGATATGACCTTAGAAAAGACAAGCTCTCAGAAAAAGAATGAGAAGTAGAGACTTCACAAATCTTTTTTCTCTTTTGATTCTCGGAGACTCTTTCCCTTCCCCCATTTTCCACATTTTACACAGAATTTGGTATTCAAAAATTCTGGCTCCTTTTATGCTCTAAATGTACTTAAAAGTAGTAGTTATGCTTAATAAACCTTGAAGCATTATCTGTGCAACATGTACTTATCTTGTTTGAGTAAAAATATAGTTTCAAGAGACAGCAGCTTTTGTGTAAGGCCCATTACTATGTTCCATATCTACTCCTTTTACTGTTCCTGGAAGCTTAACTCAGAGGTTTTGGTGATCCTATCTGTAGCATCCACCCCTCCCAAAACTTTTGTCATGCCACAGCTGAAGGGGTAGCAAACTGTTAGTTGGAAGCATAAAAGTACTGGACAGAGCTGGGTCAGAGAAGGAAACAAGAATATCTTCATTTTTCATATCATGATATTACAGTCACAGAAGCTATTTAAATGCAGAATGTCCTTGGAAACTGCAAAATTATTTAGACCTTAATTCCAGAAGGTATTTTAAAGTTCAAAGAATTTATAGTTCATCCGTATTTTTCAACTAAACACAGCACCCCATTAAATGTGCCTGTAAATACTGAATGAATTAAATAATACAAAATGTTTATTTTTTAAAATCTATGTAAAAGAGACTTGCTGTTGACTGACCTACCATAACAGGTTTATTCAGCAGAATAATCCAGATCTCCTTTCAGCTAAGCATTTCAGCCTTAACTGAACTTTGAGGATGTGAATTAGTCACACAGAAGACAGGTGTACACATTCAATGGTTAAGATTAACTGTGCCAGTTGCTAGATCTTGGGTTTTACCAGAACAGATTCTTGCTTTACTGATGCTGGATCAGAATGTGAATTTCTGTTAAATAACACATGAAAATTGCAATTTATTTAAAACAATACCAACATGCACTCTTCATTTTGGTATTGTCATTAACGTAGCCCTCGCTTGCACCCCCTGAGACCAAGCTTTCCCATCTTTTCCAACTGAAATTCTCAAAAAAACACTTGGGAGCATGCAAAAAACTGTATGAGTAGCTGCACACAGCTGTCACTGAGAAAGAAAAACTGAAAGGTGAGAAAATACAGAAGTGAGAAGGAACCAATATCAGTAGACATTTTTATCTAGCAGAAACTGTACCAGAATAAAGAATACAAGGAGCAAATAAATGTAAAATGCAATGCACTAACAAAGATGGATATATTTGAAAGTACTGAGGGATATGCTTGCATGTGTCTCTGTGTCTTTGCTCCTTTGAGGTCTGTGTAAAAAAGACCCAGACTGGTACAGCAGTACCAGATCTAAGATACTTTGGAAGAAGAGTAAGAAATGCACATCACATCCAAGAAAATCCCTATAGTTCAAGTTTTATGGTAACTGTCTAGATGTTTCATATCAAAAAGCCAGGAAAGCTGTAAACTGGTATAGTCCTTAGGAAACAGGGGAAAAAAGGGAAAAGAAAGGGAAAAAAAGACTTAGAGATTCATAATTTTGCATTTTATTTTTCTCTCATTCACAATGATAAGAGCTACAAAACATATTTTTACAGCCAGGCAAATACTTAGAGAACAGCATTTAGATAATGTTTGTGAATAAAATATATAATGTATTCTAAATATAGCTATTCCCTCTTAATCCAATAGCAGCAAGAAACCTATGGTCATCTCTACTGTTCAATTAATAGGATCCTCACCACATAGTTTTTGCTTGTGATAATTGTTACTCTTTCAAACAATACCCAGGCATAGTTTGGTGTCCAACAGATAATTTGGAGTCATTTCACTATTTTCAGGGAAGAGCATTTGACTAGATGATAACAAGCCATGCACTTGTTCTTCGGGGCTAGGGAATGGTCTTGGTTATACTAGTTTACAGCATAACTTTCTCTCTCTCTGGCTTTGTCCAGAAATACTCTCCTGAATCTAAAAAACATTTCCATGTGATAGCTTTGTCAAATTTGATATGTTCCTTTGGAAAGCTTCAGTTCTGTTGTCTTCCCTTTGCAGTTGAAAACTTTTTATGGAAGAAAATTCCTGATTTTTTTCCTGAAGTCCTTCTCCTTCAAGGACAACATTCTGTTTTGATTTACTCTCTGATATAAATACATATTGACCAATCAATCCTGTACTGATGTTTCACTTGTTTTCTTTTTCTTTTAAAACTGTCTAAAAAATCCTCTTATGAATAAAGGGCATATAATGAAACTACAGGTTAATCAAAGTTTTTATTTAGGTTTTCTAAAACATTTATTTATTTATTTATTTGCCTAAACCAGTTTCAGAATAAATTAATGAGGTAGTGAACACACTGTAGAGTCTGTATTCTCATTTTCTAGCAATGTTCCGGAATGAGCTCAATTCTACAGGCTACTAAGCAACCTTGAGAAAATTAAGAAGATCCTCAATATCCCTTTGAGTCAGAGAAAATTTGTCAAAATAGTTTAGTGCACTGCAGAATTAAATACTACCACTAATATGGTAATTATACTGTGGTCTGAAAAGTCTTCCCTGTGCTTTCAGAGTAGGCTGCATTAGAGATCCACAGAATATTGACTCTTCTTGCAAAAGGTATTTGGAAATCTTGCCGAATTTCAAAGGGTTTCCCCCTTCTGAGCTGAGCTACTCTGCAGGAGATTTAAGTATGTATTGCTAACTATAATAATAGCACCAGTAAAATATCGCTGAACATGTAACACATTAGGGGCAAATCTGAATTGCCATGTCAGACAATTTAAATGTACAGAAAGTTACTTCCAAAATCACAGAGAACTCTAAGCCCTCTAAGGTATTGAAAATTCAACTTTATCAGCTGCAAATTTGCAAGCAATTCATACACTTCAGTGTTTTTTGGAAAGCTCTTTCACAAGTGCATAAAAAATGTTCTTAATGTCAGTAATAAATGACAGGCAAGGAATTTTGGCAGCAAATGCTTCAGCTGTCCTCATGAAATGGATGAATATTTCCCTCCTTACATTAATTCATGTTATAACACGTACACGGGAGAATGATAATAGGGTTCTTCCCTCATGCTTGTCATGTATAAAATATTGTACCACTTCATAACATTAGAAGGGTGAGTAAGGCCAGACATTGCTTAAAAAGAAAAGGGAAACCTAAAGTTTGAACAGCAGCATCTTCAGTGTGAAATGTAGTATTCATGAACACTGTCAAATACCAACCTCATCTCAAGTGCTGGCTCCTGCTAATTCTTACTGACAGCTGTTCTTATGCTTACCTTGAGACATTTGGTTTTAAATGTCAGACTGGTTGGATCTTACTTCCTCCCTAAACATTCACCAACAAAATGAGGAACATGTTCGCTAAAAAAAAAAAATAGAAAAGAAAAAAGAAAACATGTGCAAATGTGAAACGTGTTAAATGCTCTATAAGGAGATTTCCTTTCAAAGAAAAAATATCTTTCTGCACTTCCTGAGACGCAAAATAGAGAGGGTTTCATGTACACAGTATCTAATACATGTGGAAGGATAATAATATGCTAACAAACCTGTTTTTACAGTGCTTGCACTGATATTCTCAATTACAAAGCTGCTTGAGAGGAGGTGTGGGCATGAGAAGTCTGATCTCAACCCCTCCATTCTCTGGGTCTCTGAAAAATCTGCTGCATCCCTCATCCCTGCATGTTCAGTGGCTACTTCAAAGACCAGAGGCTGACCCAAAGCCTATGAGAACTGGCAAACATCTTCCTCTTAAATTGGATGATATTTGAATTTTGCACATCTGTAATGGGATGTGGTTTTGTGAAATGGACAGATTTCTTATGCTCTGAAGGTTTATTCATAAAGGGGTTTGCAAAATTTGTCTTGGATTCTGTATTACCCCTTACAGTGAGAGAGATGAATGCCTTTGAACATTAGGAAATTAATCATCCATTTAAATGGCTTTTTAACTCTCAACAGATCCGCTTCCTCCTCCACCTTCACCTTCCCCCCTCTTCTTTTAAGTCCTTTAAATAGTGCTGTAAGAGAGCAGAAGTGAACATAAGGGAAATAGTTGAATTTAGTTGCTTCATATAGAGACTGATAGCCTTCCCATGCAGTAGGTTTTCATAAGGCCCTCAAGGTTTATGCCCCTTTATGGGGCATACGTGGAGTATTCATCAGCCAGTGTTATAGAAGAGTTCAAACTATATGATCTGAAATATCTGAATATGTTAGAAGAGTATTTCTGTCTTTGTCTGCCTTGTGTATTTAAAATCATGGTTTTGGCAGCACTTTACGGAATGAAATATTGTTTTAGGGACAACAGGGTCACAATGGAGACAACTAAAAGCACTGCTAGAATATTCTTTGACTTTCTAGTCTGACATATCTTGGGACTAATGTTACCATGTGTTAGGCCTCCAAGGAAATTACACTTTAGTAGGAACTAGATAGTACAGTTTTTCTAAACAGATAAAACAACCAGAATGTGCCACAAACCCCTGTTTATAAATATAACACTAGATGATGTTGACTTGGGTAAACCAAGAAAACAATGCTTCCTCCCATTGAACTTGAGATCTGGTAGTTGGCACTTATTTATTTTTCTCTCTATCCTTCTTCTGTGTCTGTGCCTAAATGCCTGTCCCTGACTATCTTTCCCATTGCCTAGAATGAAGTACAAAATGCTGTATTTCTGGCTGGAATTATATTGGTCATTGGCTTCAGAAAATGCTAATGCTAAACCAGCTGAAGATGTTCTCTGGGCTGTCATCCTGGAGACTGCTAACCTATGGTCACCACCTATAGGCGATCAGAGACTAGTGTCAGTGCACACTTCAAAATTAGGTGAACACTGCCTGGACAAGAATCATCAGAATAAAATAATGCTATGAGAGGATTAGCATGCAATAGTCAGCAATAGAAGCACTGCAGGTACTCATGAACAAGCAATCCTCAATTTCTTCTGTGTTAAACATCTAGCCATCTCCCTCAATAATATGATCCCTGTGGGATGCTTCTTGAAGGTCAGCATTTTCCTTGACAGATACCAATGCAGTTTGGAGATGTGTGCAAAAACCCATCCTGTGTCTTTCTCAAGAGGTTTTGTAACCATCCTCTCCTGGATGTATAGTCACAGAGTGTTATATGCTGCTACATGAAGGACCTACAGCTGTTGCTGGCTCTCACACAGGTTTGACTATATTCAGTTTCTCAGACACATATGAGCTGTGCTTTCTGATTGCACTGTCACTGATCAAAATGCAAAGTTTTGTTCCACAGGAATATGCACACCTGAATTTATCCTTAATTTGAGTTAAAACTATGGTTCACTAACACACCTGAAGTAAGCAGACTTCAGTTCACAACCTGTACAGTTTACCGAACTCTTAAATAGACTCCCTGATCTTTTATGAACATGATACTGGTAGGTCATTGTGCCACTGACATCTGGAGATAGCCTCCATATAGCTTAGATTGAAAGACTTAATTTCCCTTCCATCAAAACTGAATATCAGTTTCAGTCAGCAAACACTTAGTTAAATCCTTTCTGCATAAAGATCTACCTTTTATTTTACATGTTTTTCCCAAGTTCTTTAAATACATAGCAGTAGTTTTAGTGGAAAACTCACTTAAGTCAATAAGGTCAATAACTCATCTATTTTAAAAGTCTGTGTTATAACAAAACAGGTGTAGTAACTTTGCTATTACATAATGTGATAAACTTATGAGTTTATCCTGTGTGCTATCTAATTATAGTACAACTAGCAAGGCAATAAATTAAAGCTATAAAATGGAATGTTAGACATGAACTTTACAGCTGGAGAGTAGCTAAACTGACAATTGCAGGTCTATACATTTAGAAAGGAAAGAACAATAGAGGAAATGAAGATTAAAGATGTCTAATTTAGTTGGGAAAGGGATTGCAATTAATGTCATAATCCAATTTGTTTCCCTTGTTAACATATCTAGAATTAAATATTCCCATTAGCATATACTCTATGTACATAGAATTGGTGTTATGTGCTATTAAATATTGTAAATGGTATTGTAACATAACCTGGACTAGATTAAATCCTGTTCCAGCTGTGTGCCTAAGCCTGATCCCCCTTCCACTAGGATTGTTTGGTTCCAGATCTCCTAGCAATGCTTCTAGAAAGCCAAGCTTCCTAAACCCCTAGCTGCCATTTCTGCTACTAACAGCAGAGGTATCAGCTGTGATGTTTAGTCCTTCAAATATCAGAACTCCTAGTTTGGCTATATAGGCTCTAAAAAATTTCACATGAAACTGATGGTTCAGCCCTTGTAAATTTACAGCTTAATGCAGCTATTGATGGCAGTGAGTTGCTTCATACCTAGGAATGATTTTAGCTATTGTTATCTGATCTGTGTAGTCTCTGAAAAAACTCTATGAGTAGAAAGGTGCCTTCATCAAGAATGATGAGGATGCGATGATTTCTTTTTATATACACATCTCTGTTGACTGGAACACTTAAGCAGTGGAGGCCAGGTACAAAATCATTATGTGGGAAAAATATGAGATCTTTAGTCATATTCATGATGCTAATAGCTATCATTCTTTCTTCCTTTACTGAAAGTCTTAACACTTCATGTAAACATAGGATATTTAAGAGGGAAAAATGAAGTTAGACTACATTCTAAGTTAACACAGAAACTTGAGAGCTCAGAAGTTAAATCTCTGCTATTTTGCATGACAGAAGAGATTTGAACATATCATATAGGTCTTAAATGACTGTACTAATTACTAGATTTTTGAGGCCAGAGATCATGATGAAGGCATGATGGGACCAAAAGAAAGTAATTTCAAGCTCTCTCCTAGAAGAACATACACTGACTTTATAGTTCAGTTCCAGGAATGAGATTAGACCAATGTACAGTGTTTGTGGTTAACCAGCTAATTACTTATGTTATACTGAACTATTCTTTATGATCCCATTGGGTTTTCCATTTTTTACTACCTCAAATTATTGGTGTCATCTTCTATAAAGAATTTGTTCTTTGTATCTATTTAGTCTGAACATTTCCAGTGTAATTTTCTTTTTAAATGTCTCTAGATCTTGCTATAAAATGCTGCAGGGCCTTCTTATAACACCTTACTTGAATCCTGGAAAATGTATGTATTTAGCAGTATATGAATATATGTGTTTCACAACTTCAAGATCTGGTTTCCCACAGTCCTCGTATTTCAGAGCAACTTTAATTAATAGAATGACTCGTGTTTCTGCAACAAGCCTCAACATTTCTGTTCCCATAGAGTAACAAATCACATGGAGAAGAAAACTACTAAATAAGTTGTTTCTCAAGAGGCTGGGTGAGGCTCACCCTTGGAAAGCAACACTTCAAGCCAAGGACAGTATGTATAAATGCACTTCATTGAGTACATTTTTCACTCCACGGAGACCCATCAGCCCTCCAGGCAGATTCCTCCCATGTTTTCTCAGCACACCCATAAATCTTGAAATCCCTCCCACTGAAAAAAAACAACAACAAATGCTTACTCCAAGGCAAGCACAGCAAATCAGCTGATATGGCCAGGCAGATCTGCATTTATTAAAGACAGATGTATGTGTGGGTTGATCCTTGAGAAAACATCCCAAGCTTCTTGCTGACAGTGATTAAGTCTTTTGACACTTGAGTTTTATTATTTGCGATGTCCAGTCTTTTCATGTTCAAAAAGAAAACATAAGCTTTTTGAAAGCAGTAGAGTGGGGAGAAAAAGGGTCCTTAAAAGAAAAGATCCTCAGTACCTACCACAAGCTGAGCAAACAAACTTTCCAGAGGGAGTCTTCATTTCCAGGACTTAAGGAGATCCCTGTAGTAAACAGTGCTGACAAAGTGTATCTACACCATCCCTTCGTTAATCTGTATTACTTCTTTTAGTGTTTCTGCCATTGAAGCCAACTCTGTGATTGCAGTGCATTTGCTCTGGAAGGATTTCTGCTGTATCATGCACTAGGGAGAAATAACTGTTGAGTACAATTTAACTCTCTAAGCTGAGGGGAAAAAAATGAATAGTAATTATTCCCGCTTGCTTGCCTTTCAGGAAATGTGCATTTTAAAGGCTCATGTAACTATAAAAGCAGTTGCATGCTGAGCAGTTTTGAAAGATTTTTAAACAGTTTGAAATTCATGATATTTACTGCCTCACAAGGACCACTGACAACTAGGATGGGTTTGGATCCACTGTTTACTTTTCATAAATCAGATGTGATTGAAACAGGGAACAGAAGCCTGAACCTCATGAATCATCTGCTTACATATGGTTTCTCTGTATCAGTATCGTAAACATTTGCGTTACTGGAAGCTTTCATGCATAAGAGGATTCTATCATACACATAGCACTATCTGCTAGTCAACAAGTCTGAGAGAGACTCAGACGCAGAAAGCTCTTTCATGTTAATTTGAGTACTGATTATTTGTGGCCATGAGTTTCATTCCTAGACCAGAGAAGCATATAAAATATTCTCCACTGCCAGGAGTGTGTTACTATAAACTGAATCTAGAATAATAGAATAATTTCTGCTGGAAGGGACCTTTGGAGGTCATTTAGTGCAATCCTCTGTTAAAAGCAGGTGTAGCCTCAAAGTCAAATCAAGTTGCTCAGTGCTTTTTGCAGTGAACTTCTGAATAACCCACAGCCTCTCTGGGCAACCTCTTCTGGTGCTTGACCACACTCATTATATTTTTTTCCATATATCTAGCCACAATTTGTGTTGCTAAAAATTGTGAATGTTGCATCCTATTCTTTCACTGTGAGTCTCAGAGAAGAGCCTGGCAGCCTTCTCTATAGCCACTGAATTATTAAAGAAATATATTAGATTCCCTTTAGGTTTTTCTTCCTCACACTAAAAAGAACTGGGTCCTTCAGCCTTTCCTCATATGTCCTGTGCTTCAGGCATCTGCCCACCTCATTGTACCTCTGACGGACTTTCTCCAATTTGTCACTGTGGATCTAACACTTGAGGAAGGTGCCAAAACTGGGCACAATATTCAAGATGAAGCCTCATGAAAGCTGAGTCGAGGGTGATAATCTATTATCTTGGCCTCCTGTCTACTTATGGCTTATTAGTGTGTTCCAGTACATACTTACTCTTCAATTCTGCAATGCCATACCACTGCCTTCATGTTCAACCAGTCTCTCAGGACTCCCTGCAGAGATGCTCTCTAGTCATTCAGATCCCATGGGCTCTGCATTTTTTTTTCATTCGACTTCATAAGACTTCTGCAGCTGGCTACTCCAGCTTGTCAAGGTCCCTTTGAGTGGCAGTTCTGTGAATCTGAAGAAGGAGCATCCCATACCATCATCCAATCTATCATTGAAGATATTATTAACTGCCTCAGTATTGACTCCTGAGGCATGCCTCTCATACTCATCTGACGGTAATACTTTGAACACTGCAATACAGACAGTCTTTCACTCACCTTACAGTCTACCATCTAGTCCATATCTCTCAGTTTGACTACAAGTATGCCATGGGACATCCTGTCAAAAGCCTTGTTAAAGTCAAACACACCCCCTCTCAGTCACTGAACCAGTCATATCATCATAGAAGTCAACCAGTTTGGTCAGGCATGATTTGTCCTTGTAAAATCTGTGCTGGTTTCTCCCAGCCACTTTCTTGGCCTTCATGTGTCTGGAAATGGTTTTCAGGAAGACTCTTTCCACAGTCTTCCCAGGAGTGATGTGAGGCTGACTGGCCCACTGTTCCCTGGATTCTTTGTCTTGCCTCTTTTGAAAATATCTGTAACTTTTGCTCTTTTCTAGTCATTAGGAAATTCCCATGGTCACAGAAGACAGATGCCTGCCAGCAACACCAACCATACAGCCAGGTGTTGATCCAGAGGATCCACAGCTCCTCTCTGACTGCTTCCCCTTGACCAGAAGGGTCAAGGAAAACACCAACAGTTTCTCTTTGACCTTCATTCTAACTCCAAGGTCCATGTAGTGACCCTTGATCTACTCAAGGTCTCCATTGGAAGTATCATTAATACCTCCGTGGACAAGCATCAATCAGTAGCAGCCTAGGTCCTGGATGAAACTTGGCAAAATCTCAAAATAATCTAGATTTGGGCCCCGAGCAGCAAGTCTCCCAAGACAGCAAATCCGGTTGACAAATGGCTTTCACTGTCTTTTACAAAAAGACTATCTTTACCCTTCCTCTCTGAGTCACTGTTACCATCACCTGGGTCAGGCATGATCACAGTCTGGGTGCCTGTGCAGCAATGCCCATTCCTACTCTCCTGCTTCCAGACCCCATTTTTCCAACCAGACACATCTAAGGAGAATCATCCTTTTTTTTTTTTTTTTTTTTTTTTTTTTTTTTTTTTTTTTTTTTTTCCAGCTCCCACTGTGGCTGGACTCCTTGTTCTCTCTCCACTTGAGCAAAGCCACTGGCTGTCCTTCCTTCTGGACAACATGGAGATGGGATTCTTGCCCGTACAGGGTCTCTGCAAATAAACTATCAACTTCCCTCAGCCTGCTGACTAGGTAATCTATTGATGTCTCCAGATCACAGCTACTGTAGGTGAGGTTATTGTTGCCAAAGACCTGGCCTTGACACTATCCCTGTAGCCCAAAGCTGGCACAGCTCTGTCCTCTCCAGCACATCCACCTGGGTTAATTGCAATGTTTAATCCATTTTACAAACCTCTGAAATTTTTTGATATTGTGTTCTAAAAAAATATTTAAAAATTTTCCAGTTCTTGTGTTAAAAAGAATATATATATATACACACACATGTATTTAAACACACATACACATGCACGCATGTACAAACTGGGGTTATCTGGTTAAAGACAAAAAATTAAGTCAGTTGTGAAATTATCACTTCTACAGTACCAAATTGTCTTGTTCCCCTTTCAGTCTTTGAACCTTGGTTACAGACACTGTAGAAAGACACACAATATAATAATCACCTACTGAAGTTACAAATTTCTATGTCAGAAATAACTTCATGTTCTTTCATGAGGTGTCTCATGCATTGTTACCCTGAAGCTATTTCCACATAAGTTTTGAATTTTATATCTCGCTGTTCTGATAGCTTTTGAAGGATTCTTTATAATTTACAGCATACAATCTAGAAAAAATCTCTGTAGTTAAGTTAATGTTTAATGTCTGTTTAAATGCCCTGACCACCTTCAGCTTTTCAGTTTCTTATGTTGAATTTATCAAAAATCGTTTTGCTTAAGTTCCTTCCCTTTCCACAATTTGCATTCTTCAGCAATGCACATTAAGGAGTTCATAAAAATGCATCATGGACCCATTTAAAGTATGTGATTAACTGTTAATATGAGACATTAACTTGCAGTGCTTTGATAGAGATGATCATGTACAATTATATTTGATGATAGTAATTAATAATTATAATTTTTGTTACATTTTTAAAATACCGTATGGCAACAGCTAGATATTCAAAACTTCTGTATAAGTTTAAGAAATAAATGATGTACATCTTACTGTCCTGTCGTTATCACCATGACTGATTGGTCATATAATTTTGCTTAGTTTTGCCCATCACAACAGCACCTCTGAGACTGCTGAAGTATTTTGTAGCTAAGCTATATATATAAAATGCAACAGTTACTCTTTATAAAATGTTCTGGACAACGTTTTCTCAAGAAACACTCAATCAAAATTGTTTTCAACTAAAAGGATCTTGATATTCAGTGGACAAATATCATCAGACTATGGACACCTTTTGTCCTATGTTTTTATGTTGAAATTAAAAAAATAATTAACACCATCAAGTCAGTCATTGTGCTACTTTTATTTAAAAAAAAAAAAAAAAAAAAAAGAACTCCTGTATGCAAGAAAAGATCTAAGACTGAGCTCAAGTTCAGGTATAACTACAGAAGCCACATCTGATCTATGGGGAAAGCTGGGAAAAGTAAGAAACTTCTGGACCACATCACGCAAGTTTCTCTGAAATTATCTGTCTCCATTCTGCAAGAGATATATAGACCAGAAAAAGAGATACAGGTAAGGAAGTCTTTAATAGCATTTCAACTCCCTCCTTCAGTTATATTAGTGATTTTTTTCTGTATATTATCTCAGACACAAATTTGCACCAAAAATATTTCCCTTCTTTTGGTGCAAGAAAGACTAAGGCCTCAAAATGGATGATTAATACCTCTACTTTCTTTGGGTTTTACTTCTAATGCTCATCACAAATATTTTGCTGAAATACATTTTCAAAATTCAAACTCCATTGACAGTGCAAAGATTATATTGATCATGGTTAGGATACTACACAATTTTTAATGATTAGTAAGTAGTGGAAAGTTCTGAAAATAAATAATCTTTACTCATTTTTTTGAACAGTCTAGTTTCTGGGGGGAAAAAAAAGGATCTGTTGAGGTTAATTTCTTCACTCATTGAATTGTCAAATATAGAACAATTTGTCAAAAAATTTTTTAAAAAAATCTTTTTATGACTTTTCACTTAAAAAAATTATTTTAGTATTAAAAAGTATACTCAAAAATACATCTTGAAAAAAAAGTATATTTTAGTATAAAAAAGGTCAAAAAATGAGGAATAAAACTATTAATCCCAGTTGAGAATCCTTTGCTTCATATAATTGTACTTTCAGGGGAGAAACACATGTGTTTACTTAGTGTATGCTACTGGACCTGAATGGTGAACCACAGTGACTTGTAAATGAAAAATCAAAAGTCTTTTGTAGTCAGGAAAATAATTATTTTTCCAGAGCTAACTTTGAATAAACTTTTTAATGAATGCAAGAAAAATGTATATACACATATAAACACACATGCTTGGTAACATGTATTTAAATACCATTATAGAAGTTGTTAATTAAATCACAGAAGTAAAAAGAAATAACCACATTATTGTTAGTGTACAATCATTATAATTTCCCTTCTGCATTATGGTACAGTATTTTTTTCTTTCTTCATTTTAGAAATGCTCTCTGAACTCCTGTCTCATTCACTGCATATGGTGGCAGCAAAGGCAGATTGATGTATTACCTCTGCCAGCCATTTGTGTTGCCAGTGTTCTCTCCTTCTATAATTAATTAAATACTTAAAGTGGAGAGAAAAAAAAAACCAAAACCAAAAACAAAAACAAAAAACACACAAATTCTTATAGTGATTAACATGCTCACGAGTGAAGACAAATACCCTGGTTCAAATTTCTGCTCTGAATAAAATGGTCATAAAGTCACTATCTGACTGCTCTTGCAGTCATTACGTACTCTGCTCTCTGGCTACCCTGCCAAGGTTATACCAAGTTACAGGACTCCATTATTGTAGATCTAGAAATTATACATTTAAGCAGATATTTAGATGGCAATTCCTGTGTAAAGGCCGCTGAAAGACCAATGACAAAGACAATAAGGAAGAGAAAAAGTGATCCTAACAAATGAACCTTATTTGGGAACCGTTTTACTGGAGGAAGACATCAAAAGGAGTTTTTGCCTCATACTCCGGGTTACTCTACCTGCACCGAGCAGTGATAAACAAAACTTATCCAGAAAGAAGAGAGTGCAAAAGGACTGTTTGAACAGGATGCACCCTCAGTCGCCAGAGGTGCTGCCCATAATTCCCTGCATTGCCTTGGAAGAGGATGTGGCTTAGTTAGAAGCAATAGGTTGACTGTGTTAGTCATGGGGCCAACTGATTTATCTTGCACTCACATCATTCCTTTTTGTAGTGAAAACAAGAGGCAAACACAATTAAACTATTCACTTTAAACTTAGAATTAATTTTTCAATTATTTCTAAGAAATTGTTGGTCAATTTACACATATATCAGGTTCTTTACACACAGAATATAACTGCTGTTAGCTGTGAGAGTAATAACACTGAGGCAGCTCCTATGGGGAAAAATGTTAGCATTCAGCTTTCTAATTATTAACACGATTAATCTTCTCGCTTTCTGTTTTTAGAATTCCAATCAAACTATTTAAAAATTTAGAACCTGCTCCATGGGAAAAAGAAATCTTAATTGGACAGGATGTGCAGATATTCTACACATAATTGAGGCTTCAGGTTAACTACTCCTTGTAAAGCTATTGTGAACTAGGGGAGTTGATCCTTCTACTTCCCCTGTAATAGAGCAGGAGTGAGAGACCTGAGTTCAAGTCCCCAAAGAGCATTCAAAAACATGAGGCAATTATAATAATTATCCACAAGATCTGTGTATACAGCAGCAGTATGAAAATGTTGCAAGTTGGATACGTGATTGAAAACGGAACCATTCAAGGCTTAAATGTCACAACTGTAGACACTTTTTAAATGTCACAACAGTAGACACAAGGTCTCAAAACCACTTGAGTATACCAGTCATTTACTCCTAATCTGTTTAAACATAACAGGCATCTTTGGTTTTTTGTTTTTTTTTCTTTTCTATGTGGACAGTTCCCAAAGGAGGTAAATGGGAGTAAACAGGGGGGAAAAAAAAAAAAAAAAAAAGGACCAAGGCAAATAAGCAAATAAATAAATAAATAAATAAATTTAAAAAGTTTACACATGAAACACTCCCTGGATTAGTTCATGGGTCACTCTCTTTTTCTGTCCCTTTTCCTCACACAGATCTCTGCCAAGCACTGTTGCTTTGATGCCCACAGAAAATCATACAACCACTGAGTTACAACCAGGGAGTTAATTTTATCTGATAAACTGAAGCATCGTGATGGGGAATTTCTTAGAACCATGCACAATACAGCTGCAGTAATGTTAATGACAAACACCCTCACACTGAGAAATTTGCCCTTTGCAGCCTATGACAAGAAGGGAAACCCTGTCTCCCACACAGTCTGCCAGGGAATTTTTGCCATTGCCTGCAAGGGCAAGACTTCAGCCAATAATTATGAGATAATTTCAACATCATCAGCAGTAGGGCTCCATCCTTTAATCAGATCACACAGCAACAGCCTAGTACTTGTCTTTTTATACATGAGGCCATTTTGTGAAAGAGCTAGTACTCATAAGGGGGAAGGCAGTAGTGGTATGTTTCTTATAACAGAATTTCCACAGAGTTTAGGTTAAAAGATATGTTGCACAGGAATAACTAAATATTACTTAAAATATTTGAATTTTAATATGATTGCTGCAACCTGAAGAGCATAACAGGCATCACAAGCTGCCTTTTTTTCTGAAGACCATCTATGCAAGGAACTATTTAATTCAGTTGTAAACCAAATACAACATCTTGCTGAAAATCTGGTTGGGTGGAATGAGTAAGCTTTATACTACAGTTGCCAAACTTTTCCATTCACGACTCCACTTCTATTTGCACTTCCAGGCTCGCTTCCAGATTTCCTAGTTTGGGAAATGCTGCTTTGAGATCTCAAATTAAAAGCATATGTTGCGATTTAGCTTGACCTTTAGAAATTGCAATGTAGTTGCAGGAGGTGATGAGGGGGCGATAGATGGAGGGTCAGGAAGAGTTAATAAGAAACTTTTTTCCCCAACAACAAACAAAGTTTTCCTTCTAATAGCTTTTTTTTTTTTTTTTTCTAAAACTGTGTTTTCTTTTTGAAATGAAGCTTCCAGCATGCTGCTCTGTGTATGAGTTTGTGTGTGTCAAATTAGCAATTTTCCCATTGCCCATTAATAGCTTTGAACCTATTCTTCAATTTATAACAAGAGTAGAGCTCTCATTCCTCCATATTTCATAAAAATAAAGGAAAAAGGATTTTTTATGTAGTCCCCCCCTGCAGAGTGAGCTTTTAGCCATCACTGGTCACTAGAGAATCCACCCTTCTGAGATCTCCTTTGGAGATCCCACCTCCAGAGCAACACTGCTCACTCATACTTTGTTCTTCCTCTGGCACCAAGGAATCCAGCCATAAGACACAAAGTCATAGGAAACTAGGCTTTCTTAATTCCTCCACATCAGGAAATATGAATTATTAATTAATATTGGGCTGGTACCCAGAGGCTAAATGTGACACAAATACAGCAGTGCTGGATGCCATGCCAGTAAAGGGAAGCCAGAGGGTTCAGCAAGGTCAGGTAAATTAAGAGAACAGATCTCCCTGGTCCTACAGTGTCTGATGGTGCCTGGAAGCATACACTGGGGAGGTTAATGCATGATAATCCCTTTTGGACCCACTATAAAGAAAATTGCCAGCTGAACTACCTCAAGCCACCAGAAGACAAACTGAACTGGTTCTGATAGTGACTGCAAATTGTAGGAATTTATAAAAGGTCTCTGTTTGTGTCTCCATAAAGCACTTAGACAAAAATGTTTCAGAGCATGATTTGTGAACCCCTCCTCCAGTCTCCTGGTTTCTGCAGCAAGTGCCTGTAAAACCAGATGTTCAGTCTAACATATTTAGTCTTGTCCGTGAAAATATAATTAAACTTACCAGCATAAGGTGACTCTACTTTGCCAGTGAACAGTATTGTACTCTGTATCAGTTTCCATTTTTGAACCATTCTTTTCTAAAAAGGCAAAATTCAAATTAAAAAAATTCAAATTATAGGATTAAAAATGTGCTACATTTTTCACTAAGATTGAAGCTACAGACATTGTAATTTAACATCACCTGATCTCTAGAAAACCAATGGGATATAAATGAACATTCATTTCTGCAGCTGTTTTGCTCAATAACCATAATAATTTAGTTGTTAGACATAAACAGCACACATCAGTTCTGGCAGAGCAAAAAAAAAGATGCCAAGATAAGTACCTGATAAGCTTTCACATTCAAGTGTTTGCATGTAATATCAGTGTTTCTCCAATGAAAATGACAGAAGATGACAGATGTCACTTAAGTGCATATGGTGATCTGAATGAGCAGGGGGTCCCAAGAGATGAGTTGAAGAACAATATTTATTCCACCAGTGACTAAATTTTAACATTTTTCTGGACTAGAGGAAGGGGATTCCTCTGATGCCTGCAAGTGAGGGGGGAAAATTATAGACATGATTAAAGAAAGAAGTAAAACAAAAGATTAAGCCTGAGGTTTTCAGTAAAGCCTAAGGGAGCTAACTTAGTTCAAAGCCCTTTAATTCCTTTAGGCTTTTTTGAAATTCCCAGTCTGAGCACCACATTGCAACACAGATGACTGAAGTTACTCAACCAAGAAGTGACACTAAAGGGAGCTTGAGTAAGGAGCACGCCATGAGACTGCATTTTAAATAGAGTTATCGTTGTAACAGCCCATGAGATCTAACTCCATTCCCTGCTTTCTACACAGACCTTCACACCACCAGTGCACTGTCCGGGGATGCACACACACCCACATACACACTCCTTCCTGGCCCCCCTCCACTCCCACACCCCATTCATCTCTTCCTCCTCAGCTCAGATCCTAATTGGAACATTTCTGTTTTTTCTTCATAACAAAGATTCGCTTCAGAATGTGGCTGGCTGCTAAGGAAAACTAAAAATTACTGCAATACCTCTCAGAAGGATATATTAGAAATGTTGTCTCTACATTTTTTGATCAATCTCATCATAACTATTCCTTCACACAGGCCTCATGGCTTATTGTGAAAGCAGGAGTCCATGCGACCACTGAAGAAGAACCACCTTTCTGAAAGAAGTGAGAAGGTGTTTCTGATGAATTTAGATACAGCATGACAAATTGTAACTTCTATGTCCATGCTGAGCAGAACTGCAGTCCATCTGATACATGGCAGGTACCTTGGACTCACTTCACATACTCATAAATAGCTTTACTTAAAACATTTACAGAAGGTCAGCTGCATCCAGAACGTGTTGGACCTAAAGCAATGTGTTATACAATTAATCTGTCCATGAAAAAGTAAGCCTAATGTACAAAAAACCCACCGGCTTTACTGTGAATTCATAGGGCATGCAGAGTAGGTTGGATGTGTAACTATCATGCTGGTTTAATGTAGAGCTGATCCGCACGTGTGTGAGGAAGAAAAGCCAGGATTTCTCTGGCAGCCTAAGTGGAAATATATATCTTACAAAACTTATGACCATCTGGAAAATCAGGAAAATAGATGTAACCCTCAAAAATTTTCTGCTAGAAAAAGTGGTATGTGTTATGAAACACATACAGTAGAACTGGGATCAAGGAAAAGATGCATCTCATGGGATCCTGGTACTCTGGGATTCTGATACTCCAGTATCCAAAATGTCAGCAAAATAGCTGAGACATATTACTACGTTTTGCCTTTTTTACACACAAGTATGCATTTTGTAAATGGCCACCTTCATTACAGACGTTAGATTCCTTACTTAGAACATCTTTATGAATATTTTGAAACAACTTTACATCGGTGGGATTTTCCTCCCTTCTAGTTTTCCACTGATTGAGAGGATGAGCCAGTCAGAGCCTTCCAACTTGCTTCATTTCTCTGCTGTCATTTGAAGTTTTCCACCCTAATATCCTGTTTTATAGGCACAAGACGTAACACCTACAGCTGTCATATGTCTTGTGCAAGAAATATCAGAGCAACTTGGGACTACTCCTCATAAAAAATTACAAGTATGCTGAGTCTGTCATAACCAAATTTCCCACAGAATTTCAAGTATGGCTTTGCTTATTTATAATGATCCCCAAGATCACCTTTAACTATTCTTGCCAGGTTGTTTACTTCAACTTTTATATAACTACATTGTGGAAGAGCTGAGTGCATTCAGGTTGGCCCTGTTATCATTTTATATAACTTTTCAAAAAAATTTTCTTTTCTCATCATATCTATCATTTAAGATATCACAAGAGAGAGACTAACACTGGGGTTATCATTCTGTAGGCCATACATTCTTAGTAAAAACAATCCTTTAAATTCAGATAACCTATATTTTCTATTTCCTTCAATATTTGGCTCTTCTTTCTTTCCCCAAACTTTTTAAAAATAAGATTTTAATAATTATTTCTTGAAATCACAATATTTGCTAGAATACTCAAACTTTTGGCACTTAATTTTATCTCATTTATAAAAACAAAAAATATTTCCCCTTTTTTGTTTCCATTTTCTTCCTATAAAAATAAGTCTTTGAAGTTCAGGCAATAAAAAGAATCTATCTTGTTCCATTTATTCTATAAATTCTTAAAGTAGATCAGTGAGTACAGTAGAAGAGGTAATGTAATTTTATTATACCATGTGTGGCTGAAATAGAACATTATCCAGTAATCATATTCATGATCACTTATAGATAAATAGCATCAGATAAGTATAAAGCTTGAACAAGTACTGGCAAATAATTTAGGAGTGTTTGTATTTGGGACAGAAAGTCTCTTGCCTCTCATCTGGAAGGAAAATTTCCATACATTTATACACTTTTGAAGGATTTGAATGAGATTTTGACATCAGTAAATTTTAGTAATACTAAACACTTTAGATCCATGACATGGATGGTGGAGGTGATTTTTCCTTTTTTATTCTGTTTGGAAAAGGGAATAATTATCTCACACAATGGAAGGTATTCACATAACAGTACATACATAACCCATACAATGCTCACAAATGGGCAGCAATCTTTTCTGTTTAGTGCACTACTGACACAACTGATATTGCCACACAACCTACACTGAATTTCCACATTAGACGTGGTTCCCATTTTGATGATATCTGACCACAGTGACCCAGGAGAGTGCTATCAGCCTCATTGTCTCACAGTGGACCTGTGTTCTGCATTATTCACTGGAGACTAGAAAAGAAAAGTGTCATTTGGACAAGCACTCCCCCCCCCCCCCCCC